>NC_133896.1:193474466-194120093 GCF_964199755.1 Larus michahellis | reverse complement strand
AAAAAAAAAAAAAAGAAAGTGTTTTTCTTTATTGTTGACCTGCTGGCTCAGAATTGCTTCCAGAAGGGCAGGGTGTTCTTCTGCTCACTTTGCTGAAGCAGCAATACATTTCGTCGAGGTCTGAGCTGACTCCCTGCAGCTTTGGACCATTACTGAATTAGAGCCAATAAAGTGCGTGCCCTCTTTTCTCTGCCTGCAAGTCATATCCTAGTGTGGCTCAGTGGGACATCCAAGTAAATCCCTGATTAAATTAGATTTCTCTGGGCAGAACATTCAGGATGTAGCTGGTGACACAAACCCACCTTCTGAACAGCCAAATACTGTTTCCTAGCAAAATCATAGGCAGTAAACAAAGGACTGTCCTAGACAATTGAGAGGCGAAAAACACTATTATCAATTTTCGCTTACGACTGCTTCACCCACACTAGTAACTAGGAGGAATGGCTATCTGGAGGCAAGCAGTGCCATTTAATCAGCGCGTTACGAATGCACCCTACCAGACTTGCTTTCTGCCCAGCCTCCTTGTGTGCCCTGTACCACAGCAGCACCCAGCCTGCTTGCTGAAGCTTGCTAAAGCTCAGAGGAAGCAGTTGCTAGTGTTTATGTTCCACATTCTTCCATTGCTCAATACCCAAATATTTCACAATGTAGATCCAGTTTCAAAAGTTCATTTAAGAGAGAATTCTTGTTCCAAGCTGAGTTTCCTGTTGCAGCCTGAATCCCAGAGCAGGTCATGTGCAGCAGTTGGCTCATGACTCTCGAGATGCTGCACCACTGATTTTATAAACAATATGTAGTAGGAAATGGATGAATATGTTTCTTATTTGAATAAATTAAATCCGGCAAATGTAATTCCCTCCAACAAGAATACCCGTTGCTCATGGTTTCCATAGCGTGCTGTGCAGCTCTCCCTGGGGGAACCTGGGGACAAATCTGTCTCTATACAGGCAAAACTCCCTCGCACGTCGGCTGGAGCCGTGCCGAACAGAGACAAGCATTTGATCCTGGAACCTGATTTCCCGCAGACCAGAGACCGAACTCTGACCTGAATAATAGAAAGCAGCCTCCGCTTTTGACAGCCGCGCTGCATGCGAGGAGCCTCTGGTGTGGTAAAAATATAAAACTCCAGTCCTGACAAGAGCTGCTGCCTGGCTTGTCTGGTATGCGAGAGGGAGGCGAGTGCGGCCGCGCTCACGACAGTTCAGGGGAAGTTCGCGTCCCAGCTCCTTGCGGGAAGATCGAATTAATCCCTGGCGGGGACTCCCCCCGGCAGCATCGGGAGGCGCGCGGGGAGCCTCGGTCAGAGCGTGGGATTGTGCATGTAGGTGCATCCCTGAAATGCTTTGCTGGATCCGGGTCTCAGCTCGGTGTCGCGTCCAAATGTCACTTCAGTTCACAGGGACAGTCTCGGGAACTCAGTGGGGTAAATCCTCTTGTTGGCCCAAGCGAAAAGAAAATCACGGTTCAAAGGGCTAAATTCAAAACTCCTTTTTGGGACATGAGCAGCTAGGTCTATAAAGACTGTTTCACACTGCTGTTTCTCCAATACCTGATGGTGGCTGTGGAGGTACCCAAGTGCAGTGTGAGCCATTTGACAGCCACATTTTGGAAGAGCATGGTCACTCTTGGCGTTTGGCAAGACTCCTCTGTACACAAGACTCTGTGCTTAAAGTAGAGCAGAATGGAGATTTTTTTTTTTATATTACCTGGTCAAAAGAAAAATTTATTTATCGTTCTATACTGTAGGGCCTGGTGCTCCAGTTCTGCTCCCACCTGTGCTCCCTTTGCCCTCTCCACTTTGTTCCCAGGAGACGAGCAGCTCGCTCCCCATCAGTGTGCCTCCTTGCCTGCGGGTCTGAACATTTTCCTGGCCTGTGTAAGTTGGGAAATCTCCTCAGGCTGTGAGCGGCCCCAGACCCAAGCCTCCCACATCCACGGTGAGTGCACAAGCAATGAAAATGTGGGTGGCACCACAGCGTCACATCAATGGAGATGCCTTGGGGCAAGCCCAGAGACGCCTGTTCCTCTACCCCCTTATTTGATTTTATTTTAATTTCCTGGCTCTAGCTTGCTTCACCCTTAACATGTGAGTGCCCTTCATTGCCTTAAAAGAGGTATTTGACTCCTTATATAGTCAATGGGGAGATGCATGCTTCTCACCAGCTTCCTTATTATGGTCTTTGGAGATTTTCAGCTGTGAAGGGAGCTTGTGACGTTTCCAAGTCTGAATTTAGCATTGAAAATAATGGCTAGTATTAAAAGTTTCTCATCTGAAACTTGAGCATAGGTGTCCTGTGGTTAACCCAGCCTGGCTTTGCTGGGGAGCTTGGATGAATGTGCAAGTTCTGGAATTCCACTGACCCCAGGGGAGTTTCTCCTGAAACAAATGGGTGTAAAGGAGCTCAAAATGAGGGTGATGTCCCACACCAGCCTTCTGCCAATCAAAGACACAACAGGGGTAACTGTGCCAGTCCTGCCTCTCTCCCCTGACTTTCCCAAGACTGATTCTACACTCATGGCTCTTCTGTGGCCACTGCAATTTTAGGATTAGCCTTTAGTGAGCTGCTGCAACTCCCAGCACTGGAGAAGACGAGCAGAAACCTGGAGCCAGCAAGCTGGAGAGAGTGAGGATGTCGCTCCTTTTGATGTCAGACTGCTCTGACAGCAGCTTAAATTTTCTGTGGAATGCCACAGTAATCTCAATAGCTCCTACAGCTTTCTTCTTGTTAATTTTCTATTTTTAAACCACTGATACAACATTTTGTGCGTGTATCTGCCTGTGGCGGCGTGTGTGGGGAGGAGTGGGGTTCCAGATGTATAGTTTGCAAACGCACAAGCACACGCGCACATACGGACACCCCTGACCCTAATTATGCCTCAGGATACATCCATTCCCCCCCGTGAGCCCAGCTTATCGCTTACTCCCATGAACGCAAGTCCAAATCAATTCCACTCATATACTGTGACTTCAAATAAGCTGCAGAAAGTTGAACCGGGCAAAACCAGACCCAGCGGGTGTTTGTTTTTTGAAGATTGTCTGAAATAGAATAACTCTTTAATCTTTTAACAACCCAGCTTTTGGCCTTTGAGCACTGCAGCCTGTGCAAATGCACCATCTCCACTGGGAAATTTGACTTGCAACAATTTTGCACTGTGTCCCAATATTATTTGTTCAGGCATTGAATGCTATAGACATAGGGAATGAAAAAAAGAAAAGCAGAGTATCCCAGTTAGCATGGCCTGTTGCCTTCTCCGTCTAGAGAAAGCTGTTGCCTACAGAGAGTGGTGGCTTGCAGCCAGTGTTAACATGACCTTTTGACTCGCAAGCCTATGGAAAGCTTCTTCTGTCTTTCCCAGGAGGTGTCACTATAAAGTATCACTTTACTGCCATACAGTTCACAGGCGTACAAGGCCTGGCTTATGGATGAAACTGGCTGCCAGGGATCTGGCATGTAATTTTTCTCCAACTTTCCTTCTGATGCTCAAAGAACGAGGGCATGACTGAGAGATGAGAAGTCCTAAATATTTATCTTGCATCTTGGCTTACAGGGCTTCGCAGTTCAGCTGGGCTTCTCAGATCTAGCAGCCTCTCTACACTAGAGAAGATCTTTGATTATTTAAGGGAAAAGGAGACGAATGCTCAGTATCTGAGCATACAAAAACCCCACAAACAGTGATGCAAGTGCAATCCCATACTCCAGTTGCTTTACTGGAAACTTGGGCTCTCGTTCCTGTTCTTCCTACTAACTTGTTAGTGGACTTCACGTCTCTGCTTCCCCATTGCCCTCGTTTCTCTTGAAACCAGTAATACTACAAGCTGTTTCTCACCACATGCCAGTGAACAGCAAAACAGGGCCGTGACTGTGGCTGAGATACCAACTAGCCCAAGTGGTTGCTAGCAAGAACGCCTTTAGGCCTGCATCTGCAACACTTATGAAGAGCATCTCTCAGCAAAAGGCATCTTCCTCCAGGCGCTGAACAAGGGACCTACTTTCCTGCACACAAAAGAACAAGGATCTGCCTCTCTGCTTCTTTTTTGCTTCCTATAAGCCTACTGCGGGAAAGTTCTGTTTTATTTGAATAGACCATTGTTTATTTATAATTTTGTTCTAAATGTGTGACAGATTCAGCATGTGTCACCCAGCAGGGAAACAGTAGTAGGCTGGAGAGTTAACAAATGCACTGCAGTGAAGCCAGATGGCCTGTTTTCATAAGGAGCCTCTGAAAGATGCTCTGTTGCATAGATTTAGTATTTTTTTCTTCCTTTGGTGCCCAAGGTTCACAAGAGCATTGTTACTGCATATTAACTCACCTGCCAAACCATCATGGGTCCACGCTCCACTCTGTATCTCATCTAACACCTGTGATCATCCCTGTGATCAGAAAAATATACCAACTGATGTGATGAATCATCCCATCATCCTTTGTCCAGAAGTGGACCTAACAAATAAGGGGATCCCGAGCACCCTTTCCATTTGAGTGCACCAGGAGTGCTGAGGTGAGGGTCTCGGGGTGCTTGCGTCCACCATGTGGCCCATGGATGCCCACAGCCTGGGTGGGGGCCCCTTGCACAAGCAGCCCCCTCTCTGCGCAGTCAGCGGTTGTGGAACGCAGCCCTGGCTGCCCAGAGGATCCTGTCTGATTCCCCCTGGGAGCACCCACACCTGTCGAAATATCCCCGCACATCAAGGGGACTTGACTCAATGCTTAGCTCCTGGGAAGTAGCTGACTTGAAAGCAATCTCAGAGCATGTACTAATAAAGATGATGTTTGCTGGAAGAGCGTGTAGCTGTGCTTACATTTTTCCCAAAGGACCACACCCCTGAGGAGACAGAATTTTTCTTTTTTTTTTTTTTGTTTTCAGGATATCATTAAAGAATGTTTCATCTTCTTCCTTATTTTCTCATTTCTTCCTCCTTCTAGTTCCCCGTTGGGACGTTTCCCAGTTTCACAGAGCTGCATGCAGTTTCCTTTGGAAACCATTAGTACCAATTTCAAGTCCTAGCCTTGACTTGAAAGAGATGGGGAAGAGTCTCTCTTTCACAAACAGTTTTCAGGCTCGTGAAAAATGGGGCAAGATCTGAGCTGATTAGGTGTTTGCAGCATCAGTACACCAGAAAGCTAGGTAATCATAAAAGAGATGAGCAAACCGATTGCTATTATACGTGATGTAGCAGCATTTGTTATGATCAGCAAGGAAAATGTTGACATTATTGAACAGGATAGGTATTAGAGATAGTTTGTTTTTCTCCACCTAGCTTTGAATTGCCTGTCTGAATTCAAAGGGTTAAATAAAAGGGGTCTATAAGTGGTTTTCTAAAGAACTAAACAGCTAAGGACACGTGATTTATTATATAGATAAGGCAGCATTAATTGCATAGGTTTGAGGAAGCGTTTGTCATAGTTTTCCCATCTCTGCTTCAGAGGAGAAGCAATTTACCCACCCTGCTAGCCTCAATCAGCCTACAATAGCCAGCTAAAACTGAAATTACTACAAAAAGGGAGAGTTTTGGGGTGGGATAAGGGAGGCTGTTCAGGGTAGAGGGCAGAGAACCTGCACAGCACACCGGGATTGCAGGGATGGCTTCAGTGTGATGCAGAGATACCAGAGTTAACTTTAAAGGGCTTAGTGGATACTTAAAACAGGCAGTCCAGAAATGGAAATAGCTATCTGTATCAAAGATAACTAACTAGTGTGGTGTCAGCTCAGGGCCTTGTAGGGCATCGCGCTCTGCAGAGCGCAGACACTACAGGCTCTATGAGCCACTTCCACTTGTCAGAGGTGAGCTTAGAGAGGCCCAGAGCAGCACACGTGCCAGCAAACCCTGCTATTGCTTTAAATTCCACTTCAAATGCTTTGAGGAAAAAATACGTAACGTGTTGTTTTGAAGACACGGACTCTACATTTCCACACACAGTTTGTCATAGGTTCTTGAAGGAGAGGTCTTTGAGGGGAAGGACTGTGTAAATTAGTGAGTTGTTTATTTTTTTTTAACTTATTTTTGGAGTTTGACAGCTAAACAAAAAAAGGAAAAGAAGTGTGTGTGTGTGTATGCATACATATAAAACTTGATTATGAAATACCGGGCCAAACCAATTTGTCAAGGTATATTTGAAAACTGGAACTGCTTATTGGAATTTGGCTTTTGTTCATCTTCAACTTAAAAAAAAAAAAAAAAAAGAAAAAGAAAAAGAAAGAAAAGGACTAAATTTAAAGGGAATTTATCTGTCATGCACAAAACAAATGAGGAGGTCACAGCAGCTGTCAATAGTGATGAAGAGAATAAGGCCAGAACTGATCCTTATCATTAAAGTCTACTGGCATCAGTTGGCCTCAGTCCACACTGTTTAGGGTAACCCTTTTCTGTAGCAGATTCATCTTAGTGAGAGACCATTAGAGATATTCAAAAGAAACCCAGGGAGTAAGATAACTATTTAGCATTGTGGACATCAGGGCTCAGGCTCTTTCCTGGTCTTGTTTTATTTGTCAGTGTAGATGTAGCCAGCATTGTTACCTTGCTGCCACTTGAAACCTTGTACTCCGTAGGCTTACCTGAGCTATATTTAAATTATTTTGCTAATTGCTGGAGAGTAAGGATTGGATATATCCTAGTTATACATTATCTGTTCCTTTCTTCACCTGAGGGTGATGTCATCCATAGGTACCTCTTGCCTGGCAAAGTTTATCAAGCTGATAGTTAAGTACTCTTTACTTCCTCTAGCAATGGTAAAGCCGCAAGCTATTCCTGTTCCGCTGTCTTCTCTTTTTTGGACTTAATGATGTGATTCAGCCCAGAAGTCTTTTCTTGTAAGTCTTTTTTTCATTCACCCTTGATCATTCCTGGTGTCCTCCTGACAGTCTTCTTTTGGATCCCCACCTTCATGGTGTGCCCAGCACCAGGCACCATACACTTTGCTAAGGATAACAAGAGTAAAAGAAATTCTGGCAGCATCCTGGAGCCTGCATTCCTGTTTCTGCATCCTTGTGTGATATTTTTCCTCTCTGCGTGACCCCAGTGGCCTGTGTTCAAAGCCTTCTATAAACTTAAAGACAGCACCTATAGCACAACTTCAAACAGCGAATGCTTAAGCTTTGAAAAGCTAAATGTTTAGGTGGGCTTTGAAGCAGATGCCTCCCTTAAACTGCACATGTTTATGTTGATCTGATTCATGTAATTGTCAAAGTGTTTTGGAAACGTGTCTTGAGGACATTTGCCAAAGTAGGGCCTATTTGAGTGGAAATAGCAGGAGATAGTCCCTAAGTGTTTCAAAAATCTCATCTCTGTTTCTGTCTCTGTCTGGGAGGCAGAGGTGCAAGAAAATGTGTATAAATGAAAGAAATAAACCCAAACATTTGGGGTTTTATCACAGGTATGTGAACTTGGGTACATAGTCAATGACATATGAATTTCCTATGGCATCAGAGCCAGATGATTAATTTCTAGTTTGTCTCAAAAATAGGCAGCTGCTAAATTATAATGAAGAAAAAAAACCTAAGATGATTATTTCTTTTTATGTTATTTGAAATATATATGTATATTTACGTGTATCTACACATATATACATGCACACATATGTATTAATAGAAGGGATCTGTGCTGTTCTGTAATGTGCATTAGTACATATAGCAACAGCAGGTATTTGGTTTAGCGCACAGATGTGGAGAAACTTTCTCCAGCTTCACTGTAGGCAATCAGTCACAAAGCAAATGTATGGCAGGTGTGCTGATACGGTAGATCATAAGGGTATTGTAGGAGCTGCCGTAGTGTTTCAGAATAGTGTTTCAGACATGAAATAACCTCAGCCTAATTTATCCATATGCTTTTGAGCGTAACTGAGCATAACAGCTCTGAAAAAACTGCATTTCTCAGAACCAAAGGTCTTCTCGGGAAATAGGAAATAAACATTGTTCAGATGGTTGATCATGTTTACGGTTACATGACTTCTGTGGGTCATTCTACAACACCACAGTCACAAAATTACTGCAGAAAGATAGAAAGACAGGATTCTGTGGACAGTTAATATTTATTCATTTCATCTACTGATACCTACCCCTGAGGAAAAAAAAAAAAAATTATGATCACTTTTGTTCTGTATTAACTATGCTGTTGCTTTGGCTTCTTGGAACACTAGGACATGGGGGAAAAATAGTGGCAGCCAAACCTAGCTGCTGTCTAGTTTCTCCCGTTTCTCTCTTTTATTTTTTTTAACATGACACTCACAGTTTTACTCAACATGAATGCAGTAGACACAGTAGAGTAACTTTCAATGATCCACTGTATTGCATAGCCAGCTGCACGTGTCTGAAAAGCATGTAAAGAGAGAGCATCCAAAGGCTAAGATAGGTCACGTTAATGCACAGAGGTGATCCCATACATATCACTACCGGGGCAAATGAATTGTGAAAGAAGTAGTCAAGTTGGCTTCCTTCCTTCCCATGCTTAGTTATTCAAAGGAAAGATTCTGCAGAGTGTCAGACTGTGTTTAGTACTACATTTGCAGTGCAAGTAAAGCCATAGAAAGAAACAGAAGTTTGACTGGTAAGCTAAGAAACACTTTTGTTATCTAAGTTGGCATGTATATATCTGTAGTAGGTGCTTAAACATAGCTACATAGCTTCAGCTGATACTAAAATGCACATCAGAGAACATATACCTTTCACTCTATCTTAAAAAACTCCTGAGAAAAAAAGGTTGAGACAGACAAGGACAAACCCTCTCCCTGATATGATTGGAGTCGCTGGTTTCTCTCCTTCTAAAGGCAGCCTGATATCTGTAAAAAAGCCTGGTTCCCCTCTTTTTACATGAGCTTAATAGGCTGTGGTCTTTTTTTCTGCCTTATTTTTTTAAAAGATTGCTTTCTTAAAATAATTGAGAAAGAGGGAATTGAAGGGGAGTAAACTGCTTCCCACTTTTAGCTTGCATAGTCATTCCTGGGTCAAGTCCAAAGGAAATGTCTAATTGCTATGGGACCTTACCAGTCTCTGGTTAAGTTTCTCATGACTGTGGACCACACAGCTCCCCCTTACACCTCCTCAAGACACCAGAAGGCGTGTATGTACTGTACCAACAAATAGTCTTGATTATAACGGGTCAAAGGCAGACACCGACTTGCTGCTCACTGCAGGGAGGACAATCACCAATGCGTGAATTTCCATCCTGGAAATTCTTTAGTTTTAATATGCCTATCTTTGCTTCATTACTCCCCCCCTGCCCCCTGGGTATGGAAAGTATATTATATGTAGTAAAACTTGGATTCCAAGTCTAAATGTCATTTGATACCACATGAATATGTTGTACTAGCCACATGAATATGTTGTACTAGCACATAACATTTTGTTTCATTTCATTTACTCCCTGTAGGTAGCACAGAATTATCACGTAGGACCAGCCTACATCTCAAACAGGACTCGGGATGGTATACGATGTCTGTGTAAGATGTTTCAGCAGATGGTGCAAAAAATCTTCATAGCAGATAACTGGAGAATAACTGACCCAGGCACCTTGGTCTCAACCTTTAGTCAGTTTGTGTACTTACACAGAGATCGTCTACTAAAAGCAAAATCTGGAGGTGAAGATGTAGCTCAATCTGAAGGTGATGATGTCATTTAAAGAAGGTACTCAGTCATTAAGGAACAGCTTCCTGCTGTCTCATTGTTTTCTTGTTGTTATATTTAAGACAATATCTTTCCACCTACGATAAAATCCAGATTAAATATTATACCAAGCTAGTAAATACACTCTGTCTGCTAAAATTTGGTGGCAATCCTTGTTTTCATAAATCCATAATTTTATGAGAAATGTCTTTTTTGGATGATGTTTTTTCTAAACGCAGAACTTTGTGAGTAGAGTTTGAAAAAGAGTAGGGATAGGCAGAAATTACTCAGTAAAATAGTTCCTCTTCAGAAACAGCCATTCATCTCTGATGTTCATTTGATTCTGTCCACCTGGAGCAGTTCCACTTTCTGTAAATAAAGAAATAAGTAATATTAACTAGGTTAGAAAGCAGCTGTCTCTAGAACCAGGAGGTTGGGGCACACATATGGGTTGAGGGAAATGTCCCTATGTCAGTGAATATTTAATTGGTTATGCAAAGTGAAATAAGTCCAAAACACATCAGGAGTCCCTCTGCGGGATGGGAAAAAATCCAAACCAGGAAAATATTAATGAGGTATGAAATCTGCTTTCTACATTCCTTGCAATATGGCTGTTCTCTAATGGCTTTTGAAGTTCACAGATGCTTATAAAAATAGCCACTTTCTGAACTAGGAACCTGGAAAGATCTTTTAGACATAATGGTTGCTTTAGAAGTGGTAAGTTACGGACATGCAAAAAGGATGCACTTCACAGCGACTTTTCTATTTCCATTTTCTAACATTGTGAGCTGAAATAAAAGGTAAACATGACTATTTGAACAGTCTGAAATACTGCAACTTGTTTCAGGCCTCTCCAGTCTGCCACTGTCTTCATATTTATTGTTATCTCCACTTGAGTGCAATCACTAGATAGCACCCTAAAGCCATCTTCTGTTCACCTTAGCTGTATGAATTGCAACACGTAGTGTTGAGGGAACAATGCGTGTTCTGAGATTGCAGGTCCAGAGTTCCTACAAGGAAGACTGCAGGACTTTGCTGCCCAGTGCCGTCTTGGGAGTGGGAGGACAAAGATATCGGTGAATCTTTCTGCCTTGTGAAAGTATAAGTGTTACCTTGGTCGTACTCAGTGGTGGAGGTTTTATTCTCGACAGGAAGAAATGGCATAGAATCATAGAATCATAGAATTTCCTGGGTTGGAAGGGATCTTTCAGATCATCTAGTCCAACCATCAACCAAACTCAGACAAAAACCATCACTAAACCATATCTCTAAGCACCATGTCTACTCGTCTTTTAAATATCTCCAGGGATGGTGCCTCAACCACTTCCCTGGGCAGCCTGTTCCAATGCTTGATAACCCTTTCAGCGTAGAAATTTTCCCTAATGTCCAGTCTAAACCTCCCCTGGCGCTTCCCAGGAAAACTGCTCCATCTCAGGATATTCTACCTTCAAAAAAGTCTTTCTGATCAAAATTACGTGTTTGGGGTTTTTTATTGAGCACTATGGCAGTCTGGAGTCATAGTATCTCTGGCTGCCAGGTTCAATTTAGGCACATGGTGTTACTACAAGATTTTTCAAACTGTTAGCCCTGTAATGCAGCATGAAGGCTCCCGTCAGGTTGGATTCCTTCCCACTTGTACCTAATTACCCATAGCAGAGGTTCTACAGCGAGCTCTCCTGCATGTCTGAGAAACCAGCCCTCTCTTGTAGCAGAGTAAAGTCAAAGTACAAAATATACAGCTAATCTCTGGACAGCACATGTGTCTTTGGTTGCCACCCAAACAAGTTTTCATATGTATAGTCTGCCAACTGGTACAGTGTCCTGGTTACCATATAGCCAATACACTTAAGACACAAAACACATAATGTTGGATACCTAAACAAGTAATTTTCTGTATTATCAAGGGGGAGAGATGAGTTTCTCCAGAGTGCAAAAATCAGAAGAGACTGGTATTCCATGCCACCATCAAGAGAATCACAGCCTGGCCTTCTAGGCTTTGTGGTTAGGTGCTTAAAGTTAGGCAGTGTAGAAATACTTTCCCCACTGGAAATTGGGCACCACCCCTATAAGTAACTGGAGTTCTTCCATAACATACAAATATAGAAGCACTGCATAGGCAGATGCTCAGCCCTCTGAAAATACTTGTTTCTCTACATCACATAGAGAAAACACACATTTGTGACTACCACAGATCAGATGTACAACTTCTCCATGGCTAAACTGAAATAAGATTAATCTCCCTAAAAGACAGCTCTGTTATGCAATTCAGATTATGTCAGCAGCCAGCTGAATATCCAGGGTAAGATTATGTACCATTCAGCTCTTGAAAGACAACTTTTCCATATGGGAATTCGTGTCTCCTTACAAAACACTACTGAAGTTTGGGTATCACTGTATGTTTATCAAGGAGATTATTATGCCTTGGACTTAAAATGATGCAGACATTAGTGGCAGGGGAGCGTTTTCTCTTCTGAAGAGAAGCTACACAAATTTAGGGCCAGTGCTCTTTAATGTTTCTATAAATGATCTGGACACTGGGATCGAATGTAACATTAAGTAAGTTTGCCAACAACACTAAGCTAGGAGGAGCTGTGGACTACCTCAAGGGTAGAGAGGCTTCACAGAGAGATCTGGTTAAACTACAGAGCTGGGCAGTCACCAACTGTATGAAATTTAACAAGAGCAAGTGCGGGATTCTGCACCCGTGACAGGGTAATCCTGGTTATAGATACAAACTGGGGGACAAGAGGCTGGAGAGCAGCCCTGCGGAAAGAGATGTGGCAAGTTGAATATGAGTCAATAGTGTGCCCTGGCAGCAAAAAGGGCCAACCGTGTCCCGGGGTGCATCAAGCACAGCATAGCTAGCTGGTCAAGGGAGGCGATTGTCCCACTCTACACTGCGCTGCCGCAGCCCCATCTCAAGTACTATGTGCAATTTTGGGCACCTCAATATAAGAAAGACCTCTTAGAGTGTGTCCAGAGGAGGGCAACCAAGATCGTGAAAGGTCTCAAGGGCAAGACTTACAAGGAGCGGCTGAGGTCACTTGGTTTGTTTAGCTTAGAGAAGAGAAGACTGATGGGTGACCTCATCACAGTCTACAACTTCCTCAAGAGGGGCAGCGGAGGGGAAGGTGCTGATCTCCTTTCTCTGGTGACCAGTGACAGGATATAAGGAAATGGAATGAAGCTGCACCAGGGGAAGTTCAGATTAGACATTAGGAAAAGGTTCTTTACTGAGAGGGTCGGTCACTGGAACAGGCTCCTCAGGGAAGTGGTCATGGCACCAAGCCTGTCAGAGTTCAAGGAGTGTCTGGACGACACTCTTAGTCAAATGGTTTATTTTTAGGTAGTCCTGCAAGGGGCAAGGATTTGAAATATACTATGCTTTGCAATTCTATGAATAGGTGTTCCTTCTCACCTGGGAAGCTGAGGACAATCTGTGCCTTTGTGGACATGCTGGGGTCCAGCATGGAGGGAACAGGGGTATGTTTAAGTGCTAGGAGAGGAATGGGAAACAAAGAAGGGGACAGGGCAAAGGTATGGGATTCTTGGGTTTTCTTGCAAAGGTGGCATTCACCATGCTTCCACAAACAAGAGGTACAAGGCATATCTCCAAAGGACTGTCTCCTGGACAGCAGAGACTCTGAAGAAGTGGGGTCATAGAGGGCAAACAACACCAGTCTCCATAAGCAAGGTAAAACTAAGTGAATGCAGTCTTTCAATGCATAACTTGAGGACTGGCTGGTAAGCACAGTAAGACAATTTTATCTCTGTATTGGACCCTTAAGCTATGGCTTCATATTTATCTCTGTGCTCCTTCGAACCCCAAAGTTTTCCACATCACTGTGCTTAAACAAGCCTTACACTCAACGTTCAAGAACTGTGATAGGGCATGTGAGTTCCCCTCATCCATGTTATGAAGAACTGCTTGGCAAGTAATCTCTAAGTATCACTAAATTCCTGATAAGCTGGCATACTTAGCCCAAGGACAAGAAACTGTACAGACATTTGCATATCAATTTTCTACTGCTCGCTTTTACAATAGGAGCTAGAGTTGGGCAGCTGCAGCATACATTTATAAAGCTTACAGCTGTGTTCAGTGATAAGATAAGAGCTTCTTTTGTAGAGACCACAGCAAAAGCTTTGTCAGTGACTGAAATGACACTTTTATCTCATCATGAAAGATGCCCCTTCCAGTGGAAGTCTAGCTGGCATGACGTTATCATTTGAATTGGGGTTTTTTCATGGAAATGAGAGGGAAGAATCTTGCTGATTTATGAATTAGTCTGTCCTTTTTTATTATTATTTGTAACATTAAAAAAAAATTAAAACTGCAGCAGAAAGATTTTATATCCATCTATAGACTTGGTTATCATCATCCCAATATTATCTAATAAATAAATAAAACAAATAACTCCAAAGATAGAAATGGAATATTTAACCTCATGGTACCACAGTGGAGATGCTCTGGTTATGGCTGAGCAAAAACTTGCATTATAAAGCTATTTATTATTATTTTGGTGCTTGTAGTTTTCTGAAGCAGATTGTGAGGCTTTCTCTAAATTCGCAGGCACATTTGGGTGTTAATTTGTTAAAAGTCTGTGAACTTTTTCTCAGTTGTTTTATACCGAAAAGAAGGACTGAGAAATCACCCCGTAGCTGTAAAGTAATTCATTAAGGAATGATTTTGTGGGTTTGATATGCCATATAAATTTGTTCTCATCTAGTTGCAAATTGGGCATCTAGTTTCAGTGCGTCATCTAGCTCTATCACTAGTGACTGACAGACAGAAACCCAAAAAGGACAATTCATTTCACCCGTGCTGACATCTATTTTCCACTCACTTTTGAAGTCTCAGTGTTGACCTTAGATGAGTTGGTGAGTTAATAGATAGTTTGAATTAAATGAGATGAATTCCACACAGAATTTAAAGAATGGCTTTGGTTTCAACTTGTAGGGGAAAGGTCCAGGACTTCTGTCTTACACAGTCTATTGAAGAGAAGGCAAACACTGATACAAACATGGTTTATGTGGGCTCTTAGGGGATGTAACCTTTGATTATGTTTGCTCCAGCCTGTCAGGCAAGCATCTAATGGCTGGAGGGTGAAGCTGAGGTACAGTTTTTAGTTGTGAGTAATTAGGGACTGGAATGACTTATCAAGGGTAGTGATCAGTTCCTTACGACTGGCAATTTTAAATTGAGTCCTAGCTGGGCCTTTGTTTCTTTGTTTTGTGTTATTTCTTTTTTTTCCTTTTTCGTAAACTGAAACAAGAATTAACTTCAGGAAGCCCTTTGGTCTGTTATTGTACTCTGTTCTAGACTATATGAACCCACCATACCTGCCACCTTTGAATCAATAGTCAAGTTTGTCTCATTCAGCTTCAGCAGCTTCGGGGTTGGGCCATCTATGTTATCTATAGTCAATGGAGAGAAATGGGCACTTCCAGATAGACGTTTTGAATATCATTTTTGATATATACAACAACTGCTAATGCAGGTCACTGGGCTGATCTGCATGGATCTCTGTGGAAACAATAATTCACGTGCATAAGCTTTGTAACAACAGGGACCCTATGGAAAATGCAAAAGCTTATGGTCCTGGAAAGTGCTGAGAGCCATTCCCAGATCACCTTCACGTACTGGCAGACCAGCTGGACCCCTCCTCTGTGCTGCTTTCCAAAACCGCATTCCCTTCACGTGTTTATAAAACTCCACATATAAACAAAGAAGCAAAACTTCCCTGTGATACTGCAAGGCAAATCATGACAAATTCAATCAAATCCTATTAGTGCAAGTCAGGCAAAATTTCTGCTGAAATCCCCATGAGAAATGTGGATTCTTCTGATACATAAATCATAGTTTTGCATTTTCTTATCCATGTTAATTCATATTCCTTGCATAAAGAGAACATCTGACACCTTTAGTCAGGTATAAAGATAGAGGTGATAAGAACTGTGCAAGTATTATTTTCTTTTAAATGAGTTAAAGGTATTATTAATCTCCAGATTATTAAACATACTTTGCCTGAGTAAAAATTTAATATTGCAGTGTATGGCACTAACTATTGTATCATACAAATGACATGTAAGAGTGTGCCTCTTACATTCAGTAACAAGATAATTTACGAGCTGTGCTTTTCTGCTGTGGTCCTCACACTGTAATTAATCTATACATTAGAGATCAGACCTGACCTCTTGCCCTTTAATCTTGAAATCTCATAGTTCTGCTCAGGTAACTAATACCTCATTGGGCCAACTACTGAATTTTCATCTATAGGTACACAGGAAGAAAATATCTGTCTTTTCAGCCTATTCAACAGCATAGCTGTGAAGGGCACAGATTTGGCAGTAGAGAGAATTCTTCTTCTCAAAAAGATGAGGTGGATATTGTTGAGTTCTAGAGTTCACACTTCAGCTAATGACTGCTTTTCAGGAAGCCATCTATGTGAAATTTCAAGACTTTCTCCATTCCCTGGGAGAGTATGCTGCCTCATGTATAAAACAACTGCAGTCCAACATAGCATATCAGCGGGATTTCATGTTATATTTTTATCTGTTCTCACATGGTCAAAATCCTACAGCCTTTGCTTCAGCAAAACTCCCTCAAATAGGCTCGCAAATTTTCCTAGGATAAGGGCAGTGATATTGGCAAGCAATGGCACTGCACAGCAGACAGTGAACGAGAGCTTGAACAAAAATTGGAATTCCTTTTCCACCATTTCTGACAGTTTCTTCCCTTTAAAATCAGGTCAAAAAGCTGAAAGAGCAGAACAAGCTCTGAAAACAGATCTGAAAACTTTCTAAACTATTTTTTTTTGATACATAGAAATGAAAGGTTCTTCAGTCACCAAATTGAAAGGTTTTATTTAGAATTGAAGTGACATTGAAGTGCCGGTGCCCAAGGAGCCATGGCACACATTACAATTGCAATTTCAATCCCTAGATCCTCATTCTCCCCTTGGATGAGGCTACTTAGCAGATTACGAGAGCCCTATGTACTAAGATGAGACACAGAGCTCAGTTAAAAAGATTTACACTGTGTTTTAAGCTCAAACTACTCACATCAAAACATTTCAGTGGATCACAATGTTTTATTTTTGAGTAAAACCAATTTTGACTAAATCCAATATATTTGGGATGCATTTTTTTCAGAAGGAAAATAGGAAGGCAGAAGGGTGTAGCAAGGAAAGCCAGATTTCCTCTGGAAAATATTTGTTTTGCTGAAACAACATTATTTCTAGAAAAATCATTTCAGTGGAAAATTCACAATATTCAGAACGAGGTAGAATTTTTTGATGCTCCCTTTCCATAAAGAAATGACATACTAATTCATTCCCAAGAGACCTGGAGGGATTTGTTTTTTGTTCTGTTTTAAAAGGAGGATATATATTCAGTCCCATTGGAAATGAAAGAACATCTCAGACCTGAATAAAGATGCAGTCCGAAAGATGTCAAGAGGAGAGCTTTTGCAGAACAAGCCTCTTCAAGAGCTTGTTACAGCCAGAGCTTTCAACAAATAGCTTTAATAAGAGCTGAATTTATACACAAACATTTGGAAAGCAAATAAATAAGTAAGGTGGGGGAGGGGGGGAGAAGAGAACTTCTCAGCATTCGGTATAATATTAAGAGCACAGCATTAGAGAAAACCATGCATCTGGTTTATAGTTGGTTTATATTCTTCTCTTGTGTGTGTATTTTATGCACATAAAAATTAACAACCTTTGACTATCCATTTGTATTTATAACATCTGCAGTACCGATGGGTACAGTTCTAGTTTCTCTGTCCCAGGCTTGCTAAGCATCCTAATTTGGAAAGAAAATGCCAGATAACTCTCCAGGGGAACATTCGCAATGTCAACGTCGCTCGATTCCTAGACATCCTAATGTCACCAATGGGAAGTCTATAATGAAGGAAATCCCACTGGCAGAGAAGCAGGGTACAGACAGAAAAGCCAGTCTTTGCTTTTGCTGTTTAAGCCAATTGAGGTATAACTAACTGCACTCTGAGATTGGAGTGGTCTTTCTGCTTTGAGGCAAAGAACATATTTTGACTATGTAAATTAAAAAGGTCATTGAACAAGATGAGCTCAGAAAACTGTATTCACACTATGACTGCTCCCCCGATGGTCCTAATCAGAGCTGGGTGGATTCTGCCAGAGACCCGTTGCTCATGAGTACCTGGACAACAAGGGCTCTCTATCCCAGTTTTTTGTCTGCGGACGCTGGAGTTCACCACTGCCTCACAGAAAAAAAACACAGAAAAAAAAAAAAAAGGCCTCCAGAAAACCACTGGAACAACTGGAACAAATCCCTGAAGTCAGCTAGTGGGACTATTATTGTGATATTTTTAAGAGAGATTAAAAAAGAGAATTTTCTCCTCTGCCACAAATTTCTGCAGTGAAAATGTTTCAGGTGGTGTGCAGCTGGTTCAACCCAAGCATTTCCATTTGCAGATAGATTCTCTAGCTGTGAGGAAGTTGATAGTTGTTTTGCTGATAAATTCAAGATTTCTTTTGAGTCTGCTGTGGGGGGAGCAGCGGAGTATCTCCAAAGGGAAAACAAAAAATTTCTGAGGAGCTGCATCCAGCAATTCAGTGAAACTGCGTCTGCCTGGGACTGCCAGTGTGTACTTTTGATGTTAGTCCATCCTCACCGGGAACAGGCAGAACTGAGATAGTGGATTATGATGAAAAGCTGTTTGCAGAGAAGTCTTGGTAAGGAAAAGGCCATGCCACAAACTTCAGGTGAACACTGAGTCAGTTGAGTTGGGAAATCCTCTTCCCAGTCGGTAGGCAAAAGTCCCGTATACCCCAAAAAGAGCATAGTACAAACCAGAACATTTGGTAAGGGCATCTTTGAGGCTGCTGTCGAGACTGGTTGTGCCCAAGACCCGTGCCCACACCGAGGCACAGGGCAGCACACCGGGGCTATCTGTGGAGCACAGAAGGTCTCAGGGCACTCCAGAGGAAAAGCCAACCTGGATGCAGAACCTTCCTGAACAACCAGCAAATAGCCAAGGCATCCATGTGACAGAGAAATATGAATTTGGGCAGAATTTCCTTCACTTTAGTCCTTCTTGTCAGCTGTGAAAACCCTGCAGGTCTACTTAGTTCTTACAGAAATTCTCCTCCACAACTCCGATGGCTCCTTTGCAGATTTTACATTAGAGAAATGAGAACTATTTTTCAGCTTGAAAATGTGTTTTGTCAAGCAGGGGTTTCTGTTTGTTTATTTGTTTGTTTCAGCAAGATGAATAGCACCCAACTTAAAAAAAAAAAAGAAAAAGCCATAAGCTTCGTATATTTATTTCGTTCATGTTTGTTCTGCTGTGGGGTGAGTTTACCTTGGCTAACACATGCTCACAGGAAATGAAATAAGAACTGCATGGAGAGGAATATCTCCAAAATGAGCAAAGCAATAGAGTTTGTTCTTAGCAATCAATACTGGCTGTGTGCAACAGGGGAAAGGAACTAGGGCTCGGTGCGACTGTATCGCTTCTTGACTTGGTCTGACTTACAGCTAATAAATCACAGGAAAAAAATACTAAAAGAAAAAAGTGAAGGAAAGGCATTTCTCTCAAGAAGAATGGAAATTACTTTTTCTGTAGAGGTTAAATCTCCCATATTATTAAGAAGCAAAAGGAAATGGCTGCCAAAGAGACAGGGCAGACAGGTGATGTAAATTGTCAGTAGCCACAGTCAGAGCCCACACATGCTTTCCGAGGACGCTGTCACTAAAAGCTGCAGTCTCATCTCACCTACCAAGCCCCTCGTTCCCCTCCCACAGTTCCTCCTACAAAATTAAACTCCCTTTTTCTCCTTTCCCTTTTGCCATATTAATTTTAAGTTGGAGCAGGTCCTCCCGCCCCTCTCAGACCCAGGCTGTTGCAGGGATGGAGGAGCTGCAGGGCTGGGAGTGAGCAGCAAAGCTCTTTTGGGCTGGACCCATCTACGTTGGCTTAAAGTGTTCATCAAGCACAGCCTTACTTCCAAAGTCTTGCAGGCTTGGACTCTGACTCTCTAATTAGCCATGTTCCCTTCAGATATCTCAAGCAGGACAGGGCTCCTTTGCAGACTCAGAAAGTTATCAAAGGCAGTTTATCCAATAACAGAGACATAGAATTATTTTTTTTTTCAATATTGGAGAATTCATGTTTTTCATTATAATAAGGTCCTCCAGATAACATTAGTGCAGAGATTTGTGTGTAGAGGAACATTAGTTTCTGACTAGGCCTTAGAGAATACTAAATATGTTACTTTACAATAATCTGCAGGAAGCAGGAAACTGTTGCTAAAACAGTACTTCATATTTTATGATGAGCTTAGCAGCTAGCAAAATGTATACATTTATAAAATTATTAATCAGTTATCAAAAGAGCAATTATCAGAAAAATCTTCTCTGTGTTACAAAATACATCTTTGAAGGTGCTATTTAAATAACCTGAGAGAATTTTCACGCTCATTTTTCTATTGAAGTAAACGAGCTCAGACTGTACCTTGGTATGATTTGTGCTGCAGAATTCTGGGAGTTCCCTTGAGAAAACTTTTCCAACTTTACAGAAGTCTTACACTAAATGACACAGCCTAACATCTCTGCTTTTGCACTTTCTCCATTTCTGAAAATGGCTGTTATAGAAGTACAAATTGCATTAACTAACGAGCAAGCTCAGTCACATGTACGTAGCTATTTCACTATCATTTCGATCAGTTGTCTTCAAGATGCTTTCTTTAGATTGTAAGATGCCGTATTCCACTTGCCAGTCCACCCAGATACCTAAAGTCTGCTTTTGGTCCCAAATTTGAAATTACCAAGCTCTTTTTTAAAGCCCTTTGATATCAGCTTTAGTTGCCTGACAACAAACTTGAAAAGACTAAAAGAAGTTGTTCTCTTTCAGGGAGCTATCGTTTTTCACAACGTGCCCTTTGCTTGCTAAGCCAGGATTGGGGGCTGTAGCCAGCAAAACATAAAAGCACCTGCAGGGCCATCCAGAGCCACTAAAATTTGTCTCTTGACTTCAGGGTATTTTGAAAAGTATTGTCACTCACATACAATGGAATATGAAAACCTGATAGCTCTGTATTACTCTTTCAGATCCCAAAATTCTGACTTCATTTGACTTAACAAATGCTTCAGTAGCCTGAGATGAATCCTAAAAGCAATGAACAAAAGCTCCTGAAGGCAGAATCCATCACATTGTTGAAAAGAATTACTACTTAACAAGCTTCAGAAATTCATTTTTGGAAAATAAAATCTTCTCCTAGGCTTTCCCATCCATAACCCCATGCTTTTGAAAACTCATGCTGTCAGATTTTGTCACTCTGATGCAAAGTTGGTTAACTTTGCCAGGCTGTATTTGGCAACTCCAGCAGTTTTCTCCATCCAGTGAAGCCAGGAAGTGTGAAAGCCGGGGAATTGTTTCCCCTTAAAGTATGTTTTCGACAATTCACATATGGGGTGTTCAAGATATGGGCAGAAGTCTGCTCTCCTTAGCTGAATATCAGAACTGGGCCTCCTGCCACCATCATATCCTCATAAACAGGTTTGTCTCAAGTTTTAGCACTGATAAAATGGAGGAAAACAAACCTACTGTTTATGTCTTGTGAATCAATACTTGACCCTGTGTCTCGCCTATACCACCCTAGGCTGCAACCTGTTTTAAGCATAGACAAAAGCCATGAAAAAACCTTTAATACGTTGTTGGTAATTCTAATATGGCATATTCTTCTTCATTTGGTTGTGGGCAGAAAGTCCGATGACAGTCTTGAAAAGCAAGGTTTTGCCAGTTCTACCACATGCTTCTCACATTTTCAGTGAGTGTACCATACATGTGTCAGAAATAACCACGAGGAATGTGAGTACCTCAGGCAATACAAGACAAGTTTTCAAGTGGGTCTACAGTAGCTTTTGGAAGAGAACCATGCTCCTAGCTGTGTGCCAGCTAGCAAAAATCAGTCCACCCCTCTCCCAAGCAGGGGTTTCAGTTACACCACACTGCAGTCGATTCAGCTGAAGTCTTTGAGAACAACTGTCATGCTTTAAATAACAGAGGCTCAGCCCAGAGGTTGAAGCCTTACTGGAACTTATGGCTGATGTAGGCTGAGATCCTGGTTACATACAATTTGGAAGAAACTTTTGATGTGACGTTTCAGAGGTCTCCTCCATTCTGGCAGCATGTCAGAGAAGAGAGTCTGTGAAAAAAAAAAAGTGTGCAGTTCTGTGCACTGTCTGCAACGTAGAACAACTGTAGACTTGGGTTTTAGTGTACAAAAAGATTTGAAACACTCAGTAAAAGTGTATTGAATCTAATTCCTTGCAGTACTAAATTCCAGGGAAGATCCTTTCAGGGAAACTGTCTTTTTTTTAGAGGAATGAACAATAAACAAGCAGAGCCTTTTTAAGCAGAAAAAAAAATAAATAAACCCGGGGACTGGCATGACAAGGTAGGATGCAGCGCAGGTGGGTATTTCGGCCTTGAGGGCTGCTCTTCCTCTTGCCAGCAGATCCAAGCCTCTCCCATGCTTCGCCCACGGTAGGCCCAAGTAAACTAATCTTTCCTGAACATGATCCTGGCTGTGCTTTCATCCCCATCACCTGAGAAGTGTAAGTGGTTTCTCTATGCTAAGAATAATTATCATTTTGAATTAAATTGAAGTGTGGACACAAACTAGGTTCCAGTTGTACTTCCTTTCCATCTGCCTTCCAGGCCACTCTCCACTTTGGAGCTCCTAAGGTCATAATAGTTTCTTTGCAATAGCCATCCTCTTCTTGATTCAACTTCAGCTTAATTTCTCTAGGACTCTCAGATCCCTCTGTAAAGACAGCTGCCTGCTGTTCTAGGATTTGCCCCTTTTATTGCTTGAGTGAAGCTTGACCTTATTGACCCATTCTATTTATTTTATCTCTTTGAACCCATTTATCAAGATTTTTTGAAAGTTAGTCTTGTCTTCCAAAAATTTTGCAGCCCTTCTCAGCTCATCTGCAAAATGTGACTGTCCTGTTTTATAGTCCATTATACAGGTAACCAGCAAAACCTTTGAGCAGATCCTGAGATGGTTCACTGAAGAGGCCTGATCATCCTTCCTGATGCAAACCATTAAAAATACTGTCCACAGTTCATTGTATGGTTTTGCTCCCAACCTGTAGGAGGACCTTCTAGGCCGTATTCATCAGCTTTTCTTTTAGGGTTGAGGACAGGGAGCTCTGATGTCTCAGTCCCATTGTTTTTTAAATGACCCCGTGGCCTTGATAAGAACATTTACCTTTATCTGTCTCACCCATTGTCAGAGAAATGTGGGTAACGTTATTTTCTCATGTGCCTCATAGTTGTGCTGCAGGGCTTCATCACCTGAATGTAAGATGCTCTGAAGAGAACTTCAGCAGTAAGTGCTCCAAATTGATACAGGTCCTAGTGGAGAGCATCCATCTATACGGAGGGAAAGAACATGATTCACCTTTCTTCTCCTATGAAAGCTGAACTGTTTAATTTCATTACTTCAGGGAATACCAGTAAGAAAACAAACACTAAAGAAATTCTTAAATCAAGGCAATATTCATCCCCTCACTACCAGCCACAACTCAATTCAATTGCTGATTTTGCAGAAACTCTAAATGCTTTCCTTTGCCTCAAAACACCACTTCTTTATCAATTTTATCTCTCAGAACTTTAAGGTACTCCCCCTCAGTGCACTTGCAAACACCTCACACTGGACTCCTCTGCCACCCTCTGTCTCTGATTTAGAGCATAATTTCATGAATGACAAGCGATGACCTCTCTCTTGCATCCTGTGTGGGCTGTTCTCAGCTGGCTTGTTCAGCACAGTTCTGGTCTTTATTGCATAGTGCTTCATCTTTATAGCTGTTATCAGACATTTATATCACTTTCCTCGTATGCTGGGTATTATTGGCAGAGGGTCCATTGTACAATGCATCAAACATATACTGGAAAATTGCTTTTGGCAATGATTCTGGCTTCTTTTTTTGGGGGGGGTGGGGGGGCAGTTCAGCAATCAGGCTGCAGCTCTTGTACTTGTTGCTTTGCATGGGCTTGGGACTGAAAATGCAGAAAGACAACCATGCTTTTCAAAACAGAAATCTGGAATTACTCCTCTCCAGTCTTAGACTGGTATGACGCAGAATGGGATCAGATGGGTTATACACCCCCAAAATATCTGCTGTATAGATGACAGTTTTCATGCACATAAGGAAACATTCAGTAAGTATAGGTCCTCACCCTCCTGTAAAACAAGAGTAAAACTGCTGAAATTATACCTGCTCCTTTAGCACAGCTATCACCTGCACAAAAGAACTTGCCGTCCTGTTCCTTCCTGATCCCTTCACCCCACTGAGGATGAGGAGGACACACGGTACATACCATCACCCTGAATACCACAGGCACTTGAGAACACTTTCAGTACAGATTGGACTCCTTCCCCTCAAACCCAACTCTTCCCTTCTCTGTGGCAGAAAACCTTACCAAGAGCCTTAGACTGTGGGGTTGGAGAGAATTTAGTAGATGAAGTGGCCAAAGCTTCTGAATAAGGCATGGATTGTCCCCTACCTCCCCTCCCTTGCGAAGTCCAACACACAGTCTTACTGAGGCTTCCTTTAGACCAAAACACCCTTGACAAAGCCAAAGGCAGATGTTCCGTGTTAGTTTGTTCTAGCAATTAATCATCTTCACTGCTGAAAATTCGTGTTTTACTCCTAACTTGAGTTTGAGTGGCATTAACAGCCTTACATTGGTTTTCATCACTTCTTTCTCTGACAGGTTAAGAAAAATAATAATAACTTGAATATTTTCTTGTCATATTAGAATGTAGGTTCCTCTTGGTATCGTATGCAATGAGCAAAGGGATGTCCTTGCATCTCTCATTATAAGGCAGTTATCTGTTCCTCAAAAGTTGTTGTCACTATTCTCTGCATTGTTTCCAATTTTTCACAGCTTCTTTAATACATAAGCTACTTATATGGCTATTTGTTTTTGAGAAGCATTGTTTGCAACTCAAGCAATGTTTCACATTCACTGTCATCACCACCGTACTCATTGTTGTCAATGGAAGACAATACTAATTATTAAGGAGTAGGTCATATATTAAAGTATTTTGCAGTCTTCATGCATCTAGGCTTTGTGGACTGCCCAGAAAAATTAGGAGGAACAAGGATGTCCTTCCAGAAGCCTCTATCATCTTCCTATTCCAACAGGTCAGGCACAGAGGAAGATATAAGCCACTGACAGATTTCCCCCTACTCTCTGCCCTTTCCTCATGAGGGAAAGAGCTTTGGATCCCTGCCCTACCTGGAAAGGAGATTAGCTACCATGCCTAAAGGGTAGACAGTCATAAACGACCATCAGGAAAGACCAGTAACCCCCTAGATCAAGAAATCACAGACAATAATGCCTGTTTTGCAGGTACTGCACTCTACAAAAGGCAGATTGTACCAGCACAATTTGGCTTCACACATTGCACGACAAAAAATGAATAAAGGCAATACATCTAAAATATTCTCTTAAGTGGTGTTTCAAGCTGCTCACTATTGCTTTTTCCTCGTCTTTCCCCTGCTCCTTCCATTGCTTTGCCTACTCTAAATTCTGGTTGTAAAGTCTTTGGGAGAGGTGCTTTTTATGTCTTTGTAGAGTAGCTGGCACAATAGATCCGTCTGATCTAAACAAGGCCTTTGAGTGCTACTGCAAGGCTCATGAATAGTGATTATTGCTTCCAACCACTAGAGAACTCAGCTTTTTCAGCGAAGTCGACCTACTTAAATTGTATATACAGGTAGCGCTTGCAGCATTTTATTAAATTGCTCTAACAAACAGTCAGAGAGAGAAATGTGGAGGATGCCCAGCTACCCTGGAGGTCAAGATGTGTACCAAGAAATGAGAGCCTGCAATTACAGCACAGGATTTGTACTGAGACAAATTACTGAGAGCTTGAGACTATCCTTACGGGAGTTGAGGGATCAAATGTGAAGTACTAACACCGGATCTAGTGCTCAAGGCAGTGACTGATTTGATGGACTAAAATAGCTGAGAAATTAACTGTTCAGAGCATGTCTATCTTGTCAAGCATTGTTAATATGACCCAGATCTAGCATAGACCCACATAGTTTGACAAGGATTTGGCTTCAGCTCAGTATTTCTCTGACCCTCTGTCATTCACTCTAAGGATTTCCGACTCTCAGTTGCTCTTCAAGGGCCTGGAAGGAGCTTCTGAGATTTTTGGAAAAATTATATGATGGTCCAGATCTAGGGTTTTAAAATGCTGATAGACAGAAAATCTACTTATGGTTTTTCAATCTGCTTTTCCATTCCTGAATTATATCAGAAGACATGGAAAAAAAGGATAAATAGTAACCAATAAAAAGTGAGATGCTAAAGAACTCCCTTTTATTAATGAGGAAATTTACAGAAAAGTAGAGGTAAAGAACAAGGAAGAAAAAGAATAGTCAAATACTTGCTTTCCCTCAAAACATAGAATATAGATTAATCATTCTTGTGCATATGTTATATAAACTCAATGGAAGAAAGAAAAGAGACAGATGTCATACTGAAAAATAAACCACTAAAGTGCTTATCAAAAGTGACAATACTCCTACGGAAAAATATTGCTGCTCTGCTTCAACAGACATTAGACGGTGTTCCATAAGCAAAAATAATTGTCTTGATATTTAATGTCAACAATTTACCACCTCCTACAGAGATGTCAGCAAATATATACCTAATCCAAAACATTTTGCATATGAAAACAAAAAGCCACGTTAGGAAAAGAAGTATTTAGCCAGATGAAATGTAATGAATAAACCACTGTGTTAGAAAAGAGCTGCTGTTGAACCAAACAACTATACTTATACTTACAGGATGGGATGCGTGGGCTACATCTATGCTAGCAAATAAAACAGGGCAGGAAGATGTGATCATCGCGATAAAGAGGATGACATCCTTAGTATTCGTATGGCTGCAATCTCTTCCTCTCCTAAACCAGGTCTCATCCACTCCACCCGTTGGCAAGAATCCTTGGTCTGTGCTGTTTCCTGAGATGTGTCTCAACACTGCCTGGGACAGTGTCAGTTGGTAGGGCCAAAGATGGGCCAGGGAGCGTGATATCCATTAACAGCACAGATGTCCATATTCAGACATTACTGACCTGTTAAACTTAATATTGAAGCCATAATCAAGGCCAGACCTGGCCACCAATGTGTGGATTGCTATCCAGTAAAAATTGTGGGTGCAAAAGACCTACAAGGGTAAATGTGAAGAGAAGGTCACATGTGAGAGCTATGGCACCATACTGCAAGGGTATAATGCAGATGTCCACCTCTGTGCTGGTCCTTCAAAGTTCCCTTCATAGTCAAAGAGGAACAGACATGCTGAGGCCAGGTGGTTAACTGAATAATGGTCTTGATGTAGCCATTTCTCTTTACAGATTAAACAGGGACTCTAGGCAACTAGTTCAGATGTGCACCTGAAGGTAGGTGATATGACTCCAACCGCAAGAGATCAAAAATTAAAAAATGAGAAAGGGATATTTCTGATAGCTTGTTTCCCAAATATGGAAAAAACACTATTATGGTAAAATGTCTCTTCAGAGCTTTAAACCATAGTAAGTGTTGTTCTATTTTTCACCAAAGCAAGAAACCACACACAATGTTGAGCAAGTTTATCCTAAAATAACCTAGTGTCCCAAAGATATTGAGCCTCGTCCCTGCCAAAAGGAGAACCATGTCAGGCCATGAGCAGTTTGAGAGTAAATTTTTCACAAGGTAATAACAACTTCCTAAGTCCTCAGGATAAACAAAAAAGAGTATCTGCATGATTGATACAGAGCACAAGTTTATGTGGGTCGCACTTTTGTCCATGGAGCATCTGCAGAGAGCTGTAAAGCAAGGTTAAGTTAGGGTCAGGTGGTAACTGGGGGTACTGGTAAAAATTACATGATACTGCATGCTCAGCTGAAGATCTGAGTGTATGCTGCTAATAAAAAAGGGTAAAAGCCGGCCTAGGAGAAATCGGGCCAGACATCTGCAATAATGATTTTGGTTCCTTCACTCCTTTAGTGTCCAATGTTTGATTTTATGGGAGTGGGAATTTTAAAGAGTTTTTGCTCATTAGCAAAAACCTGTGAGATGAAACATGGAAAAATCGTTGCTTGTTTCTGAAAATCTTACTTCAAAGCTGTAAGTGCAATGCCTCTCTTGTGTATAACAGGGCTCCTGTGTTTCCATAATGTGACAGAATGTCAGACCTATCTTTCTATTTACAATAATTTGGCTGTATTAAATATGTCATGATATGTCTGAGCATTTTTTTGTCTTGTTTTTGTTACAGAAAAATGGAAAATCATAATCAACAGCAAAAGATGGAAAATATTAATGTCAGCAAGAGTACAAGCTCACCAGAAGGGGAATTTTCTACTTTCTAAATATGCAGCTAACATATTCATCACAAGGCTACGTGGCCTTTGACAAGGATCCAACGATGGAAGAAGCATTTCTTTAGCCAACAGGGGACTCTCCACGTCCCCTGGCCATGAATGCTACAAAAAGATCCTGAGGATGGTTATAAGAGAATTAAAAGTAACATGGCTATAATAGATTTAACATATAAACATGAACATCCGTAGCGCACACCAAGTCTTAACAGTAAATATTATGGTTTACTTTCAAAAAGTGATTAAAGAATTTAATTATGTGCAGAGCATTCTTACAAAACAAAAATTATTAACTGTTGGGAACATAGTGATCTATTTTGCAAACAGACAATAAAAGATAATGGAAAATTTCCAATAACACCATAGCTTTGAGTAGAGCTTGAATTTGCTTTGACTGCAAACAGTTTAAACACTGGTGCTGGAAGGCCAGGCTCTGCTTCTCTTTTAAAGAAATCTATCAGAATAAATGGAATTGCTTTGGAGTTGCCCCAGATTCAGTTAAAGCAGGATCTGGTCCATGAAATTCAATATGGTCATTTATACAAATTTATAATGAAGCTCCAGGAAGATGTCTGTATTTTCTTCTGTATTACTGTAAAATTATATGAGATTGAAAAAAGATACAGCTAGATTTTCATTAGGGATTACAGATTTTAAGGGAAAAGCTGTTCATTTGTATGTTTTAGAATCCCACATTCAACTGCAATCAATTTTAATCTAATTGTAATTGCTGTTTAGGTTTCATTAAGCAACAAAGCAAAACCAACACTGATCTAAAAGCTCTCCAGACTTATCCTTCTACTCAGGTCAATATCCGTTTTCCCCCAGAGACAACAAGGACGGTGGGAGAAAGCCAAACCCGTGTCTCTGCGGCCCCAGAATTTCTTAGCTTTAGCTTCTGATTAAAATCCCCCGGGTCTACTTTTAGGCCTTGTTTGAAGGAGCTGAAGGATGCAAAGCTTCTTATTGCCAGCCAGTGACTTCCCTAAGCTGTTCTTTCTGTTTCTGCCCAGGGAGAGGCTTGGGCAGGCCCTGGCTTCCTTAGGAGCTGACTTTCTCCTGTTTGGAAAACCAGACACTGATAGGATACGCTCTTGAATCATGTGGGGTGATGGAGGGAAGAGGGAAAGACTTTTCTTCTCAGATTTGGACACTATTCTCTCCTATTCTGCTTATTCGTGATGTCTGCCACCCAAACCTGGAGGGAGGGAAGAAGGGAGGGATCCTGCCAAGCCCTTGGCCAGTTGCTTCATCTGAGGGTAATTGTTATGCATATCGTGTTAACTGTGGCATCTATCCTAGGAACTGCCTGCTGGAGCATTACAGAAAATTTAGACTCAAACATTTTAAATATATTGATCAGATTTGGCTCTAGAACTCTTTTGAAATGGATCTGGATGGCAATGTGATGTGACACCATCTGGGTTTTTCTCCTGTTTGGACATAATGTGGGTGGATGCTTTGGCATTGACAAAATAAGAATGTTATCGGAGCAGTCCATGTTGACGCTTCCCCAGTGAAGCCGATGCCAAATCTCTGTGGGTGAAATCCTGGCCCTCTTGACATCAACAGGAACTTTGCCATCAACTTCAGGATGACACACATTTTCCTTCTATCTTGAGTTAGCGTAAGCTCAAGACTCATATCTGGAATAATCTCACAGGACAGAATCTATGAGGAATGGATCAGGATACAGCTTTTTACATGGTCTTCTGGCACAGATGAGTCAGCAAGGAGCACTATTGTCTAAAACATACAAGTGTAAAACACTTATTTGAAATGAACTTATTGTATAGTCTTTCTGCCAAGCAGTTCATTGTGTGCACTAGCTTGAAAACAATTCAAAAAAGCCATAACTAGCTGAAATGTAAATATTTGGGTTAAAGTCCTTCATAACATTGGGACTGGTAAACCAACAAAACAAAAAAAAAAAAAAGAAAAGAACAAAATGCCTTTACTTGGTATGACTGCTGACAGAGTAATCTCCAAAAAAGATGAAACCAACAAATACTACAGTGTGTTCTAATTCTTGAGTTACATTTTCTATTTACTTTGGCTATAGTCACTTAGCACCAATGAACTTGTGACAGAGGAACGGTGATGACTAATGGATGCTATGGCAGGTGGTATACATTTGAACTTTCCAGACATCATGCAGTAATTGCTCACATAGAGCTGTGGAAAATATGTTAAAAAAGAAAATCTGGAAGGTCCAAAGGTCTTATATTAGAAGAAAAACAACAAAAATCACCAAAAAATGAAGATTCATGTGGCTTTCATTCTGGTAATAAAGCTGCAGATGTGAACTCTGAATACATCAACAGCTAATTAGCTACATCATGGCAGTGCAAATCATGCGCTGCAGAGTAATGAATGAGAAATCTCTTGCTTTATCATGGGAGTTGTTAAAAGTATATATAACTTGAGAAGGGAACACCAGATTTGTGTCCTTAGTGACTACTATCGTCATTAAGAATGCACCATTAATGCAGGCACAAAAGCAAGGAAAAAAAAAACTACTTTAAAATGTTTAGGGGAGCATATTCTTGTAACACCAAACCTTAGGCAGATTATTTAATTGAAATCTTTACATACCACACTTCATTTTACACAGCAATTTTTATCCTGGAGGGCACAAAGTGCTTTCCACATGAGGGTTGTAGCTGCAACACAAGCCCAACAAAAATCCTTGAAAATGTGCAAATCTAATTCCAATAAAGCCAGCAAACAGAAGCTTTAATTAGAGTGTGAGATCCAAGGTGGTGTTCAAAGAACAAATGTCTTTTAAGAGCAAAGAGTAACATCAGTAGGAGATGAACTAAGTGTAAGTGAAGCAAGAAGCAAGAATCTGTGAGTCTAGTGGCTAGGAAGGAGGAAGTAATTAAAAGGGGGAGATTGATGAGAATCAGGATGGGTGTCTGCCTCAATTTTAACCACCAGAAGAGTGAGCGATTCCCTGCCTCTCCTCCCTGATAGCCATGATGAGGAAGTCCTGAAGAAAGAGAAGATAGAAGAAGAGGTGCCGGAATAAACTCAATACTTACATGCCCTACACCACCAGGTCCAGGTGATTTACCCTTTAAGCCCCTTCTACAGATGTTCATGCATGAAGTAGTTGAGTTGCTGACCGCATTTTTCACAAACAGCAGACGCTCTTCTAGAGGACTGGAAAGTAGTAGGCATTGCATACATTTTAAAACTGATTCTAGAAGTGATACAAGAAACTACAGTTAATGATTTAGATGTGGGAATTTGGTCAAGCTGATCATGAAGCAGAGAAGGCCATAAGCTTATGATTTGGCCCACAACCCCTCACTGGCAATACAAAAGGCAGCAGCAAATCATGGTTTGCAGCTATTGTTGACCCCAAAATGGTGTCCCAGCACTGGATAAAAGAAGTAAAACATAATGAATAACACAGTGCCAGAGCTTCTATTCCTACTACTCCATGATGCAAGGATGAGTGTTCAAGGGAAAAAACAGGTGAGAAATTCAAATGTGCTTCTTTGCACGTCTTTGAAAAGACTGCCCTGGGAATTTGCTGAGGCCAGGAATCCTGAGAGGATCCAGTGTACTCAAAAAGCAGGAACAGCTAGAGCAGCCCAAAATAACAGCATTGCAGCATTTATAAGGTATATTGTCATCCTTTAGAACTGAGGCTGATGGCTGATCTTGAGAGACAAGTACAAATGAGACTTATGGAGGCAGACATTTGCCTCTTTCAAGGATTTAATGCCATCTGCTGAAGGCACCAAATTTTTGCCATGTCAAATCTAGGTCTAGAGACTGACCAAAGAACGGCAATGGTTGGATCCACTGCGATGCTGTATCTGTGTGGCACAAACACTCAGCAGAGCCATGGGATGCCACTTGGGACCATCTGCGCTCCACAACACTCAGGTGATGGGGAGTTAAGGAAAGGATGATGGGTCACCATTTTTCTTGGACAAGCACGTGGCATGGGCTGAAAGACCCACACGCAGAGGGAAGCAGAATTCAGTGTATCAAACCCAACCAGATGGAGGGCTGCTACAATTTTATCCCAGTTTTCAAGAAATCTAACAACATAAAAAGCCAGTTGTAGGCCCATAAGTGAAACTGGCCAGAAGTATACATAGGCCCTGAGTCCAAGTGGCTGGTATGCTCATGTCCATGCAGGTACACTCTCTTTGTCTCACTAAGCCTCTCTTATCACCATTTCAGTCCTCCCAGTGACAACGTCCCCTTGCCTGTGTCAGTCCCACAATTGTGCCTGGGTTCAGTCCAGGAAGTTGCAAACTGGGACAAACCAAAACCATGCCAAGGAGCGTGCTGACAAAGGATACAGGCCATCGCGTGTCAGCACCTGGGGACATGGCCTGGCCTTCGTTTTTTCACGTGTGCAGATGGAGGGGCTGTGACCAGGTACAGAGTTAATCTGATAAACTCAGCCTTTTTTAGAAACGTGAGCTCCCAAGGAGCACAGATCAGAGATCATTTCATCTCAGCCTAAGGTAAGGACCTACATTAGCATCAAGCCCTCGAAAAGCCTGTTTATCTTCACTCGCATAAAAGAAAATTAGCTGAGGAGTAAACAACTATAACTCAGATACTTACAGTTAAGTAACATGAATCTTATTTACTGTGAGGGACCTGAATCTGCGTGTATGCATCAAAAGCTTGTGATTTCCAGAATTGGCTCCAGTGCTGCTATCGCCTCTCACTATGCATTGCTTCCTCAGTTCACCTGCCTGCAGCTGTAGTTAGGAAGGCTTACATCCTTCTGCAGCGTTGAACCATAATAAAGTTTTGTTAGTGCATGTGGCTAACAATAGTTTTGCAGAGAAAAGGGGTTATTAATCAAGTCTGATACTTCAACCAAGTCTCTCTATTGTGATTTAACTATAGGAAAGCACACATCAAACAACAAAAGGCAGGGGAGCTTGCAGACATGCCATCAGCAGCTACCAGTACACTTTGCTCTACATGCCATGGCAACCGTGTTATTGTGGCTGTCTCTACCTCTAACACGTGCTCTTGTTTTAGAGTTTTACATTGTCTCCAGCATTGGTTTGCCAAGCTTCAGGCTCCTGCCTCTAAGTGAAGGCATCCACTCTTTTTAACCTGACCTCCCCCATCCACGTACTTGTTGGCTCTTCCTAATGAACCCATCCATCTTTGCTTGGTGACAATTCAAACACGTCAGTTCTTTGAATGGGAGGAAAGATTTTTAGAACATTTAGGAGTGATTTCAAAGCGCAAGGATATCTTCGCTGAGCTAATAAATATCCATCTGATTTTACAAAAGAATCAGAGGAAAAGGAAACGTTCATATGCAGTCAGTGATATCTCCAATTTTTTACATCTTTGGGTGGAAATGGTATTTTTTTATTCTTATTTTAGTTTCAATTAAAAATTATTCTAAAACATTTCTGGGACCTGGAAAAAGTGAGTAATCCTTGAGAGAAATTTATGGAATATTTATGTTTGGGGGCAGGCAGGAAACCGTCCTTGTGTGCCTCTTGCCACACATGGCCCCGGCGCATGAGAAAGGTGATAACATTTGGGAGTGGCAGAGGCATTGCATTTTTCAAGCCCTCTGAAAGGTCCAGTTGCTTGGATTTGGAGGGCGTTTTCTCACAACTATTCGCAGAATGCTGCCATTTGTCTCGTAAGGATGTCTTTCAGAAAACAGCCTCGGTCAGAAAGCAGAGAAGAAATGGGCCTGGTGTAAACTGAATGAAATTTTTAGAAAGGCTTCACTGAGAAAGGCAGAAGACAGACAGATAGCTGCTGTTTTAGAGATGACACAGGAAGAACACTTTGCACATGAAATCATTACGTTTTTTAGCATCACTGGCTAAAGAAGTTGAATAAACAAGATTTGGTGTTTTGTTCTGAGTGTGGATCAGTTAGGCACAACTCTCCAGAAGATTCAGCTTGTCCAGAAAAAGGACGATCCTAACTATAGTCACCACAATATGGATATGTACTTCCACAGGTTGCTTAAATTGCCAGTGAAACTTCTGTGCCAAGAATGTCCTCCCGAGAAACCTCTAATACACTGCATTATTAAAAAGAGATATTTTCCTCTGCAGGATGATGTGTTAATGTACAGAATCTTCAACAAAATGAAAAACACAAATCTAACTACCTGTTTTCATATAAAAGCAACCTGATGGCTCAGAAGAAAATGTGATTTTTCTGTGTCTTAAAATATAGTAGGACTCTGTAAACCTTACTGATATTTCTGAAGCCATAAAGAATAAAGACAACATTATATTAAATAATTTGCAGGCTAAAAATACCTTTTTATTCTCAAGTACTTGCAGAGAGGAGGAACCTTACTGGATATATTCTTTTATCAATTCATTATTATTATTGCTGTTGTTTTTGTTGCTGTTACTGCTGTATTGTTATTCCTGTATCTATTTTAAACCACAGTCAGGAATGAGGTTTCACTGTAATTTGTATAAGTGATCCATAAAATCTACATAATAGATTACTGTTACTGAAATATATTAGAGTTTGCATGAGGGAGGGGCCTTTTTGCAGTGAATGTTTTCTCAAAGGATTATGGAAGAGGTCCCAGGAAGAAAGTGTGAGCAAGCCTCCTGCTCCTGTTGCACAGCTCTGTGGCTGCACAGTGGCCACATGGGACAGCTTGTCGGGCAACACTTTCTTCACAAGTTTTCCAGTCATTAAAAAAGCTGTGTTTAGTGTACGCTTGTACTAACGTGGAAAACCAGAAATCTCTGCCTGCCTGAACACACACCAAGATATTAGTGCCTGGGATTTCAGGGAGAGCAGGGTCTTCTCAAGGGCTTAACTCTTTTTTGTACTGGCTGTGAAATCCCCTTTCATGAAGATACGTCTTTCAGCATGGGCTGCTGCCACACGCACCTGAGTCCTGCTGTCTCAGTCTCAGCTGGTCCCCGGTCAGCCTGTGCTGTGGCTCCCGTTTGAAGGACGTGTGTGACTTCGTTTGGTGTGGTAGTTAAAATGCATTGGAGCAGGGGAAAGGGAAGAACATGCCTGTCCTTGCGCCAGTATGGGGTCAAGACACAGCTCGGACAGCTATGTGGAAGGGAAGGTGCTCCCAGAAACTGCAGTGTAGGCAGCCACTTTAATGATAGTTATTCACCAAAAATGTCAAGAGACATAACTTCTTCCACTAATCCATTTCTCTCAGACCAGACCAAAACAAAGCAAAACAAATCAAAGCAAATCCCTTGGCTCTTACCTTGCCACTAAACCTTTGATGCCCGTGCACTAAGCGTGTTGCATTCTCCGGTGGGAGGCTACAGAACAACCGAACTCCTTTTGCTCAGGGGTAAACCAGGGCCATGGCAGTGTTACAGCCCCTCAGTCTCCATGGCAAGAAAAACAAGGAGGGAAAAACAAACTTGGTTCCAAAACATCATGGTTCTGACGCCAATATTTCAAATGGGAGCATATAGTAGGGCCAGTTTTATTTTGTGTATTGCTCAGCCTCAGGTCATATAAAACCCCTCACATCTAGGTCATATATGAGCCCCCAATCCCTCTTAGTCCTCATGAACGCATATCTGAGACAGGTGAATAAGATTTCTAGTTCCTAGGTGGAAAGGCTATAGTATGGAGATTAATTCCTAACTGCGCAAACAGTGAGGAAAAATTAAAACTAGAGACTTTGCCAGCCTACCCAACTCTTTGAAGTCCAGAATCCCTGGGCTGCCTACTGCCAAAAATCCAAATATCTGTGATGTTGGTTTAGTTCTCCTTAACCTCCTAAGGGTAGCAAATGAGTCTCCACTCCCTGTGTGATGTTTCTGAATGGGAATCTGTGTCCGTTTTATCTCCAAACTGATACAGAGGCCTCCGTGGCACTTTCTACAGTTACCTGCTTCATGCAGATTTCCCTCCCCTCTGTGTGCATCAAAAGGCTGGCAGACAAACTGAAATACCCTCATTGACTTGCCACAGCTGGAGATCAGCCCATCCTGGAGGTGAATCCCACCTGGGGCTGCAGAGCTGTGCTCAACGAGACAGGACGTGCCCTGCTGTGGCCATGCAAAGCTGGGGTCACCTGACTCCGAAGCACGGTGGAGGGCATGTGGTCCTCTCTGAGCACAAACTCATGCGTGATCACAAAAGGAGCTGTTGGTGCTTGCTTAGCTGACCAGGGATAGAAAGGAACCGAAAAATGGAGAAACTATAGGAATTGTGCATACGAGTATGTCAACAACACGCTCCTTGTACTGCTTCAGTGAATTCATGTTGAAGCCAGGGACACAGACGTATTTCCTGACAAATACAGAGAAAATATTCAGAGCATAGCCCAGTGTCCAACTGGTATATTGGAAATGTTGGACAGACGTCACTGTCACATCCTTCTGGTTTTGTCTTGAGGCCGTGGCAATGCTGTCATTGTCTGAATACTGCCTGTGTGCTTAAAAAAAGAGAGGCCTCAAAGATGACAGTCCCTGCTCCAGCCATTGCTAAAGGCATTTCATTTTTCAGTCCCTCGGACACTACCTCCAGAGCAGACACCTAAAGCTCTCCGTTCACAGCTAGATCCCCATGTTCTTTCCAGGTTCTCAGCCCACCTCTCTGTTCCCCTCTCCTCACCTGTCCTCTTCCAGTATCTTTTCCTCCTGGATGTCCAGTCGGTTTCTGACAGGGAAGAAATACCAGGAGATACCATCTGACGATGAAACTCTGCTGACCTGGGAGCGCACGCCTCAACTGGTAGCACAGAAAATGTTCCAGAAAATATACACAAATCCGTTGCAGAAACTCTGGGTCACACTAGAGGCATAGTGTTCATTCTTCACAAAGATGGTATGTTGGCTCTGATCCTTACTGGACCCAGAGGCAAAGAAACACAATCAACAGTGATAAAGTAGAGTTAATTAAACATAACAGCTGAGGGTTGATCAGAAAGACTTGTCTTCACTTGGGAGCCAGTCACCAGGAGCCAGAACTCCATGGGCCTGTCTCTTACTCTCCTTTTTCTCCCATGTGAATATAAACAAGTCTGTTACATTCAGCAATAAAGTTTTGCCCTATTTGAAACCTTTCTAGACCAGACATGGGAAATGGTTGCCAGTAACACCTGAATTGCAGTGAATGTTGAGTAAAAACATGATCCGAGAAAGAGCTGACAGTGGATGGAGGGAAGGGCGAAGAATCCCAATCCTTGTATTTGCTGGCAGCTGAAAAGGAAGCAGACGTCTTCATAAAACAGCTTTCCCCCTCCTGGGCTGACACAGTGCTGTCGGATCCAAAGGGCACAAACGCCGACTGCGCTGCCTGACATGCTTCAGCAGGGAGAAATGTTGCAGCCTGGGTTTGGCAGGGTGATTTGCTGTCAGAGAATTTCATAGCCTTGGGGTGCAATTACCGAAAGCTCTGGCGCCTGCCTTGTTCAATCTGTGTTTAGGTAGAGTCGATAGGTGGGTACCCAAGGGGTACCAAGTGAGAGGCAGGAGGGCAGGATGGTGAGAGCACATGGGACCATCCTGCCCCTCGCAGGGGGAGCAAAGTCAGCAGCGGGATGTGGACACGGTGAGGGGCCCATGAAGCAGGCAGGGGAAGCGGTGGGTCACGTTTGACCCAGGTGGTTGCTAAGCCTCACCAGCTGCGTGCAGGGCTGGGAGACAGGGGCTCAACGACAGACAGATGCAAAAAGGCCAGCCTGAAGGTAGAAGTGGAATGGGGAGCAGAGCTGGGGCTGGCGACCTTCCAAGAGAAGGGGGTTTAATCTGGGGCTTTTGTTTTATTCGAAGGGCTTTGATCCTCTGGTGGGAAACAGATAAGGGGACTGCAAGGTTTCCCATGGGTGCTCTGTATGTGGAGCGAGTTTTCTGCCCGTCCACCCCAGCTGCAGGGCTTGACAGGCTTGGTCCCTGCTGCCCACCAACAGAATGAGGAGGCTGGAGCTGTGCTTGCCCTAAACTGGGATATCACTGGCTTGTAATCACACCACCAGGCTTGCCAAAGTGTCTCTATTTTAAGTTGGTCAGATACAGCTGATCTGCTAGGGCCCGATCAGCTACCTTGGCCTTTTACTGGTGTAGGAACTCCCAGGAAGACGTGAAGACAATGCAGTTTACTTTGCTGTAAAGCTACAATGAGACATGGCTTTCTTTTACACCCTGCAAGAGAGCCTCAGGATAAAACTAATTTCACTCTGTCCTGTGTTCAAGTTCTCAGTTCCACTGTGCACAATCCTAGGCTCATTTAAAAGCAGTCAGCAAACAACATATCAGAATATATGTCAGATATTTTTTAATCTGCGGGTCTGGAAAATGTATGCAAAATCAAAATGAAAAAAATCATGTAGTTCAGTTCGCTTGCTTATGAAACCTTGGTAGAATATTTTTCTCTGCGGTCTATGCATAGAAAAAACATATGAACAGCTGATGATCTTTTTTTTAGACTTCCTTTACTGAAAAAATCCTGCACTGATGAGTGATGTTACTAAATATAAAAGCGGATCTCTACAGTGGCCACGTTAACAGATTGCTAAGTATTATGAGGCAAAAGTGTCTGTGCAGAGCTGCAAAGAGCAGAAGATAATGAAAACTTTGGAATCAGATAGAGGTGACCAGCGGGACCATGAGTCAGGAGTCACAGTACATGGAGTCAGAGCCAGCACAATCTGGAGGAACCAAAACAAACACTGCAGTATTTTTGGAAGGGGAATGCTGGCAAGCATAGCTTTACCTGGGCAAGATGAAAATGCAGCAGATGGGAAGATCCTGAGGGGGAGAGAAACTCAAAGGTGGGAAATGAAGCCTCATGGTCTTTGGCAGTCAACCAGGAAGTTGAGAAAACTCGATTGAAACTGTGCGACAACAGCAGCAGCTTCCCCCCCACCACACACGCTCTGCAGTCGTGCCCCGAGCCGATGCAGCAGTGTGCAGGGACGCAAGGGACCAGACTGCTATGAGGACAGGCTGAGAGAGTTGGGGTTGTTCAGCCTGGAGAAGAAAATGCTCTGGGCAAACCTTATAGCAGCCTTCTAGCACCTAAAGGGGTCCTACAGGAGAGATGGGGAGGGACTCTTTATCAGGGAGTGTAATGATAGGACAAGGGGTAACCGTTTCAAACTGAAAGAGGGTAGATTTAGACTAGATATTAGGAAGAAATTTTTCATTATGAGGGTAGTGAGACACCGGAAGAGGTTGCCCAGAGAAGTTGTGGCTGCCCCATCCCTGGAAGTGTTCAAGGCCAGGCTGGATGAGGCTTTGAGCAGCCTGGTCTAGTGGGAGGTGTCCCTGCCCATGGCAGGGGGTTGGAACTAGATGATCTTTAAGGTCCCTTCCAACCTGAACCATTCTATGATTCTATGAGCAAAACCTAAATGAACAGGGAAGGTACCTGAGTCAGATATCCAAAACCAGGGATCTGGGAAGGGAAGATGAGCAGAGCAGTGTCCATTGCACCCTGGTGGGCATCTGAAGCATCCAAGGAGAGAGTCAGCTTTGCCCAGTGTGGTTTTGCCCAGAGAGATGGCAAGGGTAATGAAAGCAAACAGTCGCCAGAGTCACTGGGATGGACACCCTGCTCCCCTGCACCCACCTTGCATCAGTTTCCTCCCCTTGCTGTGGGTTAAGGGCAAGGAACTCAGTCAAAATTATTGTGGAGAGCAAATCGAGAAGAGGGTAGAAAAAACTGACTGAGGGAAGGAAAGTTATTAGCATGGAAATCACCGTAGATAAGTCAGGGGGCAAGGGGAATCTGAGTTTATTCATTTAACAGAACGGAGATGTGAGGACTGTATCTGACAAGAATTTTAACAGGGGGATAATGCCTATGTGAGCGTTGTGTGTGTTTGTGTGCTTCAAAATGGCAACAGGGGATGGTGAAAGAATATATATCCCTGTGGGCTATAACATTTGCTAAAATATGTGCCCACTCCTGCACACTCATGCACTCTGCCAGCCCATTCAGCATCCCAGTTCACAACATTGGAAAATTACCCAGCAGATATTTTAGGAGGAAGGTTTACTGTAACTGCTTCCAGTTAAGAACACTTAAGTTGCATTTATTTGCCAAGTAGTAGTGTTGGCTTCCTGATTTTTATGTGAAAGAGTTTTCATCTCAAAGGCAAGCCATAAAAGTAGATTCCCCAGTCTCTCTTCTCAGCAGCCCAAGAAGTACAGCACTCCAAATCTGTCATAGACCGAGGTGGGGATATTTTTTCTGAAAACCTGTTGTTTAAATATTGGCAGCACAAGGCTGTTTTAACATCACTGATTCCAAACAAAAAGAGACACAGACATGAGAAGATTAAAAGACTAAAAACAGAAGTGTATTTTGATTTCCCAGAGAATACACGATATGCAAGAGTTGTGTTTGCAGAGGATTGGCAGGACGAGGATTCGCCAAACTGGGAGCAGCTGTCATAGCAACCACATCCAGGCAGAGAACTGGTGTCAATCAGACGTCACCTGGAAGGAAATTTCCCTGCTCAGAGGAACACTGTTCTGGAAGGAAAATTTTGGAAGCTGTTGGCTAAGGCACCTTCATAAAACCTTGAAGATGCAGGTGACGGAGTCCCTACCAGAAGGCAGTGATGGGAAGAGCAATGGTTTGAGAAGGAAACTTGGCTTATAGACTTGTTTCTGCCTTTCCTTGCACAGACAGCTCTTGGCAAGACTACATGAATGTCCACCTCATTTTCCCTGTTTCTCAAATGGAGAGAACCATTTGCTGTGTTTGCAAAGTCCATTGAGACCTGCCAACGGAAAAATGCTGTATGTGCTGACACGAGCACCAGGAAGGATGCTGAAGCTTCATGAATGACTCCTGATTTTCTAGAAGTAGTATACACAGACATATATTCAGCGGGATCTTTTGCCTTCCTTGTGGGGTGGCTTTTGCACAGTCCCAATGTGTAGTGATGCTAAGTCACTGCTCAGCAGTGACTGCAAAGTAGGTTGCCTTGCTGCACATCCTCTATTCTCTGTTTAATGGTAAGGTAGAGCCTCAGCAGAGCTGCTTTCAGGATGGACTGCCTGAGCTAAGTGAGGCAGAAGGAAAGCCATGAGCTGGACACCACTCCCCAGCACCCATCTGCACCAAACCCACCAGAATCCCATGCCCTGGAAGAGTGCAGGGCAGTGGTTGGGTGGCTCTGATGACACCTTCTGTAGTGAAGCTTTCCTCATGGCATGAGAGGCTGGCATCGTGCTCACCAAGTGGGGGACAGCACCTGCTGGGCATCCCTGGCTCTAGCTCCACCCATGCAAGATCTCACGCTTGTGCACGCTGCCCTGGCTGGGCTTGTAGTGGTGGGTAGATCTTGGCACTGCTGTGGGTTGTACCAGCCCATGCTCAGAGATTCACTTGCAATTTGCATGCTCTGATCCTCTTGCAATGCCGCACAAGAAACATGTATCGGAACAGCGCTTTGTCCAGGCTAGTTTATCCCACTTCTCAGAGTGCACATGCCCAAGGCCATGAGTCAGTGTTCAGAGGTGTCTCGGTATTGTTCATTTAGTGCCTTTAATTTAGCATAGCTGAGCATATAAGACATATTATTATGAGAAATCTTGTTGCTTCCCTGTAAGTTCAGCCCTTTCGCAGTGAGAACAAAAATGTTGTCATTGTGCTGAACTGTAGGATGCTGAGAATAAGTGGGTACTTTGTCATCAGCGGTAACACTGTGGAAGGCAGTCCAGTTTTCTTCCTGCCTCCCTGAGGTTGCTTCTCCATTGCTAAAGCTCCCCCAGTGTGTCCCTTCCTCATGTTCTGCTATTTTTAGATGCCACTTCTTCACAGGCAGTTGATCCACAAGTCAAACAAATCTATGGAGTCTCCCTTGTTGTGGAGATTTTCAGAGGTTTAGTCCTGAACTGAGATCAGACAACAGTTGAGAATTCCTTGACTTTTTTCATTAGGCAGGACTCACAGGAGGGAACCCATGCTGTGCCCATAATCCAAAGCCTCCTTAAGAAACCTCAAGTTCTGTCAGATCCCAGGCAAGAAATATCCTCAGACCTAAGGAATAATAATGCAACAGGGCCCATCATCCTAAAGCCAGCTCTCATATTCTGTGCAAAAAGTGTAGGTTTCTACTGGATTCTGTTTTTAATATTGGTAAAGTCACCAGCTGCATCCTTGAAAAGCAGTAGCATGTTTAACATGTTTGCAGCAATTTTCTGCTTCCCTTGTATTAATTTCCGATACAGCAGTGTACTAATAAGAAGCCAAGAGATACAATATAACTCTGACAACATGGGAAAGTCACTACGATATCCTTCAGCTCCTTGAGGTGACATTGTTTTCCTACAAAACAAATTGCTTATCACAGACTCCATTACTCAGGAGATAGTAAACAGTTTCCAAAATCCATGCCTCTTAGGCACTAAGAGGATCTTCAGGACATTTGTCAGCCTCACTTGTTGTTTTGGGGGAACATTTTTTATGCAAATAAGTCTAACTTCATGGAATATACTGACAAACATAGATGTGTTTCTTCTTTTTTTAACCCATTAAGAAAGCATAGGTGTCTGTAGATACTGGTGTGGATTCAGACAATTGAATTAGTACTGAGACTGGTGAGGGATAAACAGATGCAAAGCTAGAGGTAAGTAGACTGGAAAAAATAGTGCTAATATGGAAAATATTACCTCCTTATTCAGAGGATGACCTCTTTTTGCTGTGTCCTGGAGATCAGCTGGTACTCAGGGCAGTTAGGGTGGCAATTAGGGTCCAAGTCTATTGCCTTAGCAGCTTAGCTGCTGGCCCTGTCAGAAGTGCTGTCCAAGATGTGCAGAAAAGTTCTCAGTCACCTTTTTATTTGCTCATCTCATACGTGCCATGGTTCAATGGTCTATAGCCAGCAGGTGCCAGGGACTTGGCCTCTCTTCAAGCTCATGATGTAAAGGAGAAAAAGATTTCTAATTTACCACTGTTCCGGAGATCTCTCCCCATCCACAGTGCTTCAGCTGGTTAAAGCATCATCACAAGGTGTTTTGGGAGCAATACCTGTGCTACCTAAAACACTGGGCAGCTGAAAACCACCTGCCCCAGAAGCTGGGCTGTGAACTGCTGTGTGTCTTGGGCAATGCATTTAAGGACTGTCAGCGCCTTCACTCTGCATTGCTATGAAAGGAAATAAATGTTCAGATTGGCTGAAATGGCTCCAAGCAGCTAAGAGCATTTTATAATTTTGCTGAAGGCAGCTCTGAATGGTCCTGCTGTCTTAGTGGCAATGAAAAAAGAACAGCACGCTTTGCTGCTAAGTACATTTACTTCTTGACTGTTGAAATCATCTGTCTGAATGAGGCTCAGGCAGCAATGTTTCCTAATTATGAAGGGCAGTGAAGTACCCCACACTGAGTGCTGCATTCACGGGAGTTTTACTGTGGCTCCCAAAGGAAACTGCATATGAATTAGATGGCTGACTCTTACGTGAAAAGCATCTGCGTATTTCAAAAATACAGCCCTGAAATATCCACGCGTGGTATCAGAGTATTTGCACCAGTGAATACAGTGGCTTCCACCAGGAAGAGCAGTGTCTTGTAGGAGTAGAATTAGGCGTGGGAGAGAGGAGGGGAGAAGCATGAGGCTTAATAAACATTTAATTAGACCTCAGTATTGCTAATATTGGATAAGCTGGAGACAAAACCAGCTCCGTTGCCTGCAACAGAAGTTACTGAGAGACCGTGCAGCAATCAGTTTATGCTTATATACATGAGTCTTCTGATGCAGTGTTGGGAATTTCAATACCAATTATTTTCATTCAGGTGTATTATCAATAATTCTTAAAAAAAAAAGTTTGCAGCTTATCTTGTTTGCAAGACCCCTATCATTTTTTCATCATTTTCTGTCTAGTCACCTGTTAGGTCTCTCCGATTGCTTGTTTAACAGCTGCAAGTTAAGCATAGCTACACTGCAGGCCACAGGTCACACAAAATCAGCTCCTGAAAAGGTATGCCTCAGTGATCTGACACCATTAGCTAAAATCTCTTTCAGATTCCCCTGGAGAGACAGACTGGCCCAGAAATCTGCCCTAGAATTCACATTAGCTGATGCTGACAGTATGCACGGGCATAACAACCTACAGACTGAGGAGCCATGAAACTGCTCACCAGTACGTGTCAAAACTTGAGTCGCTCTTCAGAGAGAGGTGAATACCACTTCCACACGTTGACAACAAATGCAGATTTCTTAATATTTCATTACAGGGCTAAACAATTAATGTGATTCCTCTTTGAAATGTCACAGCACATCTGGGCATGGCTGGCTTTATTTTCTACAAGTTGCCACCTTGTAAAAAGGTGACTTCTTCCCCCTTACCACAGACAGGTTTGTCACCTGCAGTGTGACTTCTCCTGGTATTGTTGCCCCCAAGGACCTGAAAAAAAAAAAGAAAAGCTATTAGTGATGGCTGCTGCTACATTAATGTTGTTGAATGGTCTGCAAGAGAGTGGGATGGAACAACAACTTTGGAAATGAAACACTTTCAGTATGCTGCAGTGTACTGTGGCATCTTTTTCTAATGGGTTATCCTGAAATGAGGTACTCTGATCCGTTGGTGAGAAGCATCTTCTAACTTTCCAGAAGTGACAGCCATGCTCTGCAGCAGCAAGTTGTAGCAAAAGACTGGGAAGTGTGATGTGAAGAACAGCAGCAGATATCCCGCTCACAGCAGGCTTTTGAGAAGGGGCAGGATCAGGCTCATCATTTCCTGGTGTGGCTGTACGGTGCACACACTTGCAGGAGCAGGGTGAAACAGCTCCTATGCGAAAAAAGTACTAATTTTAGCCAGAGAGAGGGGTAGGTGTAGTAACGCACTCAGTGTTTTTATTTCCTGTGTGCACCATAATTAGGTATTAATCCCAGAAGTGCAGAAAACAAATGGTATGTTGACAGCTACTCGAAAACAAATATCTCACACTGTAATTCTTAATACGGACACTGAGCTTCAGGCAAGAAGTATTTTATCTTTTCAAATGTATTGTCCTAATTATAGCTTTCATTTTAACTGAGATTTCCTTTCTCTATTTCCTTACCAAAAGACGCTACCATTCAGTAAAAGAAAGTCTTTTACTAACTCTTCTTCTTGCTATGGAGTAGAATTATTTTACTTTAGGATAGGACCCAAGAGCCCTACTGATAGATTGGGAAATATTTGTCCTAGGCGCTGTACAAACAGAAAGCTTACTGATACTTTTGGGGGTATAACATGGAGGAGAATAACCCAAATGCTTCACACAGCGAGTTACTGAGCCACAGTGAGTGATAGGTGTGGAGCACCTACTACCACCCTGTAGTGGGGTCCTCAGAAAATCCACCAGTATATGGCCGCGTTTCTGCTTTCTGTTCTTTGTCCTTTGCATTTGGCAACAGGAAGAGTCCCTTCAGACCCTTCCAGCCTGGTAATATCAGCTAAGAACCGCAGCCTTACATCACATAACAGATTTTACCTCTTATCCTTTGAAATGTTCATTATGTTAGTTAATCCACTTTTCATTTTCTTCCTCTGGAACAGGCAAGATAAGGACTCACAGCTGGCTTGCTTCACAAAAAAGGTGCTCTATTGTCCAAATCCAGTTGCTTGTTTGTCTGCAAAATCAAAGCAAAATTTTTTTTTTTTTTTTTAAAGTTGATGATCTTTGAAGACATAGCTCCTAAATAAACACTGTTTGCCAGTATTACATGACACACAGATTTTCACTTGTAGGATCTTGGTTTAGTTAATTTTCAAACACCAAGGAACATTTAGCTAAATACAAACCCAAGAAAGATACAGGCATTTTTGTTGTTGTTTATAAAATGTATATATATGTGTGTGTGTGTGTATTTTTTCCATAGGAAAGAAAGAGGGACAGTTTTCCGGAACATAATACAAAGCCAGATATAGAATAGTTATGGCATTTTGCCCATTGAATCTGTGCCTGAGTTAAGCCAGTGGACGTTTTGCTATTGGCTCCTGTAGTTTTTGGCTCAGGGTCATGGAGTTTAGTCCCAGTCAACTGAAGTGACTGGAATCCTTAACAGAAAACAAAATATACACATCAACTGCTTCCTTTCACTTTAGCAGCTACCGCGCTTTCAAAAGGCCAAGGTTTTGAAAAGCGGTCACATCTGACAGAGGTTTAGGGAACAGGATAAAATTATTGGGCTGAGGGGCAGAGGAATTTGTGGAAAAACACCCACTCAGCAGTCCTGTGTAGGAAGCTGCCATCCATTACTTGAAACGCTCTGTTCTTTGGGGACGAGCTGGAGCAAAGGTGCTTTGCAGCATGGCTGTCTACACAGCCCCAAACCCTTTATTTATTAAGTGTACTTAAATATTAATTTTGCTGGCTGGTATAAAGAGAGTCAAAATTACCTGTAGCTCCTGGAGAATGAGAAGAGGATGAAGACGTTCATGTATGCAGAGCAGGGCTGCAGGCAGTTTTCAAAAGCACATGGAGTGCCTTGGCTGCTGCTGTTGTCTTTACCCTCCGTAGCTGAGGCTTCGTGGTGGGGTCTCACCCACCTGGGATGCTGCAGGAACTCTACATGAGCATTTCCCTCTGCCCCAGGTGGGGACGAGCAAGATGGGAGTGCTCCCTGCCTTTAATATGTTCTCTTGGGAACTCAGGCAGTTCCCTCCATAAGAAAAATGTCTGGAAAACCACCTGAGTGGTTACAGACTCAAAGACTCACTCTTTGGGCTGCTACTTTTAGTGATGCTCAGTATGGCCCACAGTGCTGGTTGAGGAGATATTTGAGGGCCTCAAGATATCCCTGTGTGATGGAGGATGCTTAAAGCGGAGTAGCATATTTTATCTACTCTTAGGCAGCCAGGAAAGCAGGCAACAATGCGCTGGGCTCTGATGATGTAGATATGTATAATGAAGCTGTGACATATGTTCCTTTCAGATTATCATTTTCCTTATAATGGCTTAATTTAATATGCTTGGCATAACATAGAATATCCCTAACACTGATATTCTTAGCAGATCCTTCCAGCACACTAAAAGGTCATAAAACTGTCCATGAAAGGAGTCAGAGTCTGTCTTTACTCAGCTAAAATATCCATATAAATTTCAATGAGCATTCTATTTCTTGGTGAGGAACATGAAAAAAGGACACCTATTTATGTTTAGCCAAAAAATCATCCTTCCTGCCACTAAGACAACTGAACTTGAAACTGTTTCCAATTTTTCCTCATTTTCTCTGATCCATCATTATTTAAATAATAATAATAAAAACGCTTAATACTTCTTCGAAAGCATATATTTAAAATCCTGTCTGCTTAAGGGATTACACTAAAATGTCACTTCTAAAAAAAGACATATCTAATTTCACCATTGTCTCTCTGAAAGGTTAAGTATGTAGAGTAGAATTAATGCTTATGTTGATGTACAGATTGTCTGTCTTGTCATTCAGTTTGATATTTTTCATAGGCTATTTCAAATTCTAGAATGACAGATAAATTGCAGTTGCAACTGATTTATGAATTTTCTATCAAGAAAAAGGAAACAGAGGGGTTAAACCACCTCAGGAGCTATCTAACTCTCATTTCAAAACATTTTTAAACGTATGGGTTTTTTCATAAACAAATATTTGTATTTTGGGGAGGGAGCAAATTCTACAGCATGTAGTGAAAATTTGCATCATCCATTAGCATGTAAGTCTTGAAAAGTAAATGGCTTTTTTTACAGAAAGAGCATAGTCCCCTCTCAAAGTCCAGACAGGGTCTTCACATGCCTCATATTTATGCAGAAAAGCTTCTCCCTGACTTAACGCTTGAATGACAGAATTTACATTTTCCCTCTCAGGAAATACTGCGTCAGTGCTCAGGACAAGAGCCTTGGCACTGCACACCACGCTGCATGGATGAAGAATGTCCTCAGCTCTCTGGGGTTTGGGTGGGAGAAATTCCTACTCAAAATGTGCTCTTCCGAAGACATTCCCAAAGACCAAACTTAAGTAAATAAAGTATTGCACCAAGTTCTTCCACCTCCAGTTGCCTCACTTAAACTTGTTTATGAAGTAAATTCCCAACTTCCAGAGTTCAATTTTTTTCCTACCCTTCATATCTCAAGATTTGTTGATGACCATTTTTTTCTGTTACTGAGCCATGCAAAACAAAAGCTAAGCACACAAAGGCAACAGCATCCCAACACCTTATTTCCAGTGGTAGCCCCATATGACCTCATTTCAGTGACTGGCAGCAGTCAGCACGCATTTATCAAGAGCAAACTGTGCCTGACCCACCTGGTCTCCTTCCACGGTAAAATGACTGATTCGTGATTGAGGGAAGAGCAGTGGTTGTCGTTTGCATGGATTTTCGCATTGCTTTTGGCACAGGCTCCCACAGGATTTTTTTGTACCCAGATTGGGACATTGTGGTCTGGATGGGTAGGCAACCAGATGGGTAAAAGCCTGGCTGGATGATGAGGCTCAGAGGGTCATGGCTCCTGGGCAGACCCTACCTGGATGCTTGTGGCAAGTGGGGTATCACAGGTCTGTCCTGGGACCTGTCCTGTTTAAAGGGTTTATCAGGGACCTGGAAGAGGTGGAGGAGTGTGCTCTCATCAAGTCTGCAGACGACACCAGGCTGGGGGAGAGTCAATATACTGAGGGGTAGGGCTGCCGTTCAGAGGGACTGAGACAGGCTGGAGGAATGGGATGACATTATGAAATTCAAAAGGGCAAGTGCCAAGTTCTGAACCTGTGATGGAAGAAGCCCCTGCAGTGATGTAGGCTGGGGGCTGCCTGGCTGGGGAGTAGCTCTGCGGAAAGGGCCTGGGGGCCTGAGGACAGCGAGCTGCACAGCAGCCAGCAGAACGACCTGGCAGCAATGATGGGCAACAGCCTCCTGGGCAGCATTGACAGAAGCAATATGGAAGCAAGTGATGGTCCTCCTCTAAGCAGCACTTGTTAGACCACATGTGGATACCACATCCAGTTTTGGGCTCCCTGGTCTAAGAAAGAAATCAATAAACAGCAGCTGGTCCAGCAAAACTCATCAATTTGGTCAGGGGTTGGAGCACTTGTTCTGTGCACGAAGGACAAGTATCGGGGCTTATTAGGCCTGGTGAAAAGATGGCTTGTAAGGGGGAACAATAACCCAGTAGCAGCCACCCAGTACCTATGGGGAGGTGACAGAAGATGGAAATGAGCTCTTCCCAGTGATTCTTGGTGGGAGGATGAGAGACAGAGGTCATTAGTTGAAACAAGAGATCAGTTATGAGGAAAGCTGTTTCCCCATGAGGACAGTCAGGCTGTGGCACAGGCTGCCCAGAGATGTTGTGCATCTCCATCTTTGGAGGTTTTCAAGGCCACATGAGATAAAACCCTAAGCAACCTCTTCTGGCCTTATGAATGACTCTGCCTTGGGCAGGAGGCTGAACTACAGAGCTCCCGAGGTCCACTCCCACCTGAATTATCCTGTGGTCCTAAGATAACTTCTGACAAAGAACAATTGTCTGTGACCATATGATTTGTTTCTATATAGCTCCTGTATTAGTTAGGAGTGACAGATGAAACTTGCTGCTCACAGAGTATTTGTTGGAAGCCGACTGCGACTTCTGACATCTGTATTGACACAGGGCTCCAGAATACAGGGTGACCTGGACTTAGGAAGTGTCTAAGCACTGAAGGAGTGAGATTTTGGAATAAATTTCCCAATGTAATTGTAGGGGGAAAACTGCTTAAATATTTTTAAAATAGAGGTTGATAAATTTATGGACAGTACTGTGTAATAGAATTGCCAGCAATGTCAGGGATAGGACTTGTGCAAGCTTACAACTTCTGTTTTGACAAATGCAAGGCCAAGCTCCTCATCTTCAAGAATAAATAAATGGAAAATTAAACACAGTAAATATTGTAAATATTTCATTGACGCTTCATACTGTGAAATTGAAAGCAATTTTTTCCCCAGTTCAAAGTTATTAGAGTTTGTAGCTGTGAGGCTTGATAACCATGATAATAAATGGTATTTATATTCTAGTGCAAAATGGATATCAGAAATGAAAATGCACAAATATGGACAAACCTAATTAAGCTGTGATTGGTTTATTCATATCACAGCAGCTGAAGGCTATATGATAAACAGCTACAAAGCAGGTGCAGCATATATCATTGGCTTGATTATTAAAAATCGGCATTTTATTCAATTCCAAATTAAAAAAAGGAGATTGTATACAAATCCAGAGAAAGTCAGTCATGCTATAATTGTATTGCATTGTAAGAAAAACCTAATTCTCTTCATGAAGTAATCGCGTAGCTCCCGTTTGTCATGATAAATCAAGCTCTCATCTGAGCCCAGGAAGATCTAAAAAAAGTCAAAATGTTCTCCACAATGCATGGCCCAGGATATAATCTAGAGAGGCTCAAATTTAGAATAACAATTATACTTTTATAGCCAAGTCACTGAAGCTTTGTATAGCAAATTGCAGTTTCAGTGGAAGGAAAGGCATGTTCCCGCAGTAGCATATTGTCCAGAGGCAGCATTTTTCTGTTGAGATACCTACCAAAGATCTTACCAGAGCCAGGGAAACCACAGCCAAAGTTGTGGTTATAACTCCTTTGGTTTTAATAAAGCAGCAGTCCATAACCCTAACAGGCATATTCATCCTTAGCGTGAGGGTATCATCTGGAGTGTCACTGACCTCCCACAGCAGGTTTGGATATGGTCCTGAGCGCTCACTAGAAGGGACAAGCCATGAAACCTGGAAGCAGGAGGGAAGCGCTCCATGTCCCACTGCTGCTGGTGCCACTGGAAGAGCATGCAGGGAAGCAAGACCCCACGGCACGGTTGGTTTCCTTCTCAGCAGAATTGCAGTTGGATGCGATAGGGCTATTATGGGCTAATCTGGGAGGGGTAAGGTACAATTTTGTTTTCACTGCAGGGTGCCGTAAAGTGAATATATAATGCTTAGCCTATAATGAAACTCGATAAAATTGAGTTCAGCAGTATCAGGATTGATCACTGTAAACTGACACTGCTATTTTCCATGTTCCTCCAAAAAGCTGCCCGGTGTACTGTACAAAGCAACTGCACGATTTCAGAGTTGCAACAGCTACAAGTGTTATTAACCAGCAGAACTACAACTAGAACATAGACGGTAACTTAGAAATACATGACACAAATACCATATTGGTAAAAAAAGAGCAGAAAAAAATATTTGAAAGGGAATAACATCACTTAATGTCATGATTGGAAAACCCCTTACAAGTTCCCATGCTCTAAGTTCACATTGCATTTCTTAAAAAAAATAAGAGGTTGTTTTTGAGTTTTGTGCGTACTTTGCCAGTGCCTTGTGCAGGGTATCCTGCCAGGTGGGCATTTGATTGGTGTCGATGCTAAGTAAGGGCTTATTTCAATCATCTTAACAGGAATATGCAGCGCTGTGTGAGATGCTGAGTCTGCAGCAACCAGGCCAGAATGAGGAAGGTCTCCCTGAAGTCCTGCAGAACACCTGGCGGAATCAGGCAAAAGCATGGGATATGCTAGAATGCCTAGTGGCAATAGATGTCTATCCTCAGGCAATGTAACTGAATCCTAAAGGTATATGTTTTACAGGGAGAAAGGATACAGCATGGTTATAAACGTCATTTTTACCCCTGAGGATTCTTCTAACGGGGATCTGGGAAAGGAAATTTTTCATGTAGTGACACGACCAGGCATTGCAAATATTGATCAAGGAAAAATTTATTTACAGAGATTTTTCAAATACAAACATAAAATAGCACATATTATATATATATTTTTTACAAAAATGAATATTGAAATAATAAACATGGTACAGCACAATACAACATCAATGAGCTAAACATAACAGCAACAGAAATCTATGTCTGGAAGAAGTTTCCTGTTAGTCGTACATAACCAACAGAGCTCTACAGTACCGTGAGTGGAATTTCCAATGGACAGAAAACCATCCATTTACTGCACTTCATAAAAGTACTATAGGAAAAGGCTACATATGCCAAGTAATTATGTTGCATTTTTGTAATAATGCTGAAAACACAGAGGCTTAATAAAAGTTATATAGGGCTGAATAAGCAGTGGCTAAATGTTTGGGGAAGAAAAATGTGTAGAGAATATACAAAATACTGATAAAGTGGTTTATTGGTCCTTTTATTAAGTTTAATGTATAGATTAAAAAGTGTTGCAACACTGAATTTTAAACCACCAGAGAGAAGTTAAAAAAAAAAAAAAAAAAGGAAAAGATAGAAGAATCGCACCAAAAGAAGTTTCCTCTCATATTGTGCCATGGTCAACACCTGTGCGTGCGTGTGTGCTTTCGGCAGCGCCGTGCCAAGGGGCTGCCGGGCACTACCCTGGCCCCCCGGCTCCTCAACAACCCCGCAATTCATCGGTGCACGCATAATTTCACCATTTGCCAAAGCAGAGTTTTCCTCATATTTTTTCGTGGAGCAGACCACGGGTAGGCTTGGGTGAGAAAGCCCTTCCCTGTCCAACCCGGCCAGGTGGCTTTGTGCCACCATTCACCTCCCTGTCCTCCCTGGGGCCACCCACTGTCCCACCCCACGCCCGCTCCAGCGAGAAAGCACTTAAAAATTTCTTGTTCATCGTCATTATCCAGAAGACGTCGTCAAGCCCCTGGGGCGTCTGGCAGCGCCCGTGCCCCAGGGCCGGCTCAGTAGGGGTACTGCTTCTGCTTCTTGCCCGAGAAGCAGGCCAGCCAGGTGCACACCAGCATGGCCGCCGCCGCTCCCCCGCCCGTGCAGTAGTAGGCCCAGCCGATGTGGCAGGTCCCTGCAAGGAAAACAGAGCGACATGGCACAGCATTAGCCAGGGAAAGAATCATAGAATCATTGAATGGTTCTAGTAGGAAGGGACCTTAAAGATCATCTCGTTCCAATCCCCTGCCATGGGCAGGGACACCTCCCACTAGACCAGGCTGCTCAAGGCCCCATCCAGCCTGGCCTTGAACACTTCCAGGGATGGGGCATCCACAGCTTCTCTGGGCAACCTGTTCCAGTGCCTCACCACCCTCACAGTAAAGAATTTCTTCCTAATATCTAATCTAAATCTACCCACTTCCAATTTAAAGCTGTTACCCCTCGTCCTATCACTACACTCCCTGATAAAGAGTCCCTCCCCATCTCTCCTGTCGGCCCCCTTTAGGTACTGGAAGGGGCTATGAGGTCTCCCTGGAGCCTTCTCTTCTCCAGGCTGAACAACCCCAACTCTCTCAGCCTGTCTTCATAGGAGAGGTGCTCCAGTCCTCTGATCATCTTCGTTGCCCTCCTCTGGACCCTCCTCTGCGTCACCACCCACCTTTCTGCCCACCCAGGAAAAAGCACTTTTCTAGGTTTCTGCCCACTTGTACGCCCGCCTCAGATAGGGAATGCAGCACATAATTCAAGCAATTAGAGAAGACAAGCTGTTTATATGGCTCCCCTAATTTTCTATAGTGGTTCAGCAGACAGCCCTCTGAGCTCGCTTGCTTGGCTGGTTGCTTTTCCACGCAGGGGGAAACGCCACATGAGAGCCAAAGCAGAGGCACCAGCCATGGGACAGGTGTCCCCCTGCCCTCCCAGCCCAGGGAGCACCTGTGGCACCGCTTTCCACAGTGGCTGCAGTTGGAAGAGGGGTTTTCCCACCCTTCTCTTTCTTCTCTTCCTCCAGGCAGTGTCTGAGGATATTCTGATAGTTTTTGCCTGAGATTTTGAGGGCTTGTACCTAACACAATGCAGGGTCAGCTCCCTTCAGAAACAGCTGTGTGGGTCCACCTCTGCCATCTCATCACAGGGCTCAAAACTGGAGCCAGCTGCAAGCTGCTGGGTGACTATAACCCAGGACATGGCTGCAGGGAACCTGTTCATGTTCCCCTCTCACAAGCATCAGTCCTGACCAGGAGTCTCCCAGTGGCAAAGGATCACGGTGTTGGGGATCCACCTGCATGGGGGCTGCTGTGGGAACGGAGTCCACAAATACAAAAATAGAGAAATTTCCCCATGCCCAACTAAGGTCACAACTCATTGCTTAAAACTACACTGATCTTTTGTCTAATGTGTTTAGTAGTGTCACAATATGGCTTTGAATACATTTAATGGCCACACTATCTTTTTTGGCCACAGCCAAACTCATCACCAGCGAATGGTGTTCCACATGTGGACCGTGGTGGACCATAAAGTGATCGCTCCCCTTCCAGGCACCACTCTGCCTGCAGCAGAGAAGGAGATCAGCAGTTGCAGCAGGGAGGAAGCCTCCTCACAGAGATCTCTGAAAGCAAGGAGACAGCTGCTGTTACTCCTCAGGATTTCAGCCCACCTCAAACATAATTTTCTCTTGGGCTGCATCATCTTGGTCATTTTGATCTTTACTGCTTGGGACTCATTACAACTGAGGTTCTCCCTGTGTCGCCATTGTGGGTGATATCACCCTGCTTTCAGCAGTGAGTGCTCTCAGTAAGGCATAAGCAGCAATACAACACTTCCTTCCTGCTCTCTGTAAAAAGCAGCAGAAACCGTTCCCCCCTCCAGAGAACAGAAGGTAACAACAGAGTTTCCATCTAGAAAGACAGAGCTGAAACAGGTGGCATGTCCATACTCTGTCCCAATGGCATCCTTGAGGGCCAGGCTTTCGGTTCAGGCAATTATCAACTTGGATAATCCTGCCTTAGGCACAAGATGCACAAGACATCTGTACATCTCAACATGTCCAAAGCATTAGCATGCCTCAAGGCAGACAGCACGTCCATCAACTGTCTGCAGGATATTGTCAGGCCAGATTTGTAAGGAGACATTAGTGGGAGGCAACAGTTAGGCTCTTGGCCACTCTGAAGATCTCAGGTTGACACCACAGCAGGAAGCATAGCATTTGTTTCATATTTTCTTCATAACCTTCAAAACTTTTTATTTTAAAAAAAATGTCCAGTGAAACAATGATCCTGGCGTGACCAGAGGACTTGAGGAGCTGTGGCCTTGGCTTGAGCTCATTAGCCTCACTCCTTAATGTGCTGGAGCAGAAAGAGAGATTTACTTGATTTTGTAATCTGGTTATGCTCTGTAGATCAACACCATTTTTGGCTTCTTTACATGAGATCACAGAGAGACTCTGACTTCTTAAAGAGACCACCATCAGGAAACATGTAGAGCCGCCAAGTGCCTGGCAATGTCACTGATGCCGATCCTTGCCTAATTGCACAGCAGTCCCTGGAGAGACCTGTCTCTGGACCATCTATTTCTTTGCCTGTGTACACACACTGTCTATAGCTTCTGCTGGAAATTTCAAAACCAGACTTAAGCATACACCAGATGTCTAAATCCATTGTATTGCTTTGAAAATGATCATGTTTATATCAGGGTGGGGTGTGCTAAAGCATTTTTTGTGATAAGATCAACTCCATCTGATAGGTCTTTTTAAATTGCTAAGTATTCCTAAAATTGCTAGAGAATTGTAGTTGTCACTTGAAAAAGTAAATTTTTCTCATCGTGATGCTTCTGGGTAGAGAAAATAAATGTCAAAATGCGACTTTATAAAGAGTTTAAAGATTCACCTGGTAGCACTGACCAAAGTTGTGATCTAAGTGGGATAGAAAGAGTAAATTCAAACTTTTGCATGGTGTGATTTCAACTTTTGTGCCTTGGCAGTGGGAGAGGGGGAGAGTGTACTTGATACGTATTAACAAGAAAGAACTGTTAAATCAGTGTCAGAGATGTGCTCAACAGCTACAACGTGCACATTCAGTCTTGACTGAAGACAATAATGTTTATTTCTCCATACCATGCTCCATTTACCCTAAGGACCACTGCCCTACTTAATGCTCTGAGGCATGGCAGGCAGCCTCTTGATCTAACAAATGCAACGTAGTTCACGAGTGTGAGCCGGGTCAAGACAAACAAATGAAAGAATAGGAGAGTGCAGGAGAATGGATGAACGAGCCGGGAGCCTGACCTCAGAGCAATAATAACACAGCAATAAACCTGGCCATTATTTCCAGTCTGTGTCAGGAGCAATGGGAGGCCTTGGATAAAATAGCTTGATCTGTACTGGGATGATGCTGAGCAGAACAGCGTTTCAAGCTACTGTGCTGAAGAAGAGCCTGCAGCGAGGAAGGTGTCTGAGGGTACAGAACTTAGCTATACTTTTCATTGTAAGTATAGGTCAGTCCTAGGTCCGTAGCTAAGTATAGCTATAAGGCCAGAGAAAATACATCTCAAAGGTATCTGTTGCCTACACTGCACAGTCACGTGTCAAAATGAAACAACGCTACCGCTTTTATAATCCTGTACTGCACAAGGGAAAAAAAAAATAGAAATTTTGAGTTAACGTTTCTGCTCTGGTGTTCTCATTTTACTACATGTATGAGCTATTTTAATCCATTGCATCCTGAAGAAGGATTGTTGGTTGTCAATAACCAGGTAATTTAATTTAGTTTCAGTTTAAATTGTAAAATGACTTCTCCTTCACTTTGATATTAAACACTCATTTTAAAAGGAACATGAAGCTTTATAAGAAGCAGGTGGATGAGTAATTAAATGTAACACCAAATGAAAAGAAATACACCTATAGAAATGTTATATGTTAGATAAGATAGACTTTGATTTCTAGCTTTATATTTTTGTATTATAGTAATGGGTACCATAGAGGGACTCTTTGTCACATTCAAATTTTATTGCACTGACATCAGTGGGACTAGTCATGTATTCAAGGGTAAGCAAATGGTTAAGAGTTTTGCAGAACTGGGGCTTAAATTCAGCCACCAAGTAGAGCAGTTTGCCTTCACGGAGCCCATCATATTAAAGATTAGAAATGCTGCACTGCAGTTTCCCACTTTTTTAATGTCAAAACTCTAAAATTAAGAGTAAGACCACCTAATTTCTTGATAGAATTAAAACGATTCATGAAACTATGTCCATTTTCACACACTCACAAAGTCACAAAACTGTTGTTTTCCCTCAGGATGCATAGGAACACATATGCACGGGTAGAAGTGTGCCAGTCCGTTGAGGGCGTGGAGATGCATGCAAGAATGTGTACATGTTCTTGCTCATAAGATGGGCTGGATCTGGTTTCATGCCAAAGTAAATTGCCCAGCAGCTGAAGTACTCTTCTAGCTGATAGAGATGACGTGCATCACAGCAGCTTCCCTCTCTGCATAGAACTGGTGGTGCTTTTAACACATCAGTCTTTACCTGACAGGTCAGTATGGAGGGAGAAGCTGTGGCTGCAGCATTTGTTAGTTCTGGATCCCTTTTTTTTTCCTTTGGTAAAGGAGAACATAAATAATGGAAGCTCTTGGTTGCTCAGTGAAGCGGGACTGTCCAAGTTGGCTCAGGTAAATTTGTAGCCAGCCATTAAGAACTTTGTTTTCACATTTGTTTTATGGGGATTGGCAGCAAGAGAGTGTCAGGATGAACTCTGAAATCATAGAATAACAGACCTTGCAGCTATAGGGCTGGATGGCCATTTTCCAAGCAAATAAAAGAAGTGGAAGAGTGGAAACATTACACTCCTCTCTTTTGTAACAGGATTGAAAGAAATTGAAAGAAATCCAGTCCCCGAGGATAAAGGACAAAAGCAAGGTGAGTGAGGACACTATCAAAAGAAGATTCAGCAGAAAAGAGTCCCATAGAACATAAGACAATATTTGCTAAATCAAAAGAAATCAAAGAATGGAGAAGGGCAGTTTTGAAGTGATGTTAAAAAACACTTCCATGTCTTTTCCTGATTTCTAATGTGATCTTCAAGGCCATGATACGTGTCCCCTAGCTCCCCCTCTCCTCTTCAATATATAAGGCAAATAAAGATTAAGACAAATTTTGGAGTGACTGAAATTTGGCAACGGAGAATCTGTGGATACTTGATCTACTGTGGATCTGTGCCAGGATCCAGCTGCCGAAACAGAATTTTACCAGGATTTCTACTCATGATATCTTATAAATAATTATCACTTATAGTTATCAAGGTCCTGGAAATAACATATGATTTTCATCTAAAATAACCAGTAATTGACACTTATTAAAAAATATCCAGAATATGAAAGTGTCTTGGATGCAAACCTGTTGCAAGACAGTATTTTAAATATTTGTACCTTCTTTGCTGTTAATGTTAAGACTCTCCTGGGCTTGCAGTCTGGAGTATTTGGCAAACTCCAATCATTTAACCTTAAGTACAGTCTATTTTCCAAGAAGGAAAAAAGGTTTCAGAATTAGCTGGGCTGAAGAATACAAAGTATATACCTTCAAAAATAAAACCTAGAATTCCTACTTGCAAAAAGTTGTGCAGGAGCTCTAATTAACAGCTTCACATGAGAGTCCAGTACTACAGGGAATGTGAATTCATCAATCAGGGTGCTGGAAAAGCAATCAGGGAAAAAAGCAAGGCGTGTGATGTTAAGGGATATACAGGGATTTGGAGATACGAAATCCACAAATGAATGTAAATGATAATCAGCTAATTAATAAGAAGGCACAATTATTTTGAAACAAAGCCAAAATAAATTAAATAGTTGAAGATTTTTTTTTTCTTGACACAGTTACAATGAAAAACTGTCATGTGAAATCAGCTACAAAGCAGGAAAAGAAGTTAAAACTTGGAATGCATCCAGAAAGGATTAAAGTAGTTACGTGGAACAAAGAAAGAACACTATATAAGGTAAAACTGCAGCCAAAGAAATAGCTTGATACAAAATTATGAATTTAGTGAAGCTGTTTTCTTTGTCTGTTGCACGGATATGACTTTCTCGATGCCTCTCTCTTTTTTAAAATTATGTGATTTCTTATGCATGCACAGATCAAACTATTTTGGTTACTTACAATTGGTCAAAGCAATTGTATGGGTATTTTCATCTGTAATTAAATGCATAAAATCTCATAAAGTTCAGAAGTATAAAAAAGTGGAAAAAGAAGTGAGCATAGGAAACATAGGAAGTTCCACCTAAACATGAGGAGGAACTTCTTTACCCTGAGAGTGGCAGAGCACTGGAACAGGCTGCCCAGAGAGATGGTGGAGTCTCCATCTCTGGAGACATTCAAACCCCGCCTGGAAGCATTCCTGTGTAACCTGCTCTGGGTGACCCTGCTCTGGCAGGGGGGCTGGACTAGATGATCTCCAGAGGTCCCTTCCAACCCTATGATTCTATGATTCTATGAAGTGTCAATTTGAAAATCTTCAGTTCTGCTGCATACAGACACCCACTCGTATGACCAAATCCTCCTTTCTTTGGAGGATCACATGATTTTGTTTAATCAAACCTCGAATTTGCTGTAGATGTGCATTTATCATGAAACAATGAAGAGGAATCTAATACCTTGTGTCAATTACAATGCTCAAATTCTCAAGAGCAAATAGCTTACGCCCTGCTAATGAGGAATTCTCCAGCCTCCCTGCTGGAAGAAGTCAGCAGAAGGCTCACCTACTGCAGGAAGTTAAATTAATTTCACCTCTCTTTGGACATCTACAGTGCAGAGACCCACACTGGACTAGTCCCCCAGGCTCCCTCTGGAGACAATGAGGAGAAAAAGACACTTATAAAAGTGTATTGCACTTCATCTTAAGGTAGACATCTGAAGTACAGCAGGTGAACCCTGGTCTAGTAGCACCTACTTTTCTCCCTTTAACTATGAAGGGATTCCAAACAACCAGTTTACCTGCCTTTTTCAAGTAATAAAGAGCACCAGGTATTAGCTCTCAGCTCCCTTTCTGGATGCTGCTGCTGCTTATCTCCATTGATCTTTGTATGACCATGCTCTAACTCTGGTAACAAAGGTAAGTGCCTTATCTCAGAACATACGTGGACGTTGACATAGTCACCAAAGGCTTACAAAGATTTAAGAATGGAAGTTATCCAGGTAGCACTACAGAGGAAATGTTTTTTGATGAAACACTTTCTTTACTAGCACATAGGCTGACTCATTCATTTATCTAAGAACTCGGCAGCCGCAGCTCAGGTACGCTCGCAAAGAGTGTGCTCAGCCTCAGACAAAAAACCAAACTGGTAAAATCTCTGAGCTGTTGGCAGAGGATCTGCGAACAAAAAAAAAATGGTTTTGTCAGATAAACTGCTCGTAGAAAAATACAGCTTTGAAGTTCTTGCCTTTAATAGGATTCTAATAAATTGTCCTACCCTCCAAATCCTTTTCTTGATCGTTTTGGCACTGTATGTCAACGCTCAGCCAGATGCTGAAATGATGCCACCTAAGGCCAATTAACTAGTTGACAAAGCCTTTTTATATTCACTGCTTTCTGTGGGGTTTTTATGTTGTTGTTTTAGTAACTGCACTGTTTGCTTTTAAAGTGCTTTAAAGATCATTTACTGTAATATTTCTACAGCAAAAGTAATTATCAAGTCAACAGTCCTCTTTAAGATATTTCAGGCCCTCTAAAAGTGGCAAAGGGGAACCTTAATAATAATGATCTTTAGAAACAAATACCCCTCAAAAGAGAAGTTCCTGAGAGCTTTTGAGGGCAATTCAGCTGCTTGTTTAGTTCGGGATAGGAGCCAGCCTTTTAAGTTGCTTTCCAGACAGCCACTTGGGCCAGGAAAGCCCTTTCACAGTAGTTCACAGATGGATGGACCACCACAGAGGTCAAGCAAAGGTGTGCGTTTGGAACCATCTGCTTTGGTTGCTGCTGCAGCTGGGCCCCCAGACCTAGGACGTCTCTGTGCATGACAGGTAGTGATGGTGCGTGACAGCCAGAGAACATGAAACAACTGGAGAGGATCTAGGAGGACCTGCAGAAGAAACAGGGTGGGAGGCTATTCCCCGCCTCGCAAGGATGGCATGAACTCAAACAAGCACAGAATGCATTTCGGGTAATCTGTGACAGCAGCTGCCAGGTGGGTAGGCAGGGCACAGCGTGCCAATGGCCACACCTGAGCCATGCAAGCCCTTGCCGCCAGACCTGTGATTTTCACTGCCTTTACTAGCAAAGAAAAGCATCATGAAACTCAAAGATGAGCCCTGAAGGTAGCTACATACAACAAACGCCAAGCCATGTTCGTAGGATGCTTCTTAGCACAAATGTTCACCCAACAGAACAAAAAAGTAAGTCCTAGGTAGGAAATGTATGACATATAAAGTAATCTCTCACAAAAAGGGGCAGGACATAAAACATTCTGGAGCATCAGTCATCCAGGCCGAGCCCTGGCTGCCCAAACGCACCATATTTCCTCAAAAGAAGACAGTTCTTTTTGCAAGTAATTCAATGTAAACATTGAAGTTTATCTTAAATTTACTGTCTTCATTCTTCCAGGCTAATAAGGTAAGTAAGGACGTATCATTTCATACATCTGGTGGTAGGGAAGTGGCAGCTGGAGGCCAGGTGAAATTTCCTAGAGCACCTACAATGGCACGAGTAATCTACGTTTAGATAAATGAATCTTAACTCTAGGTAACCATTTTGCTGTTTGAGCCCTTAGGTATTGGTCTTGTAGTGCTGTTTCACCAGAGGCCAACTGAAGCTCGATTTTGTGAGTTAAACTGAGCATGCCCTGTCCGCTTTGGGACCTTCTGTGGGATTTAGCTGCCTCCACACCCATCACAACAGAAATGAGCGTGCAATGACTGACCAGTCTCTGCATGTCCATCTGGGGAAATCAGTGGCCTAAAATGAAGTCTTATATTGATTTTAGACATTCAAAAGAAATCCTAATTTATTCACATGTATACAGTCACATTTCCCTTTAAAAAAGGCAGGCAAGTTCAGAAGATTTCTTCACACCATGTAAGTTTTGCAAAACGTGGAAGTTTTTGCAAATGTCCGATACAGTCTTCACTTTAATGCATGCTCTCACCTTAATGCAGGGTCCCTCACTTCAATGAATTTCCTGCTAAACCCCTCATTTTTCAGCTCTCATTATTGTGTGGTACATTTAGAAATGAAAACAGAATGATATTAGTGCCTCTAGCTCAGCAAAACTGAATGTGTGCTATATGATATGCTATAAAGATGCTTGCTTTTGGGAAATTGCCTGCTAATTCCTTTTGCAGACCATAGGATTGTGTAGATCTGATTCACTTTCACACCCTTCAGTCAGCAGCTCTTGTACTGCTATGCCACGTCAGTGCTGTCCTGAATGGTCCCAGAAGCAACTCCAGGGTGTAAATAATGCAGCATAACAATAACAGCTTGCATGGTGACAAGAGATTAAGATGATTTTGATCCATTCTCAGACAGTTGATAAAAGTGAAAGGCAATCCCTTTGAGCACTGCTAGTTTATAACTCCAGTCTCCACCACAGGAATTAGACTAGGCCAAATGCTAATTAGACTAAAGATTTTGACTTGGCCACTGGGCAAACAACTGCACTAATTTAAAACATAAGCTTCTCTTTTCTCATGCCACCATTTATTCTTATCATTTGCCCTGCTTCTAGGAGTTACCACCCTAAAAACAGTGGCAGAAGACTGCTCCAGTTCATAGTCTGGTGTCCTGGTGGGAACTCTGCTCCATCCGTGACCTGAGATGGGGATGCCACAATATGGAGCGGGGCCCCAGGATCTCCATACAGATCTTGCTGACTGCCAGGGAGCTGGGAACCACAAGTGGAGGAACACAGCAGAGACCTGTCATGGCCTTAACCCCCCAAGAAGATTTGCCAGAGGTCATTTGTCAAAGCCCTAATCTATCATTGTGCTTGTTTTCATGATGGCAAAACCAGATTGCTAGAGAAGAGCAGACAGCAGACCCCTCTATAGGGCACCAGTCTCTGTCTCTGTCTATTTGTGGAGGTTACTCCCCATCCTCATTAGCAAAACAGCTCATCTATTGAATGCAATTTAATCAACAAATGGGGTTGTCCTTGGCAGGGTATCTTCAGCTGAAGAATGACTCCTCTTTGTAAAGATTGAATTGTACAAACACTTGGATTCGATTGAAAAAAATTAGCCCAATTAAATACATAAATGTTTAAGTAAACCCTTTGGACATAGTTCACTTAATAAAAAACAAATAAATATACAATTTTAAAGAGAGCAGCCAACTGCTGGGCATTTCACAATGTCAGCTCAGGTTTTCTAGAAAAGAATAGCCAAATCCACTTGTACGTAAATTAAGGGCATGGTTATTTTTCCTGCAGCCTTTTTAAATATTGCTTTGGAATGTACACAGAAATGTGTGTGTTTGGCGGGGGTGGAGGGAGGGGGTCCTCTATTCACAATACGGGCTATCTCAGCACCATTTGGAGTGCCTATTAGTCTAATGCTTTTTCAGAGTGCCTGAAGACATGAAGAAGTACTTCTTATCTAGCACACCCACTAAGGATTAGGCTTTTTTTATGGGTTCTTAGCATTGCTATTTATTTATTCTATCTAGTTATGAGCATGTTATGGGGGTTGGGGGATTGTCTTGTTCTGGTGAAGCAAAAATTTTCATTTAATTGCTAGTTCTGGGATATTTCTGGTTAACATTACATTTCACGGTGCACAATTCAGCTGCTTCTCAAGTGAGTTCTTGCAGTCCCTCCTCTGCACCTGCCTCTTGTCTTTCTCATCCTTCTATAATGTAAATTGCAGCTCCCGGGTTTTCTTTTCCACCTCCAACCTCAACCATTTTTTCGCCTCGCCTTTTGCAAGTCCGGAATGAATCTCACCCGCCGCTGAACCCCCACCTTTGCTGGCTCTGCGCTCAAACCTGGTGTGCTTTGATGCTCCTTTCCTAACCACGTGTACACGCTCCCTGTGGCCCGAGCTGCAACAGTTGCTCTGTCATGCTCAAAGAGGAGGCCAAACACTGTCTGCTGATCAGCATACCTTTGAACATCCATCTCACTGAATTAGGCTCTCAGTGCTATCCTTGCCAGCGCCCACAGCAGCAGGAGGTGCAGAACCAGCGCTCCCACCACCACCACCATTTCTCCCATCAGCAAACCAGTGCAGGGCGCGTGGCAGCTCAGCTTTTCGGAGGGCAGATTTTGAATGCAGCGTGTATGTATGTGGTTCTTGAGACAACTCATTTCACGGGCTCGGGAAGAGAAAGCATATCATTGCGGCTTAATCAAATTAAATATTCAAATGAAAGCAATAATTACTTACATTTGTCTTGAGACTTAGTGAGATTAAGTCTTTGAAACATCATTTTGGGCCTGTAGGCTATAATGAGTAAGCCAGTCTCTAATGATTCAGAAAAGACTAGAGGGTTTGGGTTATCACCCATCAAGAGGTATTTATGAAAGACGATGAGCAGTGCGGTTATTAAACGGCCCTCGGACAGTGCCTCTTCGTTACAGATGACTTTGCAAACACAGCACCAAGCCGGCACTGACATTAAGTAAAAAAAAATCCTAGCCAACCATTTAAATTCGCTGACAATCTATGTGGAAAAGAGATGTTTAGTGGCAGAGATGCCTGGCGGAAATCACTACAGCAAATTTCAGCTGTCATTATAACCTGTTAATGAATGTGTTAACATACGATTGCAGCAGATCGGCAAGACCAGCACTCCCGTCAAGTCTAGGCATGCATAACACATGCCCTGCATGCTCCGCGTCCAGAAAATACAGTAAGAATACATGCCTTCATAGTTAATGTAATATATCTCATGGTCCTTATGTGTACCTGGAAGGAAAGCTGTCAGCTGGAATCTTTCACATGGGTTTCTTCACTGACTTTAATGGCAGAGTGATTCAATTTACGCAAATATCTGACTCGTGAGTCAAGACGGAGATGGCAAAGGTGGTCTCAGAGACTCTGCTCTGATTGTGGGCACGACTGCGGTTAAGGTCACAGTTTGTGACTGCCTAAGTGCTGTCTTCAAGGAGCTCAGGCTGGGACAACACCACCTTCTTGTGGGTTTGCAGAGAAATAAGTTGGAAAGGTAACACTTTTCTGGGGAGAGCAATGAGTGAAGCCTGGGAACCAGCAGGCTGTCAGGAGGCACAAGCAGGAATCACGGAGCAGAGCTGCTCACATGCTTGGCATGAAAGAGCAGGCATTGGCTTGCACCAGCGAGGGTATCAATAGCACAGAAGGATATTAGAGCTCAGAATAACACGGTAAAGCTTCTAGAATGTGCCACACATCCCCTGGGCAACACCATTAGTGGCTGCTGCTAACAACATCAGTGGCGGCAGCAGAGATGTGTGCTGATATTGGAAATAGGAATTTCTGGTCCCATGCCAGATCAAATGAACTCCCAAACACCAAAATAATGGTGTAAAGGAGCACGACCTAGAACATCTCTCACAAAGCGATATTTTTTTACCTTTCAATCTCAATTAATTTGCATATCTTCAGAAGAAACATCTCTGAGATGGAAACAAAACTCCTTACTCGTGAAGCCTGGCAGAAATATCAGTGTAAAATTAAAAGATAATGCAGCAGGTTTGTGTTTAACCCTAAGAGACCATTTTCGTCCACTGTTCTTTGCACTGGGGTTACTGCCAGGCTACCACAAGCCCTGCACACACAGCTACGGAAAGGGTTTCTAACACTAACCGTAGGGTTTAGCTCACAGGGGCTGGAAATGGGGACTTGTGTGTGTCCATGCTTGGGAATGGGAGCCTGCGGAGGGTCAGGGTGCTTAGTGTCTCCTGCTCCTTCAGGAGGGTTGCAGACCCACCTCTTCCTCAAGTGACACAGGATCAAAGAGAATTAGAGAGTAGGGTATGGGCAGCTGCATCGATCCTTCCTGCTAAAAAAGGACCTGGATATGCATGCAAACATCAGATCCTGATTATCCACGTTGCTTAATCCTTAGCTCCCTGCTGGGCCTTTGTTTTCTACCAGCTCCATGAGCTCTGCCATGTGGGTCTGAGCCTGGCTTAGCCGCATCCCTGGCTTTTGTTCAGTGCGCAGTGCAGACATCACCATTAAGACCAGTGGCTTGTTTGGAAAAAGGCTGACATAGGGAGAAGTGTTATTTACCAGCTTCCCAAGGATGTGAGTAACCAAAACCATACTCTTTAGGCTTGGGTTAGAAGGCCATAAACATGTCAGACTTCAAAGACAGCTAATTGCACTCATTGTGAATTACCCTCACCCATGCTGTGATGCCTCTCCCTACCCTGTCAAGATCTCCAGTAGTGTTAGCTCCCATATTGCAAGAGTATTAAATCTGATGTCTTAAATACACGTATACATACGTACATGCATTCCTTCATTTTCATTTATAATGTTCTTCTGGAAAATATTTCCAGCAAATCTATCTGAAATCCCCTGCCTTAGAACCATACCAGAATGATGCAATATGAATACCCCACCACACACAACTGGGTTGCTTCTCCAAGACTGTGCTCATGTTCCCCGGTGGTATTTAAAAGATGGGTAGACATAGTGCTTAACGATATGGTTTAGTGATGGTTTTTGTCAGAGTTAGGTTGATGGTTGGACTAGATGATCTGAAAGGTCCCTTCCAACCTAGGCAATTCTATGTTCTCCTTTGTCTTTACGGACAACACATAGAAGAGTCTAATGCGGCTGAGGTGCTCTGATGGTGACTCACCCAATTCAAACTGGTTGGAAATGTTACCACAGGTTTGTCTGACTTCTTCACTGTCCCAGCCAAGAGGATAGAGAGCACAACCGGAGCCGATCAACAAACCTATGGAGAGAAAAGAAAACAGAAGTTTATACAAGGAATTTCCATTAGCTTAAATACGGGCTGTCACTTAGGAATCAAAGTGTCAAATTGCCATTTGGGAATCTCAGAGAAAAAAAACCCAAAACTCTTCTTCTAAAAACAGTAGAAAATAATTAGGATTTCTACTGCTGCATTCTGCTACGCTGTTTTAGAGATGGAGGCAGCCTTGGCAGTTCAGCACCAGAAACCAATCCCAGCTTCTGCAGCCTCTGCCCGAGAGCTTTTAGACTCCCCTTCTACTCTGCAAAACTGCTACATGCACTGTTTGGAAAACTCAACATGGGCTTAAATAGAAGCTGTGTTAATCACAGCATTTACAAGCTGATTGCTTCTGATTAATTAAAACAACAATCAACCACGGTCTATCAAGGTTCTAGCAGGAAAAGTAAACTGACAGTTGTGCTAATCCGTTGTCATTTTCCTTTGGTTTTCACCCTTTCAAAAGCTATGAAAGAATGGTTTCATGTCACCGGATCAATTCATACCACAGGTACGCACTCCACAAAGTTTTCTCAAATCATTTCAGCTAAAACAACTGAGCTCTTGAGCCATTTACTTATTATCAGGCTTGGCTTAACATTCACAACATGCTTTGCTTTCTCCAGCCTCCATGCTGCCCCAAACAGATGTGTTTTGGCTAAGTCTTTGCCTTCACAAGATCTTGCTGGGAATCACCCAAAGGGCCATGATTATTTTGCAGAAGTGGCATTTTTATCATATTGCATTCTCAGCTGTCACTGCAGCAGCTGCCAAAAAGCGGGTGTAGCTGGCAAAGCTTCTTACATGGGCAGCCTAGAGAGAACATTTCAATGTATGCTACAGCATTTAAATGTTACCTCCTTTGTGTCAGATCTTATTTGCAAGACTGGAAATGAACCGCTATGCAGATAAAAGGCTGGGCACGCTTGACACTTCGCAGGCTGTAAAGGCAACCAAGTCCCCAAAAAGTTTGCAGCGTGGGTTTGCAGTGGTGCCTTTTACATGTTAGGTAGAGCACAGGACTGGGACAAGGTTTCAAGCCCTACAGCTGTCACTGGCTGACTTTGGGCAAGTCCCTTGATCTCATACCACCTCACGTTTCCTCTCTTGACAATGTGCTCCCTGGCAAAGGACTTCTGCTGTCGTGGTCCCACTGCAGCAAGCCCTGGGCGTGGTGACAGAGGCAGTGTAGAGGTCACAGCAGAGTAACAGGAGTCCTGAGAGTGATTCTGACTCAGGGCCTGGAGCTAGCTGTGCATTTCTACTGTCTCCATCCTCAATATACCTAAGCTTATATTTCTGACACAGAAATCACCTTATTATGTTCTTGACTTGCTCAAAGACACACCTGAACAAGGCACTGAAGCCCAGCGGGGGTATCCCACCTTTCTCTTAGCATCTTAGCTGTTAGCAAAGTAGGTCAGCAACTCCTTTGCTGCTCCTCCAAGCACATCTGCCCCTGCTTAGGGCCCAATATTAGCTCCTTAGATCTTCCTCCACTAAGTTCAAATTTCTTCTTGCTACTCAAGTCTACTTCTTCCTTTCCTTGTTGAGCAGTCATTGCCTGCTCCTCTCTCCGTATCTACATCACATAATGGAAAAGAAATCCCTGAGGCAGCCCCCTCTCAGATGGTGTGTTCACCCAACAGCTGTAAAGGGAGAAAAGCAATTAAGGACACATGAATGCTAGGTATTTTCAGAACTTTGCCTGACCTGGATATGGTTGCTTCTAATGTCCTCACTAATGGCTTTCACAGTATCATCTGATTTTTTTCCCCAGGGCCGCAGAGCCAACTGCAGCTGGTAGAATCCATGTAAATGAGAGTAGCTTCTAATTAAATTCTCAGAAAGCATGTTTCTCACACAAGAGAACTTAGGCCAAAACTGGGTCTACATTTGTTAAAGACATCTGAAAAAAAAGACTGACTCTCACTTGAATTGTTAAAGAAAGAAGGGCACTGTGAAGCTCTGACAGCACAGCTGATGTGCTAGGAATGGGCAGGACCCAATGGGACAAGGAAGAACATCATTGATGATGAGAATGGCTGGGGAAGGGAGGAAGAGCACGCAGATGCCAGACATAGCCGTACAGACCAGTGGACCGTGGCAGCCACGGGCAGTCCTGCTGTGCTTCTGACCCCTTCCCACACCAGCCGTGATGCCCATGACCGGCCTGATGCTAGCCCACAGCCCAGAAGCTGGTCTGGCCAAAAACGAACCACCCTGTCTGGGTTGGTTTCAATAAACTTGTGTCCTTGAACAGAGTCTCTGGGAGACCTCGTAAATGCTCAAAGGGCTCCATTGCGAGGGGCAAGGAGATGTCTGCAGGGGGCAGGAGGGAAGGCAGGCTTGCAGCCGCCTGCATTGGACCAGCTAAAACAGCAGCCAGCCCTTCCTCACAAACAGGTCCTGGGAAAGCCTCCTGTCCAATTCTTCCAGGAGAACACAACAGCAGCACTGCAGGCAAGTGAAAGGACTATTAGCATAACAATGCTGCCCCTCCAAACCCAGAACAAGCTCTTACTCAGCACTTGCCAATTACTCTCCTCAGGTGGCAAGAGTGTCTAGTGCCCACTGCATTCACAGAGGGCTGTTTGTTTTCAGCTCCCTTTAGGTTTTGTTGCAGTAACAGGTTGTTGTTTGGTTTTTTTCCCACGAATATCGCTCAAAGCACTTTCCACTGCCACCCTCCAAACACAGCTCATCCTCTTCCAAACACTGTGTACCTGTTCACTCTTTCTGCCTCCGATGCGACACTGGATACAGTGGCCACAAGCCTTGGTAATTTATTTTCTTTCCAGACCTCTTCATCCCCCTATCACACCCCCTTTCCCATTTCTGTACATCCGTCTATGTAAGTCCAAAGCCCAGTTTCAGTCAAAATAAATTCTGGGGGTCAGGTTACATCACTCACTCTGTGCTTTTAAAATACCTCACAGAAACGTGCCTTGACCCAGATTAAGCCTCAAGCTCTAATTTTGGTCTACAGTGCAATTTTTATTGATGAATAAGAATAATTACAATTAAAAAATAATCCTAGATTTCCTTGTTTCTTTCACAAAACCACAAAATTCTTATATGCTCTACAGAGTAAACACCTTCAAACACAAGGCTTGCTTAGGCAGAGACATAATGTCTAGTCCTGCTCTCTGATCAACTCACATAGATCTAGAGAAATTAAATCGGGAACAGGTGAGAACATCTTGGGAGAGTAGAATCAAGACCTTCCTTACACAAAAGTCCTCATGATGCAGTCAAAAATTCATTAGCAAACCAATATACTGTAATGCTAAATTGCTCCAAAGGAAGATATTTGCCCTCAAAGCCAGCCCACGTTGTCTAACAACCAGCTCACAGCACCCGCCGCTGAGCATCACCATTAGCTGTGTGTGCGAATAAACCCAGCAAGGGCAAACCAGTGTGCTATGTCAGGAAACCTCCCAGCCCCAGCGACAGCTGGCTCTCCAGTCGGGGATGGGCTTTAGCAGTGCTGAGTTTTGTTTGAGGAGTACCAGGCTTCGAGCACCGCAGCTTCTCTTCAGCTCGCAGCCTGCGCTGACTGCGGCAATGAGATCAAACGGGAAACTGCCACCTCACCCCAGTGCCACTGCATGGCCCCGAAGCACGAGTGGCAGCATGTTTACTCGGGAAGGACAAGTTATAAAGCCACGGGCGAGCTCACACGCTCCATTTAGTGAACACAAAACCCGCCAGAGACCAAGGGGGCTGCTTCCCATCTGGAAAAAAGGCTTATGCCTATAAATACCAGTTTTGTCACAGGTACCAACTGGCCACAAGTCTTAAAGCTGTTGTTTTGACATCTCCTTTGACAAACTCCACTGGTTTTCAGCTGGTTTTGATTCACCTTCAAACGTTTCCCTGTAGTGGTGCGTACGTGCCTGTTGCGGATTTAGGTCTATTGACAACGCAGTTGTGTTCCCCGGTACTTCATGCGTAGGCAGGGTGCGAGCCAAACTCAGGGACCTACCTTTGGTGCAAGATTTCCACAAAGACTTAGAGCCCGCTAGTCAGTAAGAAAAAAAATCACATGTTTTGCTTTATGCATATGTAACAGTGCTGGATCCACCCCATTGCTTTCAGCAGGATTTTGCATGACTGCCACAGGGCTGGTACCGTCACGGTCTGCATGGGCAGTGAAGCTGGGGACTGGCATTTCAGCTTCCTTATATTATGCACTAAAAGCGTGGTGTGTGCCTCAAAGCCCACGGTGTTAATTGGACTTGGACAAAAGCCCCTCCGCCCCTACCTTCCCTTCAAGTCAATCCATCCCTGTTTATAAGGAACTAAAAGTGTGGATCAGACCCTGCAAAAGCATACTATTGCTGCTTATAATTCATACATGCTCATAGCCAATTTGTTTAATCACAGAGAATGTAGGTCCCGCTGAACAGCTGCAACCTCCATTTAAAGATCTAAGTTAAATCCAAGGGCTGCAAACCCAACGGAAATCCTTAAGCTGGTTTTGCAGCTTCAGTAGAGAGCAATTACTGGTTTAGCTCAGGAGTCACATCCTGGCCTGCCCTACAGTTATTGTATTCAGCCAGCTGTGCTACCCAGACACCACACCCATCTTTACAGCTGCTCAAAATGCTTAGGATGCCTACAATATTTCATAAGAAAGTAAAAAAGAAACCCCCATACTATGCTGTAATTACCATCATCTGTCATCTTCCATTATCCACTACAGTCATTACAAGAAATAGAAAGGGGAAGGAACTAAACGGCAGCTTCACAAAAGGGGCTGCAGCTTCGAGGTGCGAGGGAGCCGGTCAGTGGGATGAGGCCAGCCGGCAGCAGAGGAGCTGGTGGCACTTGGCTGCTGTTTTGGGTGCCGTGCCATGTACCAGCGGAGGTGCTGGCACTGTCAGACACCAGTGCTCCTGGAGCAGTTTTGCATTCAGGAATGAAACGGGCTCCTTGCCCTGATCGATGAAACACTGCTGTTGCAAATGCTGCGGCTGGCTTGATGCACTAGGGAGCCACGAGGGAGAGAGCCACGGGGCTGACTTAACACAGCCAGCTTCGGCAATGCAAAGCTGGAATTAAGTGCTTGGCTTCAATATCTAATAGGCTCCCATTTAGCCACCAGGCATTTTGCGGAGTCCATGCCGAGAGCTGCATATCTTCAAAAAGTGAGCTAAACCCAGCCTATGTGGTAAAGTGAGGAGCTGCCCAGACCTACAAGTTGCAAAACTACAAACCAGAGGGTCAGAGGGTGGATACCTGAATAGTAAACTACCCAGAGCAACCCCTGTCCATCCCAGACTGCCTTCCCTGTCACTCTTGCTGCGGGTACAATGCATGATCATATTTTAGTAACACTTAGCACTTGAAAGATGATCTTGTCCGTCTGGAGTGGAGCTTGTGATTGAAAATAATTGCATATAGCAGGTTCTGCATATGGTGGATGCTGCTGAGCAGGAGGGCGGCAGGGAAGGGACAGTAATTACATTAGTGCCTTGGCACAGATCTAGGTTTCATCTTTGAAGTGATAAAGACATGATTTGTGGCATGCAGCAATCAGCTCTACTCCAAGAGGTAAAATATTAACCGCTATTAATATCTCCAAGAATAGCTTGGATATAGGCAAGTCTCAAACAATAAATACAGAAGGATTAATAAACCAAGAGACATTAACCAGATTTTGCCGTGGGCAAAATGACTGCACTGATGAAGACCAAGATCAATTGGCAAAAGTCAACGCACAAAACCAGAAGCTCACAAATCCCAGTGGTGGGTGGTCCTCAGACAGCTGCTGTGGCTCTAATGGGAGCCTCCACCCAAAGATCTGAGGTGCTTTAAGTAACCCATGTAGACATCAGACCATAAATTAATTGCCTGTAACTGTCCTGACAGTTCATAGCTAGCAAGTCCTGTTTTACAGACTCAGCTCTTCCTCTCACTTGTTGAGGTCACAGCACGCCCCCGATTGCCATATGGCTAACCCTTGTTTTGTTGTCAGCCCATTTGATCATTGCATCCTCAAAAGCCTCAACCATCCCCAGTATCCTTCCTTCGCCCTTGCATGAGGTAAACTTAAGCACATGATTCAGATGGGGAAAACTGTCAGTTTGGTCAGTAAATAGAGGTAGTGATGGCAGTAAATGAACGTCCTGGCCTAAATCACGACAATGAAGCACTTGGCTTTGGATTCAGCCTCAGAGTCTTGCTGCTAGAAAATGCATTTTCAAATGGGAACTAAACCAATGGTGGCTTTCCTTGATTACAGGCTGTTTAAGAGCCTTCTACGTGGGTGCTGGAAATTGTATTCCTTTTTTTGTATATCCTCGGCTCCAGTCACAGTTATACCCTATGAATGCCGTGAAAGGGACTGCCCCGGCACCATAAAGGGCCTCCTTGTCCAGCAGTTAGAGAGGGTCTGCTCTGCTGTAGCTGGGGGTGAGGCCCTGGGAAGCCTCTCAAGCAGGAAGGAGCCCAGGGTCATTATAAAAATCCAATTTGTATTTCCACCTAGAAAAATAAAAGGAATGTGTCAGGCTTGATGTATGTACTGCAACGAGAAAAGAAAACCAGAACCGAATGCTGCCTTTTGTACGGTCACTTTTTAGTGAAAAAAGTCTTCTTCAAAATATCTTTCTCCTTTCTTTCCCTCCATCTTCTACTTTTTCCCCTTTCGTTTTCGGACCTGACCAAAAAGAAACTTTGCCATTTTTTTTCTTGCTAGGCATTTCTAATGACTACTGCTCATCTGACAGATATTCAGGCCATCTGGAGAAGCTGACAGACAATAATTTGGAAGTCATCTCTTTCAAGACCATTTTAATGATGATTTTTCCTTTCACAATTTTTCTCTATTAGCCCGTCTGAATCTTCAAGGATGATAGAAAGTTTTCACATTCCCATCTGTCACTTGAAGGTACAGTAATCTCTACAAGCAAAACAAAACCAATTTTTAGATGCAGCACAGACTTTGACTCGCTGATTCTTGTGATTTAAAAACTCTCCTTGCTGTAATGGTTTTAAAGCATTTTCCTGTTATAAAAGTGAGCCTGCAGCACGCAAGTAAAATTGAGCTGGCACATGAAGATTGTCTGCTGCTTTGAGACATACCTTAGCCAACAAACAATGGAGTTAAAGAAGAATTGTTTAAAAACCGTGATGTGAAGTACTTCAGCAGACACAGCTTCTGAAGTCCCTGCTCAAGAAACTCTCCAGGACCTGCAACCAAACAGCAACTGCAGAGTGACAGAAGTGGTCAGAGCAGGTTCAGACAAACTCCAGAGCCAGGGACAAGCAGCAGGACCCGCCAGAAAAAAGCGGGGAGCGGGGGGAGCAGGGCAGTGCCAGCTGCAGGCAGCCTGGCTCCCATCCCTGCGGGAGTCCAGCTGCAATTCCCTCAGTGAGGGACAACGTCTTTATGCTGGCAGCTCCCAGCTCTTCACCCAGAAGCTCCCCCTCTTTAAGGTCACACTCCTACTGCTTCTCTTGACATTATCGTTCTGTCCTTAGGTTTCTATGCTACTCTTCCATTAAAGAAACGTTATCACATCGGTCCCTTCCATTCCTGTTAGTACTCGTCCCTCAGGAAACCCAGGCATACACCTGACCTGGGCTTTTATTAGGCTGAAACATGAGATCAACACTTCGGGCAACAGTCCTCTGTCAAGTTAGAAGTCACTGAACACAGGGCATTGGACTGTATCCTTATTGAGCCTGAACTGAAAGTGCATCGTTTGAGAGACAGTACAATTGCCTACAACATGAACGAAGACAGTAAGGGACTCCCTCGTCTGAGTGTCCAGGCAGGGGTCCCCAGGGGCCCAAAGATGGAGAAATTACATTTATGCCATGCCAAATTTCCTCCCACTCCTCCTCACAAGGGTCACGGCATGGGAGACAGCTAGTCAGTCCAGACCTTCACTCAAGGTCAAGGTGTTTCTCCTACAGACTTTGCTATAGCATGACGTTAGAGGGACTCTAGATGCAAACAAAATGAAACGGAAGAACAACAGCAAAAACCAGAGAGAATAAAATGCTCCAGAGAGAATAAAATGCTGGAGATCCTGCCTCCAGTAACACTGCTTCACCTTGAGCGTGATGGAAAGAGTACTCATGGGTTTTCAGGCAGGGGCAAAACCCCACCACCTTTTCCCTTCTGGTTCTGATCGCCAGGTTTTCATTCAACGCATTTGGCTTTGCTTAGCTCCCCTCCTTCTGCCTGTCAAGCCCCATTCCTCAGATGAGGCTTTTTCTGTTATTTTGGGTTACTCCGCACCATGAGCGCTCACTGCCTGGCGGCTGCTCTGCTCCGAACCTCAGCAAACAGCCACGGCAAAGAGCTGCCACCTGCCTGCTGCTGCTTCCCAGAGCTCTCCGAAAGCAGGACCGGTAGCAGAGGAAGCCTAAAAAAGGCATTAGAAATGCCTGCCAGCATCCAGCACGGCAAAGTGCTGCATCACGGAAGAGTCACCAGCTCTCACTTTCTCCTTGACTTCGGGCACGGGGCAGTGGAGGGTGCAGATGGGAGTTTTCCAGCAGATGAAGCATCACTTTGCTTTGATTTTCATTTGATCAAAGGTGGTGTGCTCATTAATAGACAGGTCCTTCAGGCTCAGAGGGGGAAATCTCCCCACCCAGAGATGCTCCTTTGCTACCCAAAAGCTATTGGCTTTGTCTGCTTTATTTGGCCCTGGGCATTTTTGAAGCAACTGCTGAAGGCTTCAGAAAATGGGGATGGGGGGGTGGGAGAAACCCAAAAGTAGGAGGAGCGGAGAAATCAAACACAGAGCTGCTACTAAATGGAAGAGAATTAGTAAAAGCCATTTGGTAAAAGGGCAAGTGACAGGGCCATGGCAGCTGCTGCCATAGAAAGGAAAGATCCAGCACCGATTTCAAAGCCCTGCAAAAGACATTCTAGTGCAGGGGGTTCCAGGAGGCTGCTCCCACCAGTTCCAAGCACCAAAAATCACCCCTGAAAGTACTTTGTGTAACTAGATTTTATAAAGCAGCAGTAACCAGGCTTGGCACTAGATATTAAGAAATCCAAGAGTTTAATCCTATTTTATGTGTGCAGTAGGGGTAGTAATATGATCTTTGAGGACTAGCTGAATTACAGTGTGTAGCTGGATATTTCATTGAAAACGCCTTTATTACCATTTATTATACAGCACCATTCACATGTGGGGGGATTTAGAGAGATCCAAGGAAACAGGTACTGCCCATGCAATTTATATGCATTATGGTTAAGTGGGGTTAAGGCTGGCCACAGAGTCAAGGTGGAGGGTATCTGGAGGACGTACCAATTGGCTAATATTCACTGAAGCAGAGGCTGATTCCCTTACCACCAGATCACACAGTCCCTCTTACATTCTCATTGTCTCAGACAATGACGACACAAGTATTTGGTACCAAGTAGAAAGAACGTCCTTCAGATGGAGGCTCCACAGATTCCAGGGGATCAAAGACCAAGGTTCAAATCAGGGAATGAGTGTTGGGTGTGGACTCAATCGGATATGAGAGTCTGAGCATCACCAGGTTTTCTCCTTTGGGCTTCACTGTGATATGTACTGGTTATGTACTCATGGATGAGGTAAGCGGGGGAGTATCAAGACTGTGAATCCTCCAGCGTTTAGACACAAGGCACAGCACTAAGCAGGCTTGGCTACTTTTGTTTGTCTAAGGGGATACTTGGAGGCATGAAAGTGATTATCATAGTCATGAATCAGGATTGGTCCTGCTTTAAGCAGAAGTTTGGAATATATGGCCTCTTTGCACCCCTTCCAACATGAAAGACTATAGGAATCTGTTTTTCCATCATTCAGGCACCTCAGCTTAAGGCAGGTGGGGCTCAAGTCACCTGCATGGACATAGGACTACTTGCATTTCAGCTGAGTAGCCCACCTAGAGACCAGCTCCCATTCCAGAACAGCATGTGTCTTCCTTTCTAGGTGCCTCAGATGGCACAGGGCATATCAAACCTATGGAGATGCCTCTGCAGCAGCAATTGAATTGAGACCCTTGTCAGTACAATCAATAGTGTCTAGAAGATATTCTCCTCATCCTAAAGAATACATAAACACAGGTCTATGACTAGGACACATCTAAGTTCACCTAATTGTAAAGCAGCAAAGACATTCACGTGGGACTGACAGTCACACACACGTGGGACTGTGTCACACAGATGTGATACAGAGCCCATAGGGAAAGCCAGATGCTCCTGGACTAGCAGCTGGAGGTGGGATAGACAAGGGCATCTCGAATGGTACTAGACACTTGTAGGTCAATGACTGAATTTTGCTCCACTGGCAGTATAAACTCAGAGTGGGATTTAGCCACCTAAATATGTCACCTTCTGTCAGTTTAAGTGCTGTTCAGTATCTTACTTGGCCTCCAGCTGCTTCTCCAGAGCAGTGCAAATTTCCCCTAAGTCCTCTGTCCTACCTGCCATCCCACACAGAGGTCTTGCAGACCCTAGGGTACCTCTAACAGTGCAAAGCATCTAGATTTAGGTTAATGAGTTGCCCCCTAGATATCTATTGATCTTAATGTGAGCTTGGAAACCTACCTCAAGGGAAAATATCTGTATTGTAAACACCTTTAAAAAGTGTACGAGTCCGTCACTGAATCCTGCACTTTATTTTATCCCTAATCTTCTATCCTTCTGCCCTCCTTCTACCCTCAAGATGCAAATGTCTCAATTTCTGTCATGAATTCTGCCTTCCTTTACAGGAAATGACCTGAATGATAGGGAACAAGAGAAGATTAAAGGAAAAATTGTCTTGCTGAGTGTAAACGTGTATGCTCTACCTTAAAAGGAAGTTATTTCTGTGGAACCAAGTTGCTACTTCAAAATGGCCTTGATCTGCCTCAATTACTACCACAGAGCTAGACCACTCAGGACTAGCTTTGGTGAGCGTCTACATCATTTCTCCCAGAGTTTGTCAGACCACAAAATGATTGACACCACTTGTTCTGAAAAAGATGTGACATGGTCCAGTTATAGAGGGAGTGAATCTGCAGAGTGGAACTGAAATGCTTGAAGAACTCCAGAAAACACTCTGAAGTTTGACTCTCAGCTCATTTTTGTTTGGCAAGCCATGATCACTGCTTGTACATCATAAGCTTTATGGGGGGGAAAAAAATATGAAAAAGCCTGAGCATTATCACATGCCATCAGACTTCTTTCTGTGACAACCCATCTGTGTGCTCACCCCATCATTTTGTGGCTAGGAATCAAATGTTTGACAGTTCAAAGAGTCTAGAGCAGCATATGGCATATGACATAGTGTATTTAAATAGAAATCACTCCATTAGAAACACAAGGGTGCCTACTGTAATTAATAAAAGGTAGTTTAATAACTAATGTCCCAAAATACATAGTTCCCCATGTAGCCATAGCAGATAAGGCATATCCTTTTCATTAATATGAATTTCAATAGCAACTGGAGACTGGACAAAACTAGCCAGAGCTTTTGCAGAAGCTCCATGCTCGGAGGATTTCCCAGTACGTGAACTGATCCCCTGAAGGACCATGAGGAGGGAATGAAGGAAATATACCCTGTGTCAATGAAGATGCCTAAGCAGACAAATGGATAAATGGACAGGCATTACCATATCTTTTCAGTACAAACTGGGAAGCCTAAGGTTGTTATAAGCATTGAGGAAAAGTCTGCAGCAGCCCAACTCCTGAGCACCACTCCAGTGATTTCGCTTCTAGATTGTCCCAGCCTTTGGAAATATTCAGACACGGATTAAATACCAAAGAATTGCTTTTCCACATCTATTAGTTCACTGATCTGTGAAAAACAATACTGTATAGATGCTGCATAAAGCAACAAAGATGTTCAGCCCATTCCTTCACTTCGGTGGCATATCCCCAAAGTGACAGGGGAACTGGAACTGATGCAAAGCATACATCCAGTGGGGGAACACTGCATGCCAGGCTTTTGCCTGGTTTTTTTGGTTTGTGTTATTTCAGTTGAGCTGTCCAAGGATCACTGGAAGATTAAACACTGCACATCTTAGTAAAACTTCAGCCATACTCAAGACCTCAAAGTATCATTTTCAGTATATGGTCTGCAGACCCTTTGGCAAACCAAGGAGCACTTCCAAGCAAGTTCATACACGCTATCAGGAAATCTATATCAAGAAAAAAGATTGAACGGATCGGCATTTCAGTCTGTAAGAGCCCTCAAATCAAGAGTTTGGAACCCACTTGTCATAATATGAAATATAGTAAGATAAACTGCTATAATGCTGTAAAAGTCAGTGGCGGACACCAAACACAACTGAGAATCGCTTTTCCCTTTATACTATTCTTACTGGTGCTTCACAGGTTTATGCCTCCCTTTACTCTGCAAAAATGTACACACCAGCTTAGCTGATACAGAGGCCTGCAGCCATCAAATGCATCTCTCTCCGTACAGTGTAGAGCTCTCTGATGGGTAAGTCATAGACAGCTAAGTGCTGTGAAATACACGGGAACTGGTGAAGGAGAGCTCAGTTTAATTTACTGTTTGCTACTGTAGCTGCAGCACTTTTTAGCAGCTTCTTAAACACCCTCCACATCCACAAGGCTACTTGCAGAGCATGCAGCTAAGGACGTGGATTAATCCATGCATGAACAAAGGTATACTCCATGCAGCTTGCCTTTGTGCTGAATTACAGTGTAAAATCAAAAGAAACGGAGTCAAGTCTATGCAATAATAGATTCCATGTGAAAATGATCATTCGTATGACTTCCTTGATTAAACTAAGAACGAACATCATTCGTGTGGCTCCTTTGTTTTCAATAAAAGAGATGATAAGATAAGGTTCAGCACAGCTCCAATGAGAACTATGTCACGCTCAAAATACTGTTTCCATACTCTCAGATTGTCTGGTTTGTTTTGCATGATTTTTATATGCTCTAAAGTTTGCTTCATGTGACATACCCAAGAAAAGGATATTTTTTATTTTTAAAAACAAATGAAAAATATCTCATTTTCTCTGCTTTCTATCCAAAGGCATTCAAACACAGTAACTGACCCAATTTGCAGAGGAAAAAATACTCTATCGGGTCAATTTCCCCCAAATAGGTCCCATTTTTCAGCTTGCCACAAAATGTGATAAATCATAATTTTGGATAGGAGCTGCAGTTTGTTACAAATATATTGCACATCTGTAGCTCGGAAAAATTTGGCGCTGCTGCTTATCCTCTCCAGAGAGAATCCATATGGACAGCCTTACCAACATCTCAAACATACTTAACTCTTTCTGGTAATGAAGACCAGTGCGTGAGAGAGAAGATCTGAGTAGAAGGGTATGCTTCTCTCATGATGAGCTCTTGAGCCCACCTCTTTGAAATACTCATCTCCCCGCCGCCCTGTGAGTTATCCCATGGCAATGGAGTAATGCCTCAGCCCTCTCCAGCTCTTTATGTTGAGAGTCTTTTGCTTCCCATCTTCTTCCTGTATCATTTAGAAATTCCTTTATGCAGAAAGCATACTTAAAACACAAAAAAAGCCTCATAAACTTGGGTTAGGAGGGACATCAAGAAGTCATCCAATCCAGCCTTCAGCCTCAAAAACAGGATAAGCTCTACTTGTACCTTCCAAGAGAAATATTCCTAAATCTGTTCTTAAAAAGCCTCTCACAATGGAGATCCCACCACCTTCTAAAACAATCTGTTCTTGTGGTTCTGTGTCTGCAACAGAAGCTTTTTGTGTTGTCTAACCTGTATCTTCCTTGTGGTAATTTAAATTCATTCCTTAAACCATGGACTTTGATAAACCACTACTGGGGCTCTGAGAGAGCAGTTTATTTTCTCCCCCCCTTTGCAGCACCTTTCTCTCCAGTGGAAGCAGTCCAAATTTATTCAGGTTTTTTGTGCTAGAATTGACCATTCCATACAGCCTTCTCTATCCAGAGGATTTCTGCGGCTGCTGGCTTCGACAATCTGTCGGAATTTTTCCTTCAAAAAACAAAAAGCAATGCCAGAATACTATCAGAGCAGCTGAATAATGAATCAAACTCATTGCTTTCAACTGAGAGAAACCAAAAGGAGAGTCAAATCAAGTTAAATGCAGACCTCAAAAGTGATGGCAACACTAACTAGCAAAACCCTAAAATGAACTGTGTGACTCTTGGAGCTCATTACTATTCTCTCTTCCTAAAAACTTTTCAGAAATGATGCTTTATGAGCAGCGGAAGACTCGTCAAGTACATCTTTGCTATAAAGGCTGTCCTTGATAAAAGCCTATCAGCACCCTGATGCCATCCCCAGCACTTAATATTTCTGCTCCAATTTACAAGATCATTGGCTTAATGGATTAATACTTGGTGACTGGAGCATGCAATTGCTATGTACAAGACTGCGTTCTTATTCGGACCTAAGAGTAGTAAGTGCTAAGGAGCAATAGTAACATTGGCTGGACCTCCTACAAGGATTGAGAGAATGTAAGAAAAAAAATGGAAACCACCAGAAAACGAAAAAGCTAGATGAACGTTAGATCGCTGCAGAAGCAACGAATGATGGCACTTAGTCTATTTATGAAATCTTGAGGAGGAAAAGTCCCCTATTTTCAACTCTCCTTGTATACTAATCATTACTTGCATTCTTCGTTCAGAACCAGCTGCCTCCTGTTGACACATCCAGCTCCTCGCCGACCACTTGTGCCGCTGATCCTTGCTTGAATCCCCTCAACTTGTACTTCAGATATGAAATGAGTGACCTATGTTTGCTGTGATGCAAATGAAACCATGGGCAAGTGTTCCCGAGCCAAAGTTGTTTGATGGAGTCATGCATTCAGCACATAGCCCGAGGCTGGAGCCGGGGTGAGGTTTCTGGTGTGCGGACTGACCTGAGCCACTCACAGAGGCTGCAGTCCCTCCACTGCTCTTGGACCCTGCAGTTGGCTCCTGCTTTCTACAGTTTTCACACAACTCTGCCCACACAAAATGCTGTTTTACCAATGTATTCCAAAACATGAGTTCACTTTATGGCTTGGACAGGGCCTGGTGCAACCATGGCACCATAAGGGCTATGGGATATATTTTTAGACTTGCAGAAAGTATTACTTTTAACATACAAAAGCACATGCAACCCAGTCTTGTAACCTTACCCATTCAAGTAGATCTAATGGGGGACAACTGGCCCCTGTGAAATCGATCAGTTTTGCCACTGATGTCAGTGAAGCCAGAGCTTTAGCCACAGTCTTTAGCTTGCTGTTTCTACAGGTAATTTCCACTGCTGGATATTATTCAAAACGAAGTATATTGTGCCATGAGAGAAATTCTGTCCTTCCTTAGCTTTCTATTTAAAACTAGAATAATACCCAGGAAGTGATTTAAGGGAAGGGATATTCCCTCTCTCCTGGATCTGACAAGACTTTTTCTAGTCTAACTTACGTACTCCAGGGGCGCCTCCACTGTAGCACAAAATATATCCAGAAGCATCAGAAGAGCCCTATAACTAAGTCAGAAACATGGAGATCCCTTTTGTCTTGGCTTTTCTGAAATGTAAATGTTCATTTTAAGATGATACCATCACAGCTTCCAGGACCAGCTGTTCATTCTTTTTTCCTTTTGTATTTTACTGCTACTGAATCCTTGTTCCGAATTATCAGAACAATAATTAGATCTGGGAAAGGGGGGACAGGCATTCATAACCCCCTGAGAAGAAGAGAGAAAAGTTTCATTTCTGAAAGCTGATGTGCCAGCGGTGGATAGCAGGGAACTGGGATTCCTTCTTAACTGCATGGGAGAGTTCAGTAAAGTTTATTAATAAAACAATTCAGATAAACTCCATTTATGCATTATTTGTACAAGTATCTTGGCAACTGCTTATTTAGCATCTTGAACACATCAGGAATTTTAAGGAGGAGGACTGAAATCTTGCCTCAAACTGTAAAAGCTTTGACAGAAGTGGGTCTAGGAAGTAATGAGGGTTTTTTCTTTTTCTGCTTCTCCGTCTTTTTCTTCCTCCAACTAAAAACAAATTTCTAATATCCTTGGCATAACTACTATAATGAAGCATAATTTATTTGATCCTTACACAGCCCCCTTAGGATTACTTCTTGCAGATAGCCAATTATAAACTCTTACATACTTTATGGCCCTCATTATGTGTGACAGAGGCACACTAATAAATAATGCAAAACCCCTTTTATACCCAGTCTACCTTGTGAGAATACAGGGGTCTGGTATGGAGGGAAAAAGCACATTGTAATGCATTCTTACTTCCAAATGGACTGAAAAACTTTCTAGCTTCAGCTTGCTTCCTTGGGACACTTTCTTTTTTTTTCCCAGACTGGACTCCTGTGGCTTGATTCATTACTAGATAAAAATCAAGTTCAAATAGAAGTGGACCATGACACACAAACTGTCACTGCCCTGTCACTTCCTCGTGACATCCCGTCAGCTGCAGACAAGAAAAGAGGTCTGGAAGCAGAACAGCCAGGTTGAATACAAATGAATTGATATTCAATTGTAGGCTTTTCACGGTAATGAAGCAGAAAAGGCCAAGGCCCAAAGAGCACATTTCACCCTGCCTGCTCTGTCTTTCTGGTGCAACTTCCAGACACCGCTAGCGCTCAGGTCAAGGCTCTGGAGGAAAGCAAAGCAGCTCTGTCTGTCCCTCAGCTGGTAGGATTCAAAGAGCAGAGTGAGCAACTCAGGAAAGGCATGGGGTTGAATATACACATAAAATGTCCTGGTGGACTGCTTTGGTTTTGTCTTTAATTGACATGATGCTGCTTTTTGAAGCGAAAAAGCTGCAACTGTAATGACTGAGAAATGTTACCAAGATCACTACAGAGACCTGGGGAGTCACAAAGGCTACAGCCAACTTCCGTCCCCACCAGGGAATTCTGTGCAACCGTCACATTTTTCATATTGTCCCTTGAAGCCTTCTTTTCCCTACATGAAGAAGAGGGGATAATAGTTCCAAAAAGCACAGGGATTTCTTGCCTCTCTGTGGTGCTTGGAGACCTTGAAAGAGGGTAGGAGGAGGGAACGTGTTCACACAAAGTCTGAACTATTGCAGTCCAGAGCCAAGGCAAAACAAACAATTGGGTGAATCGTGTAATTTTATTAGTGGACTTAGTCTGGACTCAAACTCATTCAACTTTCTTTCCTTCTATCCTTCTGTTTAACAGGGAAGGGGAACACTTAAAAAAAATCAAACCAACAAGCAAATAAACAAACCCAACTTTTCCAAGGACAAAACCCACCACAGCCCTTGCTCTAGGAGGAGTGGGCACAGCTACTTTCACAGCCTGTGATATGGGCTGCGGGAGCCTGAACATACACTCTTGGTGCCAAAACTAATCATTATTCACTAAATCACACATCTCTCCAGCTAGTGTCTAGATGGCCAAGCTAATTACATAGTCTGGGATTCCAGCAGACATCTGGGTCTACAGCATCTTCCAATATCCCTATGTGGCTTAACACAGATGTGGAACAAGCACATAAGAAGGCGGCAGAAGAAAGAGTGTCTGTATAACACAAATACCTTAGGTACAGTTAAGTTAAAGCCCTGCCAATGAGTCCTGCTAGATTACTCAATTAAATCAGCAGCCCTTCATAGCTGGCTGTGGGGATGGCAATGAACAAAAGAAACAGAGACATTTGCCTTTGTGCGCTGCTACAAAGAAATTATCTGCCATTTTAACTACAGGGTTTGACTAATGTACACGGAAGCACTCACCTTCAATTAGCCATTTAACCTAGCAGATCAAGCTGTGATCTGAAGAGGCTGAGATACGGGTAAGTGTTTCTCTTGCAGAAACCATAGGGACTGGCCAGAGGATGCGATAAACAGGTATAATCCAACACACTGACAAGTCCTATGTTTTCAGGAATTAACAAAATCCACAGTATCTTTTCCATTTGGTACACTCCTCCACTTACGATAATCTCAGCAGCTACCTACCTCAGTTGGGAACAACGCGTGCCTGGGTCACAATGCAAAAATGTCAGTTAAAGATATGGTACCCTACCTCACAGTTTAAGAATGCATCTTTTGTTTTCTTTTAAATAAGCAAAATAAGCATAAATTAAATATGAGATGCTTTTTGCAGTTTGCAGGCAGCAACAACAACAAAACTTGATAGTGTAAACGTCTGCTATTTTTGGTTAAAGCGTCCCTGGAAAGCAGCTTTTACATAAAAACTAATCAAGACAAGTCTTTGGTGTCTACAGTCTGGGTCTGAATTTGCCCCCTGAAAAACGTGTTAGTAGCGTCAGGGTAACTTCCACAAGATCAGCAACAGAATTAGGCCATCCTCCCACCTGGCTGTGACTGAGAGATGGTTTGAAAGGTTTCCTTCTCCCTGTCCGCACCCTTGTGCTCACAACCTTCTCCCACCACCACTTCTTCCTCAACTGCCCCCGCAGGATATTGCCACAAGCACTTACGTGGCTGCTTGGGAACTGATACAGCAGAAAATAAACATTTTTTTCTTCCTGAGGACAAGGTGCAACATGGAGTCAGGAATGAGGGGTTGGTAATTGATAAATACTTAAATCAGCTTAATCTGTCAAAAAAAAAAAAAAATAAAAAAAAAATATGTCACTGTACCCTTTATCAGATCACTGTGTTCCAGGTCAGAGCTGCACAAGGTGAAGATAGAAAAGGACAATTTGCATCCAGCTCCCCCTTCACGAGGGGCGGTTCGCTCCCCCAGGTAGTCTGTTGTGCTTTGCTCCCTGAAGCACATTGCTTTCATCTGTGCTGAACAACACAGTGTGTCCAGTCCAATTTCAAAGGTCTCCAAGCAATAAAGGTTTATGGCTTTCCTGGGGCAACTGTTCCACAGCCAAATGGATTGCTCTGGTCTGACTTCAGGGGAGCAGTTAAATGGAGGCTTATATCTGTGTCTCACCAGGAAAACACACCTGCACTTAAGAGCTCTCCTAGAACAATTTTATATATATACACACACACACAGACAATGTCCTTCCCCAATGCTACCTGACAATCTTCTGCCGCATCACATTAACCTTTCATTCCCATTGAGGCGACAAAGACTCAGCTTGCCCCCATCCTCATGTTCACCAAACACCACACGGTGAGGACTAGCAGCACAAAACAACACCGACGGCATCCCCAGCCTCCTCTGGAGCACAACAGCTCGCCACTGCCTTTGGGAAATGTTCAGTGTCACTCCTATGGCCCCGTGGAGAGCTGAGCAATGGGGCTTCTCTTTCCCTCCAGTTGGTTTCCAGGTGCCCCAGCTCACCATGCACTGAGGTGGCACTAACAGGCAAAGGTGGCAACACAAAGGGCACCCAACGGGACGACCACTCCTCCAAAGCAGCCTGCCCTTATGCTTGTTAATGGGCTACAAAACGTGACTTTGGGGTGAGTTTCATGTCACAGCTGAGCAGATCTAATGTTGTGCCATCACTTAAAGGGATTGTCGGACACTCTACACACTCCTGGCTATGTCTTCTTGCCCCCTCTTGCCCCTTCCCTCGTGCAATTTCAGGCCAACATGAACCAGTTCAGGCAGCTACACTGGCAAAAAAAAGTCATCACTGATTAGGTTATTACCCAATAATAAAGCCAATAATAGGGTTATTATTCTGCTGGCAATAACTCTCTAAGCTGGTGTACTGATGGGTAACATAAGTGCCGTGCCAAGGGCAGAGGGCCACCTCCTCCCAGGTAGCCAGCAAAGCAGCCTGGGCAAATTATCAAACCCTAGCCCAGGTCAGTTTGTTTTGAGCCCTCAGTGCAAAACGATCCAAACAGGTCAGGAGCCCAGTCTAGACACATCAAGGGAACAAGGGGCATCCAAACAGTGGTCTGGCACCTGACCAAGTCCTGGAGGTGTGGGCAGAGCCGAGGGGACCCGCAGTGCTGCCCAAGGCAGAGACTGGCTGTGGAGCAACGCGGTAAGTGGGGCTGAGGAAAAGGCCTTGGAGGCAACTGCACAGAAATGAGACCAAGAGGGAACGGAGCACTGCAAATGTGACATTGAGGGATATTCAGAAACATAGAAATAGGAGCACGATGAAAGCTGAAAGCTGAAGGAGCACAAACTTCCAAGAAGATGAGAATAGCTTCTATATTAAAGGCAGTTAAAAGGCCAAGGAGGAAAAGATTGTGATAGGAGCCATAAACTTAGATTACTTGCATCAATAAGAGAGAATAAACTGTTGTGTAATACGAAGGGGCCCTGCAGTCAAAAGGCAATTGGTGTTGGAAAGAGGTTTCTTAAGAGATAATCCCTTCTCAGTTCTCTGATATACAGCCTTGCTACTGTATTTCTCACATTTGTTCGTTACAATGATCTGCCTAACTGCCTAATAAGCATCATTCCGTCTGTCATCAGAAAAGGAGTTCATGACTGCAATAAAAAGCTTGGATGCAATTCAGCAATCCAAAACGCCACGGCTCTAATTTATTCATTCATTTAGTTTTCAGTGGTGCAATGACACTGGCCACAATAGTATTACATGAGGCTGGTTTAAGTATCCAGGAGAGCTCAGGGAGCGGAAAATTCAATTCCCATTGCCATGGTGAGCGATGTATACCACCAAAGAGAGCTTAGCTCCCAGGGCAAGAAGGGTGGTCTCCCTGCAATATTCCTTTTGAGCACAGGCACTGTACTCACAAAGAGCATTATCAAAAGTCAGAACCCATTACTCCAACTGGGGGTGAAGATCCCTCCAAATCTCATTTGGGTGGAAGCTCCTCCCAGCGAGCGGCAGGGAGGAAAATAAGCTGCTGACAATCATCAAATAAGATTTACTGTATCACGCATTAAAAAAGTCCTTTGCAAAGCTGTGCAAGGGCAACATTTTCTAATTCCTTATGAACTGTCACTGAGGACTCCCCCGTCATTACCCTGCCACTGAGCTGACACTAATTCAACTCATTTTGGAGATTTCCCAAAGCAGAATGGCATAGGAACACAAACAACTTACTTTATTGACTCTTCACACCGTAAAAAGGAGTCGGGTGGACAGTTCGCTACGTAAAGTCATTGTGGTAGGTACAGCTTGCCTTCCATCTGAAGAGCCGTGGAAAAAGGTGTCTTTGACACCTACCTTCTGGTGCTCGCCCTGATGTGATGCCTCAAAGCAGGGGTGTACGAGGTACCACACGCCGGCACTCGCTGCACGCCCGGAGGCTGTGGGGTGATGAATTAGGGGGGAGCTGCTTTGTGCCCAGCTTTACATAGGTCCTGACAGGCCTATGAGCACAAGTCAAGACCATGTTATTCATATAATCATACAAACAACAGCGGCAAGCAAATGTTTACATGTTCAATTATATATAAGCCTTCCCCAGTGAGCACATCTGTCTTGTTTTGCTTTTGTCTGTCAGTCAAAATGCCTCTTGAATGCAGAAGGTGAAAGCTGCAAATGAATGATGAAGACAAATGTGAGTAAAATTCTCTTGTCAGCACGGTCGACAAAAAGCAAGGACAGAGAAATTGGGATTTGTATTCTCTTCCGAAGTGTTCTCCGGGCTGGAATTGCCTTGGTTTGCAGCTCACCCTTTTTAAGAAGCCCTTTTGCTTTGGTGAATGCCATGCAATGATTTTTTTTTTTTTCTCCTCCAGCATTTGAGATCAGGGACACCCCTCGGTCTGTTATCACTACCTAAAGCAAATCCCCCAGCCCGACCTCCTTCCTCAGACAGATGATGCTTTTACAGACAGAGCCATAACAGTGATGCTTTCTGATGGGAGAGGAAAGAGAGAAAGGTGGCGTGGTGTTTCACTAAAATACCAGTTTGAATCAGAAGGTAGGAGTGAGCTGCCTGCAGGAACAATCCGCCTCATACCAATGGGAGAGACAACAAGAGAAGGTCAAGGTAAGTTGAACTGTTTTGCATTTGTGGCAGGTAAAGTGCTCGCCATGGGGCTGCCGCAGCTCAGTTGATATGGGGCAAGTAAAGCCCTGCATATTTAACAGTCGATGTGTATCCTGCATTTTCATGGAGAGGGGCTGATCCTCTCTGATTCCACGCAGATCCTGTGGAAGACAACAGCGATTTCTATGCCCCCTGGTACCTGCTCAGTTTTCACTCATCCTCCCCAGCCATTAAAGGGGAGATGGGAAACTGGATGATCTCTTTAACAGCATTTTCCCGGTGAAATTTCAAGGTGGAGGCGTCCAGAAACAGGTCCTTGCACTGGGGGTAGGGTGAGGGGGGGTATCGGGCACTGGTGGCTGCTGCTCGTCAGCAAGAAATGAAACGCTTAAGACATTTGCTTAGCAGAGAGTCATGAAAAACTCCAATTTTTCCCACACTAGAAGAAAAAGAAAATCAGCACAAGGTTTCTTGCCTTAACCTGTCATTTTTATTTTAATAAGACTAGCTTTTCTCGAGTTTCAGTACAGGAAAATCCTAGCCGACACATTTTAGGTCAGCCAGTGCGACTGATTTAATACAGATGGAAGAAGCTAGGGGTGAAGAGTAGGAAAAATAAGACATTAATATACAGTAAATCCTATTTCAACTCCTGTGAAGAATATTGCTTTCTCCAGGGAACAAATGAAATGCTTATGTCAATTAAAAAAAAAAAAAGGCTCCAAAGAGTTTATTTGTGGTTCTCCTTCCTCACCTCAACAGCAAAAAAAGAGTTAATGCTGCTGCTTGACATCAACTTTATAGTCAAGGAGATTATCATGATCCTCTTACGGATGTGGAGGACAGCAGCACCTTTCCTAACAGGCAGCGGTCTGTGGGCAGTGCCGGGGATGGGATGGCTCAGCGCCTTGTGAAACTGTGGGTAGGCATTGGGCAGACAGGGCTAAATTAGGTCAAATCACTGCATCCAGGCAAGAAAAAACAGTGCAGACGAGGAGCAATAGTTGTCTGACCAATTTTAGAGGATGCTGCGGTGTGCGCGGGGGTTGGGTAAGATTTTTGCCTAATCTCTTGGGTGAAATGCATTATTCAGTGGCATTATTTTGCCAACTATTTTAATGCAATATTTATTAGTGCATTAAACAATAAGCCTAAGATCTTTGTAAAGGAAGAGGAAGACGTTTGCTTGGTCTCAAGCAGAACACCCAAGCGCAGTCAGGTCCCGCTTGTCCTCCCCCAGAAGTTCATTACTGAATGAATTGCTCCAAACAGCTCTGTCTCTCTTCCTTCCCTGCCCTCCCCCTTTCCCATCTTGAACTTCCAGCAGAGAATTGAGTCTTTGTTATGACTCGGGCAGTTGGTGAACTATAACCCTCTCCAGCAGCCCCATGGACCACACTTCAGTTTGGCAGTGGGTGAAAACATCCCCCCCTCCATCCCTCCAGCAGGATCAGGACCCAGGGCTGGCCCATGTCTGGATATACTTCAGGGCTCTTCAGCACAGAACCCGGGGACTTGAAGCCATTGAGATGGTATCATCAGAGGATTTAAAGTGTTACTAGGAGGGAGAATGGGTTTAATGGATGTTCATTCATTTCTAGCCCCTCTCTCCATCATATACATCCCAATCTAGGTGATACACTGGCAACAAAAACGTGGGAAGAAGCAGAAGCAGCCTTGGTTCTGTGACACTGAAGTGTCCCATTAATGCAGTTTATTTTTTCCCTCTGATCTTCTTAAGGACATTAAAAAATTGCATTGGATCCTAATTTCCTTTTCTAGACGTGAAAAATGCTGTGAGGGGTACCTGCTATGCAACCCAATTACACTACTAATGCATCTGTGAAGTCTAATTTGCCAGCACATTTTCAGATATAAGTCATAAGCATCAAAGTGCAGTTTATTAAAGCTATGAAGGGGAACATACTGTGGGGCCAGTTTTTATGCTGCAGTAGCTTCAAGGGTTCAGTGGCAATGAGCTGGACTACGAGGATGGAGAAGCTTTTGTCAAATTTCAACGTGCTTTGGATCATGCCTGCATTAAGAAAGAGATCACAATGGTTCTCATCAATGGTTGTGTAAACCAGATGCCACTGTTTGCTTACTGAGGTTTTATTTCCAGGAAGCATGTAAATCCTCTATTTTATCAATGCATCTCCTTTTTATAATATGAGTGACAGATGGAGTAAGTGGAAATTGCATAATAAAATGAGCAGAAGCTGATATCAGTTTGAATTTGTTCAGACACTGATGATTATCTCGTGCTTTGAATAACAGACATCTGCATGCCTCTCATTAAAGCAGGAGTCTTTGCGCTACCATGTCACAGCTGCAAGTTCTGCTAAGTTTTCCAAATAAAATAACTGGTTTAACCACCTAAACCTCAGTGTTGTGGTATCTCAATAAAATCAAACAGCCCTGACTTCTCAGGACTCACTGGCTTCTTTGCATTAACATCAAAGTCCCACAAAGGCAAAACCCACTGTGGGATTTATAGCATGTAAACAGTCAAATTAATCCGGAGCTTGGTGAGAGATTAACACAAAAGAGCAGAAAGGTGTAAAGCACGGTTTAATTAGATCATCATATTCCACAATGACCAGCACATGGATTATGAAGATTCAGCTTTATTAGAGTCCTGGACTATGCTTATTTTGGTAGAGAGATGATATTCTCGTGTAATACCAAGTTCAATGAGTAATAATTATTATTATAATTATATGGCCCAGATCCAGTGTGATCACCTTATGCCGGGACACACCCATGGTTTAGATTTCCAGCACTTAAAAGCCCTGGGTAGAAATAATTTAGCTGAAGTAAGAGTTAGTGTTTCGAGACAGTGGAGAGACAGAAACACATATGAACATCACCAGAGGGTGATCCAGTCCTAAATCAGACTGGCTTACACTGGACCTGGGCCCTAGTTATCATTATCCATGAAGTCCAGCTGAGGCTGTGACTGATAGGCAATGAGCTTAATCTTGCTTTCTCCACCAGGTTGCAGGCTGCTGGGGCTGATCAGTCAGGCCAGCCCGCGAGCTGGGTTGGCTCACTGGGCAATTTTAAGAAGCACGCTGCTCTCCAGAATAGCCTTAACCAAATGTATCCAAGTCAGAAAAACCAGACACGGCTTGAGAAGGAGTGACTGGAACGAAAGCCAAAGAGATGGACGAAATAGAAATGCTTGTAAACTAGGAAATGCAACTTTTGTGAGCTGAATAGTGATGAGATGGGAGATAACTGGCATGAGCTAGTGAGGACACGGAGCGATGGGGAGGAGTGTTCACATGGGAGGAGAGTTCGTCTGGGAACTTGAAGTGGGCACGTGGGAACAAGGGATGAGCACAAACAAAGCGTCTATTCAGTAGATTAATGAAGAGGCAAGAAAGTAAAAAGCAAAGGATGTTTTTTTGCTCGGAGGGATAAGTAAAATACAGTTGTCCCATCGGAGCATCCACAGATTTATCTCTGCTGCTTAATAAACTCCATGCCAAGACGTTGGGGTGCTGCCTGGTGAGCGTCCACACTGTCCACTACTCTGAAGCTTCAAACCTTTCCACCTGGGCCATGTTGCTCCCCTTAGCACCAACTCCGCGTGGTCCTGGGGGCTACCATTGATTCAGAAGCCTGTCCAACAACTTCTCACAACTCTGCTGGTTTAGGAGTACTTTTAACAGATCACAGAGGCCATTTATGCCTAACTTGCAGCTCCTTGACGCCATGAAAATGGAGGAAAATATTTCTAATGCATGTAAAATTCAAGCCTTCAGCTTCTTCAAAGACCTCAACAGCTTAGTTACTATGAATCATTCTGTTATGAGTCATTATGAAATCTGTAAGGCTGCTTTTTGTTTATCTAAGAACAATCAAAACCTTCATCACAGGACTCCCTTTGTGCAAGATCAGTTGGTGCATTGAACAGTTGCATATTGTGACACAAAATAACTTTTTTTGAGAATGCTTTTTTCTTGTAATAAGAGTATTAACTGCATTTGTACAATACAGAAGTACGTTATTTTCTGCATGGTTTTGTTTCCAGCCACATTACCAGGCAGAAAAATTACTTATCATTCACAAATGTCAGTTCTGAAAAATATTTCTAAGGCATCATAAATCATACAACAAAAATGCTCTAAGAAAGCCCCTTACTGCTTCATTCATGCCCTGGAGCTTGCTAATCATTACATATAAAACACATGCTTATTCTAATAAAACACATTGAGATTTTATGGCACAGTGTCTTGAAATCCCTCAGAAACAACCTAGAAATGTCATTAGTGGGTGACTGTGCCATGTGAATTATAGCTTTTGCTCAGTGCATTATTTCATACTCTGAGAAATTTGATCTACTCAAATCATAATTATTTTCATTTTCATCTGAATATTAACCCCGCTCCCTCTATGGGTGAGTGACTAACCTGGCTCCAAGCTCATTCCCCTCGGAGAGCAGAGCGCACGCCAGCACATTAAGAAAACAAAGAGCCAGTCTCTGTTTCACGTTAAGCTGAAAACATCTGGTGAAACAGTCCTTGTTATATTTGGTACACCCTGAAAGGCTACTTCGAGATAGCGGGGCAAGCACCAGTATTTCAGAGGAAAAAGGGTAATAATGTGTTACTTTCTCACTTGGCAAAAAAGATGCTAAATAAATCATGCGAATTATTCAGTGCTGAGGCACACGTTATATTTTCTATTTCTTCTCTCTGCTCAGTCTGACATGACTTTGGTACATGCGGAGGTGAGAGAAAAAGGCCTTTCTTAATCTCTGAAGTATGGCTTCCTCAATACTCATTGCAAATTGGGTTTTTCTAGGTGAACGGTCAGAATCTGGGGCAGATGGAGTGACTGCGAGGGATGACAACTCAAGGTTAAATCAACATCTCCATAATCCTAAAGCTTCCTCTACAACTAGGCAGGTCGTTCCCATTTTTCTCCTTTTCCTTCCTGCGTCTTTCCAAACGGCGTGCTGGGCTGAAGACCTGTGTTGGCAAATTTCTCTGAATCCTTATGTCACCCCAGAAGTCCCGGCGGGGGAGGATGCTCACGGTTTCTGTGCTTATGTGCAGCCCAGTCCCACTGGGAAGAGCATGGGGAGCAGATCCGCGAGTGGTGTGAGCAGCCTTCCCCTGGATATTTATGCCTCCCTGCTCAGCGCTCAGGTCTGACAAAAGTTATGATACCTGAAAGTACTCTATCAGAATAGTAATAAATGTTCACTAATGCAACAGAGTGCCCGACTTTCATGAAGCCCTTCTTCACAGGCACTTTAAACAGAGGATTACAGTCCCCTTGATGCAGCATAAATCCTGGGTGCCATGAATCAAATCCACACTCTGAGAGCTGCTGCCAGACAGTGGCGGGCAAGGGGAGAGGAGCGCAGGAGGAATGCCCCTTCCCTGCCTCGCCGCGCTCGTTCAGCGCGAGAGCTATGAGGCCATCGAGCTAATCAGCGTCATAAAAACATGATTTCAGTGTCTCTAACATGTGACGGCAATCTTTGCTACGCTGCCCTGCTAATTTGTCTCAGCTGTGTTCTTTGGCCTTCCACTCCGTGAGAGGCACTCGACTTTGGGTAATGCTCAGCATTTTGGGTAAATCAAACCTCCCGGGACACCTGCCTTTTGCCCTGGGACACGTATCTGTTACCAGCCCAAACAACCCAGTGACTATATGCACATCTGTCTGCAGATCCAGACTTTGACCACGGGACTGCGAGGACCTTCCGTCTTTCCCCTCCTCCGCTGTGTCCTGACTCTATGCTGGGATGAGGATGGATATGCGCATCCCTAGCCTTAACCCAGGGACACAAGCGGGGAGGGTAACCGTGGGACCAGGACCCCGGAGTGCATTGGAAACACTGCCGCTCTGCTCATCAGAGAGGCTAATCCCAAAGAACTGGGGGGCGCTGGGGGCGAAAGGGGAGATTTCTATTGTTTCACTGGATTTTATTGTTTTCTCAAATGTACCCAACCACATTCACAAATGCATACAGGCTTGCGTTCGGGGACGGGGAAGGACTCAGTCCCCTTCTCAAAGGTAAGCATTTTGTCTTACATGCAGCAGACACTTTGAAATGGATGTTGTTTTGAATTGCAAAAGTAGACCAGAGGTAAACTTGGACCAGGGCTTGCAACTTCAGCTGAGAACGACATGCTTTTCAGGTGTTCTCACCACTCCTGATCTGGCTAGCTGGATACTGCTTCTTTCGCAATGACTGCAAAGCAGATTTTTTGGAATAGATAAATGGGAATTATTCCATATAACACAAATACAAATTGATAAGTATAAATAGATCAAACATGGGCAGATGTAACAATTACAGCAGACTTCATTTTGAGAAAGACTGCTCGTCTTTCTAAGAGGTTGATTACAGTATCAGGTTAATATTTATTCCTTGAAGTCTGATTGTCAAAGAATTGAATAATGGCTCAAAATATAGCTAAATGTTATACTCATATTGTTTCCCTGTAAATGGTGAGCTTAAAACTTTAAGACATCACATAAGTACCATATACCATATACTTCTAGTGTGAAACCAGAAAGCTTGTTTAGTCCATGTGGATATTCGTAAAGCGTTACTTTTCATATTTCAAAAGGAAATAGCCTTCCTCTATGATATATAGCCTACATGATGTTACCAAGTCACATAAAAAATGCAAATCTCTTGTAGACTAAAAAGAAAGGAAAGATTCTAAGGAAAAATGTAAAGGGAGGAAATGACTCAAAGACAGGGAAGGAGATAAGTAATCTAAACAGCTGTAGTACCACAAATGCAAAAAATAATTTCAGACATAAGAGAAACACAGTTCCCAGTGACAGCTATACAGCTGTGTAGATACAAAGATGTAGTAATACAGAATTCATATTATAATGTCTTTTCCCCTTGGAAAGATGCAGTCAACTTATGTCATATTTCTTTCTTTAGAATAATCAAAGTGAAAACCCAAAAAATATGTCTTTAAGGAAAAGCAGTACCTAAATATTATCATCTTGGGTGAAAAGTAAATAAGGGGAAGGATGGGGAAGGACAGAAAAGATGCTGGAAGAGCAGACCAAGTTTAGTTCAACAATAACAGAAGATTCATATTGATCTGGAAATAAGAAATCCATCATCCAGTTCTTCTACAGTGATGGTCCTCTTGATTATACAAAACCCTTGGAACAACCAAGATGTGGAACTCAGTTATAGATGGTGGAATAAAATAGATTGAATGAAACAGTTTTATACTGGAATCTGTCATTTGTCAAAGAAGCAGCTTTTTCCCCCCTTTCATTCTAAAAAGTTTCTTAGACTAAAGATGGAATCGCTGCCTTAAAATAAGGGTGAAAGGCCTTCCTCTCATGACCAAATGTCATGCCTAATGGTAAATTTTTATAGGACCTGTGAACTCCAGGATCTCATAAGAAAAGTTAAAATTTTCTTCCCCAGGAATAAGCATCCCATCAGTCAGATTAGGGACTCTTACTAGTCTGATTCTCCTTTTTAGCATCGTTTGATCTTTCTGATGTACAACATAACAGTCTCACACCACCGCCCAATGCTCACAGCTTGCCCGCCTTTCATTTAACCCATGGTCTTTCTGTTTTTGCAAAATCTTGAAAAAAATCTCATCATTCAAAGCATAAGAATTATTTTGAATTCTCAGAAATGGAAACGAGGAAACCATGTCGCAAAACAGGAACTAAACTCTTCCACACAGGAACACGTAAGAACAAGTCCCTACAGACTGAAGTCAATTTAAACATCTTCTACATTTTTTATCAGACTTTTTTTTCTGGGCTTTCTACAGAAGATATTGCTTTGTGTGCCTAGTTTTTCCTTCCATGCTGACACAGGGGCCAATGTGCTAAAATTCTTGTGGATTCCTCGCTATTAGGTAGAAAAGGCTCATTTTTCTCTTTATTGAATTAACTACATAAAAAGCAGAGGAAAATCTTTTACACTTAGCAGTCTACAGTCAAATGCAGTGAGATAGTTGCAATTTTATAGAGCATCCTTCACTAAATGAAATCCTAACAAATGGAAGTTCAGCACAGAGAAATACGCATCTGTTCAAACTGTCATGTAAAATCTTTTGCCTTTAACTTCTGTTATATCAAAGTTTCCACTTATATCTAGAGCTACAAAGTCAGATTGATTGCCAATGCTAGAAATGGACGAGTCCTTTAAAAGCTCTCTCCTTTAAAATCATTTTATGCAGTCTTCAAAGCAATAACATCAGAGATATTAACAGCCCCAGAGGCTTTATTTTAAAGACCATATAGAAAAAAGGAAATATTTTAATATTAAAAAGGCTTTTATATAACCCCCCTAGTCAGGGAGCGAGGGGAGAACCTCTGCTAAATTTCAAAGTATGTGAGCCAGCTTTTGCTGCAGATCCTGGCTCAGGCTGGGTGTCAAGTTTTATTAGCTCCCCTTCCATTGCTCCATCCACGAGGAGGGAAGCTGAGGGTGTTACTGCTGATGGCATATGGACTGTGACAGCATCAGTATAGGAAGGTGTATCTTGGAAAGTGCAGCAGTCAATATGCAAAATATAAATCGATTACATTTCTTTGTAGCGTTAATAGCTGTTGCCTGCCAGACTGAAGCTGTTCAGACCAGGTTACACATTCCTGATAGCGCTTGGATGATGCAGTAGGACTTGCTTTCAATAGGCATTACCTATCTTCTGTCAAATCTTTCTTAACCTGTCTGTGAAGCTATTCACACAGCTTCACTTCCAGCAGCCACGAGCCTTTGTGAGGAAGCACACTACCTTGTTGCAGGCTACCTTCCAACTAGAAACACTTCTCTGTGACCAAACAGTTATGTAGTACCCAATGCAATGCCAACAACTGAGAATAATTAAAGATTCCCGGAATGCTCCTTAGACCTCTCTCACATCTGATGACTCACTGTTGGGTGAGGTCTGCATTTTTTTGAAGTTTGTGCATCGCAAACATTCAAGGGCTCAGATCCTGAATCGGAACTAAGCCTTAACTCCCCAGGCCATAGCAATTGAACAGGATGGTATCGGTCCACTTCACTGCAACGCTCCAGTACTTCTGTCCTGCTTTTCCTGACTGAAGCCACCCATGCACAGATTTATTTCTCCTGTCCTTATTTATTGTTGTTTCACTTGGCTTGAAAAATGACCGCTTCCCTTCTTTGAAAGGTGCCTAGTGTTTTCTAATATAATCTAACAAAGTTCTTATCAACTGCTGTAATATATTGGGCATCTCTGTAAAGCAGCACACCTTGCTGGACCACAAAAAGAAATTACAAGTCTGCAAATATGCCTGTCTTCTTGTCCTCTGCTCTCCAAAGATGCATCTGAGAGGGACAGCGAAGGCAAGAAGCCTGACAAGGTCTGGACCTGTGCTGAGCAGTGGGTCAAGGAGTGGGGAAAACCCACTGTGCTACCTCGGGGGTCTTCTTGTCAGAGCTGTCATACAAGTAATCCTCAATGTCAAGTGCATGCTCAAAAGACAAATGCGAATGCTTAGTTGTGCTCTGTAAGCGAGCCATGTGTTACATGGATTTGCTTTGAACTGGAAGAGAAACAGGATGATAGACATCTGGGACTCCTCCACCGATGACAGAATCATAGAATAGTTTGGGTTGGAAGGGACCTTTGAAAGCCATCTAGTCCAATCCCCCTGCAATGAGCAGGGACACCTTCAACCAGGTCAGGTTGCTCAGAGCCCCGGCCAACCTGTCCTCGAATGTTTCCAGGGATGGGGCATCTACCACCTCTCTGGGCAACCTGTGCCAGTGTTTAACTATCCTCATTGTAAAAAATTTCTTCCTTCTGTCTAGTCGAAATCTATCCTCTTTTAGTTTAAAACCATTAGCCCTTGTCCTATTGCAACAGGCCCTGCTAAAAAGTTTGTCCCCATCTTTCTTACAAGCCCCCTTTAAATACTCCCCGGAGCTTTCTCCAGGCTGAATAACCCCAACTCTCTCAGCCTGTTCTCATAGGAGAGGTGTTCCAGCCCTCTGATCATTTTTGTGGCCCTCCTCTGGACTCGCTCCAACAGGTCCATGTCTTTCCTGTGCTGAGGGCTCCAGAGCTGGACACAGTACTCCAGGTGGGGTCTCACCAGAGCAGAGCAGAAGGGCAGAATCACCTCCCTCAATCTGCTGGCCACACTTCTTTTGAGACAGCCTAAGATATGGTTGGCCTTTTGGGCTGCAAGTACACATCGCCGGTTCACATCCAGTTTTTCATCCACCAGTACCCCCAAGCCCTTCTCATCAGGGCTGCTCTCAATCCCTTTATCCCCCAGCCTGTATTGATACTGGGAATTGCCCTGACCCAGGTGCAGGACCTTGCACTTGGCCTCACTGAACTTCATGAGGTTCACACGGTCCCACTTTTCCAGCTTGTCCAGGTCCCTCTGGATGGCATCCCGTCCCTCAGGTGTGCGAACCGCACCACACAGCTTGGTGTCATCTGTAAATATGCTGATGTAGCAATGCATTGCCTGGATCTCTCCCTGATTCTTTTTATTTTAATTCTACTGCAAAATCTGAAAGAAACATTCCATTACGTTTCTGACAATCCAGCTGCATCAAAAGAGCTCCCACTTCTACCACCTGACCAACGGGTACTTCAAAACTAAGTTTCTTTCCTTTTCCTTCCCCTTTCCAAGGCTTTATTCATGCCAGGGAACGTCACAAAACACCCTCAAATCAGACACGGCAAAAAAATTTGCAGCTAAAAGTTCTTCTCTAGCAGGTTAACAGGTTACTGCTGAAGAAGAAAGCATCTCCTCCCCGCCACCCCACCCGGTGTTTAATAGATGTATAGTCCATGTGCTGGGAGCAGATGTCACAAAAACGGAAGGAGCTGTGGCCAGGGTGAGTAAAATGCTCTGTCACAGATGTTCCCAAAAGAGAGAGAAAATATGGTTCGCAATTATCTGACATTCAAGCTGCACACCTTCCCAGCCTCTTAAACTTTGCTCCAGATGCAAATAGTACTCTAAAAAATCCTACTGTAAAAAGAAAGACTTGAAATATAACAAGTTTCTATGAACAGCTTTAAACTTAGAATCTACATTTATGACACTTTAAATACAACAGATGGATCCACATAATTAGCATCTTATCTGCATATATTTGTAGATAAGAAAAGAATACTCTTAATGAGCAAGCAGGGAGCCTGTATTTTCCTAATACTCTGCAGTCCTTGGGCCACAGCTCTGTCTTTGCACTAAGACTTTTACTGGCATCACAAGGAGCAGTGCAGGTGGAGGATGCCTTAATCTTTTAAAAGTGAAGGAGGCTTTTCGATGCCCTGCCTCTCTCGCCTCCCCACCCCCTCACTTTCTAGAATTCAAAACGTGAAGGGAAGAGCAAGAATAACTTTAGGAAAGAACCAACCTTACTTCAAACACTGTAAGACCATCTAGACTTAACTTTTTAAAACAGCCACTAATTGTATGGAGGCTGACGGAGCTCCTGCTATGAGCCTGACATGCTCCTTTCTATTGCAGCCAGTAGTTTCCAGAAAAAACAAACCATTTTTGCTTGTATGTCATGATGAATGCTCCAGGTACAAGAAATACCAATGACAGATCATCTTATTTGTTCTTTCAGAGATCAAAATTAATCTTATCAAAAAAGGAAGAGAAGTCAAGACATTATATGGGCTTATAAAAAATGTATAAAGGAGAACTTACTTACCCTTGATTTTTGAAAATTCAACTTTTTCTGCTTTTAATCGACCAGAGTTTGGGCTCCAATATTAACAGCATTCATAAACTGACTAAAATGAGCCTATAGTTCATTGACTTTCATTTATCCTGCCTTGAACTATTTAAGCAACTGAACCAAAAGTCACACATCGATAAAAAACAAGCCAGCGGAGAGGTAAGAAAATTGTTATAATGTCTGTTACTCTTACTCAGATAGGAAGAATATTCGCCTGAATGTTGTTTTAGGTCACTATTGCTGAATTACCTCCCTGTGAGTACTGTGAAAGAAGTAAGTATTGAAGAGACACTGGAGGAGACAAGAGCTGTGGACTGGTGAGCAAATTCTACAGGCGAAGAATCTAAAGGAAACACTCCCAGTAGCTGGGAAAAGGTGTGGGAAAAACAAGTGGAACCAATTAAAAATTGAGAACTAGCACTCTTGCAAATCCTTTTAAGGTTGGGTTGTTCAGGTTTTTTTCTGCATTGTACCTGTATACTGAAAAAAAAAAAGTCTGAAAATTCTTCATATTTTAACTTGGAAACTGGACCACTCTTTTTAATTGACGTTTCAGTAAAAACAAATTCATACTTGAAATTCTGAATTTGATAGTTTCTGACAAACTTTAGAAGGAAATTCAGATGTAAAGTTCAGATCTGAATTATGCAAGTACCGAGCAGCAGGGACAAGTAGTTACAGACATAATGTGTTGAAGACGATTAAAGTCAGAAAGATGTGTCTGCAGATCCAGCACTGCAATTCTTCTGTCATTTTTTAATTTGAAGAAAATTAAAGTAGGCACCGTATGCCAGCAAGAGGAACCACAATAGATCTATGGCTGAAACAACAAAATCTCCCCCCCCCTTATGTCTGTTCTTTCTTTTTCTTTCTTTCTTTCTTTTTCTTTCTTTCTTTCTTTTTCTTTCTTTCTTTCTTTCTTTCTTTCTTTCTTTCTTTCTTTCTTTCTTTCTTTCTTTCTTTCTTTCTTTCTTTCTTTCTTTCTTTCTTTCTTTCTTTCTTTCTCTTTCTTTCTTTCTCTTTCTTTCTTTCTTTCTTTCTTTCTTTCTTTCTTTCTTTCTTTCTTTCTTTCTTTCTTTCTTTCTTTCTTTCTTTCTTTCTTTCTTTCTTTCTTTCTTTCTTTCTTTCTTTCTTTCTTTCTTTCTTTCTTTCTTTCTTTCTTTTCTTCTTCTTTCTCCCTCCCTTTCTTGTTCTGTCTCTGTCTCTCTCTTTTCCTTCTCTCCTTGTCATTCTCAAAAATCCCTTTTACTAAGAAACTGTACAAAAGGAGCAACCAAACAAAAAAAATTACCAAGCAAAAACTATATCAATAACAAGTTCAATAGTTTTTGTTATTGATTCAGCAGAATTTGAATCTATTCAAATCTGTGAGTTTCAATGTGTTCAAATTTTATACGATTAAAAAAACTGAAATTTTGGATTTTTTTATCTCAATGTTTTACATCCCTGATTTTATTTCAAGACATAAATGATAATCATTTGTGACACAGAAGATAATCATTACCTTTTGCTTATTACATTATTTAATTTTATAGGAGGACTAAACATATCGACAATGATATACCCTTCCCAAGGAACAGCAGAATCTACAGCTAATCCACCACAAAAACCCACTACTGAGCTTAACAGGGGCATTAGCTAACACCTGGTAGTGCAGAGACCGCTGCTTCTGCTGAAATAAAATCACGGCACCTATTTTGAATGCGAACTTTTGGACAAAGCCATGTCCATGTGGAGCTCAGACTTATTTCAGGCCTGTGCCATGCTGCACCCCTCCCTCGGTGCTGGGCAGACCCAGCCAGGTGATGGTAACGGAGGAGTCCAAAGGACACACCTGCCCGGCCTTGTCTTTATCTGACAGCGCAGCACCAAGGTCTCACGCGGATGTCCTCTCTATTTGGTAGTACAAATGATGGATGGAGTTGTTTTCTTGTAAGAAAACCCTATAATAATGACCAGAATGGGGTAACCACTGCAGCGCTGGGGTCTGTGCAGAGTGCTGCGCCTGGACTGGAGACTGCCCTGTACCACACAGCTCGGCATCTGCAGCATCTCACAGTAGACAAGATTACTTATGCTATTGCCATTCTCTCTATGGCGCTGGATCCAACAAATGGCAACTGAAGTAATACTGTGCAGAGCCCGAGTGCCTTTCTTACCAGGGTCATAATGAACCAGCACCTCCCAGTCCAACACAGGTGCCTGTGTCCGTGCCGCCAAACCAAGGCTGTTCTCCCAAGAAGGCCTTTGGTCTTTAAGTAAGTGCTTTTGAATGAAGCTATAGTGGATCATCGCCAAAGAGCGGAAAGTGCAAAATCATTCAGTGGTCTTCTATACACAGGGACGCTGTTAATGTCACAAACCATATTTCAAAGTGACTTGCAGCTAGTGAAAAGATCACATGTACCGTTTCACCCTCTGCTCCAAATTCCTATCAGCTTTTCTTATCTTTTTGCAAACAAAAGGAAAAAAAAACACATGATGAAAACTAATGTAAAGAAAATAAAGAGAAAATGTCCCTTTTCAGAAAAAAAAATAGCAGAGATCAAGCTGCTGGAAAAAAAAAAGTCATCTGCTATTGGGTTTCATTTTGACATTTGTCCCCACAGGAAAAGTTAAACTCTTTCCTCCAGGACTCGGTGAGACACAAATAACAGTTAGAGGAAAGCTGAGAGTCACTGTGTTATTTCATTTGGCAGTCGCAGTTGTGACACCCTCCCCAGTGACAATAAGACACCTGGAGGGAGGTTTGCAGGCGAAGAACAACCGGGGCTGAGCCATCCTGCAGCCACCTGCATGGGTTTTTAGAGTTCCAGAGGAGGTGGATTTGGTGGTAATTCCTCAGGATTTGGTTACAGGCTCCCTATCTCCACTCACCTCGGGGGATCTTAAATCAACAAGTGTCCATGGCATAAGTGGTAAGCTGACCCTCCTGGCTGATTTCACTCACAGGCTGGCCAGAGTAGGTAAATAAATATTACAAAACTTCATAATGTGGCTCATTCTGCTGGTGGATGTTCAAGGAGGACTCCAGAGCAGACACCCTGAGCCCATGACACGTGTTGCTGCCCTGCAGTTGCCTCCTCTAAGCCTTGGACCTCATTTTTTCCCCCAGATATCCCCATTCTCTTAGGCATGGACAGGATACAACCCAGAAGGTAAAATAACATCTTGTGAACTTCCCAGCGGATGGCTGCCTGCTTTAACTGGGTCTCATCGTGACTCTGCGGAGCTCTCGGCTTCCTGATCTACTGCCATGCGAAAGTGAGCTGATTATCTGGGAGCAGTTTCAGAAGAGTCTGGTCCCAGCAGGCTGCCAAGTGCTGGTGAGGATATTCTGATCCTCACAAGGGCTACTAACACCTTCAGACACTGCCGAGTCCATTAAAGAAGTGACATAATTAACCAGGCTCCAAATCACCTATAATTAGAGTTCACCTAAAACCTTCCCTTTACTTCGCTGGCAACTCTCTGCCCTAGTAGTGACTGACACTACAGCATTCACTCAAGATCCATCATTCATGACAAATCCAACTGAGAAAAGTTTGCCATTAAAACAGGAAAGAGGTTAGAATCACCTGATATTTCATCTACACCACAGATGTTTTTAAAAATTAATTGCATCTATGAAGGAGAGCTCAAACGAGACCCAGTAAGCAGTTTCCAGAGTTTCCATTTTTCATTCCATTTTCCGGCTGGTCCGAGTCAAGTTCAAGAGGCACAAATGACTCATCAAAAGGGATCACGAAGGAAATCAGTAACCCAGGCAAGGCTGAGAACCAGCTCCTGGTGAATCTGCCTAGTGAAATACTGGTGTGGAATTCACGAGGCAGAGGAGTTGCTACATGAAATTCACATAATAAAGACTTTTCCAGGCTATAAGGAGTATTTTCCAGAATACTTAGCATGTATAAACCCCCCAAAAGCCAGAGATGCTGACAATGATGTTTGAACGAGTACAGAGTTTTAGTACTCCCTTGCTGACTGATGTATTTTCCTTTCAGCGTTCAGTCTCAACACAGGCTGGAGAGTCATTAAACGTCAGGAGAGATCCTGTTTTGGAAATGAAGATGTCTGCGTGGGCGTAAGATTAAATGTTCCCCCATCTTTCAAATGACTCAATGTCTGAAGGACCCAAATGCAATATTTTGGTTGAAACGCTGCTTAATCCAAGCCTAGCCATAACTTTAACCGTTCATAAAGATTTGCAAAAGGGCAAAGTATGCTATCTGTCATTATACTGAATTAGGAGATTTTACGTCCCTTCTGTTCAGTGCTTGGTTCTCTTGGCTGCGTTGTCAGGATTAAGCAAAACAGCACAGACAGCAGGATTTTATAATATCCTTGACACGTCTGCTACCACCTCTAGTTATTATTGGAAAGCTATTTGTCTGAAGCTACAATCTGTTTAGCAAATGACAAAAACACAAAGTTGGGAGAGAGGAGAGCAGGAGGGAATTTTCAACAGAGAGCATGAATTGTGGTCCTAGGGGGCAATTTGTATATTCAGAATTTGAAGTATTCTGTAGGATTAAATGAGGGCACAGGTCCACAAGACTCTATCGCCTTGTATCAGAGCAAAAATTGCAACAGCCACATGACATAAAGTCTTGAACAGGTAAAAACTCACCACAATTACTCAAATTTGATAAAAATTCTGAAAGCATAACTTTTTCCTTGATGACTTTGTTTCAAAAGACCTAAAGCACTCTGACTTTAGGCTGGACCACACGTCATCTGTCACCCAACAGCCAGCACAAAACTCAGTGTGCACCTTGGCAAATTCAACAGGAATATGACTGTGGCATGGTGCCTGTTCTGGATCCCTCTGGTACAGCCAGGTGATTTTGCATTGCAAAGATCCAGAATTAATGGATGTGGAATGATGACCTGATTTCTGTTCCAATAACTAATTGGTGACGAGCAGAGCTGTTCCCCCACACCGTGTCTGGAAACACACACTGCAGCAGGCATCATTAATGAAATGAGGGGGGCTTAACACGCTTCAGCTGAGTCTACCCCTGGCATTAAGCGCTGAGCCTCTGAAATTCAGCCTTCTGTAGGAAGATCTCCACCAGCAGCAAGGCAACATATTCACTGGTTACTTTTGAAATTATTGACCATGGGCTATGCCCTCTGGATTTCTGAAAAAAAAACACCTGTGACTGTGATTTGTGGAGATCCTCCTTCACCGAAACCACTGCAGGCCAGGAAGATTAAGACAGTATGCCTCAGAAAATCATCAATTCACCCTCCAGTTATTTGATGGACAGAGTGTATTCTTGTGACTACGGCATGGCACTGAGTCACGTCCACCAAACTCCAGCAGCTACTAATACTTGGAGTGGCAGAGAAGGGACGACGGAGGAGGGACGAGACTTTCCCCATGCTGGAGGAATGCCAGGAAGGTGACATCCCAACCCCCTGACATTCACAGCTCTGCGTGAACTGCTCCAGGGATTTGAAGTCTCCCAAGGAGAGACCCAGGGAGCTGCCACCACCCATCTGTAAACTGACAGCCCATCCCAATGGCTGCAGCCGCTCAGGAGCTCCGGGGCCAAGCTACACTTCTCTTTCTCCGCTGGAAACACGCGGTTGTCCTCCAGACCTTCCTCAGGGCTGAACTCAGCCTGCTGTGGGAAGGCAGCGAGGAGAAAGAGCTCAATCCCACAGACCAAGAAGCTCAAAAGTCATCAGGCAGACACATTATGGAAACAATTACAGTTTGCTTTCACTGGGGAACAAGGCTCTCAGATATTGTATTACCTTTCTTCTCAAAACCCCATGGTATTTATTTTCTGTTGCACAGTGTATACTTTATCTGCATGAATCATTAGTGCTAAACAGCATTACAAAATAAGAAAGCAGATGATAGCGTTGTTTAACAGCATTAAGCTATAAAATGAAGGCCGCTCGTCAGGCGAGTAAAACACCAGAGTTGAAAATGAAACAGTTCAGCAATGAAAATACAGAGAGAAATAATTATTGAGTAATCCCCTATATTATTTCTAGCAGGGTTATGTCATAATTGGCCCCTGCATCTAAAATGAAAACAGCATTGGCTTGGGGGAAAAAAAGTAAATCAGATAAAGCCAAAAATATGTCTCATTTTTTTTTGTATTTGTCGATGAAACACAAATCCCAAACAGATCCATTACTGTGTCAACACTTTGATCAACAGCAAAGGCCATGAAAAGCTCATTTTTGGCACATTTGCGCCAGGGCAGTGCCAGTAGCCCATCAGTTCATGCGTCCACCCAGGGCACCTCAGCTGCAAATGTTGTCCCCTCCCGGCCTCCCCTGCCACACATCGGGGTCATCCCAGACAAGTCCCAGGGCTTGGACTTGCCCCCCTTTGCATGGAAGAAGTGACTATTTAGTAAGACAAAGAGTGAAAGAGCCTGTAGTCTGCTTGAGAAGGGGAACTCCTATTTTTCCATCCTAGTGTAATAACTATTTAAGTTCTTCATAGTTAATAAAACAGCTCCCAAAAGTAGGACCGAAACCAGCCCCCCCGAGAGAGCAATTTATCCCCCTCAGGGGACAGTGAGGGCAGCACCTGGCTCGAGCTCACAAGTCCTCTCAGAGACCTCCTGCTCCTCACCATCCCCCTTGGTGACATCCTGAAAACATCTTCAGCAATTTCAGGGCAAGCTCCCAAATACTTTCAGGATGACGAAAAGCCATTCTTTTCAACACGGCAACTACTCAGCGAAGGGGAAGGGGTAGGAGGAACGCTGTTGGGTGCAGAGGCTTGCACGAACCGGAGCAAGTGCTTTACTAGACTGGTTTTGTCGTTGTCTGGTTCAGTGGCTGCCGGGGTTTCATTAACCAACAGAAAACATCATCCTTGGCTAATTTGGAAAAGGTAATCTGTTATGAGCTTTCATTTGCTAGAAATGATCGTAGATGAAGAGATCCACATGAACAGAGTGAGTTTTAAAAACAGGCTTTCAGCAGGAGCCTTCACTGTCAGGTGTCAGACAGCAGAGGAGTCCCCTGCTAATGCATTTTGCAAGTAAATCCTCTCCTCTCCCCACACTCCCCTCTCTGTAATATCTATCTATATCACTATTATTGTTTTCCTGACAATTCCTCTAGCTATCCAAAAAGAGAATTTAAATGTCCTGCTGTTCGTCTGCAAGTTTGTCCTTTGAAGCACATTAAATCTTACTCAGCTATGTATACCTTAGAGAAAATAAACTCCTATGCCACAATTAATCATCTCGGATCCAGATATATTTGTGAAGTGGAGATGCACTGAGAATGACTGAAGACGTTGAAGGCTATTAGAGCAAATTGAAAAAGAAAGAGAAAAATGAAAGCCTTTGTGCACTACCTGGAGGGGGGGGCGGAGAAAGAAACAACCGAAAAACAGGATTAAGAAAAAAACAGAACCACAACCCAAACAGAACCTCTTCCTACTACTTGCAAAATGATGTTACTGAACATCCCACTGCTCTTAAGGAGAGGGTGGAAATGAAAACACATGACAATGGTTAGTCACAAGGAGGAAGACACTTGGATACTACAGTGATGAATACTGTGTCGGAAAGGGACGACAGTCTATAAGGGAAAACAGGGCTTCTATGTAGAAAAGGAAAGGAGAAAATGATATGATAAAATTCTGGTACTTAAAATGAAGAGGGAATAATAGCTATAAAGATTAGATTCCTCTCCTTTCAAAAAAAGATCTTGGTTTAATTGTGCCTGGCTTTTAAATATCCTGTGGGTCCAAACCACTATCATCCTAATTAACTTTGAAATTGCGTTTTCCAAGCAAAACCCACTGTTGTAACAGCTGCTTCTGGAAAATTTATGTGCCTGGAATGGCATATACCTGCTACGCAGTTCCAGCGGCAGCGATCTAGCGGGAAAGCCACTGTGGAGCGAGACCAGATGGTAAGACAGAAATAGGAAGTTTCTGCAGTTTTTTTAAAAATAAAGAACAACTAGGGGAAAAGCAGAGAAAGCTAGGGAAAGACAAAGAGCAGAGGAAAAAAGACAGAAAAATGAGAGCAAAGGGCATGCAACTTGAAATCAACGCAAGACAACCGCTCCTGATCTGCACACAATGAAAACATTCCCTACCAATATCATGGACATCAAAGGCACACTCTGCTTTTTGCAGCTTACATGTGTTTGTTAGCACAGGGTTCTTCATTCGGTGACTCTTCCTCAGTTTGACTCTTCAGACAACATCCTGTGGCTTTAGCGCCAGATATCTGAAATGAGAAATCACTAAATCCTGCATTTTACTTGTAAGGTTCCTCTCACCTTGCTTCCCTCGTTAGGCAGTTTTCACACATAAGTTTCACTCCCACAAGGGGTGCTGCTACCAAATGATTTAAAGGGTTTCCTATACCACCAAGGCCTGAATATATTATCCCACACACACTAGCAGTGCTATGGTGTTGCCCCAGAAGGAGACGCAGTCCATGTCAGACCAAAAAGCCAAGGAGGAGTTCAAAAGCCAACTACAAACCTCCTCTGAGGTGCCGCCACCTTGTCTTCTTAAATCTTGCCACTTTACCTCCTCTTTAGGGTGAGACCGACACATCCTCTTGCTTTTATACTTTTTAAACAGTGTCCAGCCACCCCGAGGAATCCCGACTCCAACCAAAGCTGCGCTGCCACTGCTCACAGGGTGGATGGCAGCAGCGGAGATCGCTGACGGCCACCGACCGCGCGGCGTCTGGCACGGGACCAGCACCATTTGTCTTGTTTTGTTAACTTCACAAAGGGCCGGGGTGCCTCTCGGCCGCAGAGGCACATCAGAAAACAAGATCAGATTAAAAGGCTCAGGGCTGGTGCCAAAGTGATATTCAAACTATTCTGAATACCTGCAATCAGCTTAAATATTATAAAACAGCAAGCTGCATTCTAATCTCCATCCCCTCTCCCACTTCATTTATTTTTCATTTAGCAATAAGTTCCTTAAGTTACTACTGAAATCCTTTCTCTGAGCACCATAACTAATTAATCCCTCTGCAAATGGAGAGTGCTGTTCCAGCGGAACTGCAAATATGGTGCTTGTCAGTTCATTTGATAGCGCTTGATACATGCGGCAAAGCCTCAACTCCATGATCAAAGTTGCATCGACACCTACCCAAATGAAAGCCCTCTTAGAGCTACAGAGGAAATACATCCAAGGCTATAAGCAAGAATATAAAAATTACTCTGATTTTATTGATTCTCCGAGCTGGCACCCAGTCCCTCAGCTTTCACACATACGCTGCCATTGCACATTACAAAGACGCCTCTTCTTTGGTTTCACCTTCCCCTCAACAACAGCCTTCTTGGCAGTAAACAGGGGATGTAAAGCATGAATCCTATCGCACAGTGAATGCACATCAGGAAAAAGGCATTGTCCCCACCGGCCGTCATGTCACAACTTGCAAGAAGTCCCAGGAACAACTGCATTTTGAGTCCAAGAATTGCTAAATGATTAAAACCCAACCAGGCGCACTGTGCAGCCGTAGCAGCCTCTGTGGAAAATTCACGAAGGTTATCCTTTGAAAATGCTAATCAAAAGAAAAATGATTCGCTTTGGTACCAGCCACTCTTTAAAATAACAAAGAGTGTGCTCATTTGGATTGCAAGACTATTTGTGTAAAGACAGGAAGAACATCGGTTTAGCATAATGATGAGGTCATGTTGTCAGAAGCCAGCCCAGGCAAACGCGTCCCCAGGGGCCACTGGTTTAAGGCAACAGAAAGAATCACCGTACCGGACTGCAGGGATTATTTTTTACTCTGCAAACAGCACACTTCACTCTGCATTAGTGAAAACGAAGGTGCAGGGCACTTTTTCACAGTTCAGCAGCACGTGGGTTCTGGCATTGCAGAGTCCGTATCCTTTTCTAAAGCCCAATGAATAACAGGTATTGATAGGCATTACAAGAAGTACAGGTACACCATTTCAACCAAATGTGCTTGGTTTTGAGATCCAGGACTCTAGGTGAGCACACACCCCAAAACAGACAAGGTGTTTTCTTTCTTTTCTAGTACTTCACCAAGAAATTCCCAACTTTCTCCACGCTTATCATTCTTAAAGTTCCTACCAATGACTGGAAGAGAAAGAAAACCCTACTCCCAGATCAGAGCTTGACCAATACTTGGAAACTATTTTTAATACAGAGCTGTTGTAGAGAGTACGGGTTGGTAATTCCTTAGGTTGTGCCTACACAGGCACAAGACAGCCAAAGCCTGACTTCACCGATTGTCCAAGGAGGCAAAGCAGGTTTAAGTGCAAAACTATTAAAATATGTAACTGTACAAAGAAGTATTGCTGGGACAGTGCCATCCTCATAAATACATCTCTGCAGAGATGAAACAGTGTCAACTCAAGCTGCGGGCTGCCCATTGGGATCCATTCTTGGAGGTATTAAACATAGTCTGGACATAGTCTGAACAAGTTGGTGGGGCTCGGACTATAGACCTCCAGAGGTCCCTTCCCATCCACGTGAACCTGTGACTCTCTTAAACCAGCTTAGAGCACAGGCAGAACTGGCTGCAAGCATCTGTACTTTGTGCAGATACATCTGTTTCACAGTGGAAAAGGAATCGAGAAGAAGGTGCCATTTCAAACAGGAGAACACTCACCGCCTTAACCTTTCTGATTCCACTGGAGCAGGGTAGGTACTACCTGCACTTTGCAGTTCAGGGAACTGACTTGCAGAGGGCTGGACTAACGTACCCAAAACCACACAGTAAATCAAAGGACAGTCCCAGGTCTCGGGGCATTTCAGTCACTGACCTTGCCCTTAATCCTTTATTCCATGCTATTTCTCGGAAGAATCAGGGATTATCAGAATATGCCAGTTAAACAGAAAACGGTTCATATTTTGACCTCATCCAAAAGAGTTCTTTGAAGTGATTAATTTGTTTGTGCATTGTAATTTCATTTACACACAGTTCAAAGGTGGAGCATTCTCCTTTTTTTTCTGGAAGCAATTAGAGCCTGTGCTTTTTTCCAATTAAGTGACCCCCCGTCTTCTTCTAAGGGGTTGTAAACCAGAATTAAGATGATTCCAGCAGGAAAAAAAATCTATAATAGTAATTCATGCTAGTTGGCCCCAGATGAGGTACTGAATTCAGATGATGAAGTGAATTCCTCTATCAAAGGGTCTTATTCAACTGAGGTGTGGGAATACCCTCCTGTGATAAAAGCACATATTAGTCAAGAAATAGCTTTCAAGGATGGCTGCTGCCAACCAGCATAAATCAAGGACTGCAATTGATTAACTAATTTAAACACTAAAGACAGCTTTGGTTGCTATGGCAATAAAAGAAAGGTCGAAACCCTGATGACCTTGGAGGCTCATGATCCTCTGGAGATTTCAGAAACTAAAGTCTGGAAATATATTAAAAGATATAATGCTAGCCAGATTGCCTTGTAATGGCTTGGCTGTTTTGTCAGCTGGAAGACAGACTTCGCAGCATGTTTCGCACTAGTCTCCAGTGTGCAGCTAGCTCTGACTAGCTGATACCTTTTCAGCATCAAAAAATCAGCTGGGACATCTGAGAGCCTCAAACACTTCCTTTGAGCTCCATTGTTGGCCTGTTACTCTCAAATATCAGTTCCCTTTCTCATGGAGCACTTTATTAGCAAGTCCTTACCGCTAAGTTAGCTTCCTGGGTATCTGCTCCTAAATTCATTGTACTTTTCATGCTATGTACTCCTTAGAGGTTTGATTCAGGGCCTTTTGCTGCGTAAAAAGCCACTTCAGAAAATGGGGGAGAAGCAGCGCCTGAACGTCCCAGGAGAAACCAACGCAGCCCACAGAGCTCAGCGGAGCCCCACCGATTGGCACCACCTGAGGATGCGGCCGGTGACACTTATGAAATACCGGGCCAGATGTTACACCTGACTGCTGGTTTGATCTCGACTGTCTTCAGCAGAACATCATTAGGATCCTCCTGCTTTTATCCACCTGACCCCGAGAGCAGCAGGGAACTTGGAAACTCTGCCTGTATCAGGTACAAATTCAGCTGTCGCGTTTTATTAACAGGCATCTGTGAGAGGCAAGCAAAAATAAGACGACTGTGTGACCACAACAGCCTGACTGTGTAAAGCATTTGCCAAAAATGCCTCAATTTTCAATAATTACATAGGCAAGCCTATTAGCCTTCCAGGGGAAACATGCTCTTCATTTTGAGACATACAAAAACAGTCATATGTCTTATGTTTGAGTACAAACACTGGTTTCTTTTGTCAACATGGTAGGCATTTTTTCTGAAAACAGGGCTACCTCTACGCAGAAGGACTTTGCTGATTCAAAATAAATGCTGTCTCCAAGTGAAAAACCTCAGAACACGAAGACTATCTGTTATTCCCCATTGCATTCATAAAGATTCAGGTTACAATCCAATCTTACTTTCTAGAAAAATATCTAAGCATGCTTTCCTCAGTTTTTAATTAAGATGTTTATCTATAATTGGCCTTACATTAGTATTGTATTCTACATTAACCAGAGCAGCATCCACACTTGCTCTGCCTAAAACCACAGCAACCAAAATTACCTGCAAACTGGCAAAACCCCTGAAATAAATGCATTCTTGAGCACTTAACCTGTATTTTTGATTAGCCATTTAGGCTTATTTGTCTGTTTACTGGTTTTAAAATGTTTTAAAAGCTGATCAATAAATTGGAGGCGTGTGCTTCTTACCCACCAGGGTATTTTACGGACCTCATGAAGAACCCAGAAAAAGTCGTTTTTGCCTGAGCATCACAGAGGAAAGCAGGATGAGAAGGAATCAGTCAATTCACTGGCTTAAGGAAGGTGGTAAAATGCACAGGTTGAGGACAATGCTTGAAGTTTTGTGTTACAATGACACTTTAGACAGTGTCTGATTCATCTTCAGCGTGGCAACTATAGGGCACCAGAGAGCATCAGTTCAGCTACAGTGGTCCCTTACTTTGCAGAAGGGAAAGCATCCAGCTGGCTGGCTTTACTTTCCCTAACAAGAACACACCCTGGGTCAGCTCTGTAGGACATCAGACTCATTGGAATATTAAGTATTTTAATTGCCACATATCTTTATCCTCCCTTTTTTCTGCCCTGCATCCATGAAAGCTTTTGTGACGGCCGCATGCTGTTTATTTATGTGAGAGCAGATTATGGCCCGCGTGGGAATGTCAGTCTTGATGCGCAGAGCTCCCTCTGCACTGCTCCAGCAAGAGCAGAGGAACTCAGCCTTCCGCTATAAAACTGGAGGGTGCTGTTGACAGGTTTCACCTGTCAACTTTACAGCTATCAGCGTATCTATGACTTTCAGTCTTACTGTACAGTACTGATATGTTATAAACCTCTACCTCCATCCACAGGGGAGCTGCTGTCACCCAGATATCCATCCCTGGATGTACTAAAAAGACAGGTAGACATAGTGCTTGGAGATATGGTTTAGTGATGGTTTTTGTTAGAGTTAGGTTGATGGTTGGACTACATGATCTGAAAGGTCCCTTCCAACCTAGGCAGTTCTATGATTCTTCTCCCTCCTGGAGAAGAGGGTTTCTGAGGAGGAACAGTAGACACTGCCCTGGTCCAGCTCCGCATGGCGCATCCACCCAAGCTCAGTCTCACTTCCCTGCCAAGCTGTGGTGATACCCAGGCTTTTCACTAGGAAAGATGAAATTCTCACAAGGAGAAACACCGAATGGGAAAGTCTCAGCGAGCTGGGTCCCTGAATTCTCCATCATCTTCCAAGTTTCCAGCCCTTGTTCCTCCTTCCTATAACTCTTTACAATCCCCAGCTAAAAAAAAATAACAAAATAGAATAGCCTCTGGGTCTTCTTTTGGGTCTTCTTTACGACATTTCTGAATCTTTTTTCCCCATCAATAGGAAGACGGTGTAGACAGAGGGGAACTGGCTTCAGGAGGAGGGAACCGCTGCTGTCCCCATGTGAGTGCCACCCCACGTGCCACCCCAACTACCCCATGGTGCCTGTCCCACACGGGGCTGTTTATGTGGCTTCAGCCCTTCTAGCTGAAGCCTTCCCTGGGCTGCAGCACCGGGACGTGGTGCAGTGTATCATCCTCATGAGTGACTGTACCTGCAACCAGCAGGATATAACGATAGAAAACATATATGAGCCATCAGTGAACTGTCTCTCCTTAGCGTTCCCTCTCCCCTGCTTTTCCCGATCCATACTATTTCCTTCTCTTGCCTTTGCTCTCCTCCCTTACCAGCAGCAGACGATGTCCCAGCCACCACGCGCCGCCGAACTGCCACAAAACAACATATCTGGGTTTTCCCCTCCCCTCTTCCCACCTCCCCGGCTGCATGGCGCTTGCCCAAGGTTTACGATGGAGGAATGTTAATCGGAAAACCCGATTGAACCAGGCAGACATTGAGCAGATTTTCCGCTCTGCGCTGCTGGCAGTGCTGAACATGGAGCTGCCAGAGCGTGGGCTGTCGATCGGGGCTCATCGATCGCCAGGCAGCCCACATGGGGCATGTTTTATCTTCTTGCCCCAGCACATCATGGCAGAAAGCCCTCGTTGCTACCCAGCCATCACTCGCAGGTGCTGTATGTGCACCCCGTGGGCTTTCCACGAGCCCCCTGTTGTGCGCTCTGCATTCTGTGACCGTGAAAGTTCTGTAACAAGTTTAAACAACAGAGTTTTACAAAGTAAAGCTTGAGCTTGCATACTTTTTTGTAGCCTGCGCGATTTTCTTCAGTCTTTTTCTTAAAATGCATTTGTTGGCTATGACTGTTAACCTGCAGATCACTGAGTTTCATAAAGAGCCTTGGGTTGCCATTTAATTCATTTTAATTAATTTCAGATTCCAGAGGACTTCCCTCAGCCAAAGTCTGGACGCAGTTCACTGAGTGCATCACCTGCAAATGCAGCGGGGCCCAGTGTCTCTTCTGTGGTGGCCCCAGTGAGGATGGGCATTCAAAGCCACCCAACCTGTGCAGGTGCTTAAAGAAATGGGAAAGAAAGTCCAGCTCACATAGAATCATAGAATGTGTTGGGTTGGAAGGGACCTTTAAAGGTCATTTAGTCCAACTCTCCTGCAGTGAGCAGGGACATCTTCAACTAGATCAGATTGCTCAGAGTCTCGTCCAACCTGACCTATCATGCATGTTTCTCTGACTCTTCCCTATGAAGGCAGGATGGGTTGAGAGCCATCTCACTGTCACCTTACCACTCTCCTAAGCTTGGACCAAACAAGATGCTTTCCACAGGGCCCAAGAGGAAACACTGAGGAACAACTGGGAGCCACTTCTTACAGTGAACTGGAAGATAAGGAAAATGTTACGATGGGGGGGGATGATCGCAGGTTGTGTCTTCGGCCTGGGCTCCAACTTTAGGGGGCAACTGATTTTCTTCTTAAAAAAAAATATTAAAATTATTTATTTACTAAAATTTATGTTTCATTTTCTGCAGTTTTCTTCCCCTCTTGTTCTTTTGTATCCCGTATGGAAAAGTTAAAAATACTATTTATTACCAGGGATCACCTGATCATTTTTATTTGGCAAACATTGCCTTCTCAAGCAGTCAGTGCCAGGAGGGAGTAATACCCAGTTGCTACCAAGTGTTTAAAAGAGCCTCTGGTTTGCTGAAGGAAATACCAGTGCCACAAGCCTTCTTTTGTCTAACGCGTTGCCTCAATCCCACTAGCAAAACTGTCTCATGCATATTATCCTTCACTCCATAATTCCCTGACATGATTCAGTAACCCTAAGCAAGGGCAACATGTTATAATCCATTACTAGCCCTTTTCCATCAATGCCAAATTGTTCTAATTTATCACTCACCCCAGGCAGTTCAAGTTTATTCCATTTGATATGCAGACTGACATTCACAGTCCTGGGATATTTGATGGTTTTTGCCTGAACTTCCCATTTTCAGAATATGTTTGGGCTATATATTCAGCTGACAAATACTGTAATAATATTAAGACAAAAGTCATCTTACGCAGTTTGGGTACAGGCCAGTTTATACAGCAGAATCTGATGTGCCTAAGCCCTGATTGATGCTCACCACATAAATTCCCCTACTAATTAACCTGGAGTAATAACTCCCAGCCATGCTTAGGAGACCACCCTCTTGCCCTCCCCAGCTACAGACTCATCATTTAAAGTCAAATGCCTTAGTGGCTGTTCCTGGCAGGTTGGGGAGGAATGAAAGCACAAACAAGTCTGAGAGTGAGAGGAAAGATGGGGAGAAGGGAAATCACACATCAGTGAGTTCCCAGTTGATATTTTTTATTTTTAGAAGGCTGCATTGTCTTGTTCATTTTGCTGATGTGAATTAGAGAAGAGGATGCGGGATGCAGAGGGAGAGCTGAGGAGGAGGATGGAGGAATTCCAAGAGACAGAGACAAAGGAGCTCTGGAAATCTCTGGACTGATGTTCAATTTGCCTGCAGCAGTCTAGCAGGCTTGATTCTCCATTATACTAGGAATTTCATCCTATTCTGACAAACTAAAGTGAGCTTAGCTCACCAGCAAGATGCTGCATTTTCATAAATAGGGAAATCCAAGAAGAAAGAAAAATCCCAAAGGTATTTTAAACCAGGAGAAATGACTACCTAGGCAGGACTCCCCTCCCTTCCTCCCTCTCTCCCTTTTGCTGTGCCTCCTCAAGGAGCAGACAGAATAAAGGCTGTCACGCTTATGGTCCTCAGGATAAGGAGTGTTTCAAGGGCATAATTGGAGTGTGCTGTTCTCCTGTTACTTGTTTCCCAAAGCCTATAGAAAGATAAGCATAAATTAGAGCAGCTCTGAAGTAGCTATCTTCATATCAGGAGCTGGCAGGCCTTGCAATACACCCTGGAAAACACAGGACCCAAGAATTCCCCACGGTAGCTTATGCTATCTTTACCTTTCCATGTCTTTCCTTAGCACAGAAACAGACAATTAAGCCCAGCGCGCTTAGCTCATCGGTGTATGGCTGTGGTTTTATGATTGGGACAAAAAAGAGAATAAAGAGAAAACATGCTTTAAAAAGCACTCCAAACATACTTTAAAAGAATAAGCACAGGATTTTGTTCCTTTCTGCACACCAGTCTTCTAGGCCATAGCAACAGCAGCAAGCGCCCATACGGTTAAACCAGCAAGCGGCAGGCAGTGTGCATGTGGAAGAACAAAAACACCTTTAAAAATGTTTCAAGCTGACCCTCCTACAGATGGGTCTTCAGAACAGATGCAGAGGGACAGAAAGTCTTCCTGAACTTTAAGACCACAATTATGGATTTACTGGGTCAGACCAAAGACCCTCCTAGCTCCCTAACTGGCCATCTGAAGAACAGAGCAAGAGTGTACAGACATCATTCCTCCAGTTTTGTAGACTTTGCAGCTCAAGGACTTTCCCAGGCAGAGGCAATGCCCTTATACTCAACAGCCCTTGGGGAATTTTTCTGCCATGAATTACTCTTATAAAAGAGGCGGTTCAGCAGTTTCAGCAATTGCTATGGACGTTGCTCACTACCTGTGTGAAGAAACACCTCCTTTTGTTTGTTTTGAACTTACTGCCTGCTAGTATTCTTTGATGCCCTTCAGTTTTTATAATGAATAGGAGAGTCTGCTATTCACTTTTCCTTATAAGTCACTATTTTATAAGTGTTTCACATAACCTTTTCAGTAACCTCTTTTCCAGGCTGAATAGTCTTACCTACTTAGCCCTCATGTAGAAGTTATTCTGCAACTTTTAGCAAAGGTTACCATTTTTATTACACTCTATTTTTTTTCTCCTTCTATTGCATCTTTTTAGGGAAGGAGGGGAAATACAACCAGTATTAAACACAATATCCACAACTTGTGGAAACCCCAGTGTATGTGAGGGTCTGCAGTCTTGCCCCTAGGCAAGATCTGGACAGGGCCAACCCAGCCCCTGCATTGTAACTATGCTTCCAGGACCTCAACAGTCAACGGTTCTTAATGAAAAAGAATATACCCAGCTCTTGCAGAGGTTTAATCCATCTCCCTCTTGACTCCAAACAACATTCTGGTACCCGTTCCCCGCAGGCCTTTGGTTCTTCCACTGGTTGTGGTCTCCTTCCCAGCAAAGCTCTGAATGGACCCCCATGAAGCCTTCATACTTCTCCAGGCTGGGTTACCTCTGGTGCAGTCAAACTGTTTCTCCTCCAGATGCCAACCACCCAGCCCATGTCCTCTCCATACGTGTCTACCATCCAGGCACATTTGCAGTGCTTAGGGGGTGAGCAGCACAAAACAGAAAGAAGGAGCCGTGTCTTTTGACTTTCAGGTCAATTTATCAGTGAGCACGAAGAGGAAGCCAGAGCTCCTGATAAACATAGAATTAAAAGTAAAATGGGAAGATCCCCCTCAAAGAGCAGTTCCTATCTTTCTGCACCAGAACGTAACACTGTGGCTTTCACAAGCACATCACTTCTCATAAACGTCACCCAGAGAAGGTGCCAGAGTGTGCCCAGCGCAGAAGCAGCCCAGACCCTCTGAGCAGAGGCAGACAAACACACCTGGCATATCATATCATATCATATCATATCATATCATATCATATCATATCATATCACATCATATCACATCATATCACATCATATCACATCATATCATAATACAATATATCAGAGTATATATTATTATTATATTAATATTGCATTTCAGGATGTTTCACAACCAAGCAACAACATGATAGCTTCCATGAAATCTTTTCTCTCTCTGCCCAAAAAGTCTACTTAGCTGTAAAGAGATTCCCATTGCTGCCCACACATTGTCCCTCCCTTGCCTTCAATCCATTTAGGTGGAATTGCTGGGGCAATCTGTGTGTGTGAATGTCTGCTGAAGCTGTTCCACAGCATTATGGAGAATCAGGGATTAATGAAAACAGAAGGTGCAATAAAACAGTATAGACAGCATATTAAAAAGGAATATTGATTATGCAGTTGAGGTTAAAATATTTTAAAACTATGTTCTTCCTATGCTTGGAATTGCCCCTCACCTAATTTTGAACAAAGCTGAATTGTTGAATATTTTAGTTCAACTTTCTTTTTGCTGTTCATGATCAGCTATTTATGCTTGTGTTTGCCTTAGTGCTGGCTTTCAACAACAGGGATAAAAGCCAGTTAGAGCATTAAGTATTATTAGTTATCACTGTGGCTATATAATGAGATTTGGGGGCCCTGGGTTTGTTAGGGTTTTTACATTTAATTGTGTTCACCGTGAGGAGGAGAGTTACACAACCACTCCACTTCCATGCAGATGGGATTTCTTTCTTGGGAGCAGGAAGGAGCGCTTTTGGGGGCTGCATTTGCATAAAGGCTAATTAATAAAAGCCAAATCATTTTATCAGAAAACTGACATTCTAATGAAAGCAAATTCGGCTGTTGTAAGTGATGTGGACTCCACCTTGATAAATCACCCACCTCCTTTCTCATTGATTTAGTGCTGTAATAAAAGACAATGGGCTAGGGTTTTTTTTTCTCCCATTGGGTTGTAATGATTTACAACCGCTTTTTTATTTCCTGTCACATAGTGCCCCGGAGCTGCCTCCAACCTTTCCCCCATAAGCACTAAGAATTCAGATCCTTTGTTCCAGAGGAATAAATGTAATATTCATCGTCCGGTGGCGTGCTAACTGGCGAGAGGCCGTCCGGATGCAAGGCAGCCGCTGCCTTCCCCCCTCACTTTGAAGATGAGTTTCCTCGCCTGTGTCGCCGGCAGTTTGCACTGCAGGAATAAAATCATCCCTGCCTCAAAGGGACTCTTTCACAGAGGAACCAGGAGGTGCTGGGAAGTGCCCTGGGAGCACTAATAACTTACTGTCCTGTTATTAATTCATTTGCAGGAACAAGGAACCCACAGTGGATGGGCGCAGGCATCTAGAAGCAAGAAGCCCTCTTCTTTGGAGCAGCTGAGGGAAAGGCAGCATGCTCCCCAGGGCCTCTTTGGAGATCCGAGTCTAAAAGTGACCTCCTGCTGCCGTGGATTCACAGTGGCATGGCTGGTAAGAGAACACGGATCAAACCCACCGATGTCTTTGGGGCCTGACTTCTGGAGGAGCTCCAGCTGGAAGTTAGGTGGCAAGTTCTGACCCAAATGCCTAAAGATAGCAGTGAAGCTCTTCTCCTCCTTTTCACATGTACCTGCCTATAAGGGTACCTGCACATGTACCCTTTGAAGAAGTCCCTGTGGAATCTCTTTAAGCACTAAACAAAGCAAGGCCTCCATCATGGCATCATACCAGACAGGGCAGAATAAATGATCACCTTACCTTCATTAGTTGTTCATCCCATCTCTCCATCCTGCCAAGTCAACAAGCCTATCACCATTAGAAGGCAAAGGATTAACAACATCATGCACTTAAATCCATATTTGACACCCAAATGATGAGACTTGACTTTGCAGTAAGGGCAAGAATCAGAGGGGGTCAAGCAGACTCCACAGCTCTAAATATCAGATGGCTTTGATTTGGGGTTTGAGGCAATGTCAGATTTTGTATTAAAGGTCCCTGAGTCTATAAACTCTGCAGATGAAATATTCTCACTGGCAAACAAAATAGATTCAATGGAAGAGAGCAAAGAGAGCGTGCGTCTACTTGCATAGTGAAAAGACCTTGCCTTCCTCTATATTTAAAGCCTGATACACCATTCCAGTAGTAAATAGTAACTGTAAAATCTCAAAAGCATACTGCTCAAGATAGGAAAACCCTGCACTTTTATAGGAAGGAAAACCATATTCAGTTCTCAAATGACTGAGTATGGAATTGTTCCGTAACATTGAATTTGCAATGTTGAAAACAAGTTAATCTCATGAACAAGAGACAAGGCTACAGGAAAGCAACTCATCCCTGTGCTGTTACTAATGATAAATGTGTGTGCTCTCAGCCTTGGCAATACAATGCACTCTCCCCAGATGAGTAATATGCTCAAACAACCAGCCTCGGAGACAGAAAATGGGACAATTTATTTCATCTTTATTTAATGGTCAGCGAACAACACGTTATAATTAAAGCAGGTCTCATCTTCCGTGGCATGCCCAAGGATTTTAATCACATGGGCCTTCCATGGATACACTGTAAAGCAAGAGGGAAATTTCTGAGAAAGTTCATTAGTAAAAATGACTTTTTACAAATGACTTAAAATGTATGTGCTTGGACTGAGACTACAGCTTGGACCACACGCTCTTGCAAGGGAGTAAGAAACTCCTCCACTTCTTATTTCCCTCCTGTGGCTTATATAGGCACAGAATAAAAGATACCCCCTCCCTTTACAGGGCTAGTAGACAGCCAAGAATAGGAGCAGGTGAAGCCTTCAAGCCTACTGGCCAGTAACATGAGATGCTTTACCGCTAGTTTTGGGCAGCAGCAAACTGCTTCCCAGGTGCACAAATGGAATAATTGCTCTTTCTAAGGGATGCTGCTGGAAGCCGCAGACCCCTGCTCACAACCCCACAGATTATGTCTATACTAAGAGTAGCAAAGAGAAGAGAGCTGCAAGGCCATGAGTCCTCCTCAGCGCTGTCTTTTGGAGCCTGTGCCTCCCTTGGAAGTTCCTTTGTTTCATTGCACAGCTACTAAAAATCTAACTTAATTCAAGGATAATTTAAGCTATTTTCCCTTTTTTCCATCCATTAGAACAACAAAAAAAATAGGGGTGAGTTATCAGTTACCCCTGCCTGGTCCAGTTTCACATTGGTTTTTTGGATTCTGCTCCCCATGACTCACCAGGAGACATGTGTGATGAGCCCTCCTGTGCACTGCTCCAGACTAGGTGGCAAAGGTTGGGAGAGGAGGTCCACACTGGCAAGAGATCTTCACACACTTAGTTAATTGAATTTAGCAGTAACTGTCTAAAGCTGAACTTTTAGAGCAATTCAGGTGCTCAAACACACACATCTAATGCCATTTTAGACATCTTTGCAGAGACAAGACCGCTATGGCACAGGACTTACCCTCCAGAGTATCAGACGGAAGCCAAGAATACCCTAAAGCACATGATGGATAGTAGGAACCTATGTTTTGGTATCTGAATTACTTCCTTCATCTAAGTTAGTTGCTTAGCCTGTATGTATGGTCAACAGATAGAGACAGGCACCTCTGGAAGGTGATTCATCCCATGCTGTGAGATATGTGTCCTAAACATCAGTTCGGCACTGGCACCACACAATATTCCCATCCCCTTTCTTTTCTCCCCAGACTTCACTGCTCCTCAGAGATGTTGGCCCAGCTTTTTGAGAGGACATTCTGTGAATCAGATGACAGAACTAGTTCAGCTGAAAAACAATGGGGGGGGAAAAAAAATAAATATAAAAGTTGTCCTGTATGGTTGTTTCCCCCCACCCTCAAATGAAGTTAATGCTTTTCAAAGCATAGACACATGAAGAGCAGTATTGACCCATCAAAAAGAGAAACACGGGAGCAGGAATGAGCAGTCAGAGCAGGAACTGCCTTAAAGCAGCACTGCTGCCAAGAGAAATATTCAAGGAACCACAGCTTTAGGGTAGATGTTTGACCTTCAGGGAGCTGAAGTCCCCTGAGATAAAGCCTGTCCCTCTTGCCAGGGAGCCTAGCTCATCCAGACACTGTGGACAATATAACCATTGCTTTGCCGCTCACAGTGAGGGCTTTCCTGTTAAAGAAAAGGACGTGTACAAAGCACAGCTATTCCTGCAGAAACAATGAGAGCTGAGGCTTTCCAAGCCATTTGGATGGTTCTTCTGGACAGGTGGCTTTCTAGTGTCATTTGTCACCTGAGCACTGATGACAGCAGCACTTGAGCTATATTGCTATTTATCAATGAAAACATGAGCTTTCCCTCAGTGATTCCTCAGAAATCCCAATTCCTTCAGCTCCAAAGAGGCTAAATCAGCCTGACCGTGTCATCTTGGAATCTACCTACTTTGTTTCCTAACAGTATACACCTCCCGCTCCATAAGAGGTCACTGAAAATGTGTTCAGGGTGTCCAGGACCTAATGTTTTACTGTAAATTAACAAAATTACATCAGCAGGTACTGACAGGCTCGGCACTTTTTTTGAGAACACTTCATTAGTCTTTGATAAAGTGCAAATGATTTTGTCAAGCTGCTGTACCACAGTCCACAGTGCTTATGGGTTGTTTTTCCTACACAGGCTAATGATGGGAGAAGAAAATCAGATTTCTCACAATAACATTTTTCATAGAAAGTTTCCACACAACAAAACTATGGGCACAATATGACCATCACAGGTGGAGATGAAACCTTGGTTCCATTTATATAAATGGGAGCACTGCCAGTGACTTCAGCAGAAAAAAAGATGATAGGGAAATTTCACTAAACTACTCTTTCCTGCAGAATTTGCTGATTCATCATTTTAAAAATGTTTCATATAGGCAAAGCTTCAGAAATATCCAAGGTACTCTGCAGAGGAGTCTGAGATCGGGGTTTTTTTGGTCACCAGCTCCTCTGCAGTCTGCCATGGGAAAAGTCAGGAGATAAGGATCCTCTGGGCTTCCAGCATCAACAGTAAAAATACACGGAGACTAGTTAATATATTCTTTTGTTTGTTATGGATGGCTGAAGGCAGAAAGCTTTGCCTGAAAATATCCAGGGTCTGTGAAAGCACAGAAAACCCGTATTAAAAAACCCTACACCAGTTATTTGATTCTATTTTTTTTTCTGCCAATGGAAACCAGACACTTCCTGAGGTTGATTGCCTTTGATATTGCTATGTATTAAGACAAACTGCAACATTTCCAGCACTGGTGCAGAACAACTGCTCCTTCAAAATCCCGCAGAAACTAAAAAGCTACCTTGAGTTTATCTCCTCTGATTTCCTGTTTATTGCAAGTTTTCAGTTTTACTCAGATACCAGTGCAGCATAACAACAAAGACTGTCCACAAAATAAATACGGTGATATTTACAGCAGAAAAGAACCCGGTAGCAAAGTTCAAATCTCCTCTAAAGATTAAGCATAGGTCTCTAGCGATGGTCCACGACCAATTTACAGAGAAAGCAGACCTCATCACACTAATGAAGGTTTTCATTTAGTTCTTTTACACAACACTCGACAGGCAAAAAAAAATGTACTTGATATCACAAACGCATTTCTCAGCCCAGCGGAGTAGATGCCTACATTTTTGATGTCTCCATCTCTCCGAGCCAGTCAGATATAATCTGAAAGCTGTGTAGGTCTATTAGTCTGGCACAGCGCTTGAACTAATTCTGTGCAGAGACACAGCAGTTTTGCAATTTCCAAGTACAGATGGAGAATCTTCGGTTGGCTCAAGGCTGCGCCTACTAACCTTTCTGCACATTGGTAAGATACTTAGAAAAAGCGGAAAATGTCACAACATATACAAATAGCAGAGAGGAATATGAGTTTGAATGGCTCCACATTGTGCAGAAACTTAAAAGCAAATATCTCACCTGGCAAGGGGATTGCATTTTTTAGCGAAATGCTCATAGGAACAACAGACCGGACCTAATTTCCAGAAGTCTAAAGAACAGGCCAGCAGTTTTATATTTGTCTTGGTGCTTTTAAACCAGTAAAGCCTCCTCCTTTATGTTCCTCCTCCAGCCACACACTGATTTTCTCATTTCCTGAAAGCCATCTGAATTCAAGTTTTTATTACATTTGCTGGGTTGCAGCAGTTCTATTTCTATGGAAGAGACTAACTTTTCCCACACACACAGAAAGGTAGACTACACACACACACACGTGTGCTGTGGTTGGCATACACTAAGAGAGGAATCATCTTCTCTCCATGTGGATATCCTCATCTGATCTGCTCACCTAGTCAGCTGCGAGAAAGAGAAGCTTCTGCGCCAAAGCAAGACAATTAAAATTGTCCAAATGAATCACAGCCTAGAAGTGTCTGCTTCTTCCCCTTGAGTATAAAGGGCATCTAGACAACTATTTCAGACATAAATGTTATTCTGTAAGCATTCAAAGCTGGGATGATGAGTCCCAACCCTAATATTTTAGTACTATATTTTTCTAACTTACTTACACTGTTTCTAGGGCCATGGGTTATCAGTTTGACTCCACCTCATAAATACAGGATACATTCCACCTCTTTCTGATATTAGATACACTGAGCATAAGAAAGGAAACCTGTCAGCAGGTTTATATCACTAGACAGCAATGTACGGGCCAAATTCTAATACGTGTCTGGTTTGGCAAGAAAGCAAGAGAAATTGTGATTGAGAGAGAGAAGGGAAGGGTACCTCTTCTTGGATCCTCATGTACTGTGACTCACCACATTTGCATTTGAAACATTGCTTTTGAAATACCCTGAAAATCAGCAAGTCATGAAGGTGGAGAAGCTAGGCTCTAGGTTCTTTCTGTTCTCTCCCATACACTGATCTAGGGATACAGTTCATCCCGAAAGACATAATGAAAGGTAGATTAGGATAGAAGGTAGTTTTGCTACCTTCTGTCCTTCCTCATTCAAGGTACAACATCTGGGCATCTCAGGATGTAGAGGAATTTATGTGTCTTTTTGGTGCCGTATGAAAATAGCCGTTCATGCAACTTAGAAAGAACTTCCAAAGCAAGCACTTCAAAGCTGTCAAAGCTTGGAAACTTTTCCTTTTGAAAGACCTTTTGAAACAATCTTTAGAAAGTGTCTTCCACAGACTTTCATTTCTTGATCACATGATATGTCCGTTTGCAACAGCATCTACCACAGCGCTTTCTTAAGTGCTATCAATAAATAATGGATGACTCACCCAATGCGTTCATTCTTTTTAAATAAGTGAAGAGGCTCTGATATACCAAATTACCACATCATTTGTGATGTCCTAATGGAGTCCCCACTTAAATCAGTTAGAGACAGGAAATCAGGAAAGTGCAATGACTGGCTGAGGTTTCCCAGCCTAACGTTAACACCAAAAACCCAGGCCCAGGAGTGAAATGATTTTGCCATATTGTGAAAGGCTTTCCCTGAGCCCTCTGACTCTACACTAGCCAGCCCTTCACAATGGCTACATTCTGGGCCTCAAGTAGCACTGATGTGTAGCAGCTTACAGTGACATTCCTCTTGCCAAACTTTAGTCATCTGAAAGTTAGCCATTTAATCTAAGCTACTCACCAAGGCTCCCCCTACAATCAGTGAAATGAAATAGGTGCCTGGAGTGAAAAAAATTACTCCAAACTATATAAAAGTTGCTCAACAAGATGCTTACTGCAGCAGGAAAAATGGTTTAAAAATTTTCCATTCCCTACCACCCTCAGTCAAGTGTTCACACTCTCGTGGTCTAGTTTGCCACCTTCTCAATTGTGCCATTACAGCTATTTATGGGACCAGGCTGTGAAGCCTACCACTGATCTGACCAGCATAAAAAGACTTTGTGGGGGACGGTCCCCCACAATCATGGAATCACAGTACTTTTGAGGTTGGAAGGGACCTCTCGACATCATTTAGTTCAAATGCCCTGTTTGATCAGGGTCAGCTAGACCGAGTTTCCCATCGCTGTGTCCAGTCAGGTTGTGAATATCTGGACATAGTCTCAGGCAACCTGCTTTAAAGCATGACATAACCCTACCGCTCTCCCAGTGACTAGGTAGCGTCTGGTTTCATGAATCATTTTGCATCCATGGAAGTACGCGCTACTACCAAGTGGTCTGGCCCAACTTCCTCCACACTCTCTTCCTCCACCACCAGTGCTACCATTCTGGTAAGCGCAACAACAACAAAATCAAGGACATAATGTAGCTAAAAAAATTATTATGCTTGGTGGTGCTCATTTCTGTTCGATGATTTCCCTGACAAGTTCATCATGCAAGTACAGGAGCACCGTGCTGACACAGAGAGAGGATGGAAACACATGGCTGGGCATATAAGGGAGGACCAGACCACCCTGTCAGAGAGGAGGAGGAAAGATGACCCAGACCTTCACCTTTCAGTGTTAATTAGCCATTAAATCAGCTCAGCTGCCTATGAAACCATATCCTTAATTTCCATAAGTGTCTCTTGTGAGGTTAAAACTAAGCCAAATGTGTTCATTTTCCCTCTTCTAGCAAGATCCCAGTAACAGCTGTACCAGCACATCCAAAGGGAGGTGAATTGCAAATTCAGGAGCAGAAGCTACTTAAGCCAGCTTTGCCATTGAAGTCGGCATCTCTGCAAATGAAACCTTTAAACACACCCTTTTAGGATGAAATGAATTGCCCTTTGGAGGTACTTCTTTCCCTCTACAGTGACTAAAGACATAGCCTAGATACCTAACTTGGATTAGACAGCTGGCGTGTAGACAGCTACAGGCAGCTGAGATGAATCCCCCTCCTGTGGTCATATCTTGCTGGTAAGAAAGCTTGGCCTTCAAATACTCTTGCATTTCACACATTTCACATGGAGAGCTGAAATACCCCGTCCCTTAGCAACCACCAGAGGCCATTTATTTAAACTTGCAAAAGCTTTTGACCAAGTCCCTCACTAGAGACTGTTATGAAAAATGAGTAGTCATGGGATGAGAGGTAACATTTCGTCATGCATTGGAGAGTGGCTAAGAGACTGAGATCAAAGAACGAAAATAGTCAGCTTGCTTTTACTGTGGCAAAAGATTAACAGCAGGATGCCCACAAATTCCACGCTAGATCTGTTGGTTATTGCATTTATTAATGAGACAGAGGCAAGAGCAACAGTTAGCATTAGCAAAATTATTTATGCTTAACATTTCAGCAGCAACCAAACTATGGGAAGGAAAAGCATATGGGATTTTGTATCACCTACATGTTCCCAACTGATAAAGTTTTCCCATTAGCACCAATATGGAGCATCCAGAACTGTTTTCAGATGCGCTGACCATTACTGGTGAGAGGCTAATAGATTAAGTTCACCAACAGCATCATAACAGACAGTTGTTTCCTCCTGTGTAACGTTGAAGTGGGCCAGCAGACAAAAACATAAGACTTTGTCATGGAAAAGGTACCAAGAAACACCCCATAGGCTCTCATTCTAGTATTTATTATTTTATGGAGTACCATTAAATTAAGTAACATTGTGAAGTCTCCTGTGAAAGCCAAACTGCTTTGCCTTCTGCTGGTTTGCCCTGTAATCCAGGTGATTGTCATCCAAGTCATTCACTACAGCCAGCATCTTCTTTTCCTTTTAGTGTCTCATAAGGTTTATTTGCTCTAGGACAAATAATTAAGTGTGGCATGTGGTGATGTTCATGGGCTGAGCTATTCTCTAAAGCTCATAATATACCTGGGACCCCAGGAATGCAATTTTTACAGATGAAATAGCCCGTTGCAAGAAAAAATTCACATGCTGCAGAACCATCGCTACGTAGCAATGACCAGTCTATTGCTGAAAAATGGCAAAGTAATAATGCAGAGAATGTTTTCGCCCCTCTATGTGGTTGGACACCTCCAAAGCATTCCTTTCAGAGGCAAAGACAAAAGCTGCAGAGTTGCCTATAGGGTATAATTAATCCTACATCATACTAAACCACAGGTGTAACGACGTTGTCCCAGAACCCAGAACAAAAAAATTCCAGGCTTTTTAAAATACAATCTGCAGGTGGCTACATGAAACCCTTGCACTAAAATGATAGGGCTTTGCCATCTGAAATGCATAAACCTATACAAAATCTAACTACCTGCTGTAAATTGAAGCACTATAAAAATAAAATTGAACAATTACCTTTTGTGGGCAGTGTAGATTGAGCTATATATCAGCTTTAACATGACTCCAAAGCAGTAAAGTCCCACCAAATGCAGCTGAAAGGGCTCCAGCCAATGCCCTATTTAAACTTTGGGCTGGGAGTACAGATGGCGTTCAGGAGACAGAACTATCAGAGGGATCATGGCAGTGGCAGGGGGCAGGGAAAGCCATCGTGTCACCACATCTATTCAAAAGCTTGAAATGACCAGAGGAGTTCAAAATGAAAAGGAAAAAATGACAGGGAAGCCATAAACGATGAGACCCAATTCTGCTGTCAGATGCATGCACAAGACTCCTACAGGTTTCAGTGTTCTGGATGAAGGGAAATGAAGGTGTCCATGCTCATAATAGCTCTCCTTTATTTCACTCCTTCCTTTGAACTCTCCTTAAGGAAGACTGTGACTGAACAAAATCATTCTTCTGGGAACAATGACAGGACTTTAGAGATAGTTCTCTATTGTTAGCCAGCTCTCCACTAATTCAGAAGGTGCCTCGGTTTGCTCTTTATCTTGGTTTGTAAACTCTACTGAGATCCTGCTTAGGCAGAGACGGTTGTGGCAGGGAGTGGTGGAGTTTTGAGGGGATAGGATTTTTGCTTTTGGGCTCTGGGAGATTCTCTGTGGGATCTCACCTAGCTGAGTAAGAGTATTTTGTCACTGCAGGAGCACACATCTTCCAAGACAGTGATGTTAGTTGCAAGCTTGTCCAGTCTTGCAACAGAGATGTTTAGTGCCTATCTAACAGACAGGTAGGCATACCCCTGAGCTCCGCTACTCCTGTTAGGAGCTGAGCAGACTCCTGTCTGCTCTGATCTGCAAGCCCTTACAGCCACATGACTGAAGGAATGTGCTTAAGCTCAGTCTTCTTGCAGGCCTTTGAGTTAATATGATATGAAACAAGGCGTGTTAAACTCAAACACAACCTGGCACTAGAGCAGCTTTACAGATCCTGAAGCCATCCAAACCAGAGTTGAAGGCGCAAGGCCTCGCCTCACCCTGCTCTCACTTACATGAAAACGTTCTTCCTATCCACTGAAATCCAATGAGAGACAATTAGCCCAAGGCAGGCTTACTCATGGGAATAAAGCTTGGCAGAAACAGGCCTTGTGAAGCTGAGATGGCAGCATCTCTATCACATGCCAGTGTGGAATAATTCCTACCTTGGCCCTGACAGTCTACATCCAGCTGGGAAAGCCCCGAGCCCCCAACGACTTTGTCTAAGACAACCACCACAAAATAAACACAAGCTACCACCCATAGTCAGCTGCGGGCAACTTCAGCTTCTGCCCACATTTATGGAAATATTTCCACACCAAAGTATGCAGTAGACTTTTTTTTTTATATCTCTTGGCCAAAGATAATCAAAGACGGGGAAAATAAAATCAATGTGTGCATGTTATCACTTATCATCACTTACATCCCTCAGGGCACCTAAAATTCCTATCCCTCCCCAGGTTTTTTACTGTTCAGGACTAGGTTGATCTGGAAACATGTTTTCCCACCCTGAAAAATTCCTGGGATTTCAAAAATGCTTCCTGTTGTCCTTTAGAATTATCTCAATATTGTTTCCTGAAAAATCATGAAATGCCAATGCCAAGCCCCTAAACACTCTCTCCCTAGAGTATCTTGGTCAGAAGGTTGTAACTGATGTCCCAAAATCAACTGATTCAGATAAAAGACCTGAGACAAAGCTTCTCATGTCTGATTCTGATGAAAAAAATGTGCTTTTCCTCAGAAAGCCCCCAGCCACCTCTGTTTACTATGCCTCTCGTGTCATGATGGAGGCAAGTAAGTGTTTTTACATGTGCTTTATGAGTGAATCAGCCAAGATCAAGATTCAAGGTTTAACTTCTGTAGGGTCATCTTGGAAGATAATGGTAAAGAGTCTTCTCAGCTTGAAAGATGCTAAACATGACTTTGTGACCCTTTTAGAGACAATTGCTGTTGGTGAGCGTTGTGTGACAGTGACCTCCAGCTGACCTGCCATCAAGCACAGTTTGACTAGGTCTCCATGACTGCAGAAGCTCTGTTGAAGGCCATTTTAGTAAGCCCAGACCTGGGAATTTATGTTCTGACATGGCCAATGAAAACTGTGCCATCATTGAAGGGCTTCACCCTGAGGCTGGGGTTAGACAACCTGCAGCAATGTCATTTAAGGCAAGGGGCAGCTTCTCTCCCCCACCTCCAGTGTCTTGTGTCTGCTTCACAGAGAGCAAATGCAGGAATCCAATGACCTTTATTTTTTCCCTCCTCCCCTGTTATTTTTTTCATCCAGACCTGTTCCCTGGCTCAGTTTGCTGTACAGTTTCATAAACAACAGCACCAGCACAAGCTAAGGCCACCAAGAGCAGTGGATGGGGACTGTTAGATGCCAGTGAAAAAGGCTTATGTGACACAGTTTGGGCTGGAGAGCACTTTGCACAAGAAGGGGATGTTCAAGCCTGATAGGTAAAAACTCTCTACGGCTTATATTTTCAAATGTGTTTGAGGAACTTAGAGATATAAAATTGATTATTTTTGAATAGCAGGGTAGAATCTACAGTAGACTCTGGCATCAATTTGGTTTTGGAAGTGAGCTTGGAGTTTTTTGCTAGTACAATCCCTCAAAAGCCATTAAATGTAGTAAATGGTGGTAGAGTCTATGACCCACCCCTCAAAAAAATGGGTACTTAATAAAGGTTGTCTGAGGTGCTATCTTGCTTGTTATGGGTTTAGATAGCAATGCAGAGACCTATAATAAACACATTCCAGTGATTGCACCCTATCACAGTTTCCTTTGAAGATACTTTTACAAGAATTAGTAGGTTTCAATATTATCACGACTATTTAAGATTGTGTTTAAATGCCCCAAGGTCAGGTCTGAACTTTTTCTCCTATGTAGGAATGTAAGACCTCAATCACACCTCAGTGAGAGAATGCACTTTTTCTTCCCCCTACTTAAAAATCCATAATGCCATTAAAAATGAATGCGTTGTTGTTAAATAAATGTATGAAGCTCAGATTAAAACTGTTTGTATTTCCTGCCCTCTGTCAATTATTAATATTGCCCATAATAGAGAGATTAATACGTACACAGTGGGGGATAAACATCCAGAAAACAATATAAGCTTTCTCTTTGGAAAGAGAATTATTTGCTCAGGTTTCACACCCAACAGGAAGCAATTCTGAAGCAAAGAGCCTATTTTTGCACCGCTCAGCACATGACTGAGCAGAAGGAGTTGCCGCTGAAAGTCTGGTCACAGAGAACTGGCAAGGGCATGGCCCATCGGTGAATAAAACCCATGTGTTTGCATCCACAAAGTCAATATGGGAGGAGAAACGTATTTCTGAGGACAAGAACTGGAGTCAGAAGCTAAGCAATTAACATTGCTTTCATGCCCTTCTGTAATTAACGCAGATCAAAGAGGACCTGAAACCATCGATTTCACCAGAAACAGGAGACAGCAGAGTAAGCACCAGCACTAGCAACTCCACAGCAGGAACAAAAGCACCTACTGCAGCCACAGGCACGAGGCTGTAACACTAACACAAAGCACCCAGAAAAAACTTTGAAATGAAAGAACAGTATTTTAACACACTGAGGCCTGTCAACATATGGACAGTGTATTAGAAAAGCTGTTGTTTTACAAACAAAGCTAGCAAGTAGGGTTTATGCTAATACAATTTGTATTCATTATTCAAGACTGTGGTGAGAGAGAAAACATGAGATGCTCATTCTATGGGCAAAGATATGAAATACGAAACTTACATATTCACAGAGAGAAGGAGGGAGAAAAGGAAAATACGTCATAGCTCTGTTGACTGCATGTTTTCAAGCTGATTTTCTTTATTTGCCTGCCTCAGCTGTATCGGTAGCAGGCTTTGGTTTCTGCAAAGAGCATTACATTTGAATTCAGGAGTGATGAGTTTTGTGCTTGGCACCACCAGGTGAATGTGTTTTGACTTTCCATTTGTTTGCCTATGAGAAACCAACAAGCACGGGGTGCTTTGCAATTAAGAAACATAAGTCAGAAATGACCTGGAAAACAAAGCAGAAGGCATTGAGTAGAACACGACTAATAAGCAAGAAAGACTAACTCGAAACCATGAAAGCGACATGCAATGGCCGTACTTCTTTAGAGAGGAGATTAAGAAGAAGCAAGTGCTTGCCTACTGCATTATTCCATTTCCACAATTGTGTTTGTTTGAAAAGCGACGCCTATGTGAGTTACACTCATGGGTGACGTTAAGGGTAATAAAAGTGCCACAACTACAAATGAGCAAATCAGTATAGTATACGTGAAACACCGAACAGGGGGGAATTGCAGAGCAGGAAAAATTCCCACCAGGAGATAAAGGACAATAAAACAGAAACTGCTTTTTCCTAGATCTCATGTTCTTCTGTTGATACCATTTCCTGGTGTCACTTTATCTTTCTACCTTTTGCAAGGTGAAATTCTCATCTGCTCCGTGATAATTTTTCCACTGATCCCACACAATCATAAAACTTTGGGTTGGAAGGGACTAAAGATATGATCCAGCCCAAGTTCTGAGGCAGGATCAAACATATTTTATAATTTGTGCTAATTCCAGGAAACTTTGGATTGGCAAGTACATTGTGGACTGAACTTTTGTTTAAATAGAAAGAATCATAATGGATGTCAGTCCTTATTGGGCTCATTCCATTTCAAGGATTGTTATTAGGGTCTACTATTATGGAGCTGCATTAGCTGCTGTATACTTCTTGTTGGCTTATACTGTTTCCTGAAGATCAGCTCATTGGCTGTACACACCAGGAGACTAATAATGGGGTTTATATTCAGTAAATAATATGTTGTTTGGCACATCCATGGACTTCCATGTGTAATAAAAAACCATTATAGCAGTAAAATGATAACTCAGTCAGATTAATCCTGTGCTTTGCTTGAGCATCTTGCCATAGATAATACTAATAAACAAGATAAGAAATAAAAAGATGTTTAAAGCCTTTAAAATAATTCCCATTCATTGGGATTTACAAAGGACTGTGATCAATTACAAACTGAGTCTTTTATATTTAGATGCCAATAGTGGTTTCCTTTTGATCAGTCTGCCTACAAATGAATTCAGACCCACTGAGAGGCTTTAGTGGTAAAGCTCCTAAAATTTCCATGAAATGCTGCTACTGAATGTTTGCATGTATCTGATCAAAAATTACCATGAAATATTTCTGATAAGTGTTTATAAAAGCTGGAGCATGGCAAATTGCTAAGTGTACTAGCTTAAAGCAGTTTAAGCGGAATATGGCTTCTTGTCACCATGATATATGCAAGCAGCTATTCCAGATGAAGAGACCTGTATAATCAGAGAGCTTCAGAATCAGAGGACAACCAGTTGTGTCACTTAACCTCTGTGCTCCTGTCTGCTGCCTGGGCCAAAGACAAATGCACCTCATTCAGTGGGCGCCTGCCCGTGCCAATGGCTGGCGCTTTAACTATCAAGTGCTCAGCCACTACTTTCCCCATTAAACTGCGTTTCCCTTTTACTCAGAACAATGCCGCCTACTTTTATGAAAAGCTTGAAAGACACTTCATCAGATAAAGCATACTGAAAGTGCAGCTGGTTCATTCTTGTCTCTTGTGAAGGAAGGCTAGCAAAAGAGGCAATTTTAAGGCTGCAGTGAAGAGTCACTTCAACCTGGCCTAAATCCAGGCCACTTAGCAGAGGTCTTCTGACACTCCCCTGGCTCTTCTTTCCAGCTGTCTCAAGGTTCTAGCTCTAGTGTTTGTATAGCTGCATGGTGGGACTCATCTCATCAGGTCAGATAATATTATTGGGTTTTTTTTCCTTTTTTTTTTTTCTTCCTGGCCAGGTCAGCTACCAGCTGCATCACCTACCTAGTATGTCTCGCAATGCAAGTCTATGAAAGCTTATGCTGCTCAAGGGAGGTGGCAAGAATGAGCCACCTGAGACAGAAAGAAGGTGGACCCACCCTTCTCAGAGGCATCATCTCAGCGCTGATGTCTCTGAGATGAGAGAGCCTGTATAACCACAGCTTAGTGTTCAAAAGGCAAAATCCCATAATGAATATAGCATTCTCGGTGATGTACTTTCCTAATTTAAGGAGGCAACTGACTACCTGAAAAGACAATATCTGCCTTTTAGGTAAGGGTGTTGTATGCTGTGATCATCTGCAGTAAGAGGAGACTAAACTCAGTGACACAGCAGTTTTCTTTCAGTTTTACAATATTATCAATGTCTGTTAATAATACCCTATGACTGACTTCAGGATCAGTGCTTCATTCTAGTAAAAACTGCATGGTCACACAAAGGACCAAACACAATTGCAACCCACTAAACAGAAGAGGGGTAGGGACTGAGCTGAAGCTCTGGTCTTGTCCCCTTAACTGCCACAGTTAACACACCTCCCAGCTCCATTTTTGCCAGCCCCAACCAGCTTTCTCCAAAATAAACCTATTCTAGAAGTCCTAAGTACCACGGATGCAGACACTCAACACCATTTAGGCTGAGGGCCAGGAATTTGGCAGACACAGAGCCAAAAAGTCTCTGCTTGAAGAAACTACGGTCTGGGGTCCCCATTACCTGAGAGTCATGCCAGTGGGTGCACGGAGCTGGAGAAGTCCTGGGAGCCCTATGGGGGTACGACGAGGTGTGGCATTTGGACCGAAACTGGGAACTCGGAACTCAGGGCAGGCCAGGAAACAAATGGCCTTTGGGGATCAACAGGCTTGTTCACAGGGAAGATTTGAAGGAAAAAGGAATTAAGAAGTATGGGAAAGGAAGGGGAAAAAGTGCCAAGAAGCAAAAAATTAATCACAGAATCACAGAATGGTAGGGGTTGGAAGGGACCTCTGGAGATCATCTAGTCCAACCCCCCTGCCAGAGCAAGGTCACCCAGAGCAGGTTGCACAGGAACGCGTCCAGGCGGGTTTTGAATGTCTCCAGAGACGGAGACTCCACCACCTCTCTGGGCAGCCTGTTCCAGTGCTCTGCAACCCTCAAAGTAAAGAAGTTCCTCCTCGTGTTTAGATGGAACTTCCTATGTTCAAGTTTGTGCCCATTACCTTTTGTCCTGTCACTGGGCAAGAGGCAGGAAGACAAGGTGTAAGATACAGGAATGAAAAAAGAAAAGGTTTAGGGTGAATAAAAAGGCAGCTTTGGGCCAAAACGTTTGTCAAGCACTCTGAGGAGAAGCTAGACTTGACAGTAGTGTGTGAGAGCATAATGCAGCAGCACGGCAGGGTAGATCTGAGAGCAGCAATGAGATCCCAAAGAGGGTAAGCATCTGTCAGAGTCACTCTCTGTCCAATTTCACGCTCCAGAGAGAGTGGGGATGCTCAGGCCACCTCATTTTCCACCCAACCAAGTCAGGCTGCGGCATGAAACTTTCCATGTTGTAGGCATTTATTCCTTGAGCTTGTCACCCCATAATGAACAAGGACCACAGCTAGTCATCTGCTTATTCGAGGGAGCGGCGGGATCCTGACAGCCTGTTAAACAAGCGGCAAAGCTAGGGAGGAATGGAAAAGGTGTGGAAAGAAATGTGAGAGATCTCACAGATAATGTGGAGCGGAGGCAGCGATGTAATTATAACTCTAGTTTTATTTTCACTTGACGGCACGAAAAAGGAAGGTGAGGAGAAGCTTTTAAATGAAACATGACATTCCCTTATTAAAGTCTGATTTAGACTTCAGCAGTCTTGCTGTTTTGTGTACGTTCCAGTGCTCCCACACTGTGGGCAGCCAAACAGTAGAAGTTTAATAAAATAAAATGAATTTAAATGGTAATTTCCTGAACAATGAGGGCTTGTTTTCTGAGCAAACAGTCCTTTTGGTGTTGTTATCAAAGATGACAGAGCTAGCCATGTTGTAAATATGAGGAGGAGAGATATGGTCTCATTTATAGACTTAAAAGTCCTGTTATGCGTCTTTGTTTCCTCAGCAAACAAATCTCTTGCGGGGACTGCATGGAAAAATCTCATTATCCAGCTACGTGTGGGTTGCCCTCGTTGGAAATGACTGCAATGACTCCTGTTCGTCAAAAGCATCATTGTCCAGCATGGTCGACTGTGGCCCTGCCAAGATCCCAGTATCCATCGTTGTTGTCTGATCTAAGCAGCTTCCACTCATGTCAAAGTGGAGCACAGTCAGCAGTCCCTGCCGCATCTTGATGGCAAATCTGCCGCATTTCTGGCCTGTGAACCTGGGAGTCACAGGGTTTATTTGGGTCCAGAGACAGCAGTAAGTAGTCCCTTTCAATCTTTCACAGTAATCTCTTACACACCATGAAGGACATCCCAAGCAGAACATTTGTATTAAATAGGAGATATGGTAGGTGGCCTTACATTTTAGAAAAACTAGGAAATAACTGAACAACCCTCAGGAACATTATTAATAACGCTTTCAGACGAGGAAGTGTGGGTTTCCCTATCTCATCAGCCTGCCACTGCAGCCACGGTTTGCCATAATGGGATTCAAAGCTCCTCCCGAGATTGTATCTGCCCTCAAGGGTAAATAAAGTCAGAGCTGGAACTTTCTGACACAACTTTGTCACTGGCTTATTACTATTGGCAGGCAGTGACCAGAGAACCGGCAACACTGGTGGCACAGCAATTTTAAGGAAACATTTCCTGTAATGAAAGCAGCGGCAGCGGCAGCCGACAATTGCACAAATGCTGTTGGGAGGCTTTTCCTCACTTTTCTGTGGAGCCCACTTTTCTCAATAATGCTCAGTGGGAGACTGCTTTGTTGTTGCTAAGTTCAATGGAAACTGCAAAGTTGCCACATAATTTGATATTATATGCATTTAGGGCCTGATCCAAAGCCAACTGACATCAATGGCACAACAGCAAGGACTGTGATTCGGGCTCTCCTGGAGAGGTGTTCCCAAGCATAAAGCCTTGCAGAAGATTATCAACTAATTAACTACAGCAGTGGAAGGATGCTGTTTGGAAGGCAACATTAAGCTTTCAAAATTACTCACTTTAAAAATCAGGGTTTGGTTCAGGTTTGCAAGTCGGCCTCTACCTGAGGAGTGCTACGAGCATTCTTTAATCCCTATAATCCCTTCCAACTCACACGCATTTCTAAGGATGCTATTCTGGTCTCTCCTCAGGGAGATTTTTGGGCCTTCTCCCAAAACTGCAATGTAGTAAGCGCACCACTTTGAAAAAACTCTCAGAGGTCATGAGTTTATGCTTAGGTATTTTTAAACACTTTTATGATTCAGTGCTGCAGTAAAACAGGCCTGATGGTTGCCAAACTGAGAACATAGCTCGGGGTTTATAATGGTTACCTGGGGTGTGGATTAAAGAACAAGCTACTGTAGGTCCCAAGCCACGTCTCCTGCTGTAGCTGCTCTCCATGGCAATGCCCTGGGGTGCATCAGAGTATCTTGGTCCTCCACGAACGAAACAAGGTACCTCAATGTCATGGTCAGGTACAGAAGTATACACAAGTCTGCCAGCACAAGTCTGGGACTGGGACCAGCTTTTCTTTCTGGCTGACCAGCCATGGAGACGAGAAGACAGGAGGGTAGGTAGTGTTGCAAAAGTGACTCTGACATTGCCCGTGGCTCCTGCTCAGAAGAGCTTGATCTTTCAAAGCTAGCAGTCCTTTCAGAGATGCAATTCTCTTCACAACTGCATAACAAGATGCATGCTGTGACAGGCAAAAGCTAATTCATCCCAGCATCATCCAAAAGCTCATCAAAGCTCTTTCAATAGTAGGTACCCTTTGCTTCTTAGTTAACGAAGAAGCAAGTCCCTTCATCCAGTGGGATTAGACCACAATGCCTTCCACCCACTCCACTGGAACAAAAAAAATCCTTTTCAGAGCAAATGCTTTGAAAATCAGGAAAGTAAAGAATTCAGTATGCTGAGATACGGCAGCTTTTGTACAAGCACCCTGATAAGAAAATGATTTAATATAGATATGCAGTTACATCCTTTGAATTCCCATGCACTCCAAAGGCAACTCATGTCACGTAGAAGCCAGCTTGAAGCTAAATGCACTGAAGACCTTGAATGCTTCTTACCCGATGTCTATTTGGGTCTTGGCCACGTGTTTGGAATTAAATGCTAGGTGCATGCATGGGACTTCGAGGACACACACGTTTTGTGCTGGCTTGAATGCTGAATTACTCCCACTGAGGAACCGTTTTTTGAATGTCTAAATATCAACATTTAGCATGGTTGGTTTTGAAAGAAACCAAAGATGTCCTGGAAGATTTCTTTACTAATGTAGACATCATCAGTGTACAATGGGGTCATTAAAAGTGTTTCATTTTGTGACCTTGGTCATGAAACAATCTGTGCAATGCAGTTCGCAAGGGGTTGTGCAGGCACTTCGAAGGAGATGCCCCACAGGCTGCATCCTCCTGAACTGCTGCATTCAAAGAGACCAGGAGGTTTCTGCTTCCCCAGAGATACAGAGGAAGGAGCTATATGCTCTGCACTGAATGACCGAATGTAATTTGGGGACAAAGGAGCTATTAATCACTTTTATTGATAAACAGTAGTTTTATTAATAGAAAAACTGCCAGCAGTGTAAATTATTCATATACATACGTATGCATATTCTATAAAAAGAATGGAAAACAGACTTCACCCTTCTATCAGCACAGTAATTGGTAGAATAACTTTTGCAATGTGAGTATAGGTTTTAATAGTTTTAAAATATTGGTTTACACCACTCTTATTCCCTAATTTATCTCTGCCAGGCAGCAAGGCAGGCTCAGAGTGATCTGAATGCTGTGATTAACTAGCTTGCTGATTATCTGTGTATTAACATCAGATCTGTGTTAGTTTCCCATTGCCATGCTACATACAGAAGCAGAGAAAAAAAATGAGTTGATCATAGGTTATTAAGGGCAAAATTCAATAATAGATGGATTGCATACCTGATGGCAAGAGCAAGCTCTTTCCCCACATCCCCCTTGCACATAAATTGCAGCAGTTGGTGTGATTCAGCAGTTTAAACCTCTTTCCTCTTCCACCTGTGAGAAGTTTCAATGCTCCAGGGCTCTGCCCCGGACTCCTTCGCTACCTGGCAGGGTAACTGGTTTGGAGGGGGCAACAGGCATATATCTGGGTCCCGGTGAGCAGCCATCCTACCCCAGCAAGCCCTCTGCACCCCAGGTCCTTTTCCCTCCTGTGCCATGCTGAGGAACCAATACTGCCAATGAATGCTACAGGGATGTTAACATAACAGGTTCCCTTGGTGCTGGTGTCATCACGCCATACAGCTGCTTGTGATGTCAGAGGGCTGGATTTGATGATCCAGGTCCCCTTTTGTTCTCATATAAGAGAGGAATGGCATTTTAGGTATGGAAGAGGTTCAAGAGCGAAGCCTTTTCCTCAATGAGTGTTGAATGCTGTCACTGACTGAGAAGCCCATCTCCCCTGGTTAAACCCTTGGTTTCAAAAAACATAAATAAATCTAAGAAGTTCTACAATGCAGAGGTTCCTGAGGAACTAATTACAAGCTCTTCTTTGTTCACCGTAGGTTTTTTTCTGTTAAAGTCTCACCAAGTTTTCCCTGTGTTAACTTACATGCCCCAAAAGCCCAGATTCTGTGGAGGCTTAATTACAGCTTCACGCTGCCAAATCCCTTTGGTTCATCTTCTTGTAAGTCACTCTTAACATATGTTATCAGCAAACTTAAGGCCCTGCAGCAACAATAACAACAACAACAACAACAAGGGCTCTGAAGAGCTATTCCGCACATCCAAGAGCCTCCAGGAAAGGAATACAAAACATTTCCAGCCAGCTTTCATACCATCCAAATGATGTAATTTATTTAGAAGCCACCTTGCATTCCTTGGCTCCTGCCACAGATACCAGGCTGCAGACAAGGAGGTATCAGCCCAGCAACACGCTTCAAGCAAGGACTCCACCTCACCAGCACAAGGTTACACATCCCTTGGCTATACATCGGCCACGTTACGAGCCACGTGACTCGTAAACATTTCTCACCTTTGGATAAAACAAAGCACAAAGCTACAGCATGTTGAGACAGAGTTTTTCTACAGGCGACCCTGCCTTCTCAGCACAGAGAGGGCAGCTCAGGCGGTCTTTCACAGACCGAAGCATCCATAATGCCCCTACACCCACTGGGACCAGAGATCTCACCAAAGCTGACACATTAGGTGCCTATGTGCTCTTTGGCAAAGTCATCTGCCCTCCTTAAAGCTTAGTAAACCAAGCCACAAAATGAGCTGAAAGAAGGTCCTTTATAAAAAATAGACATGATTTCTAAATTAATCCAAACAAGCTTCCTTGCGTAACTTAACATTTCCACACAAGGCACAGAATAAAATAGCTGGGTGGAAAAACACCTAAACAGAGGAAACTTTTTGAGCTGTCCACCCTTCAAAAGAGACCTGAAAGATCAATATGGTGCTACACCACCCTTCATTTTTGTTATCAAGTTGAAGAGGAGAACAATTTGATGGCTACATAGACAACCAATTCAAAAGTTTCTTTGTAGCAGCTGAAGGTGGATCCTGACAGCTGGAGCACTAGTCTTACCCCACATGACCATACCTACCACCTAATGTGATTTTTGACTAATGTTGTTAACATGAATACCTGTCTTAAGTTTTACACAGCATCCATCATGGGGATATCAAGGCAGCATAGCTCAAGGGGAGTGCGTAATTCTGAAGTCTTAATGTGCAGTGAGAAGTAAGTTTCCTTCCTAGAAAGTTAATTTCAGAAATCCTACAGTGAGGTTAACGGGATTAGTTTTTCAGTTGCCACTGACTTTGCAAGAATAATACCAGATGAAGACTGGAGGCAGAGAAGGAGGGGGGAAAGGGAACTGTGACTCTCCAAAATGCTGGTTAATTGCAAAGATTCTGCTACTGCTTAAGATGTGACTTGCTGACAGGGAGAAAAATATATCAAAGCACAGAGGAGATACATCAAAATATCAAAATTCAGCTGAATAAATCTCAAGGGATGACAGAGGATCCATCGCTTAGAACTCATCTAGAAGGATTTCTCATCCTGCTTGCATTAAACAGTCTTTCTTTTTTTTTTTTTTTTTTTTTTTTTCGCAGTTGAGTCCTATTCCAACAAAGCGTGAACAGGTTTTTCCAAGACCCACCAGGAATTATACCACACAGACCAGGAGCTGAGGCTTGAAGCTAACACTTGGTGCAGATAAAATATCCATGAAAATAAGGTTAGGGAGTTGCATATCCAGTAGGGATGGGAGGTGGCTGATTGCCTGGTTTTGGAGGTGCATTACATTCTCCATGCCAAAGGCACATGAACTACAGCAGTCCAGAAGCAGTTGATTTAAAAATATGAATATGTCATGTTGTTTCATTTCCTGATGTGAGGGCTGATCCCCAATTCACTTGAATTCCCCGCCCGAGGCTAGGGTGAGGCAGCAGTCTCATGAAAACCTGCTTCAGAGACCAAGGGAAAGAGAGGGTGAGAAGTTTTCCCTAGGGAACTGCCTTTGCCGGAGAAGCACACAGATAATCGCTAGCTAGGAAATTTCCACCGGCCCGAGTGACATTTCCAATAGCCTGAATCAGCTCAATTTCTCCACGCAAAGTTACAGTTCAACCTACTCATTAGCAATCAGCAGGAATCAATACTCTGCATTGGCCACTGACATCCTCTATCTAGAGGACAAACTGTCATCGCCGTGGTGGCTCAGTGGCATCTGAGGTGACAGCAACAAAGGAGCTGAAGGCATAAAGAAAAACTCATTCATCTACAATTGCTGCCAAAAAGTCTCTTCTTAAATAAAGGCAGGGGAGTGCTGGGCTTGGGCTTGCTGTAGAAGGGCATTTGCTCCGTGCTCCCCCATCCCACTTACCCCCGTGCCCAGGTAAGAATCCGCGCAAAAGCCATATTGCCCTCAGGAGGAAGCAATACGGAAAAAGCCGTCAGGGAAGAGTAATTTCTGGCACTGTGGTTTATCAGAGGGGCTGGTTTACAACCCAACACCCTCACTCACTTCCTGGGGGGCAGAAAACCCTGTGTCCCCTCCAGCCCCTATCTGTACATCACGACAGGGTCTTCTGCACATTCTGTATCCGTGTGGTCCTTCTCCTTCTAAATTTCTCTACCGGACAACACCTGGGGAGGATAGTTTGTCACCGTCACCTTAGGCTTCCGGCAGTCATAGTCCAGGTGACAACTCAGAGACACAGCAGAGCATTCAGATATACACTCAAAGACCCAGACTGAGCCACCTGGTGCAATTAATAAAAAATGATGGAACAAGCATAGGCCATTTGGTTCATCAAAGTTCACTTAGCTTTTCTCTTTAACACTCTGTTTCCACCAAGAAGGCAGCTTATGATTTACCGAATAACACCAGTGTCTTTAGCTCGGAAAGCAACTGAAAATATGTTTTACTCTGTTTGCACATGCACAGATTCCTAGTTTTGTGGTGAAGACACCCAGTACGCACCACCTCTGCTTCCATTCTCTACCTGTCCCTGTCCCTGTTGGGGGCTACCACCCATTTAGGTACCTTTGGCACCCTCTGGCCCACCACTATATCCCACCCCAGAAATCCTTTGGCACCGGACTACAGGAGAGGAATGCGCAGGTGCGTTTGCCGCTCAGCCTCCTCATTACTGCTGAAACTTGGCATGCAGTGTCCCACCCACTTGCAAGAAGTGTCCTGAGGTTACTCCTGAACTTAAATGCCATGATCTGGAAACAAGAAGGAGAAAAAAAGCTTTCACAATTTTCCGCTTAAAATTAATTTCCCCAGTTTTCCGTTCCTACTTTCCGCTGTCAAATCCTAAAGAGCTTCTTGACCTGCAACTGCCTATTCATACCAGGGTGTACGGCCAGCATCCCCGAGCCTCCCACAGCAGACCAGGGAAATCCGCCTGCTAAAGATCTGCCCTGTTTCCTCCTCCCGGTCCCCTGGAACAGCCAACAGCTTTTAACAAGGAGCTCTTTGTTCCATCAAACACTACACTGCATATTACCAGAACTTTAAAAATGAATGTTTCAAAATTCCCCACGGACTTTGCAACGGGGTTTCTCCCAAGGCCTCCCAGAGTCCTTTCCCTTGCCCTAATGGATACGAGTTTCTGCAGCTCTCCCCAGAAGGACTAAATTCAGTTTTCCTCACACCTTCAGAAAACTGGCTGCAACAGCTGAAAATGAGAAAATCTGAGGAAATCGTAGCAGGTGCCACATCCTGCTTCTCCGGTCCCTGACCGTGGCCCGACTGATGAAAACAATGTTCCCGAGCCGAGGAGCCCACTGCTGTGGTCAGGTATCGTAGCAGTTTCTCAGGTTTTGATTTATTTCCTGGAAACTGGTTTCTCAAATGTTCAGTCCTTTTAGTAAACCAGGCAACTGCTATTCCAAAGGCTTGCTTTGTGAGCTGTTCTCATTAGCTTCATTTATTTCATGTTTTTACCTACCATTTTCTTTATATTTTCACATTAAATTCCATTTGCTGCGCAGTGACCCAGTTTCACAGTACATCTGACATCCCTTTGATTTCTCTTTGCTGCCTGCGCTGCACTTACAGGTAAAGAGCAAACGTAAGAAGTCTGCAGCTGGTTTCTTTGTGCGGGTCATTTAGACAGATTAGAAACACTGAAGGAAGCACTAACTCCTCTTCTGGCTTCAATCAATACTTCCTCCGAGTTTGACACAAGTCCTCTCTATTTTTAAGCAATTCTTTGCTATGTGATACGCTGACTGCCTGATCCCTTCAGGTTGAATGGGAACCTGGCAAGTGGCACTTCAGTAGGTTGCTGCAGAACCCAAATAGCATGTCATGCCAAGTCCCATCATTACCCTGCCTTCTTCTTTATGTATGTGTGTATGTGCTTGTTATGACAGAGGCACTGGAAAGGAGAATAAAGCTAACAGAAGGGAGAGGACGTGTCAGCCTTAACCGCGCTTTCCCCGACTGTAACAATTGAACAGCTTCCAGCAAAAACAGTCAGTTACGTTCGCTGTGTGCAGGCTTCGGTGCCTTACAGTTTCCATGCTTTTGCTAAAGCCACCCCAGTAAGTGGATGCATCTGCAGATTTACTCATTTCGGCTGAAATGCTCAGGAGTCTCAAGCATTCCTGATGACCCTGAGGATGCAAAAGCCACCGCCTTCATTTCCTTTCCACTGCCTGGGGAGAGGTAGGAGCCTCGGAGGCAGCAGCGGTGGCACCCGACCCAGCGATCCCCCTCAAACCAGCCCTGTGGCAGGGGAAGATCAGAGCCTCAGCCACCTCAGGGCAAAGCTGCAGCTGGTCCAAGGCAACCGATGCTGGAAACAGAAGGAGACACGTGCAGGCACCTTGATTCTGACGAGCCTGGTAACATCCCCACTCTGCTTCCCTCCATGTGTGAGTCCCAGCTTGGAGGTCACTGCGCTCGCCCACCATGTGGCTGCAGATTTGTCCGTGTCCCCCCCCGGGACTGCCCTGGACAGATGGGCTGCCCACCACGGCTGCCACGCTGCCAGCCCGAGCCCCCTCCGCGTTCAGCTCTGCACCCTGGCACGGGCAGCGCACATGTCGATGACCCAGGGGACCGGTTGTCTTGGGTGTCCCTCATCTTCCTCCCCCTTGCTTTCTCTCAGGGAGAAGCCAGGTTCGTAAGAGTGCTTTAAATTCTCCCCCACCTCCATATGTTTCCAACCCCCCTCACGAGTCATCCCTCTCTTCAGGTCCCCTTTGATCCCCCGGGTTTCTGGAGTGACTCCTCCTGCGCTTTGGGATCAGCATTTGCCAGGACGGGGATCCTACAGCCAGGCTAACACCACACCACAGTAGAAGACAGCTCTGCCCTTCCGAGCATCTCCTCTCCCTGCTTTCAAGATCTCTCATCTCTTAAAAACCCCAGGGTTTTTTTTCACTCGTAGCTCTGTACTCTCCCCCCTTTTAATGTAAGAGGGAGTCAAATTCTTTGTCACTCCATCTCTAGACCCAGAGTCACAGAAGAAATCCACAAAGTTACACTGGATTTACACCGGGATAATGAGCGAAAAAAAATGGCCCTTTGTCTTCGTATTTTAACTTCTTCCCGTCATATTTTTTATTTGTGGCAGTGTTATTGTTAGATTTACTTTGATGTGCCTGTTTGAAATTCATTAATCTACAGCACGCTCTAGGAAAGCTCTTTATATTTGTTCTCTACTTAGAATATAAAATTACTTCGCTTTACAAAGTATGTTATAATATTCTAAATTTATGACATTACTATTATCTGAGGAATCTCAAGCTATTCATGCATATTCTCTCTTTGTTTCAGGCCCTTCAAAGTTAGTACAGCTAATTCTACATTTTCTTCTCTTGGCACCAATTGCACATTCTACTAAATGCTATTAAATTACGGATCCTCACTGCTTTTCCTGGAAACTTGCTGGTTGGCAGAGTGAGATTAGATCTGGATATTATATGCAAGGTTTTTTTAACAGCTGAGGTTTAAGATGCAGATAGTATATGAACCTTCAGTGCGACGGCGTCCTTAAAAGCATTAAAAAAAATACATTAAGCTAAATGATGTCACTTCTAATCAGAATTTTTATCCCTTTCTTTCCTGATTAGTGCAGCCTGCGCAGATTTACTAAATATCTCTGTTAGCTCCAATGTCTTCACCTCATGGCATCTTGAGTCAGCATTTCTGGCAGCAAGCACTACCGTCGAGTGAAATCCATAATGTAAATTGGCACCCAGTGCTGGGACCGAGGAGGTCATTAGCAAATGTTTCCAAATGACCTGTGGCAATCCCACCTCCTCACCAGGCCTCCTTTAAGAAAAATCTTAATTATTCCTGGAGGGAAGGGGGAAGAGTTTCCTGGTGTTCAGCTAGGCAGGAGGAAGGGCAGCAGCCACGCTGTGCTGGGCTGTGCTGTGCAGGATGGTGCCCACACCAGCATGTCCCTCTGGGGGCCACGCATGCGTCCCTCCATGCCCAGAGGTCCCTGCGAGAGCAAACCAGAACATCCCAGGGCTGCGATGGAGATGCGGCACCTCTCACACCTGCTTCCTTCAGAGAAGGAGGGGCTGATGCCTCCCACCCGTTCCCCAACAGAAAAAAAAGTCGTACAACCACACGCATCCTTTGTTCTTTTCCTAATTCAGTAATACAATATGCTTAATATAAATTATAACGTATATCATAGTAATTCAGCTACACAAGTGTGACCTAGCACATTTGTTAATTATTGGACTTCTGAGAATTTTCTGAGAATTTCTCATAATTTCACACGTGCATGCCTGAGTTTGCCCATGTCAAAGCTCTGATTTGTAACCTAACTGATAAAAGCAATACAAACCCATCTACAAATTTGCAGCCCACAAATTCACTCTCTCAGAGTTTCCTATGTAATCTGCATGCAGCTGCTTTCGCGGTTTTGTTTCCTTTGGAAGAAAATATAATTTTATTTTTTTTTTGTATCTAATGATATACAAATATAATTATATCATTTTTAAAAAATACCTTCTGAAATATTTAATGTCAGAAGTGAGCTCGTCAGCTATTATTTGCTTTGCTGGGAAATGCCAGGTGAAGAGCAGATTGTTATTCCTTGCCAAGCCAGGATGGAAAGGAAAGGTTCATCTAGCCCAGGACTCCGTCAGATGGGCCAAAGGAGGACGCTGACAGACTAGCACAACTTAAGAGGAGATATATAGAGATATTTCGGCAGAAAATATCTCCTTACTTCGCAACCAGAGTGTGCAGCTCAGGGATTTCCTGAGTCAGAGGCAGTGTTAACGTGAAGGTTTATGATTATTCTTTGCAGCATCCCTTCCCCCACCCCTTGCCCAGGCGCTGTAGCCTCCGGGCACCCCCCTGCTCCCCGGAGGAGCAGGTAAAATCAGTCTCTGTGTGGCAGAGCAGGCAAGAGAGAAGATAAATGGGATTTCTCCTGGGACAAACTAAGGCAGATCAGGGCTCCCCACACCCCACCGAGGGGAGATTTTCCTAGCGTGATCTAAAATAAAAATATTCTTTATCCGTCAGTGTGTATTCCTCTGTGGTGCTCCCACCGAAGAGCCGGCCCGGGAGCAGCGAAGTCCCAAAGGCAGCAGCGGTGGTGGCGGTGAGGAGAGATGGCTGCCGGCCCTCCTCCCGCGCCGAGCATCTGCAGGCCCCACCGCTGCCACCGGCACGGGAGCTGCTCTCGCCAGGGCTTCTCGTTCGCAAGGGTGGGAACGAACGCAGATTTAATTTCAGAGGCTTCACCCATGGCCCTCGTTTGAAGCCCGTGCCAGCCACGGGGGTGGAAGCCGTGCAGGAGACAGGCAGTAATTAAGGCTGGATTTTGAAGCAGAGGGATTCCTCCTTCTCCCCTCACCCTCCCCTCCAGCCAAAGCCCCAGGACTGTGCTCCCAGAGCAGAGATAAAAGGGCAGGTTCTCTTCCCTGAGTTTATTAAACAAAGAGCAAAGGTGTCAGGACAGGACTGGTGGTGTTGCTGAGCTGCCAGGTCACTCAGGCTGGCTACCAGGCTCCCGTATGTGCTCTCCACCTGGGCTCCTCCACGAGCAGGACCACGTCTTGCACGTGCGTGTAGCACAGACCCAGAGCACCCAAGAGACATCAGGAGGACCTTCCACCCACCTACCCATGCGGCAGGCAAGAGGCCATATACCCTCTAGCATTAGCTGCTACCCTCCGGTCAGGAAACGGGACCCGGAAGATTGTCAGAGTCCCAATTAAATGCAGAAATTTTATGGAACGATGCAAAAATGAATCTGTGGCTTCGAGGAACTGTGACAATTTCAGGCAGATGGCAAGACAGGAATTAGCACTTCTTGCAGCACCCAGCCAGAACAGATGCAACGCATAATGAGGGTCAGACAGCAATGCACAGCGTAATTCCCTTTGCTCTCCCAGCAAACACAGAAACGCTAAGTCACTGTGTCACTACAGATTTTGTTGCTGGAAACATGACGAGTGTCAATTGTCAAGGTAAATTAGTAATGCTGCATAAGCAGAGGCTGGAGGTAGAAAGGGAGCCATGAAAGAGGCAGCTCTAGAGACACAACTCTTCTTAAAGCAGTTTATCTCCAAAATCTTTCTTCTCCCATATACATATTGCTGTTTGTGAGGGGTCCACAAAGTCAGTAACTCCCTATGAAACAGTTGTTTGTTTTGAACCGCTGATAGGAAATATATTAAGTTAATTAAAAATTGTTACAAGGGTAGTGATTCACGAGGCATCCGACTACAGAAGAATAATGCACCTACCTGGCTACATGTCTCATCGGTCTATTTCTTTGTGAATTACAATATTTTAACTCACAAAATAGTAAAACATCAGAGCAAAGCAATGGAAAGCTACTCTGTGCTTAACTGTCCAAGAATTATATTCAGGACGAAAAGGCATAATTTGTCAGCAGGTATAAAAATAGATCTTCTTGAGGCATTATCGGAACTTGGGAAAAATGTTCAATTGGCTGCCTGGGGCCCTCCTGTATTTTCATTTTTCTAAATGAATTATAGTATATTCATTATACAATAGGTGGCTACAAGTATGGAAGTGTTTCTGTACATTCATTTAGCGGTTCATTCACAATTTGAAAAACAAAGCCAACCAGGTGTAATGAGGAATCCCTGTTTAGGTGGTTGCGTTTCTTCTTTGTTCTGCTTTTTTCGCTGTCAGTATTCAAAACCCAAATTTGCATGAGAGAAAATCTTGCTCGGGAAAGCTAACTCGCGCTTTGGGGTTCTGCTGCCATGCCAAATAATTCAAGCCGCTTAAATGGATTTGCAAGGTGGATGCTCAAATGCAGATTAAAATGTGAATCTACTTCCCAGAAAATCATCTAATTTATAAATGAGGAATCTTCAGACCTTGAGGTAGCCGAAGTGACTTGGCTTTTAAAGGAGATTACTTACAAAAGGCTCTGGCTACCAATCTGCCAGAGACTGGCTGCGCAACTCTTAAAACCCCAGAACAAAAGATCAAAGACTGCCTCAGTCAAGCAAAATATTCCACTGCTGGGTAAATAACTTCTGTTCTGCAAATAGAATTTTCCCAAATGCCATATCATAGAATCATAGAATCATAGGGTTGGAAGGGGCCTCTGGAGATCATCTAGCCCAGTCCCCCTGCCAGAGCAGGGTCACCCAGAGCAGGCTGCACAGGAATGCGTCCAGGCGGGTTTTGAATGTCTCCAGAGTTGGAGACTCCACCACCTCTCTGAGCAGCCTGTTCCAGTGCTCTGCCACCCTCAGAGTAAAGAAGTTCCTCCTCATGTTTAGGTGGAACTTCCTATGCTCAAGTTTGTGCCCGTTACCTCTTGTCCTGTCCCCGGGCACCACTGAAAAGAGCCTGGCCCCATCCTCCTGACACCCACCCTTTAAGTATTTATGTGTGTTGATAAGGTCCCCCCTCAGCCGTCTTTTTTCCAGACTGAAGAGACCCAAGTCCCTCAGTCTTTCTTCATAAGAGAGGTGTTCCAGTCCCCTCATCATCTTGGTAGCTCTCTGCTGCACCCTCTCCAGCAGTTCCCTGTCCTTCTTGAACTGGGCAGCCCAGAACTGGACACAGTACTCCAGATGCGGCCTCACCAAGGCAGAGTAGAGGGGGAGGATGACCTCCCTCGACCTGCTGGCCACACTCTTCTTGATGCACCCCAGGATGCCATTGGCCTTTTTGGCCACAAGGGCACAATTCAGATCTTTGGCCACAATCACAATTCAGATCTTTCTTACACGTGCAAACACAGGCTGGAAAAGTGTGAGAAAATGTGTCCCATGACCTACCGACTTGTGAGAACGAATTGGTAACCTGAGAGCACTCACCACCTTTGGAAACTGGGTACAGGGGCCGTAATGCTCATGAGACTACAGGCATGACCTTAATGAGAGGCATTGTTAGTTAATGGCAGCACTTTTAAGGCAGGAGCCTTCAAGATGGAGCTTTCAGCTGTCCAACCACCACACAAACCTAAAGGGGCAGCTCAGCAGACCTGCCCCCCAACCATGCCCTTGAAAACTTCATCTCCGTCTTCTCACCAAGTCCCACATCACTACATAGGAGGTTGTGTCCGGGACAGAGGGGACAGGCAAGGCAAAGAAATGCTTACCCAAGAGACCTCTCCGGTGGGCATGGCCACTGGTGGGGACAACCTCGGCCCTGAGAGAGGCAACGAGTACCCAAAGGTCTCACTATCCGCAAAGGCTGTCACAGGGGCTTTTCACTTTTCCTGCATCACCCCATGAGCTTACAGACCTCAGGGACCAGATTCCCACCACGCTGTCTGCAGCGTGGTCAATTTTTGGTGTGTAAAATGCCAGGGGGGCGAGTGAGGTTGTAAACAGCCCAGCAAGGCATGAGGCAGACCGCAACATCTGGCCACTCATCTTCTTCCATCTCTCTCAAGGGCCAGTTATAATTATGAGGACAGGTAATAAATAGACAGGAGTAATAAGACAGGAAAGCAAATCTCTCGAAACCTGAACATGAAACCACAGCACCTTCAGAGGCCCTTGTGGTCCAGTAAAAAACAGTCACATCCAAGAGGCTTTGAATCTGTCCCTTGCGACACGTGCTATCAGCTTAGCATGGAGCAGCAGTGCTCGACATGGACAATAATTATTTTCCCAGCAATCACCACCAAATCATTGTGGAAGAGAACTGGAAAATTTCAACCAAAGAACATTAACCGGAGAGCTAAATCATAAACGCCGCAGTGTTGACAGAGTCTTCTTGCAACCCCTGAAAAGCATATTTTGCATTCCAGCTGACTCAAGGTACGTCCCGGGTAGTGGATAAGAGCACTCAGCATGCCATGGAGAAGCCCAGCTTTGAAACAGCAAGATGCCATGCTCACTGGAGAACTAACACACGTCTCCAGAAGAACGAGAATAATGGGGCCTTTCCACAATGCGCTGCTTTTTGCCTTCTGCCCACTAGTGCCCACAGCAGTGGTGGAGTTAAAAAAAAAAAAAAGGGAGGAAGAAGAAATTAATGAAATAAATGGCAGTCACCCCTGCAGTGACACGATTCTGTATAATCCTCACATCTTACTACAAACCCAGGAGATGTGGCTCAAAGAAAAGCCATTTGGCCCACTGCACCTACTGGCTTTGGGCTTGGTCTGTATCCTTAAGGAGAAAACAGAGAGCAAGAGTACTTCAAAGCAGCATGGCTTACAGTCGGGTGTACAGGAATGGGTTAAATCATAGTGTAAGATAGTGCCGTGGTTGCACATTATAATGATTTTTTCATGTTTTTCTGCTGTAATTCTCAGTGCCTTCCCTAGGGAAATCATTTCATCACCTATGTGATGGTGGGATGAATGAAGACTGACCCCTGCCTAGGAAGCCAGATTTATTCCTGTTAGATGACTGCATCCATGAAATAAAAGCCATCTTTTGCCAGGTTTCCTGCATGTCACACTTTTATTCCTTCTTATTACTTACATATTTTTCTCTGTCACTACCCTGGTAAATCAATCTGTATTTTACCTTTTCTTTTATTGGAGGTTTTTATACAAATCTAACTCTCTAATTTTCAGGCTGCATCTCCTATTTCTCTGTGGATGACAAAATTTTACCTTTATAATAAGTAACCTTTAGCCATTCTAGGCCAAAAATGTTTTTTTCAGTTACTCCTATGTAAATCCAAAATAATCCACCAACAAGCACAATGTGGTCCCTGGACGAGGCACACCTGAAAAATGCTTTGGAGTGAAATAGTTTTCTTAGATGCAGTGTAGAAGTAACTATTTTGTCCAGAAGGTGAAATTTATTTCTCCTACACCTAGCTAGCCAAACGTTTTGCCTTTGTAGGCCCTCTATGTAGAGAAGCAGGTGTGTAGCATCACCCTGCAATTATCTCCTCTCTCCTATCTTGGAGGTACCCATTTCTCCTCGTTGGCTGTCGAGGGAGTCTATACCAGCCAGCTTAAGCAAGATACGTATTTTTATATGTGCAGTACTTCCCACCAGTAAAGAGCCTCTGTGGAGAGTTAGTACAGAGCAGTGAGAGCACTGTAAATTTGTGCCTGAGCCTTATCTTACCTGGGCAGACAAAAGCTTTTATTATAACCTCCATTCCACCAGTAAGTCTTGCCTATAAATATTAGTCACACGGCACAGAAGAATCAATTTTTATGATGATGACAAACCAAAGCTCAAAATTGAGCATTTATACACGGGCTGCCTTTGGGCCATTTGATGATTCACCAATTAGTCCTGACCCTCCTGGATCTAACTTTAAATATTTCACTTCAAATGTTTCTACTGTTTCAAGCACCCTTTAACATAGCTGGAATTTGATCTGCCTACCACTAGGAAATTATTTAACATAGCCTCTGAGTACAGAAAAATAGACATTTTCAAGAACAGGTTCTTTTAGTTCCTGTATTCAGGAGAGAAAGATCGGCTTTATTTAGTTTCATGTTGTAAGGCCAGATTTCTTCGCCTCTATTCAGACTAAGTAGTCCCTTATTTTCCAAGTAGCTCAGTTAAAATCAAACAAAGGTTGTTTGTCTTTGCTCTGGCTTAAACAGAAGCACGCTGCATAGGCTGAATTATTTTAGTTTCACATACAGCTGTTCCTTCTAATGCCATAATCTGATTCTTCCCATTGTACTAAACCGCTTCACTGAGGCCCGTTTATGTTATACTGGTGATTTACCATCTCAAGTGTTATGCTCTTTGCTGGAAACAAGATCTGTTACCCTGACTGAGTTTTAGGATGTTCTGATCTCTGGCAGGTATGTAGCCTCTTTGAAAACAGTAGCAGCTTCTCTGAGTTTCACAGTTTGGCAAGAAATAGGCACAGGTAGGATATTTGTGTTTCTTTTACTGGCATGTGATCTCTTTTCTTTCTCTTTCCTCCACAAAGGTGGGCAAGTGCAAAGAGATTTTAAATGCACTCTTGGGAAGAAAGATTATCAAGGAATATTTTGTTTGGATTTTTCACTAAAAGCTTTGTTTTCAAGGATACAGGTATTTAGGATATGTTTTAAAGATTCTTCCTGTTTGCTCTTGTTAGGTATGATAATTTTCAACCTTTGGTTCGCAAGTTCATTCCCTAATCAGGGCTACAGCACATGTCAACATGTTCACTTTGAATGAAAACCTTTCCAGACTGAAAACTCCATTTCCCCCTGCTAGTGACATTAAGATAAGCAGTCTCTCAAGGGGTCCCAGTTCTTATCTGATACACTGTGCTCTGCGCAGAAATTAAGGGGAGTTTCATGTACACACATTTGGGACATGTGTACCCTATTGAACAGGACCTCTCATTTGCACATCAAATGAAGCTCTCCAGTAGCTCAACTGAGCCCCATTCACTTGTGAATATCACCCCTGTTACAAGAGCCTATGATAATGGCATGCCTGTATATCATAAAGACAAAAGATTACTGCACCGTAGGAGGTGGCTATCAATCCATTGCCTATCATCCTGTGCAACGAGTCCCCTATAACAAAGTGATACTTTTTATATCTTTTTTGACAAATGAGTTATCGCCTAGGAAAGCTTCATTAGATGTCCTTCATAGCCTCCCAGCACAATGCTGAAATCAATTATTTATGTTAGTAGCACCCAGGAACTGGAGGTAGGGTGCTGTGCAAACCCAGAACATGCATGCATGCACATTATGCACGTGCCGCTGCGTACTTCACTGGTGCGTGTCTCCTACTAGTTCCTTCCTTTCCAGCTATTTAACCTGATCCAGTCCTTCTTTTACCTTCATACTACAAAGAGGCGTGCCACCAAGTCTGAACAAGGCTTTGTGCAGACTTTTCCTGGAATCAAATGTAGCGAATTAGAATCACAGAATGGTTTGGGTTGGAAGGGACCTTAAAGATCATCTAGTTCCAATCCCCCTGCCATGGGCAGGGACACCTCCCACTAGACCAGGTTGCTCAAAGCCTCATCCAGCCTGGTCTTGAACACTTCCAGGGATGGGGCAGCCACAGCTTCCCTGGGCAACCTGTTCCAGTGTCTCACCACCCTCAGAGTAAAGAATATCTTCCGACTATCTAATCTGAATCTCCTCTCTTTCAGCTTAAAACCATCATTACCCCTCATCTTATCGCTACGCTCCCTCATAAAGAGTCCCTCCATATAAAGGCAAGATTTCTCCCCACAGGAAGCAATTAAGAACATTAATACAAGTATCGGACACTGATGATTGATTGAAACTGAAGTTGTTAAACTAAATTAAACATATACGTAGGAGCTGCCCTTTAGGTTGAAAATGACCTTCTTTCCACTTAAAGGAGAATTAGTTGTAAAGACTACCTACCACCAACACACCAAGGGAACCAAGAGTCCAGAGAAACTTATACTTAGAATGATGTTAAAGGATTAAACAGGGAATTTCCACTTAGAAAAAAATCCACCAGGGACCTGGACTAATGAAACCTACGCAGTGTTACTCCAACTCACCTCCTAAAGATATTACCAGAAACATCTAGAAAATGTAATAGAAAACAACATTTTCCTAGGGATTTTTTGAATAATCTCCCTGCACCGAGATTGATGCAAGTCTCATGGCATGATGCAAAATGGTTCAAATTGATTTTTAAAAGGTTATTTCCATTCCCTAAAATAGCCTGCCAATTTTAGAATAATTTTTGTGGCACCCTATTAGACAGCCTGTGAGAGTGTTAGCTTCATCCCTACAGAAAGTTATATACATCTCCATAAGGAGGCAAGGCCAAATGTTGTGTGGAAATTGAGCTTGGCTCTACATTAATATAGCGAGTATTGCTGACAGTGGTCGGGGTCAATGTCCTTTTGATAGAAGAACTGATTGCTCTAGGACTAGATAATTTGCATTCACTCAGCCACAGGAAATCTTGGGCTCGCTCTCTAGGTGATTTGTCACCTGGAGCTCAGGATGTTCACTATAGATCATGACAGCTCTTGTTGGAAGAATTTCTGAGTAATGGAAGGAACACAATAGGTTTCCTAGGTAATCAGGAGGAGGCAGAAGTAGTAAAGGATTGAACCACAGCAGAAGCAACCGAGAAAATGAAATTCTTATTCAAGATGGGCAAGGACTTTGCTAGATCAATGTCAGATTATTATATATGCTAGATCAAGCTTTATGACAACTGTGATGGGGATCGGTAAAAATTGTATCAGAGAATTTCAGTGTTTCTTTCCTGGTTTTACTTACAGTCAGGTGCTGTAATTAATTTCTCAAAATAACAGAATGAAGTATTTTCTTGCTAGAGGAGAAGATCATGCATCCACAACACTGTCCTGAAGCTGGGAAAGTACACACAGGATCTAATTCTTCCGTGAAATACCCCAGTATAGTTAACACACTGCCTCTTCAGGATATGAGAGATATTACTTTACTGAAAGAGTGGTCAGGCACTGGAACAGCCTGCCCAGGGCGGTGGTTGAGTCACCATCCCTAGAGGTGTTTAAGAAACGTCTAGATGTGGCACTTCAGGGCATGCTCCAGTGGCAGAGATTGTAGGTTGTTTGGTTGGACTTGATGATCTCAAAGATCCTTTCCAACCATGAAGATTCTATAAGTCCTCACCAAAATCAAATGATCGCACAGTCTTTTCCATAACCTGTCAAAGCTCCTGAGAAGGGAAGTCAGTGTCAAGACCTCCAGCTATAGAAAAGGAAGCTGAGGTACAGAGCTGTGAGAAGATTTGATAGGGGATATCCAGGAACTGATTAGAAAAGCAAGAAATTCTCTTTTCCAGGCAGTCCTTTTTCCAATGCTTGCATCTCAAGCACCTGGCAATATAAGGGAAGGGGAGGGAAATGAAATGAAATGAAATTAAATCCACAGTGAGTCTTTGAAGATCTCTCTTGAGCTTGTGTTCTTGCCCTCCTCTGAGCTCACATCTAATTTAATGAGAGGATCCAAGCAATGCCTAAAGTGCTCTTATTAGCTAAATGGGTTAGCCTATGGTGACATAAATCAGTTGCTCTTCCTCCACATAAGAACTAAAGGCTATACTCAGATTGCCTACAACAAACCAGATTTCCTTCATCTTGGTTTACCTACCCAAAATCTGGGTGTCCAGTTAATTAGAGCTCGAGTCAGTTGCCTAAACGTAAGCATCTGGTGCCATCTGAGATCCCCTAGGGTATCTCAGATGTCTGCACAGGCCTGGCACATACAACATAAGATCTATGGGAAACCCATGCAATTCTGGAGTGGCATCTGCAGGCCAGGCAAGATTCCTTATAGCATCTCAGATGATGCTAAACACCTGTGTAAAAGCAACTGAATGTAGCTTTTTAGGCTGCAGCTAGGCAGAGTCACCTGCAGATATTGATTCAACACACTTTAGATGAGAATTTCCCATTGCAGGTGGCCTATTTCTCATCACTGACTACAGAGGACCCCTACGGCAACCACATGCAAAAGTTCAATTTCACAGGTGCCTAAAGCTGGGAGGGATGAGTCTGGGCCACAGCCCCTAGTTCTCTGTTGCTTGATCCCTTCTGCACTTCTCAGGTCCTCTGCCAATTGCATGGAAAATGCTGCCATCAGGATTTGGAAGAACTTTATATCCACTTTGCAGAAGTATAAGTAATTATGCAAGGCAGGGGGGAAATCAAGCCTGTTTTCTTCCCGCCTCACAGAGATATGAGAAAGACACCGTGAAGACTAAAATAGTTGAGTTGGATTAAATTTACCATGTCTGCAAAATTTTCTATTAAAAGGTTACCTTTGATATAATGCTTCAGCCTGCAGACTTTTGCTTCCCAGCCATTAAATTCTGTTGTAATAAACTTTTACAATATGCATCATTATAGGAAACTTAAATAGGCTTAGCTCTTGAGTGAGATTCACAGAGACAGTAGAATGGAGAGAAGAAATGCGAGGTGTCTGGCTTCTTGAATATTTAAGAAAAGGTTCTTCTTTATTAAATAATGCATATGAGGAGAGGGATTTGGAAATCTAAATTTTCAAGGTGGAAGGAGATCTGCCTGGAGAGCCACGAATTCCTGATCTCAGCTCCTGCCTCTGCCTTTGGCGTATGGCCCTGTGCAAATCAGAGGACTACCCAACTGAGCCCCTTACTTCCAACTGGGATGGAGCCCCTGGGGCAAATGGGCTGTTATTGCTCACCCCCCTCAAAGAAGAGTCATGACAATTGCTCTTTTTTTTCTTCACACTATTGTTCTTATATCTATGTGGAAAGCCTTAGAAAATATAAATGGCTTGACGTTATAGCAAAATGGCTGCTGGTGGTTTAAAAGTAAAATTCAGGGTCACTCTTCTGCTTATAATGAGCATTGCAATGCAGAACAGGCAGCTGCAGAGAGACCAATTGGGAGAAATGGAGGATCAGTTTCCTTGTTATTATGATGGTATATGGAGACATTTGGCCTCAGGTATATTCTCCTTCCTATTCTGCTGGTAATTCATTTGTTTGAAGTGTAATGTAATTGTCCACAGAGATCACACTACACTCCTTTCTAAAGCTCTAAGCATGTTGGCTATTTAACAGACCTTCTGTCACACACGGGTGAAATGAAAATTCCCTTCCTACAGAAGAGTTACAGTACTTTGTACATTTGTTTATGAAGAAGGGAGGGGATTTATATCTTATTTTGTTCTTTGTGTACTCTTGGAACATCAGCTATCAGCCTTAGGACGGCCAGGGAACATACATCAGCTAAAGTTGCATTTCATGGCCTGATATAAACACAGAGAAAGATAGCTGATCGTCACCATGTATAATGCAGAGTTAGACAGGGGCTGAATTTTGTCTGTGCTCTTAAAATAACAAATCTGTCATCCTGTCTATACAAGGAATGGAGCAGAGGCACCGCACCACCTCCAAAGTCTTCAGAGAGACCGAAGGAGGGGAATGTTAAGACAGAAAAAACACCCTGATAGACTCCCTTTCCAATTACTATTCCGCTTCTTCCCCCCTGCCTACAGAGGGTTGCCTTAAGAAGCAATGCCCTACACTCATCAACTATTAGATTCCTCAGGACTTTCTCTGTTCCTGTTACTCAACAGGAGAATTCAGCTCTTCAGGAGTCTGTGGGCAGGCGTCTGGCTTGGCTGTTTGGGCCCCTGTGCATCTCTGGGGGACCTGATCACTTCTCTTCATTAAGTGAGCATGGAGAGATCCCTGGAGTTGCGAGAGGCGACAGAATAGCCTAAAACATCATCTTCTGATTTGCATTGCAGTGTCATTTGCAATCAACAAGAGACTCCAGTGCCCTCCATTTAAGGCACTGGCTTTCTTCCCACTAGACTCAATAATACAGTTAATTCTTACAACAACCTGACACTCTATTTTAATTCTGGCAGTGCTTATTCTAAAGGTCAAAGGCCTCACCGGCTTTCTCAACTGGAAATACTATTTTATTTAATTATTTTTAACCGCAGAAGGCACACCTCTTTTCTGTCCTGAGGCATTTTTGCAGACACAAAGGAACTACAGTCCACAGGGCAAGCTCTGTTAATGAGTGCCAACAGGGATTCCCCAAATTAGTCCTTCAGAAAAAGCAATAGTAAATGAACAGACACGATGGTCGAGAAACTCAAACTCTGACTCAGATGCAGGAGGGACTATCAGAGCAAAGGGTCCCAAAAGTTCCCACCCAGGAGGCAAAAATGTATACATTTGTAGTGTGAGTGATATTTATTGGGTTTGTCCCTGCCTAAGGGCCCTGATTAAGTTCATTAAGGACTTCACTCTGGCTTTGCAACTTCACTTTAAATTCAAATTGCTGCTTGTCAACAGACAGGGAAGGAGACTCATTGAAAGGTGGACTACGTTCTGCCCTTAGATGCATATGAAGTGAGGCCACAGAAGTCAACAGAGGCCCCTATAAATCTTGGCAGGTCCTAAACCTACATATAATTTACTGTGAAAGGAAAGCTCCATTTTCCCCTTAGCTTTGGAAAAGGAATAAGGGCTGGTGGCCATTTCAGATCTTCTTCCCCGTAATGGTGATATCCATCAGACTTTGTTCCATGCTCATCATTGCCTATACTTATTGCAGACCTCGATTTTGATGTCTTCTGACATTGCTTCACCTGAGAATGGTAATAACCTTTCAGAGAGTGTGTACATTGTAATAAAAGGTAAGCCACTGAAAACACTAATTTATTCCGGCAAATAAAAAAGCTTTGGCTTAATGTAATGTGTCACTTTCAGCATTCCCCCCACCAAGAGTGATGCTCTAAAAACTGAGGCTGGGGATGCAATACCCTCAATGCAATGTAAAATACAGGGCCCCCTGTATGGGCAGGTAAGGATCCCCCCAAGTCACTTAATGCCCCCATGTCCTCATTTCTTGGCAACTTTTTCCAGGACTTTTGCTTCAAAATGGAGTGTGTTGGAGATTTGGAGGTGCTGTCCCCAGCAAAGAAAGGGGAAGCTCTTTTTTTAAACACATGGGGGAAAACAGTTCCTCACCCCCAGCCAGGTTTGCGAACCAATTCAGTGTTTACCTTTGGCAAGGGACGAAGGGAAGAGTGTTTGCACGCCTCTGTGTTAGTGCACTTGCCTTCCTCGCTGTTGGGAGGTGCAGACTTTGTTCTGACTGTGGGCTCGGTAGTACGATACAGGTTTGAAGAATGCCTTTCTTCTTGGCCGAATTTGTTGTTTGGAAGCTGGTGGCTGCTGCTGCTGCTGCTTCTGTAATTGCTGAGTTTATTGCTGCCCGAAGCAAATGAATGAGTAGGAGGAAAAGTAGGAGGAACAGAAAGTGCCATTAATCTACTCTTTGCTGAGTTTGTGGGGGAAAAAAAAAAAAAAGACAAGCATAATTCCTGTAGGCACTCAGTATGGTGATGAGAGCAGCGAAAGGAGTTGGATATTACATACTGGCATATTGGTAGGATGCAGAAAGCAAAGGAGGTTTCATGTCTTCACAGCCCAGAAAGCCTCTCACCAGGCTGTTCTGTACTGTGGGTCTCACTCAGGGTGGCACTGACTCTGTGTCACCTTGCAGCTCCTGTGGCAGCAACCCGTCCCACACTTATTCCATCATCAAGTTCAGGATGTGGCCCTGCCTCCCTGCAAAGTTAGAGTTCCCTTCTGCAAAGCACAGGGGGTCAGGTCTAAAAGACGTATATTAAATAAAAGCAAGAAGTATGTAGATATCTGTAACCACCTTTGCTCCTAGACACATTTGCTCAGAAAGTATGAGGAATATTATGATCTCAAATTATTTTCGTAGAAAAGACTATCAGCATTCTGTACAAGAAGGAAAATGCAAAATGTAGAAATGTATGTTTTACTGTAAAGGCCACTGAAAATTATTTTTCAAATAAAGCAGAGTTCATAAAAATAGGAACTCATTTTAAGATCAAAATAGTTTACGGAAGTGTTTTTTAATAAGCCATTGACAGCCTTCCTGCTGCACTGGCCATTTCTCAACATAGTTCTGCTATAGTAGAGACCATTGAAGGATATCAGAAAGGCAAAGTACACAGGAAGAAACAACATTTTTTATTAAACCAGCTGGTATAGTTGGTGATGCAGGCAGGCTTTTGAATATCCCAGCTTTGCTTCAAGTCATTTCCAGAGAGAAGCAAAGTGGTTAGCCCAGCAGTGGAAACACTACACGATAAAAAGTTGATTCATTTGAGAGTGAAAACCTGTGCTGATTAACGTGGAAGAAAGCCCACAAGTCCACTGTAAAGTCATCCGGGGATGGAAATGACAAAAGACAAGGCAGGGGAGCAGGGGGATGCCAAGGGTAATTTTTTTGCTTCAAGGGAAGCAAATGATAGGTAGAACTCCCTAATCCGGCAGGTTTCAGACTCCTATCTCTGTGTAACTTGTAATTACATGATTTATTAAGGAGTTTTTTCTTGTTTAAGTGGACAGAAGGAGATAAGCCAGGTCACTGAAACTCCACATCCACTTCATGCTCCGGGAGCATATCGGGAGTTGTGGCACAGGAGTCTGGGCAGAGAGGAAGGGAAGCAGAGCCATTTGTTTATGTTGTTGCTGATTGAATCTGCTGCTGGGATCACCATTTAAAATTTGAAGTGTATTTAAAGTGGAATTGACTCAACCAAAACATTCAGCAAATCCCCAGAGATAGAGATGCAGAACAACAGTGGCAAACTTCCAGCTTGCCACAGCAAGCATTCAAAATCCTCTGGAAATAAATGACTTCAAGGCTTTAAAAGGATAAGAAAGGACAGACAAGCCAGACAGATCTCAGGGCCCATTCCTGAAGGCTCCAGACATGCATAACTTCAGCTGATTTCCAATCCTGTCATTTTTCCAGAAGAGACTGCTGCCTTTGTGAAAAGGATGAACGTGTTTGCCAGAGCTGTGGTTTACATGAGGATGTATGACTGGACATTTTGGTTCAAACAAAGGGTCCACCTAGCCCAGTTCCAGCCTCCAGCAGTGGCGGTAAGCCCCATGAAAAATAAGAAATGGGCTAACGTTTACAGTATTTCCCTCATGTACTATCTCAACCTCTGACTATTTTCTGCGGAGCAGATTTTCTAAGCCTCATGTGCTTTGCCTGTTTAATAAACCTTTGTAAATCTCTTCCAAGTTCTTGCCCAGTCTCTCCTCGAACTTTTGCATTCGTAACATCCTTTGGCAGGGAGTCCCACGGGTTCATTGCCTGTGCACAAAGAACTGCCGCCTTCTGTTACTTTTGAGCCTGTCTCCCAGGTAGCTCCATCTGATGAATGTTCATCCTTTTCCATGATGAAACAGTGAATGTTATCCTTTACCCACCCTCTCCATATCCAGGATTTTGTAGTTCTTCAGCGTATGTCACCTATGTTGACTTTTCCAGGCTGAAGAGTCCTAGTCTAACAGCTTCTCTCCTATTCCTTGGCCGCAGAGTCAGGGAAAGCCAGTTATTTTGCCCTGGCACCTGCCAGATAGGTACAGGTGGTACAGGCGAGCTTAAAGATGGAAAGAGACCTCGACATTGGGCTACTGCATGGGAGAAGTGATGGAACCCAGCCCCATGCTCAGAAAACTCCTGCTAGATGGCATGCACACCATCCATGACCCAGCTCTTGGTCATCCCTGGTCACAGGACACAGAACCAGGCAACTCCTGCCTCATGATGGAGGAGGCAAAGACTGTATTGCTGCAGTGTGACCCAGTGTGGTCTGTCTCCATGTGGCTGAAGACCTTTCAGCAACTGGGCACGAGGCAGCTCTAAAAGAGCTGGGAGCACTTTGAGATGCTGCTGAGATGCTGACCTATGGGATGGTCCCTTGTCCCAAAGACTGCACAGTCTGAAGTGACAAATAATGATGGGTCGTAGCTCACAACTGAGTGAACAATGTTGGCTAAATTTCACCTTACATGATTTATATGAGATATGTATGGCACGAGTCATATAGATATGTCTCATACGTTTCACAGACACATTTTGCATTCCAGACCTATTCTACATACCTTTTCCTTAGCATAATCATCTGTGTTTGTCCCATCCTGTGTTTTTTTTTATAATTCCCAAGAAAATTAAATACAAAACTATTCTTCTTGAACAAATCGGCATTTCACATGTAAAAAGAAGGCAGGTATTTTCTGTAATACAAGTTTCCAGAATCATTCTGTCTGTCATTTGTGAAATGACTCTACTTTCATTAAACAAGACAAATTATCTAGAGCCCTAGGAAAAATTAATTTCATGGGGATGCGAAAGATTGAAGACCTATTGGTAGAGTACAATATATGCTTGGCAGATGTCCCCTGCCTAAGGCATGAAATGGCCTGACTATTATCTTGTCTGTGGTTCAAAAGTAATTGGGCACATTGCACACAGAGCAACACACGCTCACAGAGCAAACACCTAGTGATGATGGATATCACTATTGATACAACTCACATCTAAAAACTATAAGGACTGGAAAAAATATTGTAAATTTTAAAAGGTAGTATGAATTCATTAACTGCAAAGAACACACACAGTTGCATTCAAGGAGTAGAGCTGTGACAGTAATTGCTGAATTGAATATTTTTAAAAAGCCCTTTTGTTCTTATTGGCATCAAAGCTATTGTTGAACTGTGCTGTACTGTCAGCAACGTGAATATTAGGGGTTTAGATCCATGCATGCGAAAGATCAAAAGCAGTGATGAAGGATTCTGTAATTATTAGTAATTGCTTCCCAAGTGACCATTTTTTTATAAAGATTCTTTATAACTAAAGACTATGGGTTGAACTCATATTTTCATAGCAAGTACATGAGCCCATGGAAATTATTTCACACATTATCATCATAGCTGGAAACTACCACTAATAAGAAATATGAATGCTACATAAAATCTGGATATGATAATTATGATTATTACTTGTAATTTTAACGCAGATTGTAATGTTACTTTTTCAATTAGAAGAATTTAAAGACTCAGAAAAAAAGACGTCAGTTAAACTAGTTTCAGGTTGAGCAAAGTCTTCGTTTCTTTAATTCTGTGTTCAGAATTGCTTCATTCAAGTGAAATATAAATGGTGCATCAGCTGTGAAAAAAACCCTGACTTGTAAAAGGTACTTTTTAGGCTCAAGTCTCCATCCACTTAAAAGGATGTAAATCCTCACGCGGACATATAACTACAAGCACAGACACCAAAAGAATTAGAAAAAGCCAAAAAAAGGTGCAAAAGCTAAGTCATGCCCTTTTCTCACATACCAGCACCCATTCCACTGCCAAATGAGAGCAAACGTGTAACTTCACAGCCTTACTTCATATTTGATCCTAAAATTTGCCTTGGAGCAACTCTTGCTTATTCCAGGACTAAATTTGTCCTGAATAAATAAAAATCAAAACCATGGCACTTATTAAAAACAACTCATACGTGACAGTAATAGTCCACTATGCCTCATTAGAAAACATCAAAAATATTGATGAAATTGTGGTGTTCTGCTGTCCAGATGTAGCATGAGGCATCTGTCTCTCATCCTTTGCTGAGGATCCTAGAATCACAGAATGGTTTGGGTTAGAACTGACCTTAAAGATCATCTAGTTCCAACTCCCCTGCCATGGGCAGGGACACCTCCCACTAGACCAGATTACCAGGATGGAGATCACCTGTCAGTACAAGACCTACACAACAGCTGCATCTCCGTCAAGACAAGCACCAGGAGGGAACACCTCCACCACGAGCTGTACAGCTCCAGGACTTCTTCCTTCCTACACGTCAAAGCCCAAATGCAAAGGGTCAACAGACCATAAAGTATGTGAGACGCTGACAGGGGAAGGAAGCGTTTGGGCTTTGCAGGGGAGATGCCACAGCTTTGCAGGAGCGGTCCCTAGCTCTCCTCTAGATTTGATTCTAGAAACAACATGTATTTAATTTTAACTGTTTGAAACGGCCTGTTAAAATCACTGCTAGAATTAATTACACTCTTATGCTCCTCAGGGAAAAAAACCTTACTGTGTCTGTCTGCAAAGTGCCTGTTTGGATGCTGTACAAATTAATAAAGAATAATAACAGTGGTGCCTGCATGAAAAGCCAGCCCTTATGAATCGATCTCCTTTTACCGAAACCAATGGGACAACTCAGAGCCTTCCATTATGTGCAAGAAGCAATATTCAGTATGCGGTTTATTTATGTCCTCTGAGGAAAAACACACAGAAAACCCCTTCAAGATATTCTTTAATATGGCCCAGGTTTTTTTGTTTCAGTTAAATGGCTTTGCTCAATATGCTAAAGCACCCTACTGAAGTCGTCGTGTGGCACTGCTATTTCTTATATTAAAATCTGTTATCCCTCACAATATAGCCTCCTTTACCACGCCAAATGGCTTAATTCCCTTGAGATTTCCTTTCTGTCATGGTTCAGTATCCCATCTCACTCATAAGACACATTGATACCATAATATATATATATATATCTGTTGCAGGATAAATACTAATTTATCATACAGGGGAAGTGTGAGTTCTGCCCTGACATACACAAGGCTGTGACAGGAGACTTTAAACAGTCAGCCCAATGGCTTCATTATTCTCCAACAACTCCCTCGACATCATCTCTCAAAATAAAGACAATTTTTCTTCACTTTCATCAGTGCGAATCAGGAGTAACACCACTGAACTCGATGCTTACCCTCCGGTACAGAAGAGTCAGGGCTGCTGTATCCTATTCATGAAGTAAGTGGGGAAACAAATCATGTCACTGTTTTATTTATGTTTCATCTAATTATTCAAGGCACAGCTTGCATTCATCCTCCTTAGTGACTGTCTGTATTCTGCATATCCCCACCGTAGCTTACCCATTCTTCAATATGGATTTTGATATCTGTTTAATGTACTGTGACCTGTGCCACATCTTCCCTGCAAGTTGCGTTTTCTCTGCCAGGGGGTGAGGGCAGGGGGAAACCTCAAAGGAGAAGCGCTGAGAAAGCCCACCAGGATGGCCTCTTAGATGAAAAGAAACACAGAGGCCCATTCTCCTTTCGACGCAACAGAGATTTACACACAGAGTTCCCAATACCATTAATGGTAGTTACGCGTCTAATTTGTCCCGTACTCTGCAAGGAAAACAAACTTGAGAGAGGAGAAAGAAAGGGTATTCAAGGGGAAAATATTTAATATGTACAGCTTGTGGCTGCCAGTCGGTAATGAATGTGGCAGGCATAATAATGGTAATAATAGGAAAAGACACCTACATATCTGAGTTAGGGTTATTGTAATATGGCATACGTACAGAGAACAAAACCATCAAGGAAACCACTAAATATCCTTTTGAGGAGACAGCAAAATAATATACTCAAGACTAAAGAGAAAATAAGGAGAAGAAAAGCAGGATTTGGAACAAGCCAGCAAAGACAGCGGAGGAGTCAGGGGTGTTTTCACCTAAGGAAACGGCAGCTATCTGCGAGAGTACCAGGAGGAGTGGGGAAGGGGCAGAAATAGAAAGGATGCCAGCAGCGTGAGACAGAAGGCACAAAAGTATTTCCAGCCATCAGAAGACAAAAGCAAACACGTTCAGAAGAGACTGGAATAAATTAGTTTACAGGATGACAAGTGACTCAGACTGTTCAATACAGGAGTGTTTAGGTAATGAGATTATGGACCAGAAATAATCACAGAGGCTAAAGCTTACAAATCAGTATTAAAGGGGGACTCTCAAGTGGTGGATCGTAATGATTCAGACAGATACTCCACTGGCTCAGACAGTACGAAACACAGCCAGAGGGGCCAGGATAGCACTGATGCTACAGACAGACAGACATCACATGTGAAATCATATGTCACGGTGTAGCACGTTCTGCTTCTTCCTGGTGCCAGTTGCACTGGCACTTAGTGCTCATTGTTCCTTTATATAGGAATAGCAATACAGATACTCAATAATACAGCTGTAGCAATACAGATAAGATGCAACTGGTAGGAGTTACCACAACACGAATATCATTGACTTAGACAAATAATGCACTTTAAAATGGCTCTAAGACTTGAGAAGTAATTGTCAGTGAGGAATCACCACCAAAGTAGTGTGGCTTTCAGGCAAGTCCCTGACGTTCATGCAGAAGCACCGCGCAGCAGGAGCACCAAATACTGGGGCACAGACAAACGATCAAGCCTCCGTCATCTAGCACAACCATTTTAAGGTAGAATTAATAAACTCTGATCAATGAACTGCTCTTTCCTTTGACTGTAGAGAGAGCCCAAGCGGATCTTGCCTGCAGGTGGATAAATCCCAAGCTGAGTGACTCGGTCAGGATCACAAAGGAAATCTCTGGTCTAAGTTGTAGTCTTGGGCATCTCTACAGCTGCCTTGTTCTGCCTCTGAGCTGTTACAAGCCTCTTTCACGTGAATGGGGCTACACAAATTTTAAGTAGGAACTTGCCCATTGTATGCAAAACAGACAGAACATAAATTAGGAATAATTATTCTAGCACCAAATGGAGACCCCATTTAAAATACTGATGAATCTTGATTCTGTAGAAGAAATATTACTGAGTCTAAAGCCTCTAGCTGAGGAAAAGCAAAGTAAATCCAGCTTTTTGGGAAGCATAAATTATGAGGAAACACTGATCAGATGTTGCTTCTATAAATAATAACAGCTCATTAATTCTCACTTTGCTAATCCACACATATTTAAAGAACTCACCAACCCCTTTACCCCCCAAGGGGACTCATCCCACTTCTCAGCAGAGCTTTAATTTATGTTAGTAGCAAGAACTCATATTTCTAGAAATTCATTACTTTTAAAAAACCTATTACAGTATGTTTATTGGCAGGCTAGAAGATATTATCATAAATAATTGAAACGCAACTACAGTTGCTCAAGACATTAACAAACTACATTGGCAAGGCATCACACTTGAGTCTTTTTTTCAGGCACATCCTTTTATTCGTGGCACAATTTCATGCCTATGGAGTGAGTCCCAAAAAAGGTCTCCTTAATCCAGAATACGGGCTTTACAAGCTGCACGGTGTCCATGTGCGCAGACACAAGTTTCACATTTAATTGCCAAGCTTAATTAGTGAACAAAGGACGCTGTCACTATCCATGTGAGCAAATGCAGAGAGTCTCGCATCATTTAAATATACAGAGACGGGGTCATTCAGTGAAGATCTGGAAACAAAAGTAAGAAAATTAGTAACGTGAGCCCTGACGTTGAGTAAGGCACGACCTGTAGTGCCAACGTTAGCATTCAAAGGGCAGAGCTCTCTTATGCAGGGATGATCTGAAGTGTGAAATGCAGCCAGATAATCAATCAGGGGAATGGGCCTTCCACATGGACAGCAGGCAGTCACTTCCTTCTAGAGTTGTCCTATGGGATGTACTCAGTGCAGCAGAGCTTAACAGATGATAAAGGATTATGCCGTGGTGTCATTGAACTGATTCTAAAAAGGATTGTGAGGTGTTTTCATGCCCTACAAAGCCAGCTTGAAGGAGGAGAACCACATCCGTATGTGGCATGGGCATACTCATAGATCATCCCCTAGTCTTACAAGAGACTGACTGCTATCAAATAAGGTTATTCAGAGGGGCCAGGATTCATCTCACTAAACTTTAACCACCTAATAATGAAACATCTTATATGAGCTAATTGTCCAGGCTCCCTCCATGCCGACTAGAGGAACCTCCAGCAGACTATTCATTCTCTCTCAATATAGGTGGGATCCAACACAGGTGAGGTCAGGGTCCTGCTGGAGGTGCCTATCTCCCTTCACTGAACACGGAGAACCTCAACAGCTGGTTGAAACCATAGATCTGAACAACTGTTGGCTGCCAAAATTAAAACCAGGAGCGACTTGTGCAAGTTTGTGACAAGGACTAAGAAAATGAGACAGATAACTGCAAACTATCTCATAAGAGGAGGTAAAACAATACAAGATTTAAAAAGAAAAATACAATGGAAGTCTGAGTTAAGATTGCTGTCTATATAAATACATCAGAGCAACTTACAGCAGAGAGAGAAAACAGCTATTTAAGCAAAGGGTCAACACTGGCCCAAGAGCAAATAAGTACGTACTAACAATACATAAATTCATCCTGGAAATCAGAAGACAACTTCAAACCATCAAAGGACTGAGGGTCTGGAACAGCCTTTCAGGGTAGTGAGATCTCCTATTTTTGGAATGTCATTTCTTGTAGAGAAGCCGCTCTGCTATCTTGATGGCATGCTTGAAGACGTTATCATGAAGCATTTAAAACTGCTTGTGTAACTCTTGTTGAAGTACAGGATACATAAATATCGGATAACAATTCTGAACCAAGAAATGACCCACTCCAATGTGAGAGACCATGCACGTGTCAAAAACAACTCCACATTTAATCCTAAGTGTTAGGATAATTTAGCATGGAGGTTTAAAACTGGGCTCTTTCTGTTTGGCTGCCAAGTTTCAACCCCAGCTTCCCTGCATGTCAGGATCTGACTCTGCATTGTTATCACTGTCACCGAGATCACGAGTTTCCCCTCGTGCCCCACTGGTTCCATAGAAAAAGCAAGTGATCATGGGCACTGGTTTCACAATGGGCAGCCATGCGGTAGAAGCTAACTTCAGCAGCCCATTGCAAATTAGAGATGGGAGGAGAAAGCTAAAATAGAGCACACCGAACTCCAGCTATAATTTTGGTATTGTGGTTTTGATATTTATGCTCATCTTAAAATTATATAGTGACTTGGCACTGTCAGGCATCAGACTGGACTTTTAGCAAGCAAATACAGCAGACCAAAGGGAGAGATGTGTAAAGAAATAACATTGCGACGCGCTTTAAGGGAGAGATTTGAAATCCACTGGGTGTCTGGAAGAGGGGCTCGTGTTTGCAGACACTGGGAGAGCAGTGGTCCTAATTGGTGGTGCTTAGTAACATACACTGTGTGGATTCCGTTCACTCTGGGATACCAATGCAATTCTTTGTAGCTTGGTAAAATTTCTGGAGCCTCTAACACCTTCTGCTCCATTATTCGGAAACCAAAGGCTTCCAGAGGATCAAAGTCCCTGGGAACACAGACATCTCTGCCATTCTCCCTTCTGTAAATAAAAAATCTTCAATATTGCAATCCTCAGTAAACTTGTTCTTTATGAGTTTTACAGCCACGAAGAGAAGACAGTTACATTTGGAGGACTATGTCTTAAGTTTAAAATGCAGGACAATGAATGCAAGGCAGACTAAGCAGTGAAGCTACTAACACGACGTGATGGCTCAGTTTGGTGTAGTACGTAAGGAGGATGCTAACAGCATCATAAAGCAACCAAGCATAATAACAAAAACACTTCAGCTGACTCGGCTCTGAAAAATGCCTTTTTTATGAGTGCACGCTTTGCAGAGAAAAAGCCTCAAATTTTCACAACCTGGTTGCAAGCATTAAGTAACAATCAGCTCTCAGAGAAAAGTGCTGTGATGTATTACGGCATTAGGTCTTACTGAGGGAGACAGACTGCATCATGATTACATGCAAAATTAAACCTGAAAAAACTGCACTAGAAATATCCATGACTTTGAACTTCAAATATATTTTCTTCCCTCCAGAAAGTACTGTTTAAATGTTAGGTACAGGAATCCCACTGACAAGCACTCCTGAGTACAAGCTTCATACCGTCCTGGAAAGAAACAATACAATTGCTTCACTTGGGCTCATTAAATATACAGTGCATAAACTCTGGCTTTGGCAATCTCATCAGCAGGAGGCTTCTTTCTTTCTTCTTTTTTTTTTCCCCACCCCTTAAGGATTACTGAAATCTCTGCATTATCCACCGAGTAATGACAGTGTTCTGCAGCCTTGAGCTGTGACTAAGGATTTGGTCATAGATGCCACAAGGTAGGGAACCTAGAGGTTGCTGTTGTAAAAATGCATTATAATAAAAGTTATTTTATTTCTAAACAATTAAGCACGCAGCCTTGTTTATCACATGTACTTCTCACTTGCAGTGTGTACTCAGAAAAATCTGACTACGAGAGACAACCTGCTGGTTTTGTGATGATACCGTTATGCTCACTGAAAAAAAAAAAAAGCCCTTACAGGGTCAGAGCAAGGCTCTGATAAAACTTCTTGGTTTATAACTCCAGCCACTGCTTCTCAGACTGTTCTGGCTGCCTCAATTACAAGAAAATGTTCACTTTCCACATTGATCATCACCTGCACTTATATCTACTGTTACTCTTAAATATTAGTCCTTTTAGGACTCCACAGATATTCCTATCAAGTTCAGTGGCAGGCCTTAAGGCTACAAGTGCATGGACCTTTTTTTGGTGATGCATGCAGTTCCTGGCTTCCTCCTCCTCATATCTGTGACTGCTCATTCCCACTCCCACAGCATCCTTTCCATTGCGCCAGCACAAACATTTGTGCAACCGTGCTGGGAATCGGATAGGGGAATTGATCCAGCTAAAAATAACTTTTTTTTTTTCCAAGTCAATTTTCAGGCAGAGCAGTTCTTGCTGTGGTAGGGTGGTGGAAAGCTGGTGGGCAGCAGGACTAGGAGGCGGGTTTAGGAGAGCAGGGTGCCTTCCTGGTGTTCCAACATCTGGTTATGCTGGCTTAAACTGATTGGGACATAAGGTACGGGTTTTGAAGACTGTCACTGTTGTGAGAATACTAGTGTGGTTCTCAAGACTGATCTCCAGGGGCTCTTTTGTGCCCTGCTCCAGCCAAACGTAGTTATTAACCACACTCACAGAACACAGACAAACATCAAAACTGGTAGAAGTCCTCAGGCCTGACGCAGGCATCTCAAATGCCTTCACAGGACAAAGCTACATCCAGCACCAAGTCTTAGCAAGGAAGCAGAGGGGCTTGGCAGCAAGTTACCATATGAGATGAGAGCCTCCTGTACACTTCCTGGAGCATGGAGCTTACTACATAGCGCCCCATCATCATGTGGTGATACCTATGGTTTCTCTCCTTTGCCAGGAACATAGGCATCCTCACACAACCACTCCTTGCTAGACTAAATTTTTATGCTTGCTATTTATTGCACTGGTCGTTCAAGCAATAAATGGCTTGAATAAGAAAACAGAACATGAGGAGAAGTACTAGATGCCTGTAATCATTTTCTAAAGCATTACAAAGGGCACTGGGAAACACAGGCATCACGTGAGGTACTTACCACTTTAAGAAGACAGGAAATAATGAAGAATATGCTATAGTCTGAAGCATACAGGTACAAAAAAAAAGCAAGTGACATTGTTGATCAGTGCAAGGAATGAGATAGAAATGATGTCAAACAAAGAGAAGCTGCCTTTAACCACTTTGGGAAAGACTGAGGAGAAACAGCAGAAGTGGAGCAGCCGGTGGATAAGGGACAGAGAAAATAGAATGAAGTCAAAAAATGAGCAAGGCAACAGTGAGCGGCACTGTAGGTATTGGAAAATGTTCCAGCGATGGTGGAAGGCGAGGGTTTGGCAAGCAGATGTGGTGCCAAAACTTCCAGACTAAATGTCTCCCACAAGGTTGGTGGAACTGGGCTCAAGTACCAACTGGTCTCTCTCCCTGTCCTATGATCCCAAGTGCAAAGAGGGCAGAAATGGAAACCTGAAGAGACGGGTGAGCATTAAAGAAATTGACCTCACAGTCAGTCTTGGGCAGTAAAGAAAAAGCTGAGCTCCTCAGATACCAACAGGTCTGCAGCATGCCAGGAACACTACAGACCCTTTGGTAACGGAGCACACTTTCTCCATGGTGAGTCTTGCGGCTCATTCTCACCAACAGTTGCTAAGTAATGTTCAAAGATGGGGAAATCTATCAACGTGTTCTGAATTTTTTGTCTTCAGTAGGAGGACGTTACAGTGCTGTGAGGTGGTCCACCAGCTCAAGAAGAGGAGAGGTAGGTGTCTGGGTAAAAAAGTTGTCTGTACTGCAGGAACGTGAAACAAACTTGATAGCAGAAGCACTCCAAAGACAAAGACAAAAACAAGACAAAGAGCAAGACAAAAACATCAGCATAAGTGCTTCAGCAGGATAAGGATCGTTCACAGAACAATGCTTTGCCTCACACAGAAAGGAGTATCAAAATGTCATTTCAGGAACCCTTTCACTACTTGTACACTTCCTCGGTTTCATCTAATTGTTCAGGCTGCTCCTCCTGGAATTATTACTCCTCACGAGCAAAATTAAGCTTTTCACTCAGGGAGATGGGTAATTAAGCCCCTGAGCAAGTCTGGAATATAAAATTACCCAGAGTGAAACCAAGTTCTTTTCTCTCAGAACATGGACTGAAGCATCCAACACCCCGTTGTCTCTTCCCCACAGACCCAAAGAGCCAGCTGGCCAAACGGCCACTCTGTCAGAAGTCATCAGGGTATCTCGGCTTCATTTACTTACATCTCCTTCATCTCCCTCTGAAGACACAAGAAGCAAAAATTCATGCTTCCTCCTAGCCGCAGGTTTGTCATTTCAGCACATTTTAGCGGGGCTTGAAACTGGTTGGTGTTACAGCCTAGCCAGCCCCTCCCCAACCTGTAGAAGGAACACAAAGGGATGGTGCTGATGGTTTGGCTGTCAGGAGCTCAAACCCCACGTCATGCGGGTGGGTCTTTCATTTACACATGATCCTACCGCAGCGCCCATCCACCCATCCCCATGCTAACCCAATGGTCTCCTCACCCCAACTCCTCAGTCAAAGAAGTGGGTTTCTCAGTAAACATTTAGTAACAGGGTAACTCCAAGAGTCATAGAGGAGCCAGACGAAGCCATGTGGGTCCAGGAAAATGCAAGAGACGGCATAGAGCTCCCTCAGAAGCAACCCACGAGAGCAGCAAAAAAACCTGACAACCTGCAAAAAAACTGCCAAAGGAAAGGAGTGCATCCCCTCACCAAGCAGCTTGCAGAAGCTCCTTGGGCAGTGTGCAGTGTGTATGCTGAGGGTATGGTCAATCTGGCCTGAAATACTGTTATTACTGGGGTGAGTAAGGCAGCATCGGTTTGTTAATAAAAGCACCAGAAGAATGTGACCAAGAAGAAAGGAGCTTTAAAGTTCAAAAAAATATATTTATAACTTCTTAATAATTATTAAAAGAGCAAGTTTTGACAGCAATTTTTCCTGTCTTTCCCTCTGGGAGTTGCCTTTTTTAGTTCCCAGTGGGTAACTAAGTGGTATGGTGAGGATTAAGGCAGAGCAGATTCAAGCCATGTTAGAAACCACTGAGAAATAAGGCTGGTTCATCATTGTTTTAAGGTAAGTTCAAGGAGTTTTTCCAATGTTTTGATCAAAATGAACAGATTTTATCCTGCTGTTAAATTAATGGCAATGTTTACTTGTATAAATGACAAACTAAGCACACTTTTGGAAATGGCTAATGGCTCAAAGTCATAGCACTGATTTAAAGTACATCGCTCACAGAAAAAGGTATAATAATAAAAAAAAAAAAAGAAAGGCAAACTGTTACCTTTGAGGACACACAGTACAAATATTTTCAGTGACAAAACTGTCAATAAACTCTTAATTTAATATTTTATTTCCTTTGAGCTCAGTAACTATAGATCCCAGTCATGTTCGCGAAGAGTTAGGATACACATAAGTCTGAGGAAAAAAACACCCACATGGATCGAATTCCTTTCCTTGTAAAGGGAATTGGGGTTGTGCCTGTGCCCCTCAGAAAGCAGGCAGGTGCGTATCTGGATTTCAGTTACATGAGGCATGAACCTGGAGAAATCCCACAGGAATCACTGGCATTGTCCCAGCAGTAAACAGGTGTGTAAGAGTACAATTTAAGCTGACAGCCGTACACAGACTCCAGCCACTCCACCACTGTTTACGGCATCAAAAGGGATGTATTAAATACAGTAGCGTGATAAAGAATACCTTTATTCTGTAGAAACCCCTGCCTTAGAGAGGAAGTTGAAAGCGCTCTTGAATTTTAAACAGCAGCAACTTCAGTAGGAGGTTCTCTTTGGCAACAGTTGAAAAGGCTGAAGAAGACATTCACACAAAAATGCATCAAATCTCCGAAACTTGACAAGACTGGGTCATGAAGCTGAACGGGATTGTTTAAAGCACCTGGCAACTCTATAATTTATTTCACCTGTCCTTTTCATACTGCTAGGGAGAGTCTGCCTCGCATGTGAGAACCAAGCTGCATCACTGGATGCCTGACATCACGCCAACTGTGGTGAATAGCGACAAAAAAGTCTATTCCATTTAATTGCCAGGTGTCAAGCAAACTCATTACCGTGCACGGAAGGCACTTTGTGCAACCGATCAACCTAAAGAGACTTATCTTTGTGGCTGCTGTCTATACAGTCATAATTGAATAAAAGCAGATGGAGGAGGCACTGAATAATTATGATTGCAAGATAAATAAATTGCTGTGTAAGTAACTTCAAAAGTATAATTTGAGCATCTTACATAAATAAAAAGTATCAGCATCTTCTGTGATATGTTTTCACACTGCAGTAGTTCAGAAAATTAAAATAATCAAGAAAACAATAAAGTGAAGTATTAAACTAAAAATATCAAATATACATGACACCCGCATAATAGGCAACAGGTACAAAGTCATTCTGACTCACTCTTCCCACATGCAAATGCAAATTCCCTCTGTGTCCTCTGCTAACTGCATGCGCCAATTAATCATGCAATCACATTATCACAAAACTCCATTGTTTGGCACTTTTTCTTATTTCACAGTACATGAAGGAGCTGCCCTAGTTCTTCAGAGGCACAACGCCTCACAGACCCCATCACCGGAAGACACCAGAGGGTCACTTTAGCTGTGCTAGATCTTGCCTGCTGAGCTATACAGGATCTCCCGCAGTTTTTGCACTGAGGTGTATCAACGCCTCTTCAATTCTTCTTTGGGTATCAGACATAGACCTCGCATCACCATGACGCACAGTGTATGGAGGTCCCACACCTACAAATGGTAAAATTTCCATTGACTTCCAGCTTCCATCCAAGCTCTGCTGTTCCACACCAGGTGCCCAAGGTGCAAACACTAGGCCATGACAATCAATCGTGCTGCCATGTTACTCACACAAGAAACTCTTGGGTGGTGCAGAGGCTGTCAGCCTGGCTGTTGGCACCTGCGCTTTCCTGCTGCCCTCCAAAATGCTGTGAGGGAGCAAATTTGCTTGTCTGCAATGGTAGGGAGATAGGGAGGTGTATTTCAATGAGATTGTTCACCCTCGGCTGAGGCATCCAGCTGAGCATCCCTTCTGAAATCAGAAGAATCTGAAATCAGAAGATTTCAGAAGAAATCAGAGAAAGAAAAACAGATTCCGGCGGCTTGAAGGTTAAAATGCAGGAAGACAGTGTCTGCGTGGGGAGCTTTTTTAACAATGTTTTGTACCCATTTTCCCCTAACGCAGGTACATCTCAAGAGTAGTTAGGAACACATAGGGCTTGAAGATAGTGCACTGCCAACCTAAAAAGCATTTCAGTTCACCACTGGTCTTAAATGTTTCCTTCCTTGTCAATATGATGTTGTGTAGCCTGCTGCAAAGTACTGTTTGTTCAGTGCCATGTAATCTGCAGAGCTATTAATTGCTCGTGTGAAAGATCCAGTTAGAAAGTGTGGCGAAACACCCTCATAACTCTTTTGAAAGAATATATAATCCACATTTCATTAATCTTCTACATACACATTTGCACAACAGATTATAAATGCAGGAATTACGTATTTTACATATGCAAAAGATGACCACATAATGGCTCCATGAAATCTTTGATCTAAAATCCCCTTCCTGAGCTCTGTGACAGAGCTATTCTTTGCTTGTTTGTCTGTTTGTTTGTTTGCTTGCTTTTCTGGCCAGAAGCATACAGGATTATTGCTCTTTGTAGGCGGGGAGAACAGAATGCCCTTAACAAAATTCACCAAACACAACACAGCAGCTCTAACCTATAAATCTATCAAAGGAAAATTTTACATTTTTACAATGGTCTTTCAGTGGGTTTCAGCCTGTGACCCGAGACCGTAGGAGGTTTCATGGACCTTTGCGAGGGGTGCACAGAAGGTACCTAAGCACAGCAAGCTTAGCCGTGCCTTTCAGCAGTCTGGGGAGTCAGCCAGTCAGGAAAGGTTGAAAACCAGTCATCTAAACAAGTGTGTATAATCTTTGCACATAAAAGAAAGTATGACCTCTTTTGAACCATGGGATAGCATGTATTATTACAAGAAAAGCTTCACAAAGAAAAGAAAATTAGCTGTGTCTTTCAGTTAGGACATGCCTTCTGCACAACAGACTAAAAAAAGCCATTTAATTATGGCAGCAAGGAGATCAACGGGGTAAACTGCCTTGAGAAACAGTATGTGTGAGCTTGTGACCAGCACTGTTTGCATAGTCGCCCATCAACTCAGGCTGCTCACAGTATAAATTTCTGTCTACCGCAAAAATACTAAGCTGATAATCCTGTAGTCATAACTTAGTGTAAGGAAGAGGCCCATTATTACACCTGCACATTTTGGTAGTGTTTCTATACAGCAGCTGGTTCAGCGACTGCTCACGAACCTCTTGGAAAGCCTGTATTCAATATTTCTTTAAATATAAGTTTTATATGCAACCTTCAATAAGTTTCTAGCCTGCTTTCTGAAAAATGGAAGTAATATTCCTTGCATCTGTGCTAAGAGACACTGTGAAGATAAAAAATTTACGGAAAGATACTTTTATAGCTTAGGATATTGAATTCTGTCAATCAACTTTGCGAGAGATTACAACAAATTGTGTACTCAAATAGTGAAAGTGAAAAAAGAAAAAAATTTATGCAGTTTTAAGCTCCCTCAAATCTTCCTTTTTTTGCCATCCTGTTTTGCCCTCATTATCCATCTCAAAGACTGATTAGCTTTGTTAAAGATGCACCTGCTTTCCCAGTTTTACTTGTGAGTATTTGGAAACAGACTGCAATGAAAAAGAAGATTGTAACTTGTGAATTCATATTTAAACCTGTTGAGACTGTGGGCATGTGTCAACATTTGCTTTCCATTTGTGTAGTGTTCAAGACCACTGAAAACCACGCCACCTCTCCCTCTGGTTTACAGCAGTCCCACTCCATTTTCACAGTGAACTTGTATTCCCGATCTGGAAGGAGCACCTCTCATCATCTGTTTGCAAGACAGAAGGTTCTCCATTGTCCTTGTATCCTTAGAGGTTAAGGAAAATCTCTGATATTCTGAAGAGAATTTGATCAGTCTGGATTTAAATGGGAACAACCACTACCATGATGACTAAGGAATGCTTGCTGGATATGGCATAAAGTACTTCAAAGAGCATCCTGGGAGGAAGGGGGAAAAATGTGAAAAGGAATCAAAGAGATTTCATGAGAGACATGAATGGTTTCCAGACGTAAGATCAAATCCAGGTCGCCGTGTCAATGGATCAGCACATAGGTCACCATGTACTGAATTCAGAGATAAATGGAAGTAGTGGGGGATGTTATACTCTTGCCAAAGTCTAAATTAAGACAATTTTCACAATAAGTAAGCAGAAAAATATAAAAAGTTAGGGGAAAGAAACTAACACAGTCCGACCCTTCTTCCACCCCAAACTTCTTCACCTCCTAGGTCTTCTCTGGCTACTGTGGCTTCAGTGTTTGGAGTAGCAGTGATTCTGTGCAGATCCTCTTTATTTACTTTTGCCATTATTTACTGGGTGGTCTCTTCCAGACAGAAAATAGGGCAAAAGATTTGCAGTTTCAAAACTGATTTAAAAATTAGCTTCTGCTCCTTCTCCACCTAAAAATGCTGGCCGGCTTCACCGCACCCAGAAGGACTACACTGCCCTTCCATTGGGAAACCCATCTACAGACACACAGTCCATCATATCTTTCTGCAGATACCAGGCGTCATTAAAACAAAACTACTGCTTCTCCCTCATTTAGGGTTTCATTTTACAGAACAAATAAAAAGCATGATTTCTTAAAAGCCATAGTATTTTATCTGATGCTTTTCAAACTGGATCCTAACAGCCTTCATTGAGGCCAAATTAAGAGTCTTTTGAAATGTGTAAAGACTATTGCTGACCTATTTAAAACAAAGATAAACAAGCAAACAAAAAAAAACACTCTCCAAGACATATACATTCTGCTTTCTTATTTTTACTACAAAGACAGCCAGCCATACAGCCTAAAATCACAACCAAGTATAAATTTTGACTGTTCACATGAGGGCCACTGAAATGAAAGCGTTTGCTTACTGAGCTTCATTGACTGAAAAACACCTTGACTGGGTACATTTAAAAATGCTGCCTATCTGAACTGTTTCAAGAGATTGGTTTGCATATTTAATATGCTAATGTTTCACAAGTAAGAAGATTTCCAAGTGACTTAATACAGGACATATTCAGAGTCCTGAGTCATTTAAGCTGGTTCCTTAGTCGGTAAATGCCAGCTACACCACTGCACACAACTTCAGAGCTTGTCCGTGGCAGTAAGCCAGTTTTGCAGATCCTCTTCCAAAATCCAGGTTAGATTCTGCCTTTCAATAGGCTGTTTCTCAGTGGTTTATATTTTCACTGTCACCAGCATGTCAGTAAGACTGCATGTCTTTTGAGCTCTGATTAATTTTGCCTTGACACAATTGAAATGCCAAGTATAAACTTTAACTCAGGTTCAGAAATGTTAATCAGTTTTGAAATATCCATAGATTGCGTATATATCAAGGCCCGTAAATACTCAGAGACGGCTGTCAGGATCCACATGGCATTAGCGGTCTTGTTTCTTTCTAGCTGAAGGCCCGCCACGTCAGGTGTTCGTCAGCACTGATAATATATCATCTTGAAACAAAAGGACGTAGTCTTGTATTAAAGTCTTCTAAGATACAAAATATGAAGATATAACTCTTCTAGGATTTGCACTTACTTGCATTCTCAAATAATCTTTTGATTATTTACTCTTTCAGAGCTGCCACTGGCCACATTGGTAAAACATTTCTGTAAATATTGATGTCTGAAATAATCCTGCGTATCGAATATCAGCATAATTAGATTATAATCGTAACACGATTGTTGTGGTTTAAGCCTCTACCATTACACTGGGTATAAAATTTATAGGAATCTCCAGACTTCAGGATATAAACTAATCATTAATTATGTGAAAGAGGAAGAAACTTGCCCCAGAGCAATTTGATTGTTGGACAGTCTGCTATATTAGGTCTGCTACTTACACTGGAGCATTTTGTGCTGGAAACACCAAGTAAAGATCCCAAACTTCATGCCCTCATATTAAGACAAAGAATAATCTGTGTTCTTACATTCAGATTAGTAGGAAAAAAAGCTGACAGAAACTATTAGTTATGCCTTCATCCATAAACCAATGTACTCAGACAACCTGGAAAAAGCAAGCAAGGTTTCAGCCTGTAGCCAGGGTTCCATGCACTGAAACTGTGCTCTGGAAAGATGTTTTCCATTCCCAAAAGAAAGGGTGAGGCCATCTTTTCCACCCAGATCCGAGCCAGGGCTGATTTCAGTGGCACCGTGCCAACTTGCACTGGCTCCGTACCCAGTTCACTCTTCAGAAGTCGCACCTGGAGCACACGGAGCTCGTGGCAGCCACTGCCCTCTGGAGACATGGGGGACTTTTGGAGATACCGCTAGCAAGACACCCTTGCTTTCTTGGCACAACTGAGCCTCCTCTTTCCCAGTAAGCCCAAGCCACCACCTGAGATGTAAACTACAGTCAGCCTATCCACCAAAAAGATGTTACGTATGCGTAGGCATAGGGCTGACCTGTCCCTTCCCATGAGAAACCTCCAAGGAAGAGGGGCTTTTTGAGGAAAATCTTCAGCGGGTCTTCTCCCACCAGGAACCACAGAGCAAAAAGGTCCTTCCTGCGAAGGGAGCTGCCCATAACCTCCAGCTTTCCTGAGGTGTTTTAGGAAAACCTGTTGTTTAAGGAGGCTCAGGACTCTGTGCATTTGGAAATATTTTGTCTACAGAGGGAATATGGAGACCCTAGGGTAGAGGAAAGCAAGACGCTCCATTACTTAAACTGAGAGGACTTGAACTAATACCTTCTAAAGGGCATAAGGAAAAGTTTTCATCAATCAGAAATCTCGTTCTGAAGGTGATTTATGGTCTCCCAAGCCTTGCTGCCCTTGGCTTGCAGTGAGGCACAGGTCTGTCAGTCTCTGAGTTTACCCCTGAATGCAGAGCCCACTTTTAAGAACTTTTAAGCTTCACTTTGAATTAATTTTTAATTAGGTACTTTTTAAAATTTTACTGAGAAACCATAACACATTATTTTTGGATGTTCAGTTTGGCAGGCTGAAAAAGGGCCGGCACTGCAGAATGGCTGGCACTCTGCAAATAAAGGCCTTTTCGAATGCGCCTCAAAACCACTTACACGAAATGACTTATATTTGCACAGATCTGCCCAGCATCTGCCTTGGACACAGACTTGAGAAAATGCTGCTCTGCGCTGGGGAGGGTGTAGCAGTGATGTGAACGAGAGACGCCAGGTATCGGATACTAAAAGGAAAACAACCACGTTTGCTCCACACACACACGGAAAACACTTGCAAGCTGACCTGGCTTCCCATATATTAGTTTTCTACACAGATTTGTAGCGGTGTCTGAGTCGTCTTCCCCCACCTCCTCTGCCAAATTATTATGGTACAAGCGCTATGCAAAAAAAAGCACAATTGCTTGAAATTACACCAGAGTCAAATGTTGATAAAAAGGTGTCACAGAGGGAATGAAAACTAACTGCTGTGAAATTTAATGAAACCCACTGTGTGCCAAGGGCACAGGCAGCCAAATTGAATTTAAAAAGGTGCCAAGCAGGGAAGCTTGTAATCAGACTAGCCACTATGTTAGATGAGATAAGCAGAATGACTTTTCTCTATCACAAGATCAAAACAGCCTGCAATTCTTATGCATGAGATGAAAAGTTACAGTATCTATCCTCCCAGCTTCCTGTGTTCTTAGCATCGGATCTCCGGCTTAGTGGCCTGAAATGGAATTTGCCATCTCCAGCGTAAGGCTTGTCCCAGCCCTCGCAGGTCACCGAGCTCTTGCCTGACACAGTTTTTATTGCAAATTGTTATGGAAAAGAGGGACAAGCTAAACAGAGTTGTGAATGGCTCAGCATAAACTGTCTTCAGCCATGGTGTCCCCTTCCACAGCCTGGGGGATGAATTGACGTCAATGGAGGAGAATAGGAAATAGAAGATAATGCTAACGTAGGAGAAGGAAGCAACGGACTCTGCTCAACAGATAGCTCAGTGCAAGTAGACCAGTTTCCAAAGCATCGCTCCACTGTAGCCTGTTAAGAAATCATTTTACTCCTTAATTATTACAACAGGGTTATTTTGAAACAGTGTTAAGAAGAGCCTGAAGTCGCAGACAGAACTGTGCTTACATTCATTTAGAGGAGCAGCCCCTCAAACTCTGGTAGCACAAGGGACAATAAAGCCATGCAGCCCATCTTTTTTGCTGGAAATAGCTTCAGCTTCATTCATTATTTCAGTGGCTTGGGGAGTAATCAGTAGTTTGGGGGACAGATGGAAAGGGCACATCGGTATTTGCCTTGGCTCCGGGACACACAAAGAGGATCGGGGTCCGCATCTTTGCCTCGCTGATGGGTTTCATCATCACAACCTGCTTGAACTTGCAGCCTGGCCCAAACAGCCGGATTCTGCTCTCTCTGGTCGGACGGTGACCCTGGAATACTTTCCAGGTTAGAGAGATTTCCAGTACTGAACAAAGCTCTCCAAAAACAGCCATTGGGTTTCTTGTAAAAGGACGCCTCGTAAAAATGTCCAGACTTTCATAACAACCTCTTGATTTTGCAGAATGCGCCTGTAATGGTTTGGGGGCTTGTCTTGGCTGTAAAGAGCTTTATCCCAGTATTTAGTGCCATTCGTCATGTTTTTACTGCTGTAGCAGAAAAAGGGCTTTGAAAACCAACAGAATTCCTTGAAAGCTAAACTACCCTACAGCACAGAAGTCTTAAGTTTTGTAACCTGTAACCCATGCAACATCTGAAAGACCCTCTGCGAGTCAGCAGCAGCAGAGGATAGATATGTCTGCAAGGGTGGCAAAGGAAGTTTTACAAAGGGGTGAAGCTCCTCTCCCCTCGCAGCACCCTCCCGTCCCCCTCCGCCTGCTTCCTTCCCCATGCAGCACCCTGCTCTCCTTGGCTGGCTTTGCCCAGGATAACCCTGGCCTCTGACTGCTCCCACCTCTCCTCACACCTTTCTGAGGATGCAGTTGAAGCAAACGAGCTTTTGGAGGGATGCAGGTTATCTGAAGAGGAAGCTCTACCCATGAAAGTAATACATTTGTCCTCTGTCACTAAGCCAACATTTAGAGCTCTCCTTTCACCTACTCTTCGACAAAGCACACAAGAAATTAGTTAGCGTCAGTACTTATAATTTTAAAAATGGAGTAAACTCAAAGCACTCCCAATTTCCCAGGCTGACTTTGTTTCAGTTAGGACACCTTTGGAGAAGCAACCGCCTCTGTCTCTCTTCCCCCACCGATTTGCAGGATGGATTTCTAGAATTTCCTACACTATAACAACAACGACCATAACAGAAGCAACACCGTACAATTGAGGATGTTTGTATAAACTTCTCAGGCAGATCTACTAATCCCCAAATGACACTTAAAGCCTGTAGTCACGCAGCAGCACCTGGTCTGAGTCAGAACAAAATCTGAAACAAAGTACACAGAAATTTCCTCTCACAGATACACTCACAAAGGTCCCTCAACATCACGCTGCCCCAGTTTCTATAGATTCCCAAAACTAAGCACTTTTTACTATGTCCTGGTAACCCTTCCCAGTAACTGGCATTCAGCTGTATTGTGACTGACCTAAATCGCTTGCGATGCTCTGAATATCAAGTTCATTCTGATTACAAAAAAAAAAAAAAAAAAAAGTATTCATAAATAGGCTTTCAGTTAGCTGCACACTCAGACAAAAGCCTGAACTTGTGAAGAAGTCAGGCAGCACGCTCCTCAGAAGCCGTGAGGCTATTTCTGAGACTCCACTACGTTAGCGGGTTTCATATCCTTTCACAGGGCGCTGTATTTCAGAGGCAGCTTTTGTTATTCCAGATTGATCATTCACGGCTTTATCTCAAATCCTTTCTCCTCAATGCAAGGGACAAACTCCATATCCTTTCGCATTTATTAGAAAACCATTCTTCTCAAGTCAACAATACCACTTTATATTACAAAGGCACCTTTATTGGGAGACAATGCAAGACAACTGAAGTGTCAGATTGCAAAGGAAAGGGTCAAATCTTTACATTACTACAGAAATGATACGGTGTTTATCAGAAGTCTGCATTTTTTGCTTCATTCTCTCTGGAGTTTTTTGGATCATGTTACAAGATAAAAATAACAATGATTTGGAATAGGTAATTGTTTAGGCTTTCTCTCATTAACGTTTTCTTTATATTCCCACAAAATATTGCCAAGCTTACTTAAAAGTCTGTCAGCCCAGTAAAGAATTTTACTTGAAAATCAATTAAAAATAGTCAGTGCTCATGAAAGACTGGGGTTTATCAGGCTTATGCAGGAACAGGTGGACTCAGCTCATGGTACAGCAACCCTCTCAAGTAAAAGTTTTGTTCTACGGCATTAGTCCTGCTGCAATTAATATTCTGTACCTGGGGAATCAGGTAGGATGTGGCACCCCATGAAGGCCTCTGCTGTGCTACATGGCAGCAACCTCCTCCAAATCCCACTAGCCTCAATGATTAGCAACAGAGCTGAGCTCCAGGTCCTGCCCTCCCCTGGGTCCCATGGAGGAATATTGCTGTTGATTTCAGGAGGTCAGGCTCTAAGGAAAAACCAGTCTGGAGGGAAAAAAACTCTGCTTCTGTTCTCAGATCTACCTGTGACATCAGGGGACTGACAGTGGAACAAACAATGTAAATGAGATCTAATCAAGCCTAGTGAATCAGCCTTATCACCAGCATTGTCAGGGTGCATTGACCATGGCAAATTTTCATGCCTGAGAAGATATAGGACAGCTACTAGAAGGGATCTGTCAAATGCAATATTGCCTCTCTGAGCTGTGATGTCTTGTGGTGACAGAGTCATCCTAAGATGAAGGAGAGGATGTCCTTCTTGGTCTTAACTTAAGGCCATCTCCACATGGTCTGAGTGCCACTTAGGACCTTGCACTTGGGCATCATAAAAACCTTAACATCACTGAAGTCAACGAAGGTATTCCACAGAGCCAAAGGAAATCCTTGCGCAGAGAGCCAGCCAACACGACGGCCACTGCAAGGCATGAGGCTGTGAGTGGAGTTTTCTTTGTACAATACATCCCGTGTTTCTTAATTACACCATGCTCCTTCCTCGCTGCTCACTGCATGGAAACAATACATTGGTTGCCCTCAAGTTCTGTGCCTGACTTCATTGAAATGATGAAGGAGGTTAAAATCTGTCTTACTGTACTTTATAAGCCAAAGTTAAAGAGCTCAGAAGGTAAAAACATATATTGGAGAAGTAAAAGGATGTGAGCAAGGAAAGGAAAATGCAGGTTGAATACTCTGAAAAAATTCCGAGTGGAATGCCTAGTAAGCTGAGTTTCGAAAGAGAAATGAGAAAAAAAAAAAACAACAAACACATTACATAGACATTTAACACCAGACTGGACAAAATCCTGGAAAATACACCATTGGGAACAATGTCTGTAGGGCATATGACCTCATCCGCACTGGAAAATATTGAAATATTTTGATGCTTAAATGAAGTTCCCAGTGATATTCAAATATCTCAAGCCAGATCTTTCAATGCAGAAACAAAATTGCTAACTCCAACCCACATTCTGCTGTAATCAACACAAATGCAGAGGATCTGAAGTCAAGTAACTCTGAATTTACTTTGACTCTACACCAACAAAATAGATTATTTGCTCCCCTGCCTTACGTTTTCTGAAGTTTCATTAGGTTATGCAAGCAAAGCCTTTTGAAATGAAAAGCATCACAGAAGTGCTGAGCATCATTGTTCCTTTCTAATAAAAGAGGGGGGGAAAAAGGCAAGAAGTCTGAACTTCATTCTACAGACAAATAAAACAGCACTCCGGGACTTGTTTAGATCAAAAATTCTGTTCTTAATGCAAAATTCTGCTTAAACCCAACACAGCTGCGGCAATATTCAAAACATCACTTTTATATTCAACATCAATAGGAAAACAAAGAAAAGTAAAAAGATTCTTCCCAATATTTTAGCAGCATTTTTTTATTTTTTTCTGATACATCAGCATTTCCATTTTAAATATGCTTCCAAAGCACCTAAAATCTAACTTGCAGAATTTGCTCCAGGCTGAAACTCTGCATGGCTTTTTTTTCACCCTTTATTTAGCCAAAATTTATATTAGAAGTAAATATAATTGAAAAAAAAAAAAAACCACAAAACTGAATGCGTGTTTCGAAGCACAATTTAGCATAAACAAGCTAACTCACTGGGGTAGCTCTTCAAGAAGAAACTCAGCCTTGGAACCACACCCATTTTAGGCTAACGTCACAATCATACAATCTTACCTCTAGGATAGAAATATTGATATAATTTGTACAAAGTGCCACTGACTTCAAAGGACACACAAAAATTTGCAGCTCTTATGTGCCCTACTGCTTTTTTAGTAAGATTTTGAAACACCAAAAGAGTCAAGATACCTGAAGTGGTTAGGGACAGAAGGGAAAAAAACAAAGACAGATAAATATGAAGGCTCTCTCCGCATCATTTGTCTTCTTCAAGTTGCATCTTCACTATTCCAACAGCACTACACCTCCCAGCTTGCTCTGCATGACCTTGCTGGCAGGGGTGGCCTCCTCAGAGCTACCGATTCTACACTTTATGACCAGTAACATTTATTACTGATTCTTCCTCGCTACCCAGCTTCGTTAAAATGGTTGGTGGTTACATTAAATGGCAAATCTTTGCTAAGTCAGGTCTCCTTCAGCGGGACTCCTTAGGGAACCACGGCACAAAAAGCTGTGCTGTTCGATCTGTTGGGGCAGCCGCCGTTAGCAGGGCTGCAATGGGAACTTCTGCGAGCAAGGTGAAGGCAACCATGGGAAACAGGATCCGCTCTTAAGAATATACAGCATCTAAGTCTGCACCTTTTTTTTTTGTGTATTCAGATAAGTACCTGCTATCTTTGATTCCCCTTCAGTCAGAGGTGGTGGCCCATGCATAGAGGAAAGATTCGAACAGTACAGGCTACATCTGATTAAGACAGTAGGAATCTAAGTAATGTCATTTGTAAACTGAGAGCGACAGAGGATATATATTGCATTGGCTCGGCTTCAGTCCTGAATTTGTTTTATATTTTAACTGCTGTCTGAATACAACAGAGAGAGAGCTGGCTAATCTTCAATAAAACATATGCTACGAAACCTGTTGAAGATAACATCACTGTCTAAATTCCCTTGTTCTGAACGTCTTCCCAAACAATAACACTTCCCTGCCTTACTCATCTGGACTCCAAACATAAATCCGAGAATTCGACTCCGTGCTGTACCACAACACATGAAGGTACCTTGTAGTGCTGGGAAGCAGATACTGAAGGTAGGCACTAGCAGTCACAGGATGCAGTTTAGCAAGTCAAAATCAAGCCGAAAAGGGATGAAGCTGCAAAACTATACACTCTACTTAATCTTTTGGTGGATGCCTATAGAAAACTGGAGAGATAACCAGTGTGAAACATAGCAGCTATGAAGCAGCTTCTATACAGGTTGTTCCAGTACAGAAACCACAACAAAGCACAGCTTAAATAGATTAAAAGCAACCTAATTGTTGGATCTTAAAAACAACACAGAAAAAAATAATGATACTCAAGAAAATGTAATTTTGCAATGATACATTCTTGGTGCTACATTTTCAATATTTGCATTAATGATCTTAGGGTAATTCACCACTGGAACAGTTCAGGAAAATCTTGCTTTTCTCGAAGTTAATTAAATTCAGACTAGAAGGTTTTTTTCTCAGAGATGTACTCTTGTTCAAACCGAAATTATATGAAGGCTGTCCTATAACCCGTGCTACAGCAGACCTCAGACTAAATAGCAGCAGTGTTCTCTGCTGACCTTATTACTGCTGAATCTACGAGCCTATGACATGACATGCAATCACTCACTAGCAACATTTAACTGCACCGTGTTCCTTGTTTGCTCTTCTGTTACCTCCTGGTGAGGCATCTGTTCCTTTCATATGCCCTTCTTGCAGTGTCTTTATACCCTGGATTACTACTTAGCCTGCAGCTTGTCTTTGTCTACGATGAGGATTGTCCTGTCACATGTCTACATGAGCACAGCAAAGTCACTGAAGCTTTGCATCTGAAGAGAGGGAAGAGAGAAGAAGATGTGGCAAAACAGCCCTGAGCAGCTAACTTTCAGGAGAAGAAGAGGGCTTGGGGTTGCACAGAAGCAGACGCCCCTCCTCAGTCTCTCTCCAAAAGTTAGCCTTTCGAAAAATACTTTTAGGCTAAAGAGGATGAAAGAACTAAAAGGCCATTTTTGCGTATTTTTATGCCTGGGGTTTTTTTCAGGTACAAATTTCAGGAGGAGTTGTGAAGAATATGTAGAGATGGGGGAAATGGATGAGATAGGCTTGGGAGAACTGCAAAGAGTTTCCTTCCTGGAAGTCTCTTGACCATCTCAGATCTTCCGTGTCCCCAGCAAGGCTCTTCTCAGTTACATTTTGTCCCTACAGGCAGAAACTGATCCTGAGCTTAGTCTTCCAGGCAGAAAGCAGACAGTCTCACTTCAGCTGTCAGACAAAATAAGTGTTAGTGGTCACCGCCTGCAGTTCTTTTCCTCCAGCTCCGCACAAACCTTTCCCAGGAGTTTCTAGTCCCTATAGTCAACTGGAACTACCCTCACCAAAGCCCCTAATGACTTCTGCTTAGCCAGTCTCAGAACCGAGACTGCCTTCATTCTCCTCGATCCACGTATTGCCTTTGACTGCCAGCCATGTTTCTTGGTTCGATGACTGCATCTCTTCCAAAAGCTCCTCTTACTTCTTTAAGTGTTTCCTCAAGCATTTTCTTTGAAGGACAGCTTCTATACATGGTCACACGGTGCTATGACTTTAGAGCTCTTCCCATCTCTGCCACCTACACTTTAGACCTCGATCGTCTCACCTGAAAAAGTCTGATTCAGCCATTAATACGCTAACAACTTGCATATTTCCTTTGGATCTGTCTCCCTTTTGGATCTCCAACACAAAATCTCAAAGGCTTTCTTTAAGATTTCTTCATGGACAACAGAGCCGTCACTCCAAACTCAATGTTCTCCTCATCTTGATGGAGCACGCCTCATTCTTCTGCCCTCCACATCCAGCAAACACTTGCCATGAGCAGCCTAGGGCTGTTGGAAACTATTATGGCCACTATTGGCATGGGACATGTAGCAAAGGATTTTGCAGCAATTTTGTGTGCTGATGAGAGCTTTTTCCAGAAGGACACATTCAGAAGGACAAAATCAGAATTGTTAGGATCTGTGTCCCCTTTTTCTCAAATAATCAAATGCTTCTTTCATCACTCCTGCCCAGTTCAAGAGCTCTACAGATTTTCTAACTGGCAATTCAAGGACCATAGTTTCAGGAGGTTTAGCATTCCCATGAGACACAAGGGAAACAAGATAGAGAAACAAAGAGAGAAAGACAAGGTGCTGCTGAAAATTTTGCTCCTTTACTGAAGGGAGGAGCAAAACTTGTGCATTTATTGAGTACAATCAATGAGAGATCAGGACTAAAGATGACAGTACAAGCCACATGGCTACCCTGTAAACATGGAGAGCACAGAGCTCTCACATGCCACCCCAAATCAGGGTTCAGAATTGGGTTCAGAGAGGTGTCTAAGTGAGCGAGTTGTTTCATGCTCTGTTCCTTTGGATTCATACCCCTCTGATCGCGGCTTAGCCATCCTACGCATCCAAAGGGAGTTCTGAGTTAGTGCAGATTTCATCTCTAACTCCTACACGCTGACCGTTTTAATGAAAAGCTTCACCTTGCCAGCATAACACTCTTTAAATTGACCACCCTTACAATACTTGTGTCATTTGATCCACTGCCTCTCATAAAACTGGCTAACCTTTAAGTTCATTATGTTCTTAAAATCATTGCTCTGCATTCAGAGACTGAAAGTATTCACCAAATTAGTATGTCATATCTGAGCTACCTACCTGCAATTTTCTAGTCTCCCCATTTAAGTGGAATCGACTTGCCACAGCACCAATGAAAAGAAGATCAATAATTACAGACTCCAATTTGCCATGGATTTGTTAAACTTTACTTCCTGCTGTCATGCCCTCAAAAGTTACAGCCAAAGAAAGATACACCCTTGCAATCTGTTCTAGCTACATGATATAGGCCTCCATCTTCCAGACATTCAAAAGAAACCAGCTGGAAACACTGCACTTACTGTTATCAGTGAAGACTGTATCTATCTACATAACTGTGCCCTCAAGAGGTTACAGACAGCATAACTTTCACCTCAGTTGTCAGTTCTTCGAAGCAATCCAACAGAAATGTCCATGAAGCTTGTTCCCAGACACCGCAGCAGCAGCCTGCCGGCCATGGACTGCAGACAGAAATGTCTGGCCTTGGGGTGTTGGCTACTTCTTGTCACCCACCTCCAAGTTGCCTTAGAAAAAGCTAAAAATAGCACTGTTTTTCATGTAAGCAATTGCTGAAATGGCTACGGAGCTGCCATGCATGGGAAAGGAAGTGGTTCCCATAATTGCAAATGGGAGGAAAAGTCTACGACGCAATCTTCCTACTAGGAACAGAAACTCAAGACTGTATCGTCACAGAGTCATCTTAAAATACATGTATGCTCTGTAGCCAGGTTCATCTGAAACAGCAAATATAGACTAAGTACGTAAGATCAATCGATATCTAAGGAGCCCTTCTGACTCTGTGTGGATCTGCAGTTTCTCGCAGGTTCTGTCATTCAATTTTTATGAGAAGAGCAGATTTATGGTATAAGCACTCATGAATAATTCACTCCCATGAGTTGCCACATAAAACTTGGGGAAATCCCAGCTGTAAAACCTTGGCACCGTTTAGCTAGCGCAAGCTGCACTACTTTTATACAGGTGTTATTTCACTGACCTACTTGGAGTTACTCCTCCTTCGCACTGATAGAAGAAGAGGATCAGGCTGTTTGCTTACCTCTTCTGGTAAGCAAACCTCTCTGCCACCTCTTCACAGCAGTAAAAATACTTCCAGTGTTGGAGTGAGTTAGTTTTAGCAACCTTAGTGCTTTGGCTCACTACAGCTTCAGGGGCTTGTACATCTCACCCACTCTTGGGCCTCCCACAATATTCCGTTGTCAATTGGCTTAAGTTCTTCTTCATCGAGCCTCTGTTTTTAAATCATGTTCAGAAAATTACTTGGATCTTAGACTAATGGAACACCACTAAAACCATGAACTAGCTACGCTGAGCATGTCTTTGGTCTGGTTTCTAACTTTGAGAGAAATACGGTTTATTTCAACACTCATCCTCCGCCACCGGAGCAGGAGCCACAGCCGGGTGCCGGTGTTGGTGCAGGTGACTCAGATGAAAAGAAACAGAAAGCGAAACCACCTAGGCATGTCATCACTCTAACAGGGAGGATGAATTAATAGCATCACTAAGTGGGCTGCTTATTTCCCCAGGCTTTTTTTTTTTCATATAAAGATCGGGAGGGTTCTTTTCCCCCATCAAAAAAAAAAATACTTGTGAGGGTTTTATTTGGTTAGATCTACAAGTGGAAGCCAACTAAAATGGCAATCACTGTAACTGCCGCTGAGCCATATTCAAAGCACACATCGTGGTATATAACTAAACCTACAACTCCAATACAGGGAACAAAGAGCCGGTGAGTAAATAAAGTCAAGACAAAAATGTTTTATGTCAAGATAGCTCACGGCTATCTTGACATAAAATAACCTAATAACTATAGTGCCTAAGTTAGGCATCTGAATAAATGTAGTCATGTCATTTAAACAATGAAGCTGTACTGATTCATAGCAGCTAAGGATCTTATAAAGGATGTAAGGATCTGATCTTTACCCTAATATGTCCCTTCAGTTCATCCAAATTATTGGCTTTCACCACGTGGCCTCTCCTTCCTGTCCCCACAGTTGGGCTTTAAGCAAGTTAAGAAATGACAGGTTCTCACTTTGTTCATTTCTTACACACTTCCAGCAGTGCTGAGTGAAATGAGACACAACCATAAAAGCCAGTAGAGGGGAAAATTAGACATGCTGTGTAACTAATTTCTGAACTGTAAGCAAAGTTGTTGGCAATTTTCGTTTCATATCACAAGTTCACATTTCTTTGAATTGTCACCTACCAAGTACAAGCACCTCACACCCTTCCAGGCGGGATGGGATGCTGCCTGGTCAGCTGGGACAAGCTCCAGGGGTGGCCATGGTGTGGCCTGAAGGGATCTCCTTGCACAGGAGCCACCATCCCCACCTCGGAGAAGGGTGCACACCTTCAGCCCACACCAGCGTCACGGAGGAGCAGGGTTTCTCCCATGTCCCCTGGCCGGCTGCCCACCGCTGGGGCTGTCCCATTTGCTGGGGTGGCTGTAAGCAGACACAGGCGCAGCCGGCCCCGCTCCGCCGGCAGGCAGGGGAGCACGGCCGCAAGAAAGGGGCCAAATGCAAATTAAAACCAGACGAGCTGAGCCAGCCGTCGGAAAAGAGTGGGGTGGCTAAAGCACAAGCCTGTGATGGCTCTAAGTGAAAATAGCCAGACCGGGCGGGCTTGCAGAGTGTCACCGAAACAAAAATCCCCTCCACCCCCTGGCTGCCTGGCTGGAATTGTATAGTGGAGCAGGCTTCAAGAAGCCGCAGTTCCCAGCAGAGTTAACTCTCCAGCAGCTGCTGCACTTTCAAATTGTCAGCCAGATTAAACACAGGAATGCCTGTGGGTCACAAAGCTGAGGAAAGGGTGAAGCGACAGGGGTCGTCTTGCTCTAAAGTGCAGAAACTACTCAAAAAGTTGGAGGCAGGGCTACCCACGGCCGGGAGGGAGCTACGACGGCATTGCCTGCCTGGAGGCTTGGCACAGGGCCCTCTCCTTGCCTCAGTTGTCCATCCTGAGATGGACAGTAGCAGAAGTTTTGTCTTGTGCTTCCTCAGGGATGCAGAGTCGGGATGTATCCGGACGGCCCTCGCAGGGCAAGGTTCTATTTGGAGGGGAGAGAGGTGGGGGTCCCGCTGCAGCCTGCTCCTGCGGGGCACAAGTCAGGGTGTCTGGCAGGGACAGGACACCACAGGACACCCAAAACGCTGGCGCCTGTGCAGCTCCGGCACCGAAAGCTGAGGGGAACACGTCCCCTTACGGGGGCGAGCGCTTGCACCAGGCGAAAGTGAGTGCCGCTGAGCCGCATGTCACTGATGACAAGAGAGTGATGATTTACTGGGAAAACTGTCCTATAAAAAACACGCTTGAGGATCCTGTTTATTGTCTCATACCCTTCAAATACTCCACAGTTACAAATACGCCACACAATTACAGGCTAAAAAAAGGAGGGGAGGTAATTCTCCCACACACTGTCTAGCCCATGGACTCAACAAGCCCGCGGCACCATCAGCGGGCAGCGTGGGTCAGACAGCTCCTCCTGGGAGACGGTGGGCCACCTCCACCAGGGATAAACATTCCCACTTCAAACCTGGGCCACAGACTTGTTGCCAGATCCATGCAGCTGCAGAGAGCAGAGGTGGAGGGAGCTGTGCCAGTGATGGGGGTAGGAAAGAGAAAGAGGAGAAGTTGTTCCCACATAACACAGCCTTTCCTCCGCAAAACCACAATGCTCCATGGGGCTCTGCAGCCCCCATGCTTCTCCAGGTACCTCCATGCCGGCTGAGCTCTGCTGGAAACTACAGCCCACTGCGAAGATACTGGCCCACAGAAGTCGACTTGCCACGCAACTCTCAAAGGTTGTACAACGACCAGGCAGGGACTTAAGCACATGAGAGTGACCACAGGCAGCTGTGTCTTTGGGCCACATTCAGGCGTCCAGACAACCAGCTCAACCGTCGAGGGAGCCAAGAGGTCTCCCTCGCTAGCAGAAATTTTGCCTCGCCCCCTCCTCGTCCCAAAGCCCCAGGGGAGTCTCCACATGTGCAAACTTTCAGCCAACCCTTCCCCACACAAGCACTTACCCCCCAGGAACTGGATGCCTCCTGCCACCCTGCCCACGGTCCTGGAGATGAGCTCGGACACGCAGCAGCCCATGAGTGCCGTCAGGGCCACCAAGAGGAGCAGCCCACAGCCCAGGCCCGTCACCACCGTGCAGATCCTCCACTCGGCGCTTGGGATGGCCTGGAAGGAGGCGTAGCGGCCACACTGCTCCACCATCACGGTCGTCTGGTGGGTCTCGTCTCGCACCGGGTAGGAACATCTCCGGAAAGTGCCGAAGGAAACCGATTTCTCCAGCTGAGACCCCAAGAGCCAGTAGGGCATGAAGAAGCCCACACAGGAGGCGGCGGCGCAGAGGAAAGAGAGGAAGGCCCAGACGACGCCAGCACAGGTAAGACTGGAGGCCATCTTTGTATCTGCTCCAAGACCCCTCGCGATGGGGAGACAGAAAAGCAGCTGTGTATTTCAGAGGAGGTTTATGGATAATCCAGAGTCTCTCAGCCTTGACAAATCCTCGCGCTGGGAGAAGCTTGGATCCTAACAGCCAGGGGGATGTTTCCTCCCATCATGAAGACAAAGGTCCCTAATTAAATAACAACACACAAAAAAAGGAGAAAAAGAGAATTTCAGTAATACTGATGCTAGAAAAAAAAAAACAGGTTTATCTGCCAGAGTGTTTTTCCTTCCTACAAGACTTTTAATTAAGACATCTCACTTTGCTGTCCCATCCTTGCAAGCAGCCGCTAGAATCGTTGTCAGCGATACTGGCTGCTGGGGACGGTGGTGGGAGGCAGCCCGGCCAGCACAGGCTGCTGTGCGCATGCAGGAACGCTCTGCAGCCACCTTCAGGGGTTCCTTGTGTACTTGCCTACTCACTTTTCTCCACCGTACGTCTTGATCTTTCCCGTACCGATAGAGAAAAAAAGGCGAGGTCTCGTTTATCCTTAGCTACATGGGCCTTCCTCCTGCGACACCAGGGGAACGCACTTCACATTACACACGGGCACGCAGCTTCAGCGCGAAACCGGTGTCAGTACCTAAGGCGTTTCAAGATCAGACCCCTGTGGCAGAGGTAAACCTCATTAACGCACCCCCAAGAGAAGTGTCACAAGGTGTCATTATTTCCAGCACTCCCTTAAGTTGCTGGCATCCCTGCGCAAAAGGAGCCCTTTATCTCCTGATGTCCTGAAGCACCAGGAAACCCAGGCCCAGGAGGGCTCCTGGTAGGTGAAAACATTGCCATATCTTTTGGATTCACCCTCACACAACCCTGAGCAGCACATGATTAAAACACAGGTGTCTCTTGCACTCAGACCAGCTCCTTCTCTTCTTTGCCTCTTGCCAGCTCAAAACCAGGAGGCTTAACCCCTCTGCATCCTTATCGGACAAACTCCCAGCCTCCAAGCTAAGTACCAGTGCAATCAAGTGCTTCTGACCATCATAGAAACCTACACCAGAGGTTGAAGGGGTATTTCTTGTTAAATCCACACTGCATCATTACTCCAACTGCATTTGTAAATTTATGGTCATTTCTCATAGCTGCTGCTAAATTGATTCTGATAGCTATTTACAGGGCTTTTTTTCAAGCATGATTAGATGCCAATCAGTGAATTCAATTCAGGTACAGGCAATAAAATTAATACTACTTCAGTACAAAGAAGCGAATATAGAGGAAGAGTTGGTAAGTGAAATTAAGCATGTGCACCACACAAAAGTTTTGTTTACTTTTAAAACACTAAGAAAAAGAAGTCTCTTCTATAATGTTAAAAGAGGCTTGTGCTGATACTCAAGAAGTATACACCTATCTGCTTGTAGCCTGGATGCAGAAATGCTGTTCAACCTGCAAAACACCAGACTCCTGAGGATAAAAACTTGGCAGAGGAGCATAGGGTGCCTCCATCCCTCCAGAGGCATCTTCCGGAAAAGAATCTGCCTGTGTCTCGGCATGGCACCAAACGTCTAAGGCAAAGTGGGTCACGGCACTTAGGGAAGATCATTCCCTGAATCGCGGGAGGAGGTAAGGCTGGAAACAGGGGACAACATGGAGGCTTTTAGGGGCAGGACCCTGCAAACCCCTCGGCTCAGGCGGGGCAGCAGCTTTGCCTCCCCGGAGGCTGCCAGCCCACAAGCCGCGGCTCTCTCCGGGGAGGCGGACTTGCCCCTCCGGCCCCGAAACCCCGCTCCCCCGCCTCAAGGGGGTAGGAGGGGGCGGCGAAGAGATCCGGCTCTCCCCCGAGGGAAGGCGGTGGCCGGGAACCAACACTCGCCGGGGTGATGCGAGGGGAAGGAAGGCTGCGGGGCGAGAGGGCGCCGCGCCCGGGGGGCCGGGAGGGTGCGAGGGGGACCGGGGAAGGTGCGAGGGGGACCGGGGAGGCGCGGGCTGGGGGGCAGGGGGTCCCGGAGGGGCAGGGGGTGCGGGCGGGGAAGGGGTTGGGAGGACAGGGGGTCCAGGAGGAGCAGGCTGGGAGGGGAAGGGAGTCCGTGAGATAAAGGGAGATGCGAGCGGGGAAGGGATGGAAAGGCAGAGGGTCCGGGAGGGCAGGGGACCCGGTGGGACAGAAGGAGAGAGAGTCGAGAGGACAGGGGGACCGGGAAGGGAGAGCGGTCCGGGGTGGCAGGGAGATCCGGGAAGGACGGGGGCCCGGGAGGGGAAGGATGCGGGAAGGCAAGGGGATGGGAATGCAGGGGATCCGGGAGGGGAAGGGAGTCCGGAGCGTCCGGTGGAACGGGCAAGGGATGCGGCCGGGCAGGGTATCGGGACGGGGAAGGGGATCCGGGAGGGGAAGAGGGTCGAGGGGGTCAGGGGATGTGGCCGGGCAGGGTGGGTAGGAGTCCGGGAGGGGAAGGAGGTTCTGAGGGCTCGGGGATCCGGAGCCGTGGAGGGGATGCAGCGTACAGGGAGCGCGGGAGGTCAGGGGTCCAGGAGAGGAATGGGGGTGCAGGGGGTCCGGGAAGGGCAGGAGATGCAGCCGCGCAGGGAGTGCGGGAGGGCCGGGATCCAGGAGGAGCAGGAGGGGCGAGGAGGTGCCCGGGGGTGCGGGGATGGGGCCGGGCAGGGTGCCGGTGAGGCGAAAGACTACTTACTGACACGCCGGGCGCGGGGGCTGCCCGCCGCGGCTGCCGGGAGCACATGGGCGCGGAGCCGGTGCGCGGGGCCGGCGGGTGGCGGCCGCCCCAAGCGACTCTCCCCGCGGTCCCGGCGCGGAGGCGACGCGGGCGCTCCGAGGCGGGCGGGACCGGGACCGGGACCCTCCCTAGCCCGGCCCGTCCTTCCCTCCCTTCCTCCCTCCCTCCCTTCCTCCGCACGTTCCTCTCTCTCCCCCCGTTTGATTCCTCGGGAGGCAATGCACTCCGCCGCCTCTCCTCCCCCTTCCCCCGCCACCGCCTCCCCGGGCGGGACCCGCCGCGGACGGCGCAGTTGCGGGGCCGCGGACGGGGCCGGGGGCGAGGGGCCGGGCGGCGGCGGGGGGAGCCGCGGACGGGCGAAGCGGGGCGCGTCCCCGAGCCTTCCCGGGGGGTCTCTGCTCCGAGGGGTAGGAGCGGGGGTGGGTCGCGGCTCCCCGAGTCCTCCCGGGGATGGGCCGGTGGGTCTCGGTTCCCGTGGGCCGGAGCGGTGGGTTCCGGCTCCCCGAGCCCTCCCGGGGATGGGCCGGTGGGTTCCGGCTCCCGGGGGCCGGAGCGGTGGGTCCCGGCTCCCCGAGCCCGCCCGGGGCCGAGTCGGTCCGGGTGCGGGGGGCAGCGATGCGGAGGCGCCGCCGGGCTCCACTGCGCCCGCCGCGGCTCCGCGGCTGCCTGCGGGGTGCGTGGGGCGGTGGAAGCAGGGACGGAGGGGTGGAAAGGGTAGGAGAGGAGAAGAGGGAAAAGACGGCGGGAGAGGAACGTTAGAGGCAAAGGGGGGAGGCTGCAGCCCTTACATGGGGAAATACGGGCTAATCTCCTGATGGTGTGCGTGTGATAAGAAGTGTGTGTGCGTGTGTGTCCAAATGCGAGCTGCTGATCCAGCATTTTGATCGCAACAGTTCGGGAGCTGGTCTACAGCGAGAGTAAATGTGACCAGAGTACCAAGCAGCTCATCCCGGCTGGGTTAGGTCAAGCGGAGAGACGGGAGCTCCAGTCCTTTCGCAGAGTGTCTTTAAGTGGAAAAGTTTTGGGGAGGGGTTGCCTTTTGGGAGCGGGGAGGGATGGTGCACACAGAGCCTCTGGGAGCAAGAGAGATTTCCTATTCTGCTTCTTCCTCTCCGCCCTGCAGCTTGAATAAATTCCTTCAGACAGAAGACAATTTTATGCCAGGTTTAAATTATGTCAGCACCAGACATGCAAAATCTCTTTGGTAATGTTTCTTTTACAGTCCTGGAACATGGCATGTGATTTAAGTACCGATCATTAATATTATTAATGCTAAATGGAAGTGAAGTTTATTGCACTCGGTCTGTGTTTACACCATTTAATAGTAACAACAGTCATGTTCAGAATTAAATTACAAAGCCACTTTATTGGATTTCTTTTAAATAAGACTTTCCATTTTTTCCCCATAATGCAAAGTCTTAAAATCAGAACACTACTGAAAATGCGTATTTTCTCAAGGGATAAAAAATGGATTGGAAAGTATCTAGCAAGATCGAGTTTTCCATCCTAACATTTCAAGTGTATTCTTTAAAGAAAAATGCTTTGAATCAAAGAAGTAGGTTAAATATAGGCTGAGTGCTAGAATGTATGCAATAATGTCCTTCACAAGGAAGACAATGAAGGCTTCCCCCCAAAACAGCCATGGCCCCTGACCACCTCTAGGCTACGTCCACTTAGTATACATCTGTATTAGCAAGTAACATGGATCATTCTCATCCGATCTGTTGGTGCCAAGGACCTGAATGATGTTCACGTGTTTCCATAGCTTTTTCTTCAGATTCACCCCAGCCTGGGTCTATGGACTGAGTGCCTCATGAGCGCTCAGAACGCATCAGATGCAATTCTGGCACCTTGTCTTCTGCTTTAGTGCCATCTGCATCCACTTTGGGTACTCACCACTGCTGGGTAAACCAGACTGTGGTAGGTGAGGATGATCTGGAGATTCACTCTGAAAGCGTGCCCTTGATCCACAACAAAACATGACTGTGGATGTACCCACGAGGTGGCTGACCGAAAGGGAGCTAGCGTGACTTTCCAAAGACGGAGAGCTGGAGCCTGCTTTGCAGTGTGCCATTCTAGCACCCTGCCTTCAAATCAGCTTTCTGCCTGGTGCCAAGCCTCCTCCCAGAGAGTGCGCCGGCTCTCCGGTCTCCACTTCTGCAAGGAGCTATGCGCTTCTTGATAAGTGTAGACACTTCATTTACTGCTCTCGTGCCTTCACTTGGCTCAGTCAGGTGTTTTACCTCCTGCTGTCCTTTTTACCAACACCTGAAATGACAGGGACACTAAGCTAACATTGTGACATTTGAACTGCGCTCTTGGTGTAAAGAAAGAGAAGAATCAAGTACTGTTATTGAATCCACAATTGTCTAAAGACCTGGTCTGACATTCTTTCCTTAGCCAAGGGCCTCGGTTGTAATGAAACTGTGATAAATGTGTCTAATTTAGGCATGCGTTGGGATTAGACATGGGTAGAAATTGCTTGGCATTAAAATGACTGTGGAAAAACTTCTGTTTCACACATGTAAACTGTTTCTCAGTTAAAACTGGCTTTGTAAAGCCAGGGAGAAGCAAACAAGTATGCATTTATTCACGCAATTTATCTCTTCCATGGTATACGCCGAGGTCCCCAAGTCAGTGTTTACTTTGCTAATGGCATCTCTACAGCAGTTCATTCACTTCCCTTATATGGCCTTTACGTTCACTCCCTGAGCTGCTGCCATTCTGCATTCCCTCATGGAAACTGCACGCTGAATTCTGCATCTCTCCTGAAGCATCTTATCTTGCCAACTGTCTCTGAATGCCCCCGCAAGCTGGCTGCATGACTTAGGCACTCATAGGGAAATAAGCTTTATTTCATAATCCATTCCCTGTCAGAGAAGGAGTTTTGTTTTGATTAGAAACAAATTAGACACATTGTGTGTTTAAGTTAACATCCAAATTCTTGTTCCATTTTCTTCCTAATGTTTACAACTCAACATGCTTCAACTGTATCAACATTTGCTGCCCCTTTCAGTGAACACTGTTCTTAGAAATATTTTTACTGGGAAAGTTAACCGAAATATTTCAGTCCACATCTAACCTGTCTGAAAGAAAAAGGGAGTTACTACATGGTGCCTCAGGATCCGCAATCTCTTTTGTAACCACAAAAGCAGAGAGACCTCCTCAGAGCAGAGCGATAACAAAAGTCCTGGTCCCCAGGGTCTTGTCTGTACTGAAATAGCAGCTGGTTTTAAAATTGGTTCTGGAGTTTTGAAATTTAAGAGAATTCGCTTTTGAGAAAGCTTCAGAGTTGGTTGAGGGAACCTGAGCTGCGGATTCCCCACTGCTGGAACCACTGGTAGTCAGACTGGATCAAACACCCACGAATACGCTGTCAGAAAACTACCCTAGCAGGGAGATGTGAAAACATGCTTATAGATTTTACCATTTCTCCCCGATCCATTGACTAAGCTGCTGTTACAGCTGGGGCCCTCCAGACTCGATGGAGCTAATCAGTGCAGCAGAATAAAGAGGGAAAATCCTGTCACTGCACCTAAATCAAGCCCATCTAATATACACATCACAGGCTTGGCCACAGCCATGCTTTCATTACAGCATATCCTGTAAGACAATCCACTGTCAAATAAAATGCCATAGAGGAGGACATATGTTCCTGAACCTCGAGGAAAATGAAGCGGCTAGCGAACCTCCATCTTCATTCTTTGACAAGAAAAAGAAACAACACATTTTTATCCTGCAGGCCACCATCTGGTTTTCTCTTGTGTGGTCCGCATGAGAGTAATCGCGCTGACATGGTTCCGAGCATCTTACAGAACTGGATCTTCAGGTCGTGTCTGTACTCGAGTTTAAATGAAAGAGAGGTGTAGGCACAACAATAGACTTGAGGCTATGTACTGGGAGCAACAGAAAGTCAACCCAATTATTCAAATACAGTCACTAAAAACCAAACAGACAGGTACTGTTAGGGAAGTCATCCGATAATTAATACATTTGCCTGAGAATATGTCCAATCCGCAGCAGCCAGAGAAAAAAAAAACAACTAAACAAGGAGAAAAAAGAGAACCCCAAGTCTAACACCTGCAAATTTCTCAGAGGAAGGTAAGAAAACAAGTTCAAGTCACTAGATTCTAATATATCCATATGGTGTTTCTTCCAAGTCAAACACATTGCACGTTTTCTACTGTGGGTGGAAGTAGTCTCCTGAGATTCTGGACTGCCACATCTAAATCTAAATCTTGGCCTAAAAACTTAGTTCTAAACCAAACAGTCTCTCTCCAGTCCTATTCCAATACTGTATTATGATTAGTATTTATTCTTAGGGTGGTTCTCATGGTGGTAGATTTTACAAATTCTGTTACTGAAAGCTCATGAACAGAACTTAACACATTTCTGAAGGACGTTGTCTTACTCGATATAATGCTGTTATTACTAATATCAGTCTTTTAATCTCTGGACACATACAAATAACATGTCAATGAAAAATAAAAAAGGAAAGCACCCTTTATTATTTGCCATAAACCCTCCTTATGTTGTTTCATCTTTATAAAAAGTTATTACTTATCATCTATTATATAAAAGCCACCAGGTGGTCTGCGTTTTGCAAAGCTCTAAAATAGTAGCTGCAGCAAATCAGGCTACTGATTATCTCTTTTGTGTCCTGTTGCTGACAAGCCTGGTGGCTGTGGGAGAGGCTGGAGAGGTTCATTCTGCACCAGCCCCACAGCTGAAGGGAGGAATGCCTGCTCTGCCCTCGCAAACACTGCCAAGGTGACGGAGCTCCATGATGACACATCCCAGACCCATTCTCCTTCGATGGGGAATTGGCTTAGTCCTGCACAAACTCAGGAAAAAAGATGTGGATTATTTCAATCCTAAATTTCCACTGTTCCCAAGCGGACTTCGAAAAATAAGGAACGTCTGGATGATAAACGAGCGATTTCCCAGGAAGAAATGCTCATCTACCGGCAGCCTGTTTCCTGTGCATATAGACCCAATGCAAATAATTTAACCATGGCATCTTATTTACCAGGGGAACATTTGTCTATCTTCCCTTGACGCTGTTAAAGGAAGATGTGGGGAATATACAAAGACCAGGTCTTGCCATGGTGTTCTTTTGCACTTCGTGGCGCGCACATTCGGAGAAATGGGATTGTTTAACGACGCATGCAGCGGCGAGATTTTTTTTTTTTTTTTTCTTTTTAATTTAAAGCCTCAGTTAGGGATCGGCTTTCAGCTCCGAGTCACGTTTTCGAAATCGGGGCCAACAGCGTGGCGGTGGCCGGGCTGCGGGAGCGGCGGCCGGGCAGGGCGGAGCGGGGAGCGCAGCCTGCGCTGCTCGACAGTGACACTCGCTGGGCGACCGGGAGCGGGACAGGGGCCGGGAGCAGCCTCGGGAAGCGGGGACAGGCCGGTCCCTAACACCGGCATGCGCCACACCTCCCGGCGACCTGTGGAAATGGGATGGGTTGAGTCCTTGTTCCCCGAAAGCGTTCGATGCAGATGGAGAAAGGCGGGTGATACGGGCTGCAGATGGATGCATGTGCCTGAAAATTGGGGGCAGAGGGTTCAGCTGCTTTCTCTTCCCCACAAAATTTGTGTGATTCGTAACTGCCCTCTGCCACTGTCTTGAGGCTCCTGAGGTGCATCTGCAGAACATGCAATGGTGACTTTAGTGGCACGGTTTGCATAAACAGCGTGTGTCTGCGTGAACGGGATGCGAGGCAGCGTCGTGTTCCTCCCCCCCACCAGCCTTTTTCCGCAGAACCGGAGCTGAGCTGCCTCTCCCCTGAGCTCTAGCAATCATTTGCATCTAGGTCACCATACTAGATCACATTCCCAAGGATGAGGCTAATGATTTCTGAGGTTTTTAGAAAGGAAAGCTGAAAATCCTCTTGCTGGGGACAAACGCCAATTCATTTTACAAGTGGAAACTCATTTCCTCCCCATCGTACCCCAAGGTTCGTACAGACCTCGGGCACTCTGTGAAGCTGGAACCTCTGAAACCTCACATGGATTCATTCACGGAAAGATTGTAATGCCAAAGCTGAAACCCAAACAGTACCCACTTTTCAGTGTATCAACATCTGAAACGGTGTTTTTAGTGGGGGAAGAACCAAGTTCATTTTTTTAAAGCTCTCCAAAAGGCTTGTCAATAGGAAATCCAGTACGTTTATAGCATTCCTATACCTACGTGTGTATGCATTTATGTATTATACATATATACCTACACCTCCACATGCTAAAAATACTGCACAGGGAGTACCCGAGACCCAAATTGGAGTGTAGACCGCGGGCTACCTGCCCTGCACTGGGTGTGAGGAGCAACAGGCACTGATTCAGCCACAGAAGATTGAATCATAGAATCATAGAATGCTTTGGGTTGGAAGGGACCTTAAAGATCACCTAGTTCCACCTCCCCTGCCACGGGCAGGGACACCTCCCACTAGACCAGGCTGCTCAAAGCCTCACCCAGCCTGGCCTTGAGCACTTCCAGGGATGGGGCATGTTCCAGAATCGTGTTCTGTCCGTGCCTTATGCTCACAGGGAAGCTGCAGCAAGATGAAGGGAGGTGTCTCTTGGTCCCTGTGTCTGCGTTAATCTTCAGCTTTGGCCCGTGTTTTCCTTCCAAATTACAAGTTGTTCTTCCTACATCATTCAAATGCAACATTTCCTGTTCCCACCAAAAGCTGCGTGCTCTGGGAAGAGCTCTTAACTGCATGTAAAAGGGTTCTCTCTATGTTCTGTTGTAGCAAAATAACCTAGTCATAGATTGTGCTTCTGCAATATAACTACATATTTCAATATTCCTTTTCCCGATGAAAAAGCTAATTAGCAAGGTCGTTACAGTTGCCACTTATAAAGGGGAAGATAGTAATTCCATTAATGTGCTCACAGGAACTTCATTTATATTACCTCTTAACCTTTACAAGGATATTATCATTTCAATAATTAATTGCTTTTTGCCATTTAATTTGCAGTTTACCATTTTCAAGGGAAATTACCCATTAAACCGAGGACTCTTTTTTTAAAAAAAAAAAAACAACCAAACCCTTCACTCAAGTAGACACCACAAGCTGTCCTTAGAGAAGCTAGATATTTGCAAAGCCACTTTCACACTTGAGAAGAGGATTTTGTGGTGGCTCTGCATATTAAAGAACTGCCCGTTTCTTGTGCCTTTAACCATCTGGAAGAAAATGAGTCAGAATGGGGCTGAGGTAGTAATGAAGAGGGAATTAATTCTCATTCTCTTCCTCCAAATTCAGGAAGGCAAAGTGTCCTTCCTCTCTGATGGGTGCAGTGAGAGTTGTCTTTCTTCTTTCTTTGCAATCATCTTGTTTTCTTCAGCTGAAGTTAATTTATGCTGCAATACCCATCTGTAAGTGCTTCCGTGAACTTCAGTGACTGAAAAAAGAAAGGAACTTTGTCTCAACCTTGTAAAACACAGAAACTCTGGCCATGAATCACCAAGCACTTAGGCACATTGTCAAGCCAGTTCCCGACACTTTGGAGAATGGAACTCAACACACATATTCCTGCTAACACTCAAGTTTCTAGTAAAACAACTGTTCATTCCAGTGAATCAGACACAAGCCTGTGGTGAGTCGCTGGCATAATATCCCCACTACTGATAACAGAAATTGTGTCCAAATCTCACCATGCTAAAAGAAAATTAGATTAATCTGAGAAGGTCAGTCATGCATCGCAAGTAGGCAGATTCTGATACAGTGGAAAACATACCTCTGAGAGATGGATTAGCATGGGACGATGGAGAGGAGGTGACAAAATGAATGAAGAAAGGAGACACAGAAGAGGAAACAGAAGAAGCAGGTATGAACTAGACTGCACCACTGATTTATGAATGAAAATTTAAAAGTTTTTTCTGATTCAGGTGCAAAAATCAAACTAGCCCTTGGGCAGTTCTACCTTTGCAACTGGCAAGTCCATGATATGTCACCCAAAATGACATGTGTCTGGATGATATGTCACATGCCTCCAGGCACCGAGTGGATCATTTTACTGTGAAAAGAAGGCATTTCATTTATTTAATTGTAAAATCAAACATCCTTCTTTTTTCCACCCCCTTCTCCGTGAGTATAAGTAGAGTCTGGGCTTACATCAGCATTCAAACACAGTATTTCATTTTCACAGCACTGAAGCTGCGATATACTCTCAGTATTATTTGCAGACAAGTCAAAAGCCACAGTCAGACCAATAGGGGTAAAAAAAAAAAGAAAAAAGGTGTCTAGTCAATGGTCCATCATACAAGTTTGCTCTGCAGTCAGTGGAGAGGACTAGGTAGGAGTCTTAGGATGAATCGCCTTCTGAATTGCTTTTCTTTCACTCCTCTGATAGGCAGGAGGCCTGGATGATTACCTATGGACTTCACCCCTGACTTTCAGATGGTAGAAGACTGGTGAGATGCATCCCACCACAAGTACTTAATTTTGTCTTCAAGTCTTCAGGTATCCAAGTCAAAGAGAGTGAGAAAAGATTTGGGCCACTTAATATTCAGAGCTCCCTATATCAGCAGCGGATCAGCAATCACACCACCAGTAAAGCAGCAAAATAGTCTGCTTTTTGACCAGTGAAAGGAAAGCCTATCTCCATGTCAGCATGGGCATTTCTTGCCATATGCTTTCCACAGTGAGGACAAATATTGCTTGAAGACAATCTGCTAATTTCTGCCAGTTAGCACTGCAACCTGCAATCTAGTTAAGGCACCTGATGCTTCTCGTTAAGGTGTTACTGTGCCTATATTATTAGGGCTCAGGACTTTATCATGTAAAAGGTCATGTATGGGACAGAAGTAGAAAGAAGTCACTAACCATCCAAATTAACATTAAAATATCCCTTCAAAACCTCCAGATTGGCAGTTCACTCAACACGACATTTGCTTTTTGAAAGGCATGTGCTCTGCATGCACAACAATGTTTTAAGGTGTCATTGTTGAAGGGAAGTTGACAGCAACGGGTGATGTATAAACAGGCTGATAATATTCTGAAGAGAGCTCTACCTGCATGGACAAGAAAGTCCTTGCTGGTTTGCATGCAAAAGGAAGCTTGGGGCCTATTCTGGGGAACTTGATAGTCTCTTGTAATTAATACTGTAATTGAGGGTTGCTGGAAATACTCCTTGAGCTCCTGCCAGGGAATGTGAGTGCTTCACAAAGCTGTTGACGCTGTGCTGTACACCAGCCGAACGAACCTACTCGGCTGCAGTAGATGCTGACAGAGAACTCCTGTGTTGGCAAAACCCTCATCTGAGCAGCAAAATGCACAACGCATTTTCCTTCCAATGTAATCACAGAGCGACATCAGTACTATCCAGCCACCTGACAGCCCCACCGCCCAGTGTGGCAAGGCTGAGCTCTCTTCCCTCTGCATTTCAAAGCAGGCGGCCCATCACCGTGCTCCCACCTGCTGTCCCCCAGCCACCCGGCGGGGCTTGGGAGAGGCCAAGTTGCTACCGCTCTGCCTGCGCTTGGTGGAGCTGCCCAGACTGATTTCCGCCTCACTATTTCAGATTGCAAATGGATAAATATGCACCAGAGGTGCCGGAGTTTAGAAACAAGGTTGCTTCCTACAACTTTTGCTTTCCTCCAGGGACATAATTATCGGCGTCCAGTGCACCAGTCGTGGGGATACCAGCCATGCAATAATGCCACAAAAGCAGAAATGACCACCAGAAAGGGATGGCAGATAATTATAGCTAGAAACTGGAGGCTTAAACATATTTCTTCTGGAGGTGAGCAGAACTTTGCAGAGGAATTGTTTGCAACTCATCTGCAGTGACTGCGACCAGTGTCAGCTGTTAAGTAATAAGTTATTTTTATCCACTGCAGTTCTCCAGCATCTCTGAGGGTGATGGCATCTCGCCAAGGCTTTGGAAGGGCTGCATGAGCTGACACACAAAGATGAATGGTTGAGGCAAGCCCGGAGGACACTTCTGAGTCAACTTTACAGAGGGAATCACATCCAAATATACCAGGTAGTTCCACACTGGAGTTGCTGAGAAGTTGTTTTGCTTCCCTCCTGGCAGAGGTCAGAGTGTGACTTCTCCTGGCATTTTGGAAATTTTTACTTAGCAATAAAGTTCCATTAAATTTACCCAAACAGAATTGTTATGAGAACTAAAAAACCTTGTTTATGACACCCGTACCTGTAAAATTAGGTCGATGCTGCAATGCTGCTGTGAAAATTGCCGTGTTTGTCAATATTTTTATGTGACTTGCAGTAGCAACATCTCTAAGGTGCAGTTTCAAAAGATGATGGATTTTGTGGTGAAGCTGCCCCACTTTTGCCCCCATGCCACACCACCATTGCTTGTGCCCTTGAGAGTTCCTTGTTCCCTCATGGTTTCATATTGACTTTTGCCTGACAAAATTGTAATTTAAAAGGGTGGTCCTATCCCCTAGTTTTCCCCAGCCTTATACTCTTTTCCCTCCTGTGCCAATATGAACATTTGTGCAGGATTTGCTGGGTTAGCAAGGTGAAAATTCTATCATTTTATGCAACTATATCCCAAGGAACAGCTACCAGATCCAGTATAGCAGTTATTAATGCTAAGAACTGTATTTTGAATAGTAACTATGGTAAAGAAATCAGCTGAAGGTGAGAGAAGCCAGTCTTTCTACCCTGCCTGTGTAGCAGAAGTGTGTGTGTGGGTAGACACAGAAAGGGCAAGAGGGCAAAAGTCATACAATGGGAATTTAGAAGGAGCTTTGGAAAAGACATATAGGCTTTACAACAGAGACCGGCCAATCAATGCAATAGAGGAAATTAAAAAGGCTGCAAAAATGCACTTCATTATACATTTTATTTTTGTGTCTATATCTATGCATCTCTTGTTCTGCCAAGCAGAGTAATAGTCTCTTGGAATCCAGTATGAATCCTATATGATAGCAATATATGCTACATTTATCACGTGTCTTCAGTGCCTTGAACTGTAAACATAAAATGACCACAGTGGTTGGGTTCTGGGGATACAAGAATTGCCTAAAGTATGCAGGCATTTCAGTGATGAGAAGTTACGGTTCATCACCAACTGTGGGGGCTTAAGGCAGTGGTCTGGATTTCCATTAAGGGATTGCAACCAACAGTCTATTCACAGGAAACATGCCAGAAAATTCAAGGAAAGAAAAAACTAACAGATTTGATTGAAATCTGTAAGATATGGGCATTTGACCCACAGGCCCGGATTAAAATACAGCAGTTGGAGGAGCTGTCGAAAAAGGGAACTCTGCCAAGCTTGCAGCAGTTACGGTCTGTGTTAAAATTTGTGCCGCTGATGTACTTACTCAAAAGGCATTTTTCCTAATGCCATCATTCCCATGATTTATTAGATCTACCTTTGGCTTCTCCAAAGGTCCATGTCATGGCCACGTCATGATCCCATAGACAGCCTTGAGTTGATCAGCTGATGTGAAGGCACTGCCCAGTAATTTATGTGTCGTTCTTTAGATTTCCTTTGCTAGACACTGACCTCAGCTGAGATCAGGACATAGTGAGGGGTACTGTTTATTTGTCTGATGGTGAATAGTTGTAATTTTTGTTCAGTTGTTTGGGTTACTTTTATTTCATCTGTAAAACAAACCACATTCCAGAGACCTTTTGCCAGCAGGACATAGGCGATCATTGCTTGAAGAGAAAGGATAGCAGGTCTGGCATACACCATTAACATTATATCATGTGTTGCTCATGTCTTGCTTCTACTTTTTTCTTGGCAAAAATATTCCTCTTCGTTGCTATAATGTTTTTGTAATGATAACAATAATCTCCTATATTACAGATCTCGTCGGCATGCTAATGAGCATATGCAAAGGAAGACAAGCTTTATACCTCAGCCACAGAGACATAGTGTCACTAAGGCGATGCAGTTAATCAGCCACAAGCAGATATTAGTTCTCCTGCCTTCACCATCTAAGCCATTTGTTTCTTTTTTTCTAGGTGAAATTTCAACCCTCACTGCAGAGAGTGGCAGTGCTGTGACCAACGCTATTGACCTTGCCAGGGATGTGGCCACATAGTTTGGATGACCACTTCCTTAGAGAAGTCCTGTGTTCGGTGGAGTTCTAGAGCCAAATATATTTCGACCAAACCCTATTAGTTTTGCTGACACAGTACTTCCCTGGAGATGAGTGTTTGTTGTGGTGTTTTTTTTTTTTCAGCCGGAGATGAACAGGAAGATTTCATGGGTTTGGTATGCATTAAAGTGCATACTGCACTGCTAGTGTTATCTTTTCAGTGAGTTATAACAAACAGGAGTTTTACCACTCCTCAACCAGGTGGCTGATTCAGCATCACATATATTATAGTCACTACTGCTGACTGTGAGGCATGACAATAAATCCTCAAGAGAGCTAGCATGAGCTAACTGAAAACTTCAGAACTGTACATTCTTCTGGAGCTTCAAGGGACAGGGACAGGTTTCACTACATGACTACAGGTTGCTGTCAGGGTGACCTTTGGCCAAATCACTCACAGAGTCATACCTTAATTTGCAGAATGGGGTCCACGCTGTCTGAGCTTTTGAAAAATTGTTAGCTCAAGGAATGGGCTGATTTGGCCTGCTGAAAACTATGTACAATATTAACCTCTCAGAAAATAAACTGACAAAAAATCCAACTCTAATTGACTTAAAGGCACAAAACATTTTCCAGTACTCCCGCCTATCAGCTGGATTTTCCAGCCCAACCGCAGCACAAAATTACTTCAAAATGCTGCAGAAAGCCAATTAATAATTTGATGGCAGAGAACTAGTGAAGAACATAAGGCAGTGATGGACTTCTTTTGGGGTACATTGTGTGCAGTGGAGAGCCTGGTGGAGCTGAGTTCCACTCACCTGATCTTCTATAGGGGCTGCAGCATAAAGGGCTATTATCAGTTTCACTGGGATGGGGTACCTGAGCAGCAAGTCACTATAGCCAGCTTCCTGTAGGTGCTCTTCTTCACTGCATCTGAAAGCATCAGGGGCTGTAAACTGTATGTAACAGTAGCATTGTCAAGTTCTTTTTATCTATTACACTGTAAGAAAATATAACTAATTATGAGCATTTGTTATATCACCTTTCACCTCCCTGACTTCATAAACTTTTCTGTTCCTGTGTCTTCTGTGCATCATACTGAGGTAAGCTCTGCATTAGTCCATCCGTCCGTCCTTCCTTCCTTCCTTCCTTCCTTCCTTCCTTCCTTCCTTCCCTCCTTCCCTCCTTCCTCCCACCCTCCCTCCCTCCCATCCTTCCTTCCGTCCTTCCCTCCCTTCCTCCCCCTCCTTCTATTCTTCTTCTTTCAATATATTTTTATATTTTATTCTTCCTTCATCACAAAAATCCACCTGTCTCACCCTCCTTTGCCTGTGATGACACCTATAGCAAGGGCTATTCTCCCTTCTCTGCATTTAAGAATGCATTGCCTTTATGTCCTGCTCTATCACTCTTTTGCCACAGGGTAGGGAAATACCAGCTCCAGTCACATCTTTGAGCCCAGTCAACCTATTCATCCACTAGCGTTTTATTCTTACTTAGGCTTTTGAAGAACAGATTGAGGTGACTACTACAAACCTTTTTGTCTTTGCCTTCAAAAAGTACATGAACATCCAAGCATTTGCAAGTACAATGGCATTATTAGCTCACGTTACTTAGATGGCAGGTGGCACTCCACAGACCACATGCTCCTTGTTCTGCAGGCTAAATGTGGTCCTGTCTGCAGTGCACCAAATGTGTCTTTTGTGAACACTTTCACCAGCTGCATAGTGATAATAGTTATTTTGCTGTCTATTCTTGGGGGGAAAAAAACCAAAAACCAGACAAAAAACATAATAAGGAACTAAGATAAGAAAACCAACAGAAAACACCATGTACTAGACATTTCTTTGGTGATACCTGTAGTTTTGCTGCCATATCTAGCTTTGGTAAGGGAACGTGTGCTTGAGTAAATTACATACACTACACAAACTGTCTTCCATTGATACACATGAACTGATATATCTGAAACCAAAGTCCCTTGTGGCAGTTACAGATCACAAACTCCCAATCGCTTCATCCCACAATGTACATCCAGTTGACTTAACAGGACAATGCTTGCTGGTGGACAAGCAAACCGGTAAGAATGTCATGTCAAACCCACCCTTGTGACACCTACAAGCCATGGCACAACACCTGAGTTTTAGACGGTGACTTCATTGCATGATCATATTTGCATAGTTTTTTAAAAAAAATCTGTTCTGAGGAAAAATCTAGCCTGCAAATATTATCCATAGCAGAAAAAGAGAGCATTTTTTTTTGTACTTTCAGCTAATATTCCTAAAAGAAGAACAGAAGATAAGCCCTGGTGCCCTCACACAAATACTTCTTTCAGTTGTGGGAGATTAAAAAGTGCTCTGTTGATTATCTCTTCTCATTTGCCCGGGAGAACACATGCACAAATAAACCCATGCTGTTTCAAAATCCTATCGGTTCCTGCCAGCCCAGTGTGTTACATTAGCTAGGAGCATTCTGGCTCATGAAACACATTCTTGAAAAACTGCACACCCATCAAGGAGCATCTAAAAGTAGAACTGGATGCTTCAAAAGAAAATGCATGTACCAACTGATAGAGGAAAATCTTTGTGGCTCCTTGTATGTTTGTGGCATAACTTGCTGGACAAGACTTGGCAATGGTCTTGACTTATCTGACGTTTGTGGTTCAGATGTTCAAGTCTTCCTGACTTCAAGGTGTGCCTTCACTCTGTCAACTCACTCAACAGGTTAATAGCATTTGAAATATTGTTCAAACTGCTAACAACATCCAATTTATATTTGGAAGGTGTTCTTTCTAATAATAGGATTTTCTTGACATGTTTAAGTATTAATTGCTCACACCTGTGATGATTGCGTGCTGTTTTATCTCTTCTGACATGGAGAAGGGAGATCCTGCCTCCTGGAAGCTTAATCAGAAGTAAAGGACATCTAGGAGGAGATAACATCAGTACAATAGGGTGGAGAAACAGAAACTAAAAAGGGAAACAAGGTGTCTGAAAATGCTTGAAAACCTGCTTGCTGACTAGCCAAGAGCAGAAACAAGGCACTATACAGGCTCTTCAGAAAAGCTGGCCTTTGATGTAGAGGACCCATGTAAGGAAGCAAACAACAACACACAAAAATTAAATAGAAAAATATCCTATCACTGTCCCTATCATGCTAAGATTTCAGGAGGGGTGCTCCAGTCATGTAATTTTTTCTTGAGACAAATAACTCATACTAAAAGAAAAAAAAACAAGTTCAGTGCTCCACCTTGGGCATAAAGGCAAAGGCTACTCCATTCGCTTGCAGTTCTTTACAGGAAGAGCCTCTAGAAGAGCAATGTGAAGGCCCCAAACTCCTGAAGAGTTAAGCTACTGCTTGAGTCTTTGCTTTTTGATCCACACGCCATCAGGCAAATGGAAACAGACTTTCAATTGCATATGCAAGGTGCTGTTAATTTCAGAGCTAATACCATAGTGGGACCCTCGTCTTTTCAAACAACAGCTGTGTGCCGTATATGGCCATCTTCTTTCCACAGTATCTTACCTTCATCTGCACACCTGCCTTTTGTCCTTTGGGAAAAGCTCACAGAGATCCCTTCATTGTACCTCAGCGCTTGGCATGGGACGTGTCATGGCTGCAGCAGGAGAGCGGGGCGCACAGCTGGGCTCCTGATGGTGTTTGACCCAACGCCACCAAAGCATTTGACCCAAATAAACCATGACAGTGGCACCACCGCGGGTCCCAGGCCAGGCTGTCTGGCAAAGCGAAACCCATGGTGGGGGGACATGGGTCCCAGCATGGCCCCAGCTTGCAAAGCCATGTCTCCTTGGGTGTCTGGTGGAGAGGCCGCTCTGCTGCGCTGCAGCTGTGGGGAGACCTTGGGCGTAAAAGCCCTCTGTGTCAGCACATGCACGGCCGAAACAAGACACGCTCCTCGTTTTCACACATTTTTACTGTCATGGCTGTTCACTTACACAATAAAGAGTCCATTTATTTTTCCATTTTTGTTATGTTCAGAAGTAAAGCATGTATTTCATGAAATAAATACAGCTACACAATCATAGAATCGTCTAGGTTAGAAGGGACGTTTAAGATCGAGTCCAACCACCAACCTAACACTACCAAAACCACCACTAAACCATGTCGCTAAGCACCACGTCTACCCATCTTTTAAATACCTCCAGGGATGGCCATTCCACCACTCCCCTGGGCAGCCTGTTCCATTGCTTGACAACCCTTCCAGTGTAAAAATTCTCCTTAAGATCAAACCTAAACCTCCGCTGGTGCAACTTGAGGCCATTTCCTCTTGTCCTATCGCCTGTTACTTGGGAGAAGAGACCGACCCCCACCTCGCTACACCCTCCCTTCAGGCAGTTGTAGGGGGCGATAAGGTCTCTCCTCAGCCCCCTTTCCTCCAGGCTAAACAACCCCAGTTGCGGTCATCATTGCACGACCATGTTTGACCGCACGACCATGTTTGACCGCACGCCCGACTCCCGCAGTCTCGGGCCGGGCCGGAACCAAAGTCTCGTGAGCGCGTTTCCGCCGGAGCCAGTCACCCCGCGGTGCTGGGGGCGGACGGCCGGGGAAGGCCGCAGCCATGGCCGACACGGCTGCGCCGCCGCCGCCCGCTGCCCCCGCTGCGGGGCTCCCGGCTGCCCCCGGCAGCAACCCGCTGTCCCGCAAGCTCAACAAGATCCTGGAGACTCGCCTGGACAACGACAAGGTGGGGCGGGAGGCGGCTGAGGGGGCGAGGCGGGGGCCGGGGCCTGCCTGGCGGGGAGCGCCCTGCGGGGGAATCGGCCGGATGGGGCGTCAGGGGCTGCGGGCGCCGATAGGCTGCGGAACTGGCGGGGGGGAGCCCTCAGTCATTCCCTCAGTTCCGCTGCGGAGCCGCAAGCTGACGTTTGCAGCGTTAATTAAGTATAAAATTAAATTTTCGCTCCTCCAGCGACATGCCGCGCACCTGTTCGTTCCCTGCAAGTCGTAGGGAGGTTTGTATTGCTTAGCTCGGGGAGGGCATTTCCCAGGTTTTTTCTGATTTAAATGTTTTCTCGCTATGGATAGGTCATTCTTTAGGTGAATGTAATCTTACTGATTAAAGCTATTCTAAAATAATAGATAAAGTTGTATGTTATAATGTATGAGAAAAAGAAAGAGTCAGCAGCTTTAGTATTTAACAACTGATCTGCAGTGTGGTTGGGTGGTTTTTTCTCTAAAATCATGTAGTAGTTTTTTTTCCTTTTTTCCTAAAACCATGAGCTTGAGATGGTTACAGACTCGGTAACCTGCCTCTTTGTAACTATGTGGAAAGTTGAGGTCTCTTTATTTTCTAGGAAATGCTGGAAGCACTCAAGGCACTCTCGACCTTTTTTGTTGAAAATAGTTTGCGCACCCGAAGAAATTTGCGTGGAGACATTGAACGGCGAAGCTTAGCCATAAATGAAGAATTTGTCCACATATTCAAGCAAGTTAAAGAGGTATCATTTTTACAGTGTGATTAGCTACCTTGCAATAGTGCTGCTAAGTAATTTAAAGTTTAAAAAAAGAAAAAAAAATTAAGAGACATTTTGATTTTCCAGGATAAGTATACTTGTGCAATAAAATTGTTTCATTGTTAGTTTCAGTTGATGAAAATCCTGCGCAGAGAGAGGTGATGTTTCAAACAGATAAAAATCCTATGTGAATGTTGATCTTTAGAGGTGCATTCTCTGCGTTGATTAACAGGGAGCCTCAAACAAATATGTTCCTTGTAACCTGGGCATCTCATTTTGGTGGAATGAAGCTGGGCCTAGGCATGACATTTCTGATTAAAACCACAGTTACTGTTGTTTGAATTTCTTTAGGAGCTTGAGAGTATAAATGAAGATGTGCAAGCGATGAGCAGCTGCTGTGAAGATATGTCCAGTCGTTTGAAGGTAATATATAGGTAGATGTACTTTGTATATTTTTCCTTTTGAGGTGCGGCTACTTTCTTTTAAAAGGATAAATAATTATTTTGGAGGATTAGCAGTGACACCGAGATGTTTCCATAGAATGCTTTTTATTTTACGTTAGGATATTTATGTTTCTTTTTACTTATTTAGAAAATGTATCGAGAAAGTAATTTTAATTTCTTCCAAATTGCAATTTAGGACACAGCAATAGACTGACTTTGAGAATAGCAACGGGATATCCATTTGTATGTGAGTGGAGAGAAAATATTTTATTAGATTGGATATGTGTGAGATTAAAGGGTTAATTACCTCTGTGTATTTCCTTTTAAACTGTATGTGCCTCTTCCATTGCCTACGTCTGAGTTATGTGTTCATATAAATACCTCAAGTATATTCATAAGAAAGTATCTTGTACTCCAAAGAGGGAGACAAATCTAGTGTGCCATTTTCATTCTATTGGTTTTGTTTCATAACACTGTCTCAAAGTGCTGATATGCAACAAAACCAATTCTCTTCCATATTAACCCCAAATCCATAATGTTCTAGGTGGGGAAAAAAGCTGCATGTTATAATGTGTTACTAAATCTGGCTTGGGTTTAGTGTTCAAGTTCAATATTCAATACAGTGATAAGTTTAAAAGGTTATGGGTGCTGAAGTGTAGATGCTTTGCCAAACTAAATTTGTTCTGAATATAGCACATAAGTTATAGGATATGAATGAGAATCCGTCACTAAAAAAATCCTGTGAAAACAATTTCTTTTTCTCCCCCGAATGTGGGGGAGGACTTTAGATGTCCCCCTACTTAGATTAATAGGTTTTTTAGTCATTGTATGTAGTTCCCATAAGAATGATGGTAGTTTCATGAACTTGTTCGAAAAAGTGTGAGAGTACAATGTAGTCCACTGCAGTACTTAATTTTCAGTTTTGGAAGGCAATGGATGATACGCCTCAGAGGTCTCAGATCTCTTTAAACACTGTTAATATGGATGTATTCCCTAGTGCGGTTCAGGAACTGTTTGATTAATCTCTTAGATGTGGAACTGAGTCAAGTGTCCATGCAGATTTTTGCTCTTTTCTGGCTTTAGATCATGAAGTGTAACTATCGTCTGTGACTTTATTTTTTTTTTTCCAGAGTGGAGCCACGCTGCAGTGATTTTTTTATTTTTTTTTTTATTTTTTTTTATTTCCCCCCGCTCCCCGTTAAAGTCAGAAGGTAGTTTTGTTCTGTGCCCCACAGGACGTTTTCTCTAAAGCCCTGTAGAACTCATAATTTATCTCATTTCAAACCATGTTTTCTTTGTCTGTATGAATGTAAAGTAAGTTAATGAGCCTGTGAACGGTTGTCAGAGACTCTGGTATTTTATCTATAATATGACATGAAGACTTGCAAGCATGTGCTCAATTTGAATAAGAAGGCAAAAGTGAACTAAGTAGAGCAAATAGAAGATAAAAAGAGGAGGATCTATAGCATATAATGCAGAAGAATGTGCTAAGAGAGTAGAACAAATACAAGATAGGGAAGGGACTGTACACTGATAAGCCAAAAAGCTTTTTACCTTTGTTATTTTGTAAGTGTATAGTACCATCCAATCCAAATAACCAGATACTGTCAAATCTGATTTTAGGACAGTGACTTTGATAAATGCAATGGCTGAAAGGGATGGAAGGAGGCGAGTGCTGGAATGGGATAAAGCAGCGGGGTTGAAGGATAATGGAAATTTTAATTAGTATGCTGAGGTGGGGAGGAAGAGAAAAATATTTTTATTTTGGATCTGCAAGATATGTCAAATATTAACTTTCTGATTTTTCTGGCATGTCTGAATCTTTTCTGCCGGCTACCTTGTTTTGCTTAGATGTAAGCTCTTACATTACATGCATACAATAGTAACAGTATCTGGCACATATTTGAATGCATGTAAGTAAAAAATGGCTTCCTGATGTATCTAGCTAGATCCAGAAAAACTGCTTTTCCTTCCTTTCTGCTGTCCTACTGTTAGCATTCTTCTTGGCAATTAGTACCCCTGTCCAGAAAATACTGGAAAGGAACCAAATTTCTTCTTCTGGCTTTTTGGTTTTTTAAAATCTGCAACTCTGAAGGAAGTGGGGGGAAGAAATCTGGAATTAGTGGATTTACATACTGAATAGCTCAGGTCCAGTCTTTTGTTGTGATAGTCTTTTTTTTTTTTTTTTGTTAGGCTGAAGCATTGAAAATATTATTAAAAAAAGTTTAAAATACAAATACATTAAAAAAATCTAAATACTATTTCTATAAGATATAAAAAGCTTAAGGCATCTTAAATTTTTTTTTGTAACTACTAAATGTTCAGCAAATTCTGTTGAGTTTTTATTAAATCTACATGCTAGTCCATAATAGTTTCCTTCAGAAAATTCAGCAGCTGGCACCTCAGCGGTGTCCACTGTCTATATCCATGGAGCAGCTCAGGCTCTCTCTGATGACTGAAGTTGTTACTCGGGTGGTTGCAGTCCTTCTTTCACCTTTCAAAGCGTTCCTGTACCTTGACTGCTTTTCCATTGTAACTAACGTAGTGTGGCAGATAGAAAGGCTGAAATGAATCAGTGCGCGTATATAGTTGCATTAGACCTCTCATGGGTTTCAAGACTGGCATCTTCATTTTGGCAAACACGGTGATTTAGATCTATTACAGTCTTGAAATTTTTCACAGGGAATATCTCTATAGCTGTTTCCACCTCTTCACTTGCACTATTATTCCATACTGAATGCATTTTGATTTCAGGATTTTTTTTTTTTTTTTTTGTTGTTGAATCTTCTTCTTTTTCTGACTGAATGATCACTGGTGGTGTGCAGTGGGAAACCAACAATTCCAGATGTCTTTTATCTTCTTGCTGAGTGATAAGTTTGAGAACTCCTGAACTGCAGTTGCAGCAGTCCCTTCAGTCATGCGGCTGCTGCCTGGGGCAGAATTGTTTCTGTTTGGATTCCCTTGCATTGTCATCACTGCACGTTTAGGGCTGTGAGGAACTGCTTAAGTGCATTGCACTTGGTCCTCACAGCCCTGTAAGCTGCTTGGACTGTAGAGCTAAACTCACTAAGGCCAGCAGAGCTGTATTCATGTTGTCTAAAACGGCTGGATGAATGCTGGTACTGGGCAGTTTAGCATCCAAAGGAACCTGTTTCATTTTTCATTTTGTAACAGCAAACAATTTGCAGTCAATGGACAAATGAAATAATCAGAACTATTTCTAATGTTTATAATAATGTTTATGTATTAAATATAAATTAAAAATTCACTATCTGTGAATATAAATGTATATAAAGATGAAAATATATATGCATAAGGATGTTAATTTATTTTTTCATGCCTGAAAATAGGGAGAGTTAATGAATATGTATTTCAAGAAGGCCTTTTGTTTCAAAAAGTACGCTCTTTAAACTTCTTACAGTCAGAAAGCTTCAAAACTATTATATGTTCTAAAGGTTGTGTAATATATTTGATATGTTTGTATTTTTCACATGCTTAATCTTTCTAATTATATTCTAGGCAGCAAAGGAACAAACTCAGGACTTGATAGTAAAAACCACAAAACTCCAGGCAGAAAAGTACGTATACCACCTTATTTATTTCTTGAAGACATAACGGTACTGATAGAATTTTCTTCTAGATGTGATTCTGCCACTCTTATTTTTGAGTAATGACTTTGTGGGTTTTTGTACTTTGCTTTTAACACTATCTGTGTTTGTGACTCAATTGGAATAAAAATAGTGAAGTCGTAGTTTATTACTAAAGGAAACAAAAGGGTAAGAGCATGTCTTAGTGCTTGTTATCATAAAAATTGACCTATTAGGGAAGAGAATCAGTTACAGTGGTACAGCATGCTGAATATGGATGTACTTTACCTAATGCCAGTTGATAATGTGAGTTACATTGTTTTGTAACATATACTGACCTACTCAGTGTCTCATCAGTTTCACAGGCTTCTTGTTAATGCTTCGTATCCGATGGAAATCACTCTCTTCTTCAGGGACTCTGTAGGAACAGAAAGTTGGCTTGTAGCCTACTCTGCCGTATTTAAAGTTAACTGTGAAATACATTAAGTGCTGTTGAATAAGCCTGAGACAGACCACTTTTTCCCTTGGTTCTCCAACATCTTGTGGAAGAAAAGATTTGTATTTTGCTCTTTTCAGTACTTTTATTCATGGGAAAGGGATGATAGCCTATGACAGATTCAAGTAATCTTTATCATTTTTATGTCTAGGGCATCTGGTTTTACAGCTTTAGCCTTTGTCAGTGTAGAAGAATGAATCTCCTTGCTTTATGAGCTTTCTTCTGAAAATTATTTACAGTTCACTGGAGATTAGAAATAATTATTTCCGGCGATAAATTTCTAGTAGAAATTATGACTTTGGATAGCTTTGGGTGCGTTTTCAAAATCAGTAGGCTCATGTTATGGACTTCAGTAGGAAGTGGATTATGTCCTGTGAGAGTCTGAATGTGAGGTTAGAGTGTAATCTGTACGTATTTTAAAAGTTGAATGTAGAATAACTGCATAAAGTACAATACTGGTTGATATAAAATGAAGGATTTAGCAAAGTCACAGTTTAAGTGAGCAGAAGTCAAGTCTTAGAAAATTTGTTATTTTAAATACGAGTATATGAAATAGTAGGACAGAGAAGTGGTCATCTCTTTCGTAGTCTGAAGAAAAGGAAAGCTGCTTTGATTCCTTGTTCTGAAGCGGAATGGAAGATACCAAGACCAATCCCAAATTATGTATGTCTAATTGGCCTTAAATTCCATTAAAGGAGATTATGCAGACTGTACATCAGTACTTCTACAATATAGTTCTTACTCGCACAATAGTTTACTTAAAGGAATTAGCAGAAAGTCTTTTAAGAGACAGATCATCCCCCTAGTGTGAGGAGGAAAAAAGGTTTAGGAAGTAGCCTGTACGTCTGAGGACCTCAGAGTGCACAAGCAGGCAAAAGGCTTCTCTTGAAAGGCTATTTTGTAAGTATACATGAAGTACTTACTAGCAGAAGCCAAACAATATTTGTGATCTTACAATATGGTGCTTATGGAAGAATCATAGAGACATTTATTTCTGTGTAATTTTTTAATTTAACATCAAAATATTTAAAAAATAATCCGTTTTATGTACCAAAGTGTTTGTGAGTTAAATTCTTAAATCAGTGCTGAGTAATAGTATGTTTTTAAACATTGCCCTGAAAAATAAAATTAGTTATGTTCTTCCTTTTCACGTCAGTTATGTTCTTTTTTTTTCACAATGCTATTTTGTAATAGCAGAGGTAATACAGTCTGTCATTTTGCTGAAACAATTGTTTACACTGTCATTAAGGAAAGTTATTTTGACCCTGCCCTTCTTACTGAGTGCTACATTAAGTCTTGGTTCTCACATTTTTTAGCTATTTTTAAAAAATAACTTCAGAAATTATTTTGATTTGTAGTAAATGATTTGCGGTGCTAGCTATTGGTAAAAAAAAAAAGTCTTCTATTATACTTAGTATTTGCCTGATTTACTTTAGCTGGCCATTTTCTCGTAGAAGGAAAATGTTTATGATTTGACTCATTTTTTTTAAAACTGAAGTGAGATGGTAAACTTTCAGATGCATTTAATGCATTTACAATGTTAAAAATATTTAGTTTTTTATTTGACTGAAATTTTAGGGAAAATGGGCCGCTGTCTTCACTTGGATAATATGAAGATAGAAAGTTACTTAGGCAAATATCTGAGTATTTCACAGCTTTTTATTTACTGCCTTTCATTTGCTAAGAATACATCAGATCATGCTTTGATCAAAGATGTGTAGTTGTCCTTCTGTAATAGTTTTAAGACTGTTTTCACTAAATGACAGGTGGAAACTTTGGCTTTGGTAAACCCTCTTCATGCCTAGTCAGTTCTTGTGGAAAGTAAATTTTGTCAACAGATGTTATAATTAGTATCAAGTTTAAAGCAAACTGCAATTAGAAGAACAGAATGTTCACTTCAGAACCAGAGAAAGAAAAGGCAATAGCCAAAGACTTTTTGATTGGACTTGTAACTTTATTCCCCTAGCCATACAAGGCAAAGAAAGGGAAGATCGAAATAGTAAGTGAACTATTTTGCAGGTTGCAACATTTTTTTGACCTTGCAAATGTAAATCTGTCATCAGAAATTTTTCCTTATGTGGCATTTGAACCTGTGTGGTGTGGTGTTTTGGTTTTTTTGGGTTGTTTGGTTTTTGTGTGTGTGTTTTTGTTTTTTTGTTTTTTTTTTTTTTTAATGAAGAACTGCATGATAGGAGTGAAGAATAGTTTCCCAAAGATGCAGAGTGGCCATGGGAACCTGAGTGTGAGGATGAACATTTTAAGTAAGAATGCTTATTCATGCTTTCATCCTTGCATGTATCTTTCTCTTCTGCGGTACTTGCAAAGGAATGGCTGTCTCAGTGGTGCTGTGTGGGTGCGAGGTTTCTTATACTAAGTAGTTTTTGCATTGTGTTATCGCCTATATCATTAGATGTAGTTCAAGATGATTTTCAATTTCGTAAGCTTCTGACTTGAACTCTTTGTTGGTCATCTTAGTCTCTCAAATTTGTGGTTTGAAGGTGCAGTGGTCCACCTGCAGTATCCTGTAGGTAATCCTGATGAGCTATTTGGGACTTCCAATGTTGCTAAAATGTGTGAGTTAAAACTCTTTGTAAAGTAGTTGGGGTAGAAAATAAGATGTCTCGGATTTAAGTTAAAAATTCTGCATTCTCAGGTTGTTGCTTTGCAGCATTGTTTTTCTTGTAATTTAGTTTTTTAGCTGTAGACCTGATTTGGCATAAATGCTAAATAGCATATGTTGCTTAAATAACAAATTTAAAAAGTAATCTTCCATTAATGCAATTGCATTTTTATATTTGTGAATACATCAGAGTTGGTGCATTTCTTTGGTCAATTAGCTTGCTTGTTCTGAATTTATTTGCCCTGTAAAGACTAGTTAAAATTGCTGTACATTAGAAGCAGAACAGTTTCCCTTCGGATTATTTAACTTACAGAATCTGCTTAACATAGGCACTAGGGTGTTGGTTTTTTTTTTCCTCTTCTCTCCTTAAAATGGAGACTTATCACAACTCAATAGAACCATGTAGTGTGAAATAAAGTAGTCCAAACCGTTCAACCCATGTATCTGTAACATAAGGTTAATTTATGGCTTTCAGTAATGTAGAATCTTGAATAGAATATCTGTTTTAATGTATTTCATAACAAACTTTGATACTAAAGAAAAAATGAGGTAGCTAATTTAAACAGTTTCTGTGAATTGTTAAAAATCCACTTCCACTCCAGTATTTTCACTAGGATTCTGTACCCTTACTTGAGCACACTAATAATGCTTTCAGATTGCATTAGGCTTTTTATGTATAGTAATGAGGAGACTAGTTTGTTTTCAAACAACATCTGCTGCGTTTTTGAAGATGTGAGTTTGCTTATTGCTGTTGCTAACAGGCTGTCAGAAAAAGGATCTTGCTCCTTGAATTCACTGAGATTTTAAGAAAAGCTTCCTGTGACTTGTCGGTTCTCTTGTTGTACCCGAATTTAGTTCTTTTTTTTCTTTGTGTGAAGCTAAAAACCTACTTGCAGTACTAAACTACTTCACCTTGTGTTGGGAACAAGCATGCTGGAGTCCAGTACTTCCCAAACCAGAGAAATAACAGTTTAGTTCCAAAATGCTGTGCGCGGAATGCCAGCAGCCTGGCTTCGTAGTAGTTCTACCAGCCACTTAATGGTAAGGTATTATGCAAGACTGTTTTTGAGGTTAGCCACAAATGACAGTCGTGGATCTAACAATTGAAGAAAGAGGCCAGAAGGTAATAGTTACAAGATTAATTCTTATAAAATCAAGTAAGAGCGATTATGTGAGTGTATGTGTGTATGTGCTCTGGGAGATCACAGAAAATAAGCCTGCAGAAATAGAACATTGGTGAGAGTCAGAAGTAGTTTTCTGGAAGTAAAGACCACCATACTCTGAAAACTATGAAATAATGGGAATGGAAATGGCTTGGGCAGATAATTTTTTGTCAGACTAAAATTTCAGAGATTATTTGCTTGAACACCTTTACACATTATCTTGGTTTACTGGCTTCTATTAATTGTGTTCTTAAACAGAGCAAAATGTGTGTTTTGATGTCAGAGTCCGTATTAGTTCTGTTGATTCTGGAAAATTAGTTTCTGTAGCATTAGCATTGTTTCAGTTTTTAAAAATACAGTTAAATATGATTTCCAAACATATTTTGGAATGAAGCAGTGTGTACTTCTTTAATTTATTTTAATTGAATTACATTCAGACTTGCTCTTTATTTAAATTCAGCAAGCGCAGTTCTTGGAGTTTGGTGAGTGATTTGACTGTCACCTCTGTGCTCAATACAAGGTCAAAAGTCTTAGGAAAAATGTTTCTTAGTGAACATCTGCTTCAGTAGTTTTGCACTACAGATCTTTCATGCTTGTCTTGTGGTGGTGCTTTATTCCTTTTCTTTTTTTAAGAAATATCTTTTTTGTCATAGTCGATTTGGAAATGATGCAGGAAGTTCAGCAGTATTTGTAGCAGGTTAGAGAGGTTTGCGTTCATCAGCATGTGCTGAGAAAAGTGGTGGTGTGGTGGTTTGCACTGATGAGATGTATTTCATGTCTTGACCTTTTGAAACTTGTAATTACATTTATTCCTGTGAATATGCTTCATGAGAAAAAGCAGCGATTGCCTAAACTGAATTACAATCCAGTGTGGGGGAGGGCAAAGGCTTGAAATTCTGAGGCTGATTTTCTTTGCCGATTTGTACCAAAGTAAAGCATAGGTAACAGGGCATAACACAGGAATCAAAACAGCTAAAATGGATTTGAAGAAAAACACCCCTAATTTGTCCCATTCTGGCCATGGCCAGCAAAGAAAGTGCAAAGCCTTATTTCCTGCCAGCTTTTCTAACTGGCAACCATGTTCTCTGTTGAGGCAGGAAGAACTCTTGATCAGCATGAAATGAGGCATGGTCTTACAGGTTGAAAAGCATTCATTGAAAAGAAGTGCAGAATCAGTTATATCATACTGTTCTTGATGGACTCATGTTTGTCTAATCTGCTCTTAGAAGAAAAGACCAGGAACAGAGAGCCCATGTTCTTCCCTGGAAATTGATTTTGGTTCTTTATTGTTTTCCTACTGTCTGATTTAGTTCTTCTTTTACTGGTGGTTAAACTCATTTGTTCTGATCCTGCTCCGGGTGAATGTAGAGAAGAGTGCGGTATCTTCATGCATTTGGCAATATTTTTGAATTTGATGGCAAATTCGAAGCTAGACTAAGCAGGCCTCTTTCAAATGTTTTTATATCAGATTGTATAAAAGATACGCTGAAGATATCAGTCTGTTTGGTATGGTAGTATCAACTAGCTCACCTCTATAAGATGGTAAAGAATCTATTTTCTGTAAATACACTCATTTTTAACTTGATCTCTGTTCACAAGTTAGAAACTCTATTTTGTATCTTAACCATAGCTAAATAGTAATTTACTTAGTAAGTATATATATCACATGGTTGCTGCCAAGTTTTGCCTGTGAAAATTGCTTATCCAGACTATTCTGTAGATACATACCAACGACGTTTGTAGGAAGCCTGATCAATAAGTAAGTAGAAAATTATTACATTCCATGAGTTTATGTACAGCATGTAAGTTTTCTTCCTGTATCGCTTAGTAATTTGTTTGGCAAGGTTTAAATCATTTCAGTGCAGTTAGTGTGTTCTGCACTAAACACACTTTTTGATTTTTACCTATTTTTTTTTTTTTTTTTTTTTTTAGAGCAGAACGTATTGTATGGCAGGGCTGCAGCATTGCAGGGTAGCTATCTTTAGATAGAAGGTTCCTCTCTCTGTAATTCCTAAATTCAAGTCCAGTCTCCTGCTGCCAGCTGTCATTTGCATGATGACTTTCATAAAATGATCAACTATTCATCATAAAACTGGTTAATTATTTTTGCATTTTGTACGTGTTGGTGTTCTTGTAGCACTTACCTCAAAAGCTTGTTTTTTCCAGTAAAAGCTTTTCTCTGATTTTCAACTCAATTCTTGGATATCAGTTGGCTGTTTTCTCGTCTTGTCCTTTATCTTAAGAGCTTCCTTTGTCTTCTCTCATAAATTGGGTTCTCTGTTCCCATGATCATCCTGCTAGCTCTGGTCTAATGGGAGTCCAGTGTTCTTGAACACAGATGATGAGGATTGCAGTCTGTTTTCCAGATGAGGTTAAAGCCTTCTGCCATATTACCGCTATTTTCCCGTATCCTGGGAATGTTAGGCAATTCACTATGATGTTATGTGCCTTCCTATTTTTTAATTAAGGAGAAAATTTCATATTTATATTCTAAGACGGAATTGGTCACTGAATACCTTCTCACAGTATTTCAGTTCTTTAATAAAAAATGTGTTAGACAGACAAAATGTAGAATAAAAACATTTGCTCTCAGCATTTACAGATGCATTTTTGCATCTGGTACGTAATCTTAAGAGTGGTTTCCTAACACTTAGTTGTGTGTACGCATTTTGTGATATAGTCTTGTATATTTGCCTTCCACAAAAATGGTCACAGAAAAATAATTTTTTCCAGATGACGCTGAAAAGCATTTATACACGTCTGTCAGAGATAGTTGTTATTTCATTATGAGCTAGAAATACTCGCTCTTTTTGAGGCTTTAAAAATGTGTTGAATCCTCAGTATCACAATTTGAAAGTTATTTCAGAATATGCTCATCATAAGTAAAGGCAGCTAGCAGATTTTTATGCTGTACTTGGTGGCAAGATAAAATTAAACGTTGGAGAAGCTTGTTTCTCCTCCACCTCATATTTTTTGAGCTGTCTAGGTGATAATCCTAACAAACAGTGTGCATTTGTGTTTGGTTCAAGGGAAAAGTGCATGAAGTGCATAGTTTTCCCAGCCTTTTGAGTTCTCTTGCAAAAGAATTCTGTCTCCCTGGAAACGATTAAAACTGGGGAAATTGCTCTTTGTTGGAGTCCTGTCCCCCGCCCAAGCTCCAAAGTCTACCAGCGCTTGGCACTTCCCCCTTTGCATGGGTGCCGTGTTCCCATGATCTGCTAGTTTTGTTCCTTTATGCAGGGATAACTTTTGTAAAAGAAAAAAAAAAAAGCAGCTGTGGGATAACAGCACAGTGTGGCCTTTCCTCTGCTGTACTGCACTTGCTTAGAACACAATTTAGAAATGATTATGTTTACAGAAAGGCCAAGTGTGTCTTGAAGTGTCCAAGTGTCTGCACAGGTATGAATTGCTGTGGCTTACATGTAAGATGGCCTTACTCTAGCATTTGTTGTTACCTACATTGTGTTTTGCATAGCACTTATCGCAGTGAAATAACTGTAGCAAAACTTGGGTGGTATTTTAATCTATTCCCCTGCTTTAATAAGATTGATTAAATTCTAGTTAAGTATCTGTTAATTTATGTCTGAGGAAATGTGTGTGTGTGAATGTGTGTGTGTGTGTATATATATAAAAATAAATAAATACCTATGTGAATGTATTGGTCTCATTAATACTGTACACTGACAGATAGAAGTTAAGGGAACATTGCACTTCAATGTTTTGTTCCTCGCCCATTATCTAGGATACAGGATCTCTTTCTCATGCAGATTGATAACTAAGGCAACTTTCATAGCCAGCATAAGCAGAGGTGGCTAACCTGCGTTTTGAAACTGAGTAACTTGCTGAAATCCCATGTCCTTTGTAAAGAGACAAAAAGAAATAGCTTTATCAAAATTCAGATGCAAGCTTTTAGGTTTAGGATAGATGTTTCTCCCCACTTCTGAATCCTTATCTTGAGAAAGATAGATGAATCATTGCTGCCACCTTGAGGTTGTTATTTTGTGTTTACATCGTGGAACTTAACTTGCCAGTATTGCTACAGTTTAATACATGGACTCTGTTTTATACAAGTTAATTATTGGGGGTGTGCAGAGTGGGTCAGTGAGCAGTTGCATCCAGGGATGGGAATGGCTTTAAAGCACAATGTTTGATTGAGCCTTGTTCTCTGTAGCAGCAAAAAAGGAGCGGAGGGAGGACTGTGCAGAGTGAGCACTTGCAGGAGGAGAGAGATTGAGTAGTGAGGTCTTCTGCCATTGTTTATTTTTATAACCATGGGAATGAAGGGTGCACAGAATTCCAGCGCCGACTAACGAGCATGCAGTTTGTACAGTTCCTGATTCCAGTCCTTGTTCTTTGAAAGTCTACAACCCTAGGTCCAACAAATCTGCAAAGCAGACTGAAAAAAAAATGTTATGCCTGGTACATTGAACTTCTTAAAATCAGACTTCCACCTGCCACCAGTTTGATGAAAGAGTCCATTCAAAAAATCTGAAGAACAGGAGGTAATAGTAAATGGAAATCTTCTGTAAGAGCACTTAAGATTTTATGCACTCAGGATGCATAGGTTCAAAGAATAGAAAAGTGTCTCAACATCTTATCTCCTTTTGTGTTTATGGGAGATCTTGTTTTAATGGAAACCAAAGATCTTGCATTTGCTTTCTCCAGTCTCTTTCCTACCTTCCTTTTTCTCCCTAAAGGGAGGGTTCATCCAGTGTAAGTCTTTGCAGCTTTGTGGTTTTATATTAAATTGAGATTTCCATCTCAAGAGGAGAGACTTGGAGCAACTATTAAATAAAGTTAATTCACTAAATTAAATTGTCTGTTGTTTCAACCAAATCCAGTGATGGCGATGGTGATGGATTAGATTTCTCGGCACAATGGCGTGGAACAGGAATGCACTGTTGAAAGCACCATCATTGGGTGAAATTTAAGTGTCCTTGCCTTATTTTCAATTTGAGTAGTGATGTCATATGCCTCTAAGTTTTTTGGGGGGTTGAGAGGGGAGGGTCCTAATATCTTTTTTATTATTATTTGTTGTAACTGACTACTGAACTGACCTCTCTTTATACCTCAGAAGAGTTCTGAAGTGTAGTTTTCATGAGCAGTTTCATACCAGCAGTGAAATAAGTAGTCATTGCCCCCTTGCCTCTGGCAGCTCGCTGTGCTTGCACACCCCTTAGTATGGGGGGGAATGCCTGTATAGAACCTAGTGCCCCACAGTCACTAGGCACAGGCCTGTGGTAAACTGAGTTAGAGAATACGTAAAACTTCCACCCCCAAAAAATCAATAAAATAAAAACTTTTGGGGTTTTCCTGCTAGATTTGTTCCCTGATCTGAGTCACTACCTGATAGTATAAACAATGGTTCTGGCACAGTGGAAAGGGCAGTACAGGGCAGGGGTGAGCTGGGATGGCTGAGGCAGCCTAAGCCGCATGGCTCAGGCATCGTTGCAATGATGGAATATGTTACTACAGCGCAGACTTGATCCATCTTTCATCTGTGTTGTAAGAATGACATAGTTATCGTCACAAAAATCTCTCATAAGCCTAATATTTAATTAAAAAAACTTGTTGGTATCCTCCAGTCTGTTAATTCTTGTGAGTATGTTTTGTGGACAGCTTCTCTTGGTATTTTTGTCTTCTGTCTCCAGCTGAAGTTACCGCATGGCTTCCTCTCTTCAGCTTATTTTTATCGCCTAATCTTCCTGCTGAAAATCTACTGAATGTGTTCAAAATGGTGTTCTTCCATTTTCCTTCCACTGTGTTGAGGTCTACCACGCTTTGTGTCAGAAAAGCATATCGGTGGGGCTGGAAGGGAGTGCCAGGTCTGTTTAGGTTTGAAGGTAGTCTTGCGTGTCCTCACCCTGATACGGGAAATTTAGATAAAGTTATTCAAAGAGAAGATGGGGCAACTTCAATCCCTTCAGAGCCGTCACCTCACACATCTTCCCCTCTCTGCCCCCGGAGTCTTTTGGTACTTCCCATTTTCTCCTAAATCTCTCTCCCTATGCCCCATTCCTTGTGCCGGAAAACTGACTCCACCTCCTTGCCAAACCAACATGATGCTCCTCAATCTCTTTCCTCTCTTCCAAATACCTTTCCTTTCTGCCTGTACGTGCATTTTCTTGTTTCCAAGCCATTTATGCACTCTTGAGCCCTCCCTTTTTAGACTTCCACCCTGTTTTTTTCCGCACTTTCAGTGAAATACCGCCAGATTGCTTGGAAAGTGCAGTAATTTTTCATGGATGCATCCGCTGTTGCTGCCTGTTTAGTTGGTCAAAATTATCCTCCATCACTCTTGTTTCTTCCCTGAGAAAGATTCAGCTTCATGAAGACTGATAGGAGTTTTTGGCTTTCCTTTTTTGCTTAGGTGTCTTCTATGTAACTTACAAATACAGAGTTGCTTTCCCCTTTGTTTTTCATAAATTTTACTGTTAAAATGCTGTTAGATTTTATATTCCCTTCCTTCTCACTGTTCGGTATGATAGAGCACTGACAATTGCCAAACATTTCATCTGATCTCTGAATGAGTTTGTGGAACTGCAGGATGGAAAGGCCATCCGTGACTACAGAAGGGAAGCCAGTTTTCCATGCGTCTTATGGCTGAATGCAGTCCAGACGCTAGTTGGATAGTAGAGAAGTAGTAAATAAGTAAGTAAAATCTTACTTTTCAAGCTTTGATCTTGTAAAGGAATTTAATTATTTCGGTTAGTATTAGGAGTGTACTTGTCTGTCTTACCACCCTATAAATAACAGTGTATTTATCTCGCAGTAATTACTCTGGAAGCTGAAATGGTCTTAAAGTAATTGAGCCTTGTTCTTCTACAAATAACTAAGTAGTGTCTTCTCAACGTCCTGAAAAAGTAGCCTTGATTTCCTGGAATGCTGTGTGCTGAAGCCACAGTTTGAGCAATTTTTCCATTGCTAAGGGAATTCCAGTCCCTTCCTGTGGAATAAAACTATATTCATTTGGGTCCTTCTGTGATTGTAAGGTGTGTGACAAAACGTGTGCAAAAAGATGCTGCCCACGAGATGGCGTTCACATATTACATCCCTGCTGTGTTTATTTCAGGAAGGGTAATCAACAAGAGAATTAGCCATTACATTTTGATTGCTTGTGAGATTAGTAAATTTGTATCCCAACTGTATGTTGTTAAAAAGTAATGGATCTGTTCTACAGAAAAGTAGATTAATCTAATGATCATTTTCTCATTTTGGATGCTACAGCTTATTGTGTCTTTCTGAAAACATGAGCTGAAACCCCATTCTTTCCTTGATGTATTTGAAAGGAAATAACTGCAAGCATTACAACTATACAAGCACAAAGTATCTGGATTAGATAACCTGATACAAACGCTAAAGGAATATTTTTTTTTTTAAAAGAACTTGCTAGATTTCAAATGCACTAACTTACGTTTATATTGTCTTTACTCAGTAATCTATGTAGGCTTAATAGAAAATTGTATGTGAAGATACGACTCAAGTGTTTTGATGGCAAGAATGTGCTATTAGAATTTAATAACACCTATTTCTAATGCTAATTATATTTCCAAAGTATGAATACGCAAAATAAATCTGAGATAAGCATAAAAAGGTAATGTCCTCTTCACTTTGTTTTATTACAGCCAGAGACTAGAAATGAAAGCACAAGTTGCAGACGCATTTATAGCAAAATTCCAGCTGACACCGGATGAAATGAACCTCCTCCGAGGCACGAAAGATGAGCCAATTACTGAGGTAGCTCAATGAACATTAAAAGCTTTGCTCTGAACTAAAATGTAGAAGGGTCCTAGCTGAATTGTACATGAGATCTTATTATCAGTTTGTAATTTAATTTTTTATGGAGGAATGTACCTTTTAACAGACTGGTGAATTTCTGATGAGTATGAAATGTGTGATGAAAGATTCAAGTAACAGGAAGGGAAATCAACATTAAATTCTAGTTTGTGTAATGAGTTTAAGGGGCAAATGAGCTACCGGGTGCTTCTACACTTAAAAAAAGACCTTTATGAATTTTCAGTGAAGATGTTTTAAAACTTCATCACACTCAAATAAAGCACATGAGAAATTTGCAGCGCTTCAGCAATATGTAGTACTGCCCTTGTGCATGTGTGTGTGCGCATTTTGCATATGCATGTATATAAGCATTCAGTGATATGAAATAATATAAGCTGAGACTTTCCCTCATTATTATTCGGTTGATGAAGATACTAGGTGCTGATTCACTTTTAGCCACCTTCCAAAACAAGTTTGTAACTATGGTTTGAGTAAGAAGGCACATTGTTCTGCAGTAAAAGCAAACTGAATAATGAGAGAATTAAGTACACTTAATAGATTTTTATTATTGTAGCTGCATAGAAACCTTCACTTAAATGTAGACTACCTGCTGAGACATACTATCTCGTTTCCACAGGCATCCTGTTTGCAGTTAAAGCATTATTAAAGACGTGGAACAGATAACCATAAACAGTGCTAATGAAAGCATAAATGGAATGTGTTAAATGATTGTGCACTTGAGTAATTGCTGTATGCTTTTGTACCAACTATTACTGTGAAAGAACATTCAGGTTTCTAAAACGCATATGTTGCAGGGAACAATGGCAGCAATGCTGTGCCGTTTATTCAGTGCTTGGTTCACAGCAGAACAAGGATTAGTCCTTTTGATACTTTGATCTGTCTAAAAAGTGTGCAGAAGTAACCGAGATATAATCGTAGTTGTGCTACTGAAATGGCAGACCTCATTAAAATCACGTGTGTGCTTTTCCCCTATGATACAATCAACCAGCACGCTTAAAACATTTTTAGTCATGCTTCCGTTTTGGCAATTTTTTAATGCTTTTTTTTCCTGAAGGAAGAGTGATTTGGGTTTTTATAAACATGACCTTCAAAACAGCTGATGCAAGGCAGCGTCTGACTTCACTTAGAATTTGTAATGTTTTTGTGACTTGAGCCAGAATGAAACTCTACTGAGGCAAACGGTGTTCAAGTCACAAAAGATATAACAAACAGTTATATCTGAATTCTCTAGTCTCCTCCATGATGTCTGAAAGATGATTTCATAATAAGACATGTGTTTGAAAATGTTAGTGGATTTCCATTTGCTCTCTAAAACAGTAACAAAATAACTTTTTTGGACATAGTCCATGTCTTCTGGTTTTTTTTTTGTCTTCGCTGCTGCTGCTGCTGTGTTATTCAGAGGGGAAAGATTGTCCTGGAAAACCTTCGTCTATTACAAATGTTTGATTTTTCTCAAAGTTATTATATGAAAGCAAAAAATATCAACCTATAATCATTGTACTTTACAATGTTTCAGTTTGCTCTTTAGTTGTTAATGCTGATGGGGAGCAGATGATGGACTGCTTAGTAATGTCCTCAAAATCTCCCCAAAGTGTTAAGTGATAAATATAAAACACATGCATGCTACATAAGACAGGTTAAAAGCACATCTTGGCTGCTATTAATTTTTTATTTTGTATGTGTGTGTAAGAAAGGTGTGATGCAATGGGAAGGAAAAAAATCCTGAGGGTCTTAAGGTGGAATGAAAGGTGAGAGGTGGTAGAGGGGAGGGCTTGTATTTTAAAAGCAGCACTTGGAACACAGACCTGCAAGGAACATAAATATGGAATCGAAATGGGGAGTATAGAGTGCTAGAGATTTGAATGAGAAGTTACTGCTTTCAAACACTGCTATTTTTTTTCTTTTAATTGATTTAGGATTTTTTCAAGGCTTTGGGAAGAGTAAAGCAAATTCACGATGATGTCAAGATTCTCCTCCGGACAAATCAGCAAAGGGCAGGGTGAGTGCTGCTTACGTGAATCCAAGACAGCCATTTACTAGTTAAAAGCACAAGTTACAGCAAGGTCTCATTCTTTACTTCATATAACTACACAGAGTATTTCGCAGAAAAACAAAGAATAGTAATGTGTTTTTAAATTTTCATAATTTTAATAATGATGGGCTTTATTTGATTTGTACATGCCTTTGCTAGTCCTACGTAAAATAGTATTTGCAAATAAAATCTTTTTGTCTTGTAGCTTGGAAATTATGGAACAGATGGCTTTACTGCAGGAGACATCTTACGAACGACTTTACAGATGGACTCAAAGTAGGACTAAAAATGTTTTTATGTTTATGAATATTATTATGATGATTCCTTTAATTCCTTGATGTGGATTGAACTCAGCGAAAACCCTTTCCAAGATTCACTAACAAGGCTTTGGACTTTCTTCTTAGTGAAAGGTCTGTTGTGAACCAAATAGTCAATTAGAGATTCTCTTCTTTTTTGGGCCAATCTCATCCCTATTTGTAAAAGTGTATTATTTATTTGTATTTTCACACGTTTTTTCACAGAGAACAACTACTACAGTTGTGTAGTCTAAGCAAATTAAGTCTATTGCATTTCATTTTTTTTGCAGGTTACAGGGAAGTTGTTGTTTTTGACAATTTGGTACTAAGATCTAGTTTAGTGGGAGAACTGGCTTATCTTCAGAAGACAAAAAAAACCCTAACCTTATTTTACCAGGATGCTCTTTTGAATGATAGTAGGCAATTGGGTTTTTGCATATATACTCTGGATCCAAGCATCAGTGTTCAATGTAACATCTTGATAGTGTAAAATTTAGATGCTTTTTTATTAGTTCTTTCTTCTCCTAAAACATCAACAGGAAGATTTGGGGGGGGGGGGGGGTGCAATTTTATTTGTTAGCTGTTTGTTAGCTATTCTTCAGTGGATGCTCAAAGCTCAAATAATGTCTGTGGTTTCACCCTAATGAAAATTTGTAATTTTTATGCTGATGTTTGATTTCGTTTCTATGGAATTCATGCAAGGAATATACAAGACTATATAGTTAATATGATGAAAGTAAAAAAAAAAAAAAAAAAAAACAAACAAACAAAAAAAAAAACAAAAACAAACCAACAACCAAACAAACCCAGAGCTTGCTTAAATACTTGCTCCCTTTTTTCTTAATAGTTTACATGGAACGTGGTAAACAGTTGTAAAGGAGACTGACAGAATTCTGATGATTGCATTTATATGTGGGTGCAAACAGATGCTGACATTCCTTTAATTTTTACTATTGTCAAAATTTGTGATGGACATTCATTGTACAGTGAAGTACTGCTTGTGGGGGAGTTTAATTACATTAACATGAACTAGGCCAGGTAGCATATTCTGAAGGCTTCAATTAAAAATCAAAAACTTCTGAGTTTTTAATTAATTTTCTTGTTTGACAGATTGTTATGAAAGCTATTACACTGTAAAGAGTGGACTTCTGTCTGTGTTGATATTTTATAGATGAATGCAGGACTTTGACACAGGAATCATGTGACGTTTCTCCCGTTCTTGCTCAAGCCATGGAAGCCTTACAAGATAGACCTGTCCTCTATAAGTAAGTAAATATTTGTGATTATCTCTACCAGAAATGAGTATTTCCAGTATATAACACTTAAAGATTGGCATGAATCACAGTACCAATGAAGGTGGCAATTTAGTCCTGTGTCAGATTTAAAAAAAAAAATAAATACAAAAAATCATATTTCAACTTCTTTAAATTTCAGAAGTCTTTGATATAATTATGGTACAGTAAATGTCATTGGACTTTTTCTAACTTAATAGTTTCTAATTAAAATAAAATGTCAGACTGTTTTTATTTTAATCTAAATGGAATTGTGAATTTCTGCTGCATTCATTGTAGGGTTTTTCTGCAGAAAAAAAAAAAGCTGTCTAAAGCATGTGATTGCCTCATTTAAGTTCCCAAAGTGGAAAAATTGATAAAGGCTCATAAGGCTTACTTTTACTGAAGTGCTTCTGGTAGTAAGCATGTCTTCCATTGTGAGTTGTACAGTAATCTATTGAAAACATATGGGCCTCTAAAGTGTAGAGCTACTTTTGTATATGTATATAAAAAATACACTACTGTTTGTTTCTTGTTGAGAATTTGCTGAAGGGACAATGTAAATGAAATGGTCCTTAGTAGAGACAACTACTTAACCACGAGGTGGCACTCTAAGAACTGTTTTTATTGGAGTGAGTGTACCTGAAGAGGTGGTACTTACACTTTTTGGCCTTTTAGGTCTTTTTAAAAAAAATGCATTCATTGCATTTTGCAACTATGGCAAATTACTTTTAGCCACAGGCATCCAGGAGAGCAGAGTACTAGGCAGCCTTTCAGAGGCTAGCCTTGTCGTTGAGAGTGTCAGATGTGCAAAGGTGTAGGTATGTGACGCTGTAAATCTCCACGGAGCTCTTCATGGGGAAAATGCATCGTGCAAGTGGACCTTAAAAATTCCGTCAGTATGAGAGAGCACACACATCTCGACATGTTCTATCAGTTCTGCGAGTTAATGTGAGGGAGAGGTGGTGTCACTTGACGTCCCCAGCTATTGCATGTGGTGCATTGCAGTACGTTGGGCCGTAGCTGTGGACTGCAGAGTCCTTTCTTGCATTCTCTCCTCCAGGCCCTCGTTCACACCTGCAAAGGATCAATCATAACTGCGTTCACAACATTTTATAAGATTCTTTATAGATACAGTTTATATTTTCTGTAATAAATATTTTGTTAAATTCTGTTACTTTCAAACTTCATAAAACTATTGTTTTGCTTTCTTAGCCTTTATGGAAAAAAATTAATAATCTGCTCTATAAATCCACAGCTGGCCACTGTAAAATAAATCTGCAAAAGAGACTTTATTTTTCTCCTGACATCTCTCTCACAAACAGCAGTTCTAGTGTTACCAAAGGTAGAACTTGGTAGGTAGGCCTTCTCTTCTGCCCATAAGGCAAAAAAAAGTAAACATTACCGTAGAAGATGCAGCCATATGTCTCTCACCATAGATTATCATGCTTAAACTACTTGCTGTAGCGGTATTGTCAAAATTGCAGTACTGGTGCTTTAAATTTTAAATCTCAAGATTTAGTTTATTCCCTTCCAAAAATTTTTGTATACCCTTAGTACAAAACAAACTGCTGAGTTTAAAATGTAAGAATTATGTCACAAAGAAAGTAGTTTTAAATTCTTGTTGCTTTTATGCATATAAGCGCTGCTGTGAGAACTAAACACTTTTCATCCAAATCAGTGCCCTTGCACCTGACAAAGATTGTGATTTGACTGGGTGAAAGTGAGTAAGACGGAGAAACAAAACTACACATCCTTGTTTTATTATATTGACTTCTGTCTTGGTAACTTGAAGGTGGCAGAAAGATTGCACCGTGGATGGACTTTTGGGAACTGCAGTCAGTAGGGATCTGAAATAAACATTTCAGTTTGGTTTTCACTTCCTGTTTCTAACAGAAAAATTGAAAACTGTTTTGTAGAAAATACATGGAGTCATAGCTCAAAGCAGTGTTCCTCTTTGGTCCTCCACTATGATTTTCAAAGCGTTTTCTCCACCTCCTTCTTCCCCCTCCCAGCGATCATTACTTTACTGGGTTTTTGAAAAATTGAAGCTTGGCTGAAAAGAATCCAAATGTTGTTTTCTTCCCCTAACATGAGTACGTGTAATAGAACAGTAGTAAATACTGTGTTTCTAGGGTAAATAACAGTAACTACTGAATTTTTTTAAGATACAGGATTTTGTTATATTTATATCCTGTTCTGCTGGGAGCAAAAGGAAAATTAGTGGTTTTCTTTTTAAAACAAAATTATCATTATTAAATCCTGGTTTTAAAACTAATAATGAGATCACAAGATCTGTTTCGCTGCTGTAGTTTTAATGATCTATTATATAGCTATTATTAGATGGAAATAAAAAGCTTAGCTGGTTTCTACAAACACTTGAGATTTTTCACTGGAGTGCTGCTACTCCTGGACTGTGGATAGTCAGCAGATCTCACTTTTAATTGCTTAATTTTTTTAAATAGTAATTTATTAAAGACTTTTTTAATCAGGTTTTTTTGAATTGCAGATATGTACTCTCTGACTTAACAAGTACATTGTATGAAGAAAAAGATTTAAATGGAAATTTCAGGATTCTTCAGTGTGCTTTTTTCGCCCCTCTCTCAAAGAGTAATGTAGATTGAAAAGAGCAAAACTGAAAGATCCCTTGGACCTTTTATAGCATAACAGAAATGTAATTGAACTTAATTTGGAACATATTTGAAACAGTGTATTGTTTTCTTTTGTATTTTGTTCTTCACATCTGTTTAATTGTGAATGCAGTACACATTTCACTTTAGTCAGTGAGTAATATGCTTTTATTATTATTATTTTTGTGTCTGTTCAGCTGCTGTCATTGGTAAGCGACGCTATGCTTACTCTTTGGCATTTCTTCAATTATATTCGAAAAATAAACTGTTGTGTATTTTTTTTTTTTCTCCTTTGTAATTTGTTCTGTTCAAAATGCTAAAATTTGTTTTTTCAAGAAAACAGAAGTGTTCCATAGCTTGCAAAAATCCTGTTTCTAAGCAGATGTACCAGGGATGTTAGCAGTTTTCATTACCCATCCTTCACTTGGTGTCGTGCTTCAGCCCCAACAGAGAGGTAGCCTGCTCCAAAAATGAGCCGTGTGTATGTTTTTGGTACCTCCTCTACTAACGGCAAGCCATTTGAGATTGTGCACTCTGGGCTGTAGTTGTCCATCCATTAAATATCTAGCTAAGACTCATTTGCTTAAAACCAGCAAACAACTATCAAATTTAAAATATTTTTTTTGCTACTGATCATGTGGTAACCTAGAAGAAGGAGAAAGCCTTGTGTTGCAGTGCAATAAATTGCTGCTTCTGTCGATAGCTGGACCACACACGAACAGGAGTCCTAGACTTGTCAATACATGCTTATATGTACAAAAAAGGAGAAGCTGATTTTTCATTTATTCATTTATTTTTGTGGGGTAAGGGAATGGGAGGGTCAAGGAAGAGTTATCTTTAGTATCTGTTTAGAGGAGTCAAGAAAATATGACAGTTTTGAATACTTCATAGTAGAAGCATTGATGCAACATTTCTAGAATTATAAAAATGGTTACTCATATTAACTGCAAAGTTGAGCTAATAAATGTCGATGAGGTGAACTGTTTTGTTTTACCAGTTTTCATGTTTCAATAACAGGTACACGTTGGATGAGTTTGGAACAGCTAGGAGGAGTGCTGTAGTCCGTGGCTTTATAGATGCTCTTACTAGGGGAGGTCTGGGAGGTACTCCTCGCCCTATCGAAATGCACTCCCACGATCCTCTGAGGTACAGTACTAGCAAGAATGTACATGAAGTAACCCTTCTGTTGCCTATTGGCGCTTTTAATCCCTGACACCATAAACTGCTGATTCACAATGAAATGTCTGTCTTTATTTAGGTACGTAGGAGACATGCTGGCCTGGTTGCATCAAGCTACAGCTTCTGAAAAAGAACACCTAGAAGCTATGTTAAAGCTTGTAACTATTCAAGGTAGGACTAGATTTTAAAATGTAAATTGGGTGATGATAGCAAGTCTGTGATAACTCAGAAAGTGTGATTAATTTATTAGGCTGGGCTTCAGTTATGGGAGTCTGAACTTACATTTTCGTGGAAATAATTTCAGAAGAGCCGGTGGTTGTATTTTGCCAGAAGAAAGCCCTTAACAAAGTATTTCAAAATGCACTCTTTTTATTTTGCTGTGCTTCTTATAGATTTACACTAAATTTACAAAGGAACATTTTAGAGTGTAGTTGAAAGTTCAGAAATTGTCTGTAATCTATATGAATGCATATGTCTGTGAAAACATTGTCATAGGATTGCTTATTGGTAAGTTGAGGATTCCTGTTATGCCTTGCTCATTTTAGTAAATTTTTTACATATGATTCCTTCTTAATGTAACTCCTTCTTCCTGTGATTCTTTTCTGTTCTATGCCAGAAGTTAAATGGAATTTTTTTCTGTCATGTAACATTGTAGGTTTATGGAGGTCAAAGTAGGCCGCTCATAGATATGTGAACCTTTTTAATATCAAAGCTCTCCTTCATTAACAGAACTACAGATTCGCATGCTTATTCTTCAGCCCCTTTGCTCCAAGTACCTTGGACCTTTAAGTGCTTTAAAGACCCTTATCCTGTAGAAGCTGTAGTATGATTTGCCTCCATAGCTTCAGCCAAAGACTTGTTTAATAGATTAAGCATGTGTACTCAGTTGTAACAAACTCAGTGTAAGAACTTACGTTTGATCTGTATCTGGTGAGCTCTTCAGACTGTACGTTTTAATTGAGTCCCACTCTGGGATTTAAAGTGAATATGCATTCTCATTTTCCTTCCTGCTGGAAGTATTAATTGGCTTTCCTAATTAGCAGTATGTGAGCAAGGATGCTGTTTAGGAACTGTTGTAAATCAGACTGAAGGAATGTTACTGGTTTTTAAGTACAGTTACAGTGTACTATAGAAGTGAATTTACTGTTATTTGCTGGCAGTATCTCAGGCAGAGAGCAAAGCAGGCCTCATAATGGTTTTATGGTAGAGAAAAAGACATGGCAATTCTTTGTAGATGATTGTCTGATGCTTCTGCTGTAACTGGGAGGTCCTTCAGGAAAAGCTGGGCACATGGGGGATGTTACTGTATCCGGTTCTGCTGTAGACTGGGCTGCTGCTGCTGCCCAGGCCTGCATTTTGTTGTGAAATTCTCCCACCACTTTATGCAGTGCTTTATTTAGCCATTAAATCCCTTCACCTTCTGTCAAGACGTCAGACTGAGATGCTGTGACCGCATAATTAGATACATTTAGAGCATTTCAGCCATAGATCATAGTAAACTACTTGAGAATGCAGATAATATAAATGCTTTAGGGAAAAAATTTCCAAAAAAATCACCAGGCCAATTTTTTTTTCCCAAGAGACTAGTATAAATAAGAAATTCAGTAGTTCTGTCTGAAGCAAAAATACATTTTCCTAAGCTTTCCTGGAATGGAGAGCTATCGCTGCTGTACAGTTTTCAAGAAATGTAAGGAGGGGTTCTTAGCTTCATACTGGGAGAAACAAAGCCTTGGAGGTGCTGTTAACTATTCCTCTGCATCTTTGGGAAATTTTTTTGATGACAGGGATGGTTATGTGATAAGGTCTGTAAGGCAAAACAGTACTTAATGGGGTACCACTGGGTTTAACAAGAATCGTTTATGGGAAGTGCAGCCTTACGAAGGACCTTGAGATTGTATGTTTTACGTAAGTACAGATCCTGAGTTGGCAGTGGCTAATCGGTGAGTACAGTGTCTGCGGTACTGAGAAATTCAAGTTGAATTCCCTGTGCTGTCGTACAGTCTTCAGGTGTCTGGTTGCACGGGCTACAGCAGAGATTGAGTTAATTTCACTTAGCCATTTAAAAGCGGACATTTTGTTTATTTGCATTTATAGATAATGACAGAGATTTGCATCTCCAGAGGGTAAATCTTTCCAACAAATGTTAGATTTAATGTATGCATTTCTGGAGACTTTCAGCTCAACTGTTTATTTGGGTTTTTTTCTGTTCCCTATAGAGGGAGCCCAAGCAACTACTATAGATAAGACACCTAACTGGGGATCTAAAGTTAGGTCAGTCAGATGTTGTAACTTTAATTTCACCTTGAGTAGCTTTTTGCAGATGGAACTGGGTTTATTATTTTAATTCAAGCGTCTCTGTTCTGAGTTCAGATTTCTGTTTAAATTCTTCTATAAGCTCTGTGTAATTTCAGGACTATGGAGAACGTGGTAAATTGCAGATACATAAAAACTTCCCTTCTCTTCTTAAAAAAAAAAAAAAAGTAATGTGTAGCTGTGGGTGAGACAGAGGTGGATTTAGTCCCAGTGGAAGAAAAATTGTGTGAATGACACATTTTTGGAGAAATGTTCCCATCCCAGTTTTTACTTTAAAGAGAACAAACTATGTAGCCCATAATAAAGTATTCAGGAATAGCTTTTAAAAAGTTTTAAGATTTTAAGCTTGCAAATATTACCTGTTTAAAATTAATCTCAACAAAAATGCTATTAAAATTTTAGGCACCAAAACCCGTTCAGAGAAGTTTAACTATTTTGGGTTGTACTGGACAAGCATAAAGCATCTGGTTCTCTTCTTTGGAGCTTAGGTATTCTGCTAACAGGAGCCTTCCAGTCTTACAGACATCTTACACTTGAAAGGAAGGGAGAATTGCAGCCATTCTGTTTAAGAGATGCTGTAGAAACCCATTTTTCATGGAATTACAGGATCCTAGCTGGAGAGCAGAATCCAAACAAAGTCCAAGAAAGACCTTTCCCTTATAGAAGGATACACAGAGAAAAAAGATAGGTGGTGCACCAGCCAGCCAGAAGCATATCTTCAGTAATTAACTGGTTTTTAAAAGTGATTTTGAGTCTCTAGGAATTATTTATTCCATAATTATGTCAGCGTGATGTACTAATACTTGCAACAGTTATATAAACCATTGTGCTGGAAGTTTGCTAAATCTAAAATATTCTAATTGGAAATTAAAATATATGTGAAGGCACAGATATATGCAGTTCCATGTCCTTTGGTATTTCGTAATTGAACTTGTATATTTTTGCAGCTAAACTTTCATACCCAACAACTTGTTGTTAAGTCAATCTGGTGTAGATATGCTGTTTCAAATATGTGCTAGGTGCTTGTTATATTGATGAACAGCAGAAGTGTGACTGTTCCTACTAAAAAATGTGTAAATTGTTAGGGGGTATCTGGGAGCTAGCCATTACATAACAGACCCTGCATCTTGTGGTTTGCGATCTTGCTTTCTTCCTTGATATCAGTACTCAAATATATAAACATATTTTTATTACCTTACCAATTTAGTATGCTGAAATTCTTACAGCCACCACACTGAATTCAGTTGTTTCTGCTTATGTGGCTTTTCACGTATCTTGGTGTAAAGAGACATTGGCACAGATCTCTGATCTTTTAGAATTTTTACTCTTCAGAGGTAATCTCTCTTAGTTTGAAATGAGATCTGCAAAATAGAGCTTCAGGTCACCTGATTGCTGTCACATGTCACAGTCAGTTTGTTTACTGTTCATTGCATGGGTCCCATCTGAAGATGAACTCCTGTTGACAAGTTTTAAATTAGAATTAAAGTATTGCTTTCTCCATAAATCTATTCTGAGTTGTTACTGAAGTGAGAGCTTGAAGATCTGTTGCTTTCAGTTTGATTGATTTATGACAGTACTGGTTGCCATGCAACAATTCATTTGTGTTCCATGATAAGATAGGGCAATATTCTCTTTTGTATATAGTTCTGTGAAAGATGAGTTTCAATTGCTGCTGGGGAGGAAGCGTTTGCTAATGCTGCAGCACACAGCAGTGTGGAGGTACATATGTGATTTAATTTGTAACGATGTCAGTACCAAATGCTGACAGACACGTGTATTTACGGTTCAGGCTTTTCAAAATGGTATTTACTGTTGCTCCTTGAGCATCCTACTGGCCTGCGTTGGTTTTTTTTTTTTTTTCTGTTTAATTTGGTGAAGTGCTAATATTGAGCCTTACCGTGACAGTTTCTTACTAGATCATTTATTCTTCCCCTTGCTCCTTCTCCCTCAAATCCCCAGGCAGTGTGTTGTGCTAGGAAGCAATTGCATAGCATAAGATAATGACTCTCCAGGACTCTGTTTTGTCATGCAGCTATTTCTTAATGGCTAGATTTGAAGTTCAGTGGAGGTGTAAACTAGTCTTGTGGAGAAGAGAACATGCAGTTCCTAATGCTTTTTATGGAGGAGTAGCTCCTACATTTGTTTATTTGTTTTATAGTCTTGAAGAAAAGAGAATTACATTTGCATAATCTTAGCATGTGTTTGCATTAACTGTAGGTGTGGAAGAAAATATTCAAGAAGTAGTTGGGCACATCACAGAAGGTGTCTGCAGGCCTCTGAAGGTGAAGTATTTTGTTTTCCTTAGCATTCTAAATACAAACATTTTTCTGTTATGTTTCTTCAGAACCCCTGTCCCCATCTCTGCAATGTTTTTTTCATTCCCTTTGGTTAAAAGTTAGATTCTTAACTTTAATTTTGAAGGGTTTCATGATTCTCAAAGATTACATAGTTCAGAAATACCTGGTTTGAATAGTTATATAGTGTGATATACCAGGATACTAAGCCTGTATCTCGATTTTTTTTTTATAATTTTTTTTTTTTTTTTTTACTTTTCCTAAGTTCAGGGGTGCTTATATACAAAAATTTAGCTTTGGGATAGGTATACAGGAATGGCAGTAACGGGTCAAATGAAAAATCAATTTAATTTACTACCCTGTTTTTCATAATGACCGTTAGCATATGCATAGGCAATAACGTAGAGGCTATGAAGTTGTGTCATGATACTTCTGTAGAATAGTTTCCTCACCTGTTTGTGGAGGTACTAAGGAATTACTGAGCCATAGCTACTGGCTTTGTATTTAATAGACCTCAGTAGAGTTTTTTTCTTGCATGCATATGTCAAGTTGATATAAAATGTTGGTATTTACAACGTATCCTGCAGGAGGGAAGTGCACAGTTTAACTGTATGCTGTGTGAAAAGCCGGTTCCTTTTGGTTTTGTTTTGTTTAATAACTCCAGCTCTTGCATTGAAAGAAACAATGAAAAATAGTTTCCTACTTCCCATCTTTACGCTACTCTGATTTGCTGTATTTCTCTCGCATCCCTCCGCAGTTGTCTTTTTTCCAAGCTACAGCCTTAGTCAGTTTAGGGGACCCATTTGATAGAAATCGTTAATAATGATCCATCAAATGATTGACTGTCTTTTTTTATTGGATGTGCTTCGCATAAGCAGAAAATAAAATAATGAAGATGATGAAGCTGATACCAATAATTGCCTGATGGTGCAGCGTATAAATCCAAGTGTTTTTAAAGTAAAATCTACTATACTAAATAGTATTATAATAAATTTCTCTTAGGCTTCTCTAGCTTTAAAAGCTGTGTCCAGTTGCCAGATAGTCAGTCTCAAATGTTAACAAGTAGGTTCTGAATACTATACATAAGTTCCTGATAAGAAGGAGATAAGGTCTGAAGGGAGGTAAAACTGAAGGAAGTGCCATTTAGAACGTCACAGAATCACAAAAGGGTTGAAGTTTGCAGGGACCTCTGGAGGTCATCTGGTCCAAACTCCCTGCTCAAGCTGGGCCGCCTAGAGATGGTTGCCCAGGACTCTGTCCAGATGGCTTTTGAATACTTCCAAGGATAGAAGTATTCCCATATATCCACAGCCCCTCTGGGCAACTTAGGCCAGCGCTTGGGCACCCTCACAGTAAAAAAAGTGTTTCCTGATGTTCAGACAGAACCTCTGGTGTTTCTGTTTGTGCCTATTGCCATATAATTATGATCATTCTTCACAGAATTTAGTTTTTGAACTGTCAAAACACACCTGTCGTATTAGACAAACAAGCTAATATCACAGGGTTGATTTTTTTTTTTTGAAGATATTTTCCAAGTTTTCTGTGTTAATTCTTGCATGCTTTAGTTCTGTTAATACTGAATGCTGACGTGTGAGTTCAGCGTTTCTGTACATTCCAACAAAGTAATTAGGGATAGAATCAAACCTTTGTGTAAGTCAGAGGGAGTTTTGGTCTTGATTTGAGTACTTGATTTGTACAGTTTGGCACAAAACACCTTTCGTTTTGATTGCCAAGCTCTTTACGCTTGTGCGCGTCTCCTATCTGTAGAAATACCCCATGAAATATTGTAGGTAGGTAGTTACTGCACTAATAAAAATGAAAAAACCTAAAAGAACAATTAAAGACTTCCCATTGTATTCTGTATTTTAATAGAATGCAACTTAAGTTAATTCACTGCCAAAGTAAAATATGTAGTAGTTACTGTTTCCCCTGGGGAAATCTTCCCTAGCAATAAAGCAGAAAAAAACACTGAAACCCCCAAGCAGAAAAGCCTTCATACAATGCAGTTAGATAATTGCAAGCCATCGCATTGAGAGGAACAACAAAAATAGACTTAGTTTGGAGGAGTCTTTTCTGTCTTCTGCTTTCTGAAGATTGTCCGCAATAAGAAAAATAACTGCGTTAATTTCAGGGAAAACACTCTTTACTGTAGTTGTGTTGCACCACAGTATACTGCTTTTCTAGTGGATTTCTGCTGATGTTTGCAAACCTGTCACTTTGATTTGAGTTGATGCTGAAGTGTAAAATAGCCTGATAAAAGCCTAGTAATAGAATTTCCACGAGCGCTTTTAAGTACTTAGAAATATGTAGAATTTTCTTACCAGTTTATGCCTTTCCATGTGAGTGTACAGTATGATACCATTTCCTTACTTTTGAAGCAAGGTTATGCTTAGATGCAGTATGAATTGTCCACGTTTCTTACTGATAGTTGGTTTGAGTTTTAGGCGTCCAAGTGAATCTTGAGTACTCACTAGCGGTAGACTTCACCACAGGCATCTGATTTCAGATGGAAGCAGGAGGACCCTAAAAAACATTTAAATTAATGTCCTTGTCTTTTCCATAGCGTGTAAGATGACATCAAAACTAACAAAATAATTTTTGATGCCTTATGTAGACTTCAGATAGTCTTTTATAGTCCACTGAATACAGGACACAAAGGATTAAGAAACAGTAAGCTGTAAGTCCAGGACTTCCCTGAGCAGGTTAGGTTGAGTCACTTGCAAATTTCCATTCTCCGGTGCAGTGAAGATTTCTGTCTGGGAAGCAGCAATGCTTCTTTTCCTGCTTTGGTTTTTGAATTATCGTTGGTTTTTTCCTAACCCTAAAATATTTAGTGGGGTTTTTTTATCTCCTTCTGCCTATTCTGTCTTTTTCTGTTTCTTAAGTATTTTCTTTTAGTTATTGCTTTTTTTTGACAATATTTTGATTTCCCTCTTTTTCCCCTGCCTTAGTTTCTTTTGCTGTACACCTAGACTATACTCAGTATCTATGCCCAAATGACCTTTTATGTAACATTGGAGGCAGGTATTTGTTTATATATATATACCTTTGTATATACATATGCATTGAAGAGCAAAGTTCACCTGAGTGTTGAAATTATCTTGGCGCATTGAGCACTGCGAAGAAGAGTCAAAAATTAGACTTTGTTTTTCGTCTCTGACTTAGATGCAGAGGATTGAGGAAGGACAATCTTAGTTAATTCTCGCTGCAGCTGGCTCTGAGAAGGCGGCGCTGCCGCACATTGCGTTCCATGGAACAGCAGGCGAATAACTTGGGCGGGCGGGAGGCGGCTGGTGATTTGTGTGTTGCCCTTTCACACGCAGGCACGTGGGACAACAGCGCAGTGATAAGTCACTGTCTGTCGCTGCCTCAAAAGTGCCCAAAGATTGACCCTGGGGCAGCCTTTTATGAGTGGATTGAGACTGTGTGTGCCGTGGAGACAAGGCGTCAACTGTTCGACTGTGAAGACAGTCAGCACTGTTTTGGTCTGTGTAGCCAGTATCTCCTGGTTGAGATAAACAGCCAACGTAGCTGGTCATTAGTTATAAATATATGTAATTAAATACATATAGGAGGTATATAATCTTTCCTTTAACTGAAGGAGAGATTAATCCAGGTGAAATTTTGTCTTTTGGGTAAAATACCCAATAATTTGCGTATTCGGAATGGCTGCATGGTGCTAATGGTCAACTCTTGTAGTTTAGGGATCTCACAGCTTTGCAGCTGTTCTTGCTGTTCAGTGCTGGGGAGAATTCCAGTAATACCAATGCTGGTATTAATCCATCAAATGAGCTCATTATTTTGAAATTTTCAATAACAAGTTGCAACAAAAATCTATAGGGAAACAGATTCTTTTTTTTTAATTTTTGTATTTTTAAAGAACTCATACACCTGCTTGTTTTCTACCCATAGGCTTGGCAACCAAGAAGCACTTTGGTTCAAGCAGAATCTTACGGTTAACTGGACATTCTCTTTTTAAATTTTTTTCTGGTTATATTTATTTTTCAAAAATCAGACATATTGCATATTAAAATCATAGCTGTTGGCCTTTGAATTGTATGATCTGAAGGATGCTTGAATTTCTTTATTCTGCAGGTTAGAATTGAGCAGGTGATTGTTGCTGAACCAGGAGCAGTTTTACTGTACAAGATTTCAAATCTTCTCAAGTTCTACCACCATACAATCAGGTATGCAAAATTACAAACTACGTTTAAGGTGCCTTTTTTTTTTTAATTGTATGTATAATGATTAATATAGTAAAAAGAGTGGCTTATTTTTTTGCTCTGTACCATGGAATCAAGGAGAAGTATGCATGATATCAAGCAGACGCCATTTATCTGTTGTCATTGTTCAATTCATATCAAATCTGCTTTGGAATATAGCATCAATTTGTGACCGGAACTGTTTCTTTATTGTTATGTGTAGACGCAAATAGTTCACAAAAAACCTACACAAAACATTTAAGATGACAAAGTCAAGTCTCCTTTAAGAAAATGTTAGAATTAAATTATTTCTAGAACTTCAATTTTTCTTTTGTTCCTTAGACATTTAGATACCATTTAGTTACCTAAATGTTTAGATACCATTTTTTCTAATTATACACTTGCATTTTTCTACTGGGAGAATGCTTGCCTCATTCTGTATCTCACTGCTGAAGGTGCAGCAATCACCTTCCAGCCTTCCAGATGCCACCAGGAATACAGAAACCGGAGAAAAGCCACAACTGCTGGTTTTATACGTTGTAGCATTTGCAGTAGTTCATGTTGGTTAGAAACAGCAATAGCAGAAAAAATGTTCCTCCACAGCCCTGGACCGAACTGTTGAGAATTTGAATCGCTAATATTACTACTTGAGCTTCTTTTCTATCTGAAAAGACATTTAGATTTTGGTGAAAATGAAAATGTGCCCCCCCCCCCTCAGGTTATTTAATTAATCTTAATTTTGTTTTCAGCGGTATTGTAGGAAACAGTGCAGCCACACTGTTGACAACAATTGAAGAAATGCATTTGTTGAGCAAGAAAATATTCTTTAATAGCCTGAGTCTTCATGCAAGTAAACTCATGGACAAGGTTTGTTTCAAAACCATATAGCTTTCATATTTCAGAACACACTTTATTTCCCTTTTGTCTAGTATGAAGAGCTGTTTTATATGTCAACTTTTGCTAAAACTGAAGTTTCGTAGTTTTCTATGTTTTAGAGTCATAGAATGGTTTAGGTTGGAAGGGACCTTTAAAGGTCATCTAGTCCAACCCCCATTTTAGCTATGGAACTATATTAAAAACTTCCTGATTGTGTTTTAATTCTTTTAATAGTTTTGTTTTATTGAAAATATGACATACTGTTGTTAGCAGCATTTGTTTGAAGAGCAGTTTATATATTTTTAAAATCTATGAGAAGCAACAAAATTAGGAAATTTCCCTAAGTGCGACAGAGCAAAGCTAGCTGATTGAGCTAGATGATTTGTATTAATGCATCATCAGATCAATAGTTAATCACTCATGTGCATAATTCCTTTCTTGAAGTTATGAAGTATATCACAAGATGGTAAGCTAAGTAATAACAAAACTTGCGGTTTTCTGTCTCTCATAAAAATAGTTTTACCACGTGAACATTCCTGCCCTTAAAAGCAGAATATACATTTGTTATACCAAACAACTGTACCTAAGCCAGCACCATTTTCCTGGTATCTTGTCCTCTCCTGCTGATAGCTTTGAATTGCCTTTCAGTGAACTTCCGATTGTTCAGTAACAAATACAGTTCTTTTCTAATTTCTCTCTGCTGTATATGTATCGTGTTGTTGCTGGTGGATCCACCCGTTAAATCTCACCTTTCTAAAAGCGAAGCAAAGTCAAAGAAAATTGTTAGGTTACACATCCCTACACATCTGGTCTTCATCTAACATCCCTGTCTGAGATGTGATCGGTTGACTAGGCCCTAAAACCAAGAAGAGATGCTTTTCTTCATCCCTAGTTATTGCACAACCCCAGAGTTCAAGAAAGCTCTCACATCACTGTTTTTTCCGGTTAAAAAAAAAGTTTGAAAGTGGAAAACAACCAGTGAAGTTCTGTAAGTGTATTTCTAAATTATTTGTACAAGAAAAATGCAAAAAATACATAGATTTACAGTAACTATTCTTTGTGCAAAGCATTGTAGTTTGCTGACCCTTCAGTGGGATTTTCTGAGCTTGGTCAATGTTGTTCTGTGGTCTCAAAGTCATTTTCTCATTCTGCACAGCTTGTGTCTGGTCCCAATTTCCTGCCTTTCTGCAAGGACTGAGGAATGACTTTCTCAAAGGAACAGTTGTTCCTCCTCTTCTTCCCTCTTCAGTATATCCCCGTGACTCCTTTCAGTGGTTTCACTCATTCATTGGGTTATTCCTTAGTTGCTACCACCCACAGTCCGTGCTACTGAAGTCCATTTAGTAGATTGTCTGTTGTCATGGGGTATTTCTGTTTGAATGTGGTGTCATTGGAGTAGTAGTTCGTCTGCTACTAATGATTCTTCAAAGGTCAGTTAGAGCTTGAGTTCATAAAATGTACAATGGACAGGGACAATATGAATTTACAATAAATCAATAAATAAATCTTACAGCTTGCTATGGGCATACGCTCTCTGTGTGTGAATTCCTCAAAACCTTTTATTTCCTATGTGTAAGCTAAAATCAAATACCTGTGTACTTGTTCTTTTTATGAAGAGAAGTCAGTGATGGGTCTTAGCAAAAATGTATGACTGCTCTTCACTTACACGGAATGTGCAAAGTAGTGCTTAAGGAAATAAATTTTCTTGGCTTGAAACTGTAAGACAGCTCTGCATTCATCTCTGTTGTATTTAGCTCTGTTGTATTTATCCTTCTGGGTCTTACATCTGTACTCCAACAAGATCCAGCATAATTTTTCTATTCACATAACTCAATCTTTGTAGTTTTGTTTTGGGTGGTATGCTGTTTTCAGTTTGGAGGCACGTAGAATTAGAAGAAGGAGTGATAAAGGAATTGTGATCCCCCGGTTCATAGTGTGTGTTCTTTGTACTGTCGCTATGGGAAGGTTGTGTAATCCTCTTTGCCCTCTCTAGTTCCACTTCTCTCTGCCCCTAGCCTGGATATAACTGGCTCTAGATGCTGCCATTGTTTTATAAAGGAGTTGAATTTGGTTTTACTGACATTTAAATGAAGCCGGTGATTGCACTGCCGCCTTCAGTGGTGTTTTATTGCAAATAATGAATGGCATACCGAGCCTACCATGTAATGTAAAAAGATCATAATATTGCTCTTTCGCATAAACACATTTTACAAATTAAATCTGAAACATTGGCGATTTTACATTGCATTTGTGCCCTATGAAGATCTTTCCTCAGGATATAATTGAGGTCAGAAGCTTAAAGAGACTCAGAGGAGGATTAGATACATGAGTAACAAAGGCATCCACAATTATTTATTAATCTCTGTGCTTTGGGAGTTAACAGTGAGGTAACTCTATGGCTGAGAAGGAATCTTACTGTACTGATGTGGAGTTCTTGTAACTGAGAGTTTTAGACAGTCCTTTGAAGCAACTTGTGTTATTACCCTTTTATGAGTGGACTACTGAATTGATGGAATGATGTCTTATCTCCTCATATCTGAAATTAGTTTTACTTCACAAAAAATACAAAATTAATAGGCTGAGTTACACTCGGAGAAACATTAGTTTCCGTGAGATAAAGACCCTATTTTATCACAGATTTAATTCTCCTGTTACTTAGTTTATTGTGCGTTAATATACAGATAACCAGCTTTTATGCCTTTTCATATGTCTTTGTTAATTTAGTAGTGAATGTCACAATGCTTTTACATTTTGAGGAATCTCAAGGTCGCTTTTTACCATCCTTTTTACTAATGCGTGTTTAGACCAAAATTGTATATATGTATTAGTAGTATTCACATCCCAACCTTTTTACCAGCTTTTTGCTAACTATGTATGCTTCCAGATTTCTTTTTTTTTTTTTTTTTTTTTTTTATTTTCAGAGAAGATTAAAGTACTGGAAAACAGATCCTTTGTGCTTATATATGTGATTGCAAAGCCTTTGTTGCCGTTCCTGTTATGCACAAAGAGAATACTCACTTGTAAAATTAGTAAATTACTTTCCCCTTGGACAGCCTGGAAATCATGGTTCCTTATTGCCGCTTGTATTTGTCATCTTAAGGCATTGATAAGCCTTTTTCAAAGAATATCAGCTGTCCATTACTTCGATTAAAATAGGATTCTTAAAGCAATTTAATTAACTTTGGAAATAGATTAAAATACAAATGGGGTGTTCTTAAGTAAAAAATATTTTTATTTCTATAAACCTAAGTGCCTCTTTTGTTGAGATGATTGGAAAGTGGTGAATATAGCCTGTGTAAGTTACACCATTTTAGTGATAGTATTCCCTCAGTATCATCAGTTGTTGCTGATAATTTGAAAATCATAAGCAAGAAATTCTGAATGGAAATCAGTTCTACAATTTTTATTTAATTTAAGGAGAATTTAATTTTTTTCTTAATTGCTGTTTGGAGATACAAAATTCCAGAAGACTTAGTCATAATTACCAATGAATTTGTAACTTGACGGGAGTCTCTTTAGCCCTGTGCAAATTCTCTTGTGCTGTAGCGTGGGGAGAGCTGGTGTGTTACTGTTGTGCTGTGATATGCTTTTTTGATATCTACAGTCTATCTAGTAGTTGGCAGACCAGAGTAATATTTGGGCAAATCTTTCTCTTAAGTGTAGCTAATTGGGAACTGTTTTGGTTTGGTTTTTCTTTTGGTTTTTTTTTTTGTTTTGTTTGTTTTTGTTTGTTTTGGGTTTTTTGTTTGGGGTTGTTTTTTTTTTTTTTCAGACAAAGCAGGTTTCCATAACTATGCTGACTCCTCAAGTTCCCTTCCTTTGGATGTAGATGAATGGCAGGATGGTAATGGACTCTGATGTCCTCATCACCACAGACAATTTAATTCCCTAGGTTATTGATTATGCCAAGTTGAGCGTTGCCTGCAAACTGCCTGCGATTTAATTTCTGAAGCACAATGGGAAACTGAGACTTCAGGCTGTTCTTTCTAGGACAAGAAAATAGCTTCCTCCTCACATCTATTTTTGAGAAGAGTCCCATATTACATAAGGAGTTTCACAAGCATGGAGCTGTATGGAAACTTAAAGGCAGTCTTAGATCAGGATTCTCCCTCTTGGTTGTCAAGCCATCATTGTAAATGATACAGGGAAATCCCTGGTTACTTCAGAGTACTTACTGGCTTGCTCAGAAGCACTTTCCTATGAGCTTTTTTTTTCATTACATCAGAAAATCTCAAGCGTCCTGGTTGGAATCTGAAAATAAGGTAGTCAGAGTCTTCAGTCGCAGAAACCCTTTCTATGGTGTTCTCATTCAGACGTCTCAGGTAGCTCTTTACCATCGGCCACTGCAGTTAAAGATAACAAGAAGAGATTTTTCCAGTATATCAACAGAAAAAGGAAAACTAGGGAAAATATAGGTCCACTGATGAATGAGACGGGTGCCATAGTGGTGGAAGACACAGAGAAGGCAGAGTTACTGAATGCCTTCTTTTCTTTGGTCTTCACTGATAAAGCCGTCCCTCACACATCCCATACCCTGGAGGCAAGGGGGAAGGTCTGGAGAGAGGAAGATTTTCCCTCAGTTGAGGAGGACCGGGTCAGAGACCACTTGGCCAAGCTGGACATTCATAAATCCATGGGCCCTGACGGGATGCACCCGCGAGTGCTGAGAGAGCTGGCAGATGTTATCGCTAGAGCACTCTCCATCGTCTTTGAAAGGTCATGGGGAACAGGAGAGGTGCCTGAGGACTGGAGGAAGGCTGACATCACTCCAATCTTCAAAAAAGGCAAGAAGGAGGACCCAGGGAACTACAGGCCGGCTAGTCTCACCTCTGTCCCTGGGAAGGTAATGGAGCGACTCATTCTGGATGTCGTCTCCAAACACGTAGAGGAACAGGAAGTTATTGGAAGTGGTCAGCATGGATTTACCAAGGGCAAATCATGCCTGACCAATCTGATAGCTTTCTATGATGTTATAACGGGTTGGCTGGATGAGGGGAGAGCCGTAGATGTCATCTACCTTGACCTTAGCAAGGCTTTTGACACTGTCTCCCATAACATCCTCATTAGGAAGCTGAGGAAGTATGGGCTAGATGAGGTGACAGTGAGGTGGATCGAGAGCTGGCTGAGTGACAGAACTCAGAGGGTTGTGATCAGCGGCACAGAGTCCAGTTGGAGGCCTGTAACCAGCGGTGTCCCTCAGGGGTCAATACTTGGACCAGTTTTGTTCAGTATATTCATTAATGACCTAGATGAGGGGACAGAGTGTATCCTCAGCAAGTTTGCTGATGATACCAAGCTGGGAGGGGTGGCCGACACTCCAGAGGGCCGTGCTGCCATCCAGCGTGACCTGGACAGGTGGGAGAGCTGGGCAGAGAAGAACCTAATGAGGTTCAACAAAAGCAAGTGTAGGGTCCTGCACCTGGGAAGGAAGAATGCCAAACACCAGTATAGGTTAGGGGCGGACATGCTGGGAAGCAGCTCTGAGGAGAAGGACCTGGGGGTCCTGCTAGACAGCAAATTATCCATGAGCCAGCAGTGTGCCCTTGTCGCCAAGAAGGCCAATGGCATCCTGGGCTGCACAGGGAAGACTGTGGCCAGTAGGTCGAGGGAGGTCATTCTCCCCCTCTACTCTGCACTGGTGAGGCCACAACTGGAGTACTGTGTCCAGTTTTGGGCTCCCCAGTTCAAGAGGGACAGGGAACTACTGGAGCGAGTCCAGCGTAGGGCAACCAAGATGATTATGGGACTGGAGCATCTCCCTTATGAGGAAAGGCTGAAAGAGCTGGGACTCTTTAGCCTGGAGAAGAGAAGGTTGAGGGGGGACCTGATTAATGTTTACAAGTATCTAAAGGGTGGGTTTAAGGAGGACGGAGCCAGGCTCTTTTCAGTGGTTCCCAGCGACAGGACAAGGGACAATGGGCACAAGCTAGAACATAGGAAATTCCGTTCAAATACACGGGAAAACTTCTTTACGGTGAGGGTGACAGAGCACAGGAACAGGCTGCCCAGGGAGGTTGTGGAGTCCCCTTCTCTGGAGATTTTCAAGACCCGCCTGGATGCAGCCCTGAGGGATGTGCTTTAGGCAGTCCTGCTCTAGCAGGGGAGTTGGACTAGATGATCTCTAGAGGTCCCTTCCAACTCTGAAGGTTCCGTGATTCCGTGATCTGAAATCTATGGAACACAGATACTCAGTGTACTGCCTGAAAGGAAGTCCATTGTTACCAAAGAAAGGCGATACACAAGGGAGTCTCTTTGGCTCCGCTACTCCTTGAAAACTGACGTGAAGCTTGGTAACAGAGTCATTGCAAAGCCCTTTTGTTTTCAGGATTTAAAACGCCATTCACAGCTTTGAGTTTCTCAGGTTGTCATAGAGCTCAGTGGTGACATTGTATAGAAGCTGTGTGTAACCGAAGGTTCAGTGCATCGGCTTTTACTGCAAACACTGTGTCTCCTTGGCATTGTTGGCTCTTACCCTTCAGAGGCAGCGTTGGGCAGTCCTGTCAGTGCCTTCTTGCTCTGGTAACAATTGGTTTGTTCTGGTCACGTTCTGGTTACATTCTGGTTTAATCAGAACATTTTTTGGAGACTGGTAGCATCCCAGTGCTACAAAACCATGTTTGTATGTGTTTCTTTTTAGCTTTTTTTGGACCTAGCCATGGGTCTACCAGCCATGCTAGTAGAGCAGATCAGAATTATAGGTTATGTATCCTTTTATATGTTTCCTTTGACCCTGCACTAATAAATGAAGTGTTTAGAGATTTGGGATTCTACTTGTGTTACTCACTGTCTGGATGTGACTAAGAACAGCCTGGTACAGATTACCATTTTACAGATGATGATAAATCCAGGAGAAAATACGAAATGAAAGTAATTATCAGAACAACAGAAACTGTTCCAATAGAACTGGAAGCAAAGTTCAAAGCACCTAATGCACTGGAGTAGATGGATTGCTCTTTCAGCTCTCTCGTATTGAGAGGATTGTCATTTAAAATCATGAGTCCACTGGTGAGGCATTTTAGCAAGCCTGTTAGACTAACCTATGCCAGCATATTTTATTGGACCAGCTAATACATTTAGAAAGTGGGGAATTTTCAAGCACACCTGTCCTTACTCAGGCTTCGGTAGTACTCCGGAACAATTAATAAAGGAAAGAATAATTGCAAACATTGAATTAAATGGAATGAGAGTTATCATAAGGGTACTAAAGAGAAATTATGCCAAACCAACCTGTCATCTGCTGTCTGAGCTGTTAGAAGACTATTAGTAGAGTACCCCAAATCAAGTTTTGGGATTTTTATTCCTTAATGCTGTTCTTTTTAGCGTAGATGTATGCAAATTAAATGCTGTGATTGCATTATCTGTCAGTGGGAGAGGTATTAAAACATTGCATGGGAATAACTGTAAACTTCTCCCTCATAATTTGATTCCTGTCAGAATGAAAGCTATTAGGTTTCTGGGAAAACAGATATGGGGCAGATTAAATCAGAGTGGTTGATGTTGTGATCTGAATGCTGTTGTGGTTTTGAATGGATCCAGGTGAACAAAGCAAAGCTAGCAAGATTTTTTTCTGTTCTCTTTTCTTCCAAGACCAACTTTAATAGCTGAAAAGAAAAGCACGCCATTAGGTGTTCTACTTTGTGATCTCTCTAGGATCCTAACAGGGCTCAAAAGAGCTTAGGGTTCCTTCTCTGAGACTTCTCTGGTAGACATGCACCCGAGTTTCTTAGACTGCTGCTGTTTAACTACGGTGAATATTGTCTCAATTTGTAGAATGAACTTCTGTAGTTAATACTAATCAGTTGTAACTGACGGGATGAAACATCCAGATACGTTTTTAGAAGGTTCCATGTCTGTAGTGCTTTGCCTCCACCCCCTGCCAGTGAGGTTTTTAAAAGACTATTAAAAGCTGATTAGGCCCTTAAAGCCTAAAACCTTTTGTTTGTCACTCTAAGCAGTGCTTTCTCTGAGGAGTTCTGTGTTTAAAATTACCTTCTTTTGTTTAATACTAGTAATCACAGAATTGCAGAGTGGATGAATCCAACAGGATCCTCTAGAGGTCATCTAGTCCAACCATCTTGCTCAAAGACTGTCAGCTAGAGCAGGTTGCCCAGGACTGGTTCCAGTTGAGTTTTTAATGTCTCCAAAGCTGGAGATTCCACAACCTCACTGTGCAGCCGTCTCCAGTGTTTGACCAACCTCTCGGTAAAAAATTGTTTTCCCATCTTTCAGTCTGTGCCCATTGCCTCTTGACTGGACACCACTGAGAAGAGTCTGTCTCCCTGTTCTTTATCCCTCCCATTAAGGTATTTATACATATTGATAACATCCCCCTGAGCTGCCTTTTCCCCAGGATGAACATAGGCTCTGCTTGTGTAGGAGGTACTCCAATCCCTTCATGAACTTTGTGGCCCTTTTCGTAACTCATTCCAGTATGTCCATGTCTTTCTGTACTGTTAGCTTTCTAATATTGAAGTCAGATAGTATATAAATAGTTTCAATTGCTTGCCTATGCAGTATTTTCAGGTGCACATATGAGCTTCTAGCAAAGCTGCTGTCCTTAATATCTGCTTCAGTCCTTAATAAAATTAACTGTATTTAATAGGAACAAAAATGGCACTTTTTTTTTTCCATTTAACCTTCTTTGTAAACGAGAAAAGGAAACAACATACATGCACTCCCTTGTTGATTGTTGATACTCTTTTCTTTTTCCTGTATTTTCCTTTGTTGTTTGTTAAAACCTTCAAGGCATCCTTTGAGCTACTTGCTCTCATAGCCAGAGAAACCTGCTCTGGATTGTTTATTTGGAGGAAGATTACTGGTTTAGTAATTATTTCCCAACTGATTGATGTGCAGAACTGTAAATGAAGGTACAACGTTTTATAGTAAGCCTTATGTACAAATTTTAGCGACCACTGTAATTTTAGGAGAATTTGTTTCCTTTTTATTTCTGGGGGAAAAAAAACAACAAACCAAACAATCTACATTAATGTCCAAAAAAGTAAGAGTTTTCAAAATGAATATAGCACTGCTTTAATTTTCCTTCCACTTACCAATAATTCTGCCTCTGTTGCAGTAGTCAGGAATTTTATGCAAACCCCAATAGAATCTAACGATCTAAATCTTTTTTCCTTGCCATGTTTTCTTCTTCCATAATGTTGTTCCTTGTTCCCATCTAGAATACAGTGTACTTTTAAAGAACAGATTAAATGAAAGATGAAACTAATTTAGAAGCTTCTGACCATCAGCTACTTCAGGAGACAAAAATTCTGTGCAAAGAAGCCTGAAATTATCATGGCCATGATCTATGTGTGTGTTGGAAGTGAAAACCCTATCAAACTCTAGTCTCAAATTAATGCCAAAATATCCCTGAACACGGTCCAGTTCGGGTCTGAGAACAGTGTGTTCAGGGCACAATCAATACCCCTAATAACAAGAATAAACAAGAAGAAAGTCATTCAGTGCAGTAAATTTCACTAAACTTTACTACTAATCAGCACTGAATAAGTGCCTTTTTCTGAATTACTGTTACTTCATTGCTAGAATATTTGTTTTATGTTTTCAAGACTGCTTAGGCTGAATAACAACTGTTCTCTGAATGTATTAGATTTAGTTTTTCGCTAGTTCCTCAAATTCAGTGTACTATCTCTTGGAAAGTGAGAATAGAGTAACACTTTGTACTCAGAAGGATGCAAAAAACTTTTTGTTTGATCTGTCTTGATAACAGTATGGGGACATATATGGTGTCTCAGATGTTTCAAAACATACAGTGTGAAAGCTAGGCCTGGCTCCAAAGAGAGTTGTTTCTTCTTTCTCTGGTGGCACGTTCATTAGTCTGGAAAAAAAGAAGGCTGAGGGGGGATCTTATCAACACTTATAAATACTTAAAGGGTGGGTGTCAGGAGGATGGGGCCAGGCTCTTTTCAGTGGTGCCCGGCGACAGGACAAGAGGTAACGGGCACAAACTTGAACACAGGAAGTTCCATCTCAACATGAGGAGGAACTTCTTTACTTTGAGGGTGGCAGAGCCCTGGAACACCCTGCCCAGGGAGGTTGTGGAGTCTCCGTCTCTGGAGACATTCAAACCCCGCCTGGACGCATTCTTGTGCAACCTGCTCTAGGTGACCCTGCTCTGTCAGGGGGGTTGGACTAGATGATCTCCAGAGGTCCCTTCCAACCCCTTCCATTCTGTAGTTAGGTGCAGGTTCAGTTCCAGAAAGCTCTGAAATGTTCCACTCTGAAAATGTCTGTTACGCTCTCCTCCTTGGTTTCTCCAGCCATCAGCCTATGCTGCTTTGATATTTTTTTTTCTTCCTTGGAGACTCAGACTTGTACGTTATTATGGTATTAATCATTAGTTCTCACTTGGGAAGGTCTGGAGCATGGTGCCTGTGGCTTGGGGCTGCTGCCTCTTCTTGTTGAGCTGGAGTGTTCAGAGCGTTGCAGAAAGGCACAGTGCCTTGCTCTTCTGGCCCCAAACACCAGTTCCAGCCAAACTTGGTTTTCCCTACATCCTTCCAGAAGGAGATTATGCCTTGAAACATTAGCTTAATCTGTATTGCTGGGGGTCTCCTTACTCCCATGTGATCCATCTGGATTTGTGTTTGTTCTTGGGTAGGCAGAAGGCAGAGGAAGGAGGGGAGAGGATTGTTGGCAGAAGGAAGCGAGGCCAGCAGCCTGGGTTTGTAGTAAAGGGTCTGGAGGCAGCAGGAAGCCAGTTTGAGGCAACACTGGAGACAAGAAAGATGCAACTACGTTTGGAGTAGAGCCTGAGGAATGTGGGTTGGGAGAGGTGTGCTAGGTTTTATCTTATATAAACGTTGATTCTCCCCCTCTACTCCACTCTCGTGAGACCCCACCTGGAGTACTGCGTCCAATTCTGGAGCCCCTTCTACAAGAAAGATACGGACGTGCTGGAACGTGTCTAGAGAAGGGCCACGAGGATGATCAGAGGGCTGGAGCACCTCTCCTATGAGGACAGACTGAGAGAGTTGGGGTTGTTCAGTCTGGAGAAAAGAAGGCTCCAAGGAGACCTTATAGTGGCCTACCAGTATCTTAAGGGGGCCTACAAGAAAGCTGGTGAGGGACTTTTTAGGATGTCGGGTAATGGTAGGACTAGAGGGAATGGATTAAAACTAGAGACAGGACGATTCCGACTGGACGTTAGGAAGAAGTTCTTCACCATGAGGGTGGTGAGACGCTGGAACAGGTTGCCCAGAGGGGTGGTGGAAGCCCCATCCCTGGAAGTTTTTAATGCCAGGCTGGATGAGACTCTGAGCAACCTGATCTAGTGGGAGATGTCCCTGCCCATGGCAGGGGGGTTCGAACTAGATGATCTTTAAGGTCCCTTCCAACCCTAACAATTCTATGATTCTATGATTTTATGAAGTGTTTAATGGGTATTTGCCTGTAACAAAGAAGGGCTAAAGTATGTGAGCCTCTGTTAAAAATAGTGTAGAATTTCAATCCATTTCAGTGCTCCAACTTGTCATACTCTGACTCAGAAAGTGTTTGGTTTTTTTCCCTTTTAAGATTTACAAACTTTTATTCTTTCTGTTTTTTAAACATCTGTGGTTCCTACTCCTCTTCTTTGAGGTAGGCCTGCATTCCAGTTCTTGCAGTATCATTGCAGTTTACATAGGTGTGCTTGAGTTAACTTGTGCATAGTTCATTCGTGTACTGGTAATTTAAGGTACAAACTTGCTAGGGATTACAACTGTTGCGTCCGTGACTGCAGCTCTTGTACTCAGCATGACAGGGGCTGTGCAGCCTTGTCAAGAAGGTGACCTCATTCAGCTGCTGCAGGATAGCCCTAATATCCCAGAGCTCTGCCTGCACTGGATTCTGGAGGGTTTACAGGAGGTCCTGTTGAAAGTGAACTCAGTAGTGCCAACACTGTGACTATTCTTTTGACTCTTAAGATAGCAAATGAATTTTTTTTTATTTTTTTTTTTTTTTACAACCAAAACCGGTAGTGTTTGGGTTTCTCTAGATTACAAAATAGGCATAGTCTGAACGAAAGGAGAAATTCAGTTTTGCTTGTCACTGAATAGGATGGTTATGCTGGAAGTTGCAGGCCTTTATCTTCTGAAGCACGCTAGATTTGTCTAGTGTCAAATTATTCTCTGCATGGCTACATGTAACTTTATTATTTTATTGTGCTAACAGATTGGCTGCTGTTTGCTGTACATGAAACTAAAAAAAATAATCCACAAACAGATAATCTTGTTCTTCAGGTTGAACTCCCACCTCCTGATCTTGGCCCAAGCTCTGCACTAAATCAGACCCTTAACTTGCTACGGGAGGTTCTGGCATCTCATGACTCATCTGTTGTTCCACTGGATGCCCGTCAGGCTGACTTTGTGCAGGTATGAGAATGTTTGACTGCTTTTTTTTGTGCAGGTATAAGAATGTTTGACTGCTTTTAAGTGGGGGAGTGGGAAGGGGGGGAAGTACGTGTAAGCTAGTCTTGGTACACAAAGGATGGGTGGAACAGTAATCTTTTATGTCTCGTCCCATTTTAGAGCTTTCTACCAAACCCGAGTTTGTAACATGAACAAGAGGGTGACTAACAAAGTGGATAATTACAGTACAGTATGGAGTGCTACTCTTAACGCAGCATCTAAATTCTGTTATCCAATTACTACTCCATTAAGTAAATACACCCTCAAGATTGCACAATTATCAATTATCTAATCTGGGTTACTCTTCCTCCTGCTAGGTTAGAATCTGTTCTTCTAAGGTTTTTATACTTTTCCCATCACTATGGTAGCTGATCACCTGCTGACAAATCCAGTAGAAAACTGCTTTCACAGTTGGAAACTCTAATTTCTCTTTATTCTGCTTTGGGGAATAAATACGTGATAGAGACAGAATGAGTTTAGAAGCCTCGTGTGACATAATTTCCTCCCTCCCCTCCCTCTTTTCTGTGTGTTTTCTATTTTAGGTTCTGTCTTGTGTGTTAGATCCGTTGTTACAGATGTGTACTATGTCTGCTAGTAATTTGGCCACAGCTGATATGGCAACCTTCATGGTGAATTCACTTTATATGATGAAGACTACTTTGGCTCTCTTTGAATTCACTGACAAACGTCTAGAAATGTTACAGTTTCAGGTAAGCTTTAACACAGCCCCAAAAGAAAATGAACGTATTACTGATTTTTGCAGACTATAAGTTGTGATGCGAACATATTTGTCTTCTGTAATGTTGACTTTGGGTCAATTCTAAATCCGGGAAATGGAATAAAAGGGCTTCTTCTCAGAGACCAGCAGCGAATAGCAGTTATCAGAGCTTACGGTGCACAGCATCTTTCATTTTAAACAGACAAAAAAATGATTAGAAGGTTTAGTTTAGTTGCAGATAAACACATATTATATACCTATGATATATATACATACACAAGTATATCAGTATACATTTTCATTATCTTAATTGTTCTAATGTTTATCTGCAAACTGTGTGAGAAGCAGCAAATGGAAGTTGAAAGCTTAAAGAGTCAAATGGCTGACTGTATTCCATCATACAGTTAATAATCGATCATCATCTAGTATACTACAATATAGCATAGCTGAAGTTACTATGTCAGTCCTTCTTTGAACCTTTTTTTTTCTCATTTATTTGGTTTCACCTAACGTGCCAGGATAGTAGTTCGTATGTGGTACCATTTTGAAACAAAACTGTAGTTCATAAGCCATTGATTCAGGAAAACATAGGCACTGCCCATTTATAGTTTTGCTACATGAACAGCTCTGCAGTGTATCTCAGGAGAGCTTTTGGAGCTGGGGGCTTGGAAAAAAGTCACAACTTCTTATTTGAAGATGCCAGTAAAGATTGGCTGTGAGCCATTTTTTCACTTTCTACTCCTAATTAGAATTTCTAGCACCTTTTAGCTCTGAAACAAACAAACCGACAACCCCAGCAAACTGTCTGGGGCATTTCTAATTTCCATTATCAGAGATGGTTTTTTTTCCACAGTAAATGTTGCAATTGATTTATTCTTCAAATAAGCAGTAGAATTGAAGGTTATGCATTTAATACCATTTACTTAAAACATTTTACAAATACAGGAACAGACTGAAAAAATATCTTTAAGATTATACATAAGTAGGTTATTAAAGTGGAGTTAGAATGGCATATTTAATAAGAGAAACATTTTCCATAGGAAAAAAGAACTCTCTGAGACAGTTAAAATCTCCAAATTGAAATATTAAGATTTCCCTCCTGATTTAAAAAGAAAAGTGCATTTTTCTAAACAATTTTAGGAAGGAAAAAGGTGAACTCTTAAAATATCAGACATGGAAGTCTTACATTTTACTAGAGTAATATATTTTAAATTTTTGCTTTTCTTCAGGATTGGAAGAAAAATAAATGAAATGTGAGGTAGTTACTGTGAAAATTAAGTAAAATATGTGTATATACCCAAATATCTTTCCAAGACTACTCAAACTAAAAAATGATTGCTTCTGCTGTGACTGGATTTATTGATTAGGTTTCTCTGTAAAGTGAAAATTATACTAAGACTGTAAAATACATTTATGACTTTTTTCATATGAAGATAATTAAAATTGATAGCTGTAATTTCATTGTCTATTGTTTATTCAGTTAACTTTTTCAAATACATGTTTATAAGTATAGAATTTAAAAATCATTACTGATTATGATTTAGTTTGTTTTATTTTCCTTGTGAAAGACTGTCTCATTCTCTTTTGTATTATAAAACTGCCATGCTATTGTCAATATTTTCAATAAGAGTTGGATGATTTTTATCACATATTTTCAAAGAACTACAGCAAAATAAAATGATATAGTAATTTTTAAGATTAGAGCTTTGGTATTCTTAATTTTTGGTGCTGTTGAATTTACCAATACAAAAACAAGTTAGGTTCTTCTGTTAGTCAGACATGAAAGCATTATCTATATTTCTATTGTTGGCTCCTTGTAATATGCAAGATATAAATGGAGAAAATAATTAGGCTGTATGTATTTGTGGTTTTTCCTTGTTTGTTGGTCACTCTCCTTATTATTTGTGGTTTTTCTTCTTACCTGTGTTTCTAGACCTTTTAACCTCAGAGCTTGTTCTATTTAATATTCTCGTGCACATTTTATAAATACCTTGTGCTTAAAATTTCAGATTGAAGCTCATTTAGATACGCTCATAAATGAACAAGCTTCCTACGTGTTAACAAGAGCTGGTCTAAGTTATATATATAACGCTCTGCAGCAACACAAACCGGAACAGGTAAGCTTATACGATGCACATGTTGAGGAAGTACTATGTCCTTGCCAACTAGAATAATTTTGGCACTAATGTTTTTGCAAATTAAGCTTCCTCTTAAAGCAAAACCTCAGTAATATATGTTGATTTTTCACATGGGACCAGGGCTATTAGAGAAACTTGCAACTACATACAGATTTCCCCTGCACTGTATGTTCGGCAAGCCTAGCAGGTTTGGTATGCAGCAGTCTTGCTCTGCAGCTTATCTGTGTACCATCAGCAGGCTCCATACACCACAGACATCCTGTACATTCTCAGAATAACTGCATAGGTAGTTCAGTATGGCTCAGTGTCTCAGAGTCAAGCTAGCTCTAAAACATAAGTCCTAACGATGTATACCACTTCCATGACATCAAGAACGTATTGGACTTCCAGTGCATGCAGCATTCGGGTTTCTTTCACCGCATGCTGTAAGACCATGCACAGAGTGGATATCCTGCGTGCCTTAAATAATTAATGCTTTCTTCCTACTGTGAAAAACTGGCAAATGAGTTTTAATGGTAATTTGAAATAGTTTCTTTTTTGTCCTTATTCATTGCTCTAGCTATTCTAGCACCAAGACAGTGAGATTCTAAAACTGAAAACTTCAGATTTCTTAGGATGAGCTGAAAGCTGAGATTCAGAGCTCACACTCTTTTCTTTCTTGTGGACCACAGTTGTTGTATGATAGGTGTTAATACAGCCCCTCTTCACTTCAGCAGTGACCATGTCCTTTTGTGAAGGTGAAGAACAGCGTTTTCTGGAGAAAGCAGGACTCTCTTGGAGAGCTTTATGTTGTTTCTTCAGCCAATAATTTTGCATAAAGTGCGCAAATTCAACAGACTTCTGTGGATAAAGATGAATAAATAAATGTATAAGTAATCTGATTAATAACTTGGCTTGTTTCCTATTCATGAGCCTATCTCCTGTTCTAAAACCAATTTCAAATTGTCTAGGGCAGATTGTTTAATGGAATGTAGCAATTTTCATTTATATCTGTTCAACTGCCTGGCTGTAGAGGTGGCATTGTCACAGGATTTGCATGGAGGTTCAGCATTGTAATGTCGTACCATCACAGAAGATTTACTGGGAAATAGGCTTGAATTCTGCACGGTCCCGGAACAAATGAATAGGGGGAAGTTGTCCTCTGTAATTCTGTAACACCAAGGAGATGTGGCCAGTTTCCAGTTCAGTTTTTATCCTAGGCCTTGTGGAAGCCTTTTTTGGGGTTTATCATTTAATGGTGAATAAGGAAGAAAAGGACTTGAAAGGACATATTAAGAACTCAGTATTCTGAGCTTTTAATTTAAGAGAGGGGTAGAATACAAATGAACTGTTAGAGCATTTCATTATTATTATGGTGATTCAGTTTCAAAACATTTAAGATCCTGTAGCAGGACCAAATAACAATTTAGTATTGGACTGATTGTAGAATTTATTATTTATCTTTTTCCGTATGCTAGTATGACCTCTTTTTTTTTTTTTTTTTTCCTCCCCGCTGCTCTTTGACTACTGATTCACAGGGTCCTCTTTCAAATTTGCCAAGTATGGATTCCGTGTCTCTGAAGGTTGCAATGGTAAACATTTTACAATTCCGTGTTATGGTGGTGATGCTGTGACATGGGAAAGAATGCTGTTAATTATGTGATGTAGTAGATATTCATCTAACCAGTCCTACTGTTTAAGAATAGCTAAATTACATGTCTGGGAATACTTTCTTCATTTGTAGTAATTTGACCACTTGAAGCAATAAATACATAAATTATTTATGAAGGGTAGTAATAGAATATTAGTTTCTAAGCCTTGAGAAACAGAACTTTCCTTACAAGAATGCTATCCCGTGAGTCATCTTAAATTGCTAAAAGCAAATACTTAGCTCTAATTAGTTTTAATCACCAAAGTTTCTTTTTTGCGTATATGCTTTGAAATATAGGTTCTGCTATCATTTATAATTTTAGACCTAAGGCTTTGATTTTATGCAAATAGTTCAGCTAAACTCAGAAGTTAGGTGCTGGGCATATGTCATAGTTATATATTTTAAGTTGAATGCTGCAATATATTTTAAAACAAATTATCAGATGATATTTTTTCTTAGAGTGTGCGAAGGCTATTTTGCATGGAGATAGCAGTATCACAGTTCAGTAGGCAATAATAAATGATCTGTCACTCTTCTAGTTTAGCCAAGTTTAGCTTTATTCTGAAAGTTTAACTGTAAATGAGGCCCACTCATCCAGCATTACATGTATAGCCCATGAAAAAAAGGTCTTTAAAAAAAAAATTCTTTTAAAAAAAGGTTGTTGGGTTTTTTTAAGCTGTATGTTAAATCCCTCCTAATTGTGTCAGTGTGGCCTGTTTTCCTGTGTTCAAGTTTTAATCTAGTGATTCCCAAGCTGGTTGGATGAACAGAGCTCTGGCACAGAGCACTCAGTGGTTTACTCTGATCAGCATGCATTCTTATAAATATTTATTAATTTTGCATTTAAAATATTTTCTATTTATCATGGTGTTATAGACCAATGAGAAATTTAAAGACTGCAGCTTGGAGACCATCTCTTTAAAATACATATATATAACTCTGTTATCTATAGCAGTACATAGTTGTTTCACTTGAATAGTTAAGAGAAGAATACAACTGTTTTATTTTCTTCATTACTTTGTTTAATGTCTGGTTGTGTGAACACAATTTAACCAGAATGGAACCCAGGGTGCTGAAATCAAACCCATATGAATCCCATCTATCGGACTAAACTGTTGGCTTCCCAGGATTTAAAGCATGTGCAGGCAGATTCACTTGCAGGCAGACTGACTGCCTCCCACCTTAACCTGAAACTTTTCCAGGTCCCAGCCTTTTTAAGTTGTTCATATGTGCTTGCAAATGCTGTTCTAGTAAAGTTCATACCTCTCTCTCAGCTTAAGCTCCCTTGCTTTCCAGGCAAGGTCAGATAACCCCAAAACGTTAATTCGTGATAACTGTGAGTGACTTTGTTAGTCATTTGTGCCCACTTTTTGCACATTTAAATGATGGATGGATGTGGACTTCAGGTTTTGTCAACTTGAGAAGATTCACCCAGTGTTCAGGAAGGTTGCCGTCATTAGATAACGTTGCCTAGGGCCTTGCCTAAGTGAGTAATGCCAAGGATGGAGATTATACATCTTTTCTGGGTAACCTGTTCAGTGCTTGTTGACACTTTTTTGAGTAACCTGTTCAGTGTTGACACTCCTGGTGAGAATTTTTTCTCTTACTACCTAATCAGGATTTTCCTTGGTGTAATATGTGTCCAGCGTTCCTCATGTTTTCACCTGTGAGAAGACTTGGCTCCACCTTCTCTATAGTCACCCATTTGATCATAGAATCATAGAATGGTTTGAGTAGGAAGGGGCCTTTTAAGGTCTGGTCCAATATCCTTGCCGTGGGCAGGGACATCTTTCGCTAGACCAAGTTGCTCAAAGCCCCATCCAATGTGATCTTAAACACTTCCAGGGATGGGGCATCCACAGCTTCTCTGAGAGATAGTTGAAGACAGCATTAATGTTCTTTCTTGGTGTTTTCCTCTCCAAACTACTAGAATCAAAGCACCACTTTTTTTTTTTCCACTGTATTATATGGGGGAGGAGAAGTAGGCTTAGAAGCAGTTCGAGAAACCCGAATTAGGTCCCTTGCACTTGTTTTTCCCAGTGTTAGTGCTCATTAGATTATTAAGCAGTTACTCCCTGACAAAAAGTAAAAAGAAACATGCAACATGTCTAACTTGGGCAGACTAGATTTCTATCTGAAGGTGACTGTATTCCCTCTGCCCTGAACAGACTAGGTCTGGTCTGCGGTGGTGCGTGCACACATGCACCAGCTGCATAGGAAACTTAGATGGATAATTATGGAAGCTGGATTCTCATTATTTGCCCCTCCACTTATACTCCTCAGAGTCAGAAACTTAAAGTTTTGGTGACAGAGATGCTGAAGTTAGACATTTGTTTTGGACTATTAAGTTCTACCTTAAACACTTGTATATTATATTAGGCTCTATATTAAAAGAGAAAATGTTGGGTTTTTATTCAAATATGAAGGGGACATTTTAATGTAGTCACTTTTCAGAGATCTGTGTTTTTACCTATTTTCTTAATATGTTGATTGCGTATTCTCTTTTCCTCCCACCCCCCTGCCCCAGGCTCAGTTTGATCGCTATCTGTCTGCTCCAGATAGTCTGGTAATGTCCCAGCTGAATTTTCTTCTGAGTGCCACTGTGAAGTAAGTACCTTACCTTTGAATTTCTATTATGCCTGCATAATGATCAGAAAGATGAATTTGATTAGGTTTTAGTGGATCATGATGAGAATTCCAGTTATCAACCGTAATCATATTTGCATTGTCCTTCAGGTCACAATTCAGTTTTGTTGTGACTCTCCTCTTTTTGAACAAGCAATGAGGAATATGTAAATGTGTAACTTTCTGAAGTAGTTACTCTTGATTTAATGGACACCATCAACTACGTGAACTACATTCATCTATTTTGAACAAGTTCCACTGTGTCGGCAGTTTTTTGTCAACTTAGTTGTAAATCGTTTTAGAACTATTTTGTAAGCATGCCAAAGACATAAAATTTGTAATTCTTCACTCAAGATTTCTTTTATCCCCACTGCTCCGTCAGGTCTGGAATTTTCAACTTTGTTGTCTTCTGCTGTAGAGTATTGGCATTCTGTCTCTTCGAATATTGTGCTATTACTTTTCACTTAATATGTTTTCTTTTTTAGCGATTTCTTCTTTGAAGTATGGAATGGAGAACTTTATTATTTACCTCTTCTCTTGTTTTTTGAATATATCTGAACCCTAAGGTTAGGGAAAGTGCCATGAATTTCTTCCCAATTAAGTGTGAACCGTATGAAGACATTTTGTAGTACTTAAACTCAGAGAATTATATGCTACATTGATCAACATCTTTTCTCAACATTATTTTTCACACTTTTATGAAGACTGCAGATTACGGAATATGTGAGAAACTGAGACTAGTACACCACACTTTATGTAATGTGGCAATATTTGGAGTCTCATTACTAGTACCTGTCCTCAGTGGGATTATATTCCATTATCTTGCAATTAAAAAATGACGTATGTCAAGGGGAAAATATTGATTGTTGGGAATTTACTAGACTAGAGTAGTTCAGTTGAAAGAGACCTACAACAATCAGCTAGTCCAGCTGCCAGGTTCTCCTGCTGTATTGCTGCGGTTCTCCTCATCCAAAGGCTTCCAGTTCCACGTCATATACCTGGTGCATGGCTTGGCATGGGGGATGTTGGTGTTTTTCAGCAGTTTGTTGGGTCCCTCTCCTAGGGTTACCCTTCCCGCAGCTCAGCCAGCAGAGCTCCCCCTCTTGTGTAAGAGCTGTTTTGCTCCAGTATAGATCAAACAGGGAAGCCTGAGCAGCAACGTCAGTGAAGCATTGCAACTTCTTGCTTCTAGGTGTTAAGGTATTAAACCTGTATTTTAGCTCTTGGTATTTTTTTTTTAATGTAAGTCTATTTAAAAATCATAATAACAGTAAATGTATTTTGAAAGCCTCGAATTTTCACTGCTAACACAGAAGCAATTTTTCAGAGGTAGACTTTATGCTACCATAAAGACTCAGGCACAGTGAAATTACTTTGACTTCATCATTTCTTCTGTGAGATGAACCAGGATAAACTGGTCATGTATGCACTCTTAGCCTTATCCTGTTGATAAGCTTTTTAAACCTCTCTTAACTCAATTGAAACTGAATTCATGTTATCTTTTGAAGTTAAGATACCTATTTACAGAAATGCATGCTTGTAGAATCACAGTCTTAATACTCAATGTTTTCTGTAGTAAAATTGAAATTTCTCAAAATTCATGCAAAACATTTAACCAGTACTGTAATTTTAATCTCTTGCTATAGTAGTTGAAATTTTCAAGTTAGTTTTGGCAGTGTTCAATGTCAGTTTTGAAGACATCTTCCTTGAAATCACATAATTGTGATCCACTGTTCCAACGGTTCAGCTGGAACCCAAGAGTTCCTTGGCTTTCAAAATCCGACCACATGCTTTTGCTAGGGGACTAGTGTATTATGTACTCACTGGCAATATCATTTAAGCTTTACAACCATGAAGAACATTCCTTCCAACATTTGCCAGTGCATGCTCTTGTCTTTCAAATTCTTTTGCTCATTTAAAAAGTTTTAAGCTATTTCTTTATGTGGTTGGTCTTGAAAAGCGCTTTTCATTTCTGTTGGCTCACAGAAACTGAATGCTGGAATTACTATTTTTAGAAAGTGCTGCCATTTGTGTTAGTGATAAAATGTATCATGTTGTTATGGCAACTGAAATCCTAATGTACTGATTAATGACACTGACATTATGTGATGGAAAGACTCATTTGATGCTGTTCAGTCCCCTAATATTTTAATGAACTTTTTAAAAAATTTAATATTATTTGATGCAATACAGTTTGTTTTATACGAATTCTGTGTGCAGTACTTTCTTAAAAGATTGTGATCAGAGACAGTTGTTCTACCTGAACACTTTGAATATACTTCCCTTATAATAGTGTTTATAGATTTGCTAATAACCTAGTAATATTGGCAGTTGATCCTGTGTATCGAAAAACTGGATACTCTGCATCAGAATAAAATGCAGGTTGTGTCTCTTAATCTTCTTTCTCATACCTTCTATTTCTTAGTATTTCCTGAAAAGATGAAGTTCTACACACTTGGTCTCTGAGATTTCTTTACCTTGTCAATTCCCAATTCAGCCCTGATTTTAGTGGATGCAGTTTTGGTTGTCTTTGTTCCTTTCCTGCGTATTACTGCTGCAGGGCTGAATCTGGATTCATGGTTACCTTGGTTTCCTCAGCTTCTCCTGGAGTTCCACATGCATGGCTTTGGCTGCAAAATAGTTGTAACTACTGTTTCTGGTAGATAAAAATGCAACTGTAAACACATCACCATGGTGATTAAAGTAAACTGATTCAATGGGCAGTGTAGAATAAAAATATTAGTTTGTCTTCAAAAAATATTAAACTTTCTGTTTAAATGTAGCGTGCAGTCTCTGTGCATTGTTACTTGTTTAGATCCAGGAAAATAACAGGACACAGATTTCATAGCATTGTTTGTAAAAGGCTGTAGCAAGTTTTAGATCTGTGACCATTATCACTTTCAGCTTTTCCTTTTTTGACCAGTTATGGAATCAGTTGCTGTCAAGACAAAGTGAATAGAATATATTTGCTAGTAGGTGGGGAGGGTTGGGGGGGAAGGTGTGTATTTACAAAGGACAGCAAGAAGCCACAGGAGGTAGAAGGTAGATCGCTAAGATTATCAGTCTTTTAAAAGATGCAGGGGAATGCAGGTGAAAAACTAATGTATGCAGATTAAATCCTTTTACTATTTTTTTTTCATGATTGCAGAAAGAAAGAAGCTAATTTCTTGGTTATCAAGATCATATATGTGGGTTTATCTGTGTATGATACAAAGAGAAGAAGCCGCCTTTTTTTTTTTTTAAAAAAAACTTTAAGCTGTTTTCACAGTTGACGTAAAAAGGATTTTTAAAGTAGCTGACACTGATTTTTAATGTGTATTTTTAGTGTCTGTCTTTAATTCCTTGTACGTAGTACAGTTGTATTCCCTATGATTTGCCAATTATACTTTTGTTTTGTTTTTTAGGGAGCAGATACTAAAACAGTCAACGGAACTGGTCTGCAGAGCTTACAGTGAGTTATATGCAGCTGTGATGGATCCCTCAAACGAATATAAGGATCCAGAAACCATACTACACAGATCTCCTCATCAAGTTCAGGCACTCCTTTCATAGTCCTGCTTCTCCCAAATTTATCAGAATCCATAACACTGTATTTGTTGAGTATTTGCATCCAGTTATGTTTTGAATTTTGATGTGTAACTGTATAGATAAAATATGTAGGAATGCGGTTTTGTTTAATCTGCTTGGCAGAAGTCTAGTGTTTCCTGTGTCTTTGAATACCTTCTATAGGCCAGAAAATAGAATATAGATTAAAAATTATTTTAATGTATTCCTCTAATGGAAATGGACCTTGACAATATGCAATCTCTTTGAAAAAGGAGAAAGAAGCTTTTTCCTTGCTGTACATAATCCTTTCAACTAGAGGTTGAACCAGCGTCTCTTACAACCTCACCAATATTTTTATTTGCTCTTTTTCCTGTTCTTTCATTCTTTTTCTCAGCCTATCATCAGTAAACGCTGATAACTGTAATTTTAGTACAACTGATATACTTTGAATGTCTCAAGTACATCACTTCTACAGCTTATAAATCATTTCAGAATATTTTATGCTATTTTTCAAATCCTGTTGATTAAATCTTTGAGGCAAAATTTATGTGCTTTTTTGAAAGCCATTATCGTTGTTGCTAGTTCTGGTATTTCTGTAAGAAAAAGAAATATTTGAGCTACGTGCATGTACATAACCTGGAACTTAATGCTTTAAGTTATTTGTATGATTTTGTTTTACTGGAAGGAATTTATTTCAGTACAATCGTTCTGTAGGAATCCTCATATCAGTTGAAACCTGCTGATCTCTTAAGGCTGGGACCAGTAACAATGTAGGTTAGGAAAATGGTTTGCACAGCAGTATGGCCATTCCTCCTTCACGCGTGCTTGGGTTTTGTTTAGCTTTTTTTTTTTTAAAGTACAGAAGTCGTCCATCTGCTCCAGTACAAGCATTTATTCAGTTAGTAATCCACCAAGAGATTTTCGTGGTTTACATGTCTGCAGTGGTGCTCCTAAAAAATAGTAGTTAAGTTCACCTGCGGCAGCCACAGGTTTTCCTGGGAATTACGTGGGAGAGCCGGGGTCTGTAGTTGTTCTAGGCTCCTGCGTAGAAAGCCACGAGGGGAGGTTTCGTTTCTCTCCTCCTTCAGCGCAAAGCTGAACCTGCTCTGCGTAGAAACCCTAATTATATAGAGACTTAATGATTTAGGAGACCTTTGCTTCCAGTAAAAGAGGAAAATGGGTAAGTAGGACACTTGTTCTCTCTTGGGTCTTAGGATAATTTTCTGCAAATTTCTTAAACATACTCTTCTTTTAGGAAAGCCTTGTTACAGAGAAACCTCCAGGAAACAAAAAGTTAGTAAAAGGAATTCAGGATGTTTTGGGATTAGGTGTTTTGTTTGTTGTGTTGTTTTTTTTTTTTTAAAGGTAATTTAAGCTGTTCGTTGGAAGCATTTCACTTTTTTTTTTTCTCTATGCTGTTGTATGGGTGCCACAGTGTTATTACAGTTGCCTGAGTTTACACTCATATTAGATGTGGCTTATTTATATACATCAAGGGGGAGATGAGCAGTCATTCATATTGAATAACTTAACATATTTTATTTTTATCAGTAATAATATTCCCCTTATAAAATACATATTTAGTGTCAGACAAGTTTGCAGTTTAGTGCATGCTTGCAAAAGAGCAAGAAATAGAGAAGAGCAGCAGCAATACGTTATAGTCTCTCAGAAAACTCATTGCACAAGATATATCCAGTGTGTTCAGAAATCGCCTTCTTTGGTAATACCACAATAAAGCAATAGCTCCTTTTCCAAATGGGCATAATTTGTTGGTATAATAGAAAAAGATTGGAAAGTCTGAGTGTCCCTGGAGTTCTTGGATCAGGCATAAATTCTTCTGTAAATGTGAATGTTAGATTTATTCTGTTTAAAAACTCCAGACCTGTAAGACAAAAAATGCTAGAAGCTTAGAAAAGCTGTAATGGACAATTATGCTTTTTCACTAGGTAAGGCACTTTAAATTACTCAGATTTTGCATTACCATAGTATACATTCAGAAGGCTGATCATTGTTGTTTAATAATGTTAATATTGCTTAATATGCCTATAATAATTATCTAATATATGAAAATTACATCGGTTGTGAAAGAATTATAAATTAGCTTGTTATTAGATTAACATGCTCATAAGAGTGAACTTTTTCCTGAAATTACACTCAACCTCAGTCTCCAATAATCAGTCAGTAGTTTGCATGAGGATTAGTAAGAAGTTGCTTCCTATCTTTGAGTCTATGTAGAGACTTATCCATGATTTTATCTTCTCTTAATAAAAATGCAAAAGATATAAAAGTTGTAACTTATAAAAGTTAAAGTCAATCGCTAATTTTGGTCTGCGCAATTAAAGTAAATGGCAGAGGGTCACAAATAAAGAATGTCAATAAAAGCATTTGATTTACTGACTTCTGTCTTCCATGTTGTTATTTCCTCCTGCTTGCCTTCCTAAGAGGAGGAAAGGAAGAGTGATTAGATTTTTGACCTGCCTTTTCTAGCTTGGCATTTCTGACTCTTTTATTTTACAAATTCTCCGGATTTCCACTCCAGGAACTGTGAAGCTGCAGTCCTCTAATTGCTCAGTCTGAGGGATGACCCAGAAGCGTTGCAGTAAATGGAATCATGGAATCATAGAATCATAGAGTCTTCATGGTTGGAAAGAACCTTTGAGATCATCGAGTCCAACCATACACACACACAAAAAATCCAAAAAAACCCAAAACAAAACAAACAAAACAAAACAAAAAAAACACCCCAAAAAAAACCAAACCAAACCAAACAAAAAAAAAAAAAAAAAAAAAAAACCAAAAAAAAAAACCCCACCCAACCTACAATCTCTGCCACTAGAGCATGCCCTGAAGGGCCAAATCTAGATGTTTCTTAAACACCTCTAGGGATGGTGACTCAACCACCTCCCTGGGCAGGCTGTTCCAGTGCCTGACCACTCTTTCAGTAAAGTAATTCTTCCTAATATCTAATCTAAACCTCCCCTGCTGCAACTTCAGACCATTTCCTCTGGTCCTGTCATTATTCACCTGGGAGAAGAGGCCAACACCCACCTCTCTCCAACCTCCTTTCAGGTAGTTGTAGAGGGCAATGAGGTCTCCCCTCAGCCTCCTCTTCTCCAAGCTAAACATGCCCAGCTCCCTCAGCCTCTCCTCATATGACCTGGTCTCCAGACCCCTCACCAGCCTGGTAGCTCTCCTCTGGACACGCTCCAGCACTTCAACGTCCCTCTTGTACAGAGGGGCCCAGAACTGAACACAGGACTCGAGGTGAGGCCTCCCCAGTGCCGAGTACGGAGGCACCATCACTTCCCTGCTCCTGCTGGCCACGCTATTCCTGATACAAGCCAGAATGCTGTTGGCTGCCTTGGCCACCTGGGCACACTGCTGGCTCATGTTAAGCTGGCCAGCCACCAGCACCCCCAGGTCCTTTTCTGCTGGGCAGATTTCCAGCCACTCTTCCCCAAGCCTGTAGCGTTGCCCGGGGTTGTTGTGACCAAAATGCAGGACCCGGCCCTTGGCCTTATTAAACCTCACACAGTTGGCCTTGGCCCATCGATCCAGCCTGTCCAGGTCCCTCTGTAAAGCCTTCCTACCCTCAAGCAGATCAACACTCCCACCTAGTTTGGTGTCGTCTGCAAACTTACTGAGGGTGCACTCAATCCCCTCATCCAGCTCATCGATAAAGATATTAAACAAAACTGAGCCCTGAGAGACACCACTGGTGACCATTCCGGGGGTCGGTACTGGATCCGTATTCAGACCAGTTACTGCGGGTCTGACTTGAGCATCACAGTGGATGAGAAGATGCTCACCTGGCTGGGCTGGTTAATTAGCGCTTCTGGTGTTGGTCCTTAGATATGTTGTATGGAGGGGCATGCCTTCAAAGGGTGAGGCCATTATTCTGTGCTGGGCAGCAATATGCTTGGGAAAACCGGGTGAGAGAGGTGTTTGAATGCCGCCTATCTCGCCATTTGACACTGACAACCCAGTTCTGAGAACAGATGAGTAAAAGGCCTCGTTTTGCATCGTTGTCTGATGGAAAGAGCACTTTTGTGGTAAGTGGGAGAGCCGGGTTCTGGGCCAAAAGGAGTTTGGAATCGACATTTCCCGCCTTCCTGGAGAGCACCCAAACCCTTGGCCGTTGTGTAGTATGAGATGGGGCAGCTCTGTTTCTTCTCTTCTGAATTTATCAGCTGCACATAAATCAATGCAAAATATGGGAGGCATGAGACAGAATAAGCAAGGAGGAGTTTAGCCCTGTGGCATGTGCATGAGGACTCTCCCGAGGACTCCAGGGTCTAGATCTTCCCTCAGCTGTTACGTAGGGGCCTTATGCTTGACCTCCAATACACAGGTACCTGAAACAGAATCAGGATCCCAGGACTTTATCTCCCCCAGATTTTCCAGCAAAAAGCAAGCTAGAGAGTTGAGTTTGGGTTGGACCCAAGGTGGTTTGTCCGCACAGGTGACAATGCCTCTGTGTTCAATCCCATGTGTACCATTTTCTTCTCCCCTCTTTATAAATATGCACACCGCTATGGAAATAAAATATAAAAGTTGTTTTAATTGTAGCAAGCACACAGCAGCCCAGCCACACTGATTTTTTTGTTTGTTTTCTTTTTACAGGAAAAGAGAATCTCAAGGTGGTTTGGAAAGGTGAGAATACATTTATTTTGCAGCATTTCAGAGTGCTCCTCCCTATTCTCTGAGATTTCTGACTCTAGCCCTGCATTTTGTCTGTTGATAGACTCAGCTGTAATTATTTTTATTAAAGTTTTTGAAATACGTGTTGGAGGAAAATACTTTCAGAACCGCTAAACTTTTCCATTCATTTAAAAAACTCCATTTGTTCTTTGATCCCTTTTGCTTGCCTTGCTGAGTCACTTTGCAGGCAGCCCAGGGGGTGGGAAGCTTATAAAATTTTGAAAATTAAACGAAGGGGTTAGACATATTTCCATGAGAAAAACACACGCTCCAGAAGCAACACAGACATGGGTGTGGGTTTGTTTGAAATCTCCTGCCACCTGCTTCTGAGAGAAAACGCAGAAAAAGAGCCATTTGCTTGTGATGAGGGCACCAATCCAGAACAGCCGTGGTAGGGTTAGATGCTGTAAATTGACATTAAATGGATGTTACGTTTGAAAAGTTCGAAGCCTTCAAAATGGAGATTCGAAGAAACTAGCAGTATGTCGTATAACTGAACTCCCTCACATATTGGATTTTCTTGTTTAAAGGTTTCCAGAAGTTCTACATCTTTTCCCCACTGCTCTTAAGCACTTTGCAAACTAAACTTCAAGACAATTCTGCAGCGATTCTAACCCTTGGGTAATTCGGAGTAAAATGAGATGCTTTGAGTCACCCAGTGACGTACAAAGCAGTGGTTGAACTCTGAGCCAATTTGTTTCTTGAAAGAATTTCAAAACATGGAAATGAATATAACTTGAACTCGGATATTTGTCCTGAAGAGTGGGAGAGGCAGTGCCCCTGGTGTGGCAGGGAAGGTCTGGCTCTCCAGCTGTCTGCTGCAGGGTAGGAAACGAACTTCAGTTTTTCAGAATCAAACTACTTCTTAAAAAGTTTTTTTTAAAGGCTATTTAATCATACAATTGCCTAGGTTGGAAAGGACCTTTCAGATCATCCAGTCCAACCATCAACCTAACGCTGACAAAAACCATCTCTAAACCATGTCCCTATGCACCACGTCTACCCATCTTTTAAGTACCTCCAGGGATGGTGCCTCAACCACTTCCCTCAGCAGCCTGTTCCAACGCTTAATAACCCTTTCAGGGTAAAATTTTTTCCTAATATCCAATCTAAAGCTCCCCTGGTACAACTTGAGACCATTTCCTCTGGTCCTGTCATTATTCACTTGGGAGAAGAGACCGACCCCCACCTCTCTACAACCTCCTTTCAGGTAGTTGTAGAGAGCGATAAGGTCTCCCCTCAGTCTTAAAGGTGAACGTGTGCTCCTGTGCTGTACTAAACCAGGTATTTGCTGCCCAGCTAGGTTGCTGGGCTGGTGCTCCAGTGGGGATGTTCACGCTGCTCCAGTAGATGTGGTTACCAAATGCTCAAAAGGTGGCTGAACATCTTGTCACGCAAAGGTCTTCCAATACCCCACCTATCTACATCCTTCAGTAACGAGCCACTTTATACAGAGGTGGTGGGAGGAGAAATGGAGTAAACCCAAGACATTGCTTCTGTCTTGGTCCTTGACTATCTGTTCAACCCCTCAAAGATGATGCAGGTGAATCTTCAGTAATCTGCAGAATCTTCTAGTGCAAAGATATGGAAAGATGAGGTGCAAAGGAGCCCTTTACACCTGAAAATGTACACTTATCCCTTATCTTATGTATGTTAATGTACGGATCTTATTCTTATGTATACTAAGGCCTAAATCAGGCTATGACCCCCCTCAGGCTAAGTTGTCACACAGGCTTTGCATGCAATGAAAAGATGAACCACAAAGGCTTTTCTCTTAAAAAAAAAAAAAAAAAAAGTTTATTTTGACTACCTTGCTTTAGCAGTAAGGAAACCTTGATGGAGCAAGATATGGCTGAAAGGTGTTTGATAGATTACTGCAGAGCAGCTGACAAAAAAGGAAGAGACCGTTGCATGTTTCGTATTCAGACAATGAAGCTTTCATTTGCAGCCTAGTTCACAGATGTGGCATTGTCAAATTGCAGGAAAATGCCTGGCAGACTCTATCATTGGCTATATTTAGGGAGGGAAAAAAAAATTCAGAACACACTATTTATAGAAGCCACACAAATAAGCACAGAGTTCTTATCAGCCAAAGATAACATTAGTCGTGATTTATCAAAGTAATCTTTATTTTATGGAAAATGGATAATAGGGTGTAATTTAATCCTTTGTGAGTGTAATGTATATTTCAAAGGGTTCTTTTTTGTCAATAAAACCATTTGTTGTACTTGTTAAACTAATTAGTCCTGTTGCTGTTGCTTAGGACAGGATAAAAGATGCCCGTTAATGAAAACGGGGAGGAGAAGACAGGTTCGAAAGTTTGTGAAGTATTTTGTACACCTTGTGAGCCAGTTTTCTGATCAAAACAGGTTTCACCTCTTCCACTGCGAGCCTGCGTAACTCAGTTTGTGCAGGAGTTTGTGCAGACGGTACCTTTTCCTTTTTTCCCATTCTAGAATGGATTACCCCAAAAATACAGCGTGTCCCTGGGCAGTTCACCTGCTGCGGGCATCGAGGGCTCCTGCGATGTCCCTCCCTGGGTACTGATGCTGGCGTGAGCCACAGTTGCCTGTCGGCCCCCGTTGCCGAGCGCCGACGGGGAGGGTGACAGGGAAGGTGACATTCCTGGCCGCTTCTCCCTGCCCTTTGCATTTTTTCCACCGTGTGCAAACGCATTCCAGGAGTCACGGAGAAAGCGAAAAAGGGAAGAAAACAGAGCTTCCCTGGGCACATCCTGCACCACCGGTCCCTGGCCGGCCATGAGCCTTTGTCTGGGTGAGAGCAGGTTTGGCAGGGGCAGAGCCTGCGGCTGAAGTTCTGCCTGGTCTTGGCTCCACGAGAGGCCTTCGGCAGCAATGCCAGGCTGCAGAGGCAGGACATGAGCTCATCCTCTGGATCTGCCGTTGACCTTGAAAGATCAAAGTCAGAAGTGGGCAAGAGTCAGAAGAGGACACATATTTTATTCATATTTTATGACGATTTTTTTTTTCCTTAGTGTTTTTGGTGTCCTTGTTTGTAGCCTAGCAGACTCATGAACTTTTAATAGGAATTTATGAATGATTTTCAGAAGATGACTCTTAAAAGACTGTCTAAACTCTTAAAGGTCCTTCTCCCTTAGAAATAGCTCAGAAAATGTCCCTCAGAAGGGCCAAGTTATGAAGAAACTCTTAAAGAAAGGTCTTGTCCCTACTGTCTGTATCAGTTCTGCATGGTCATCCCAGTTCCGTGGTTCTCTTTGTACCCTCTGTTGTACAAACTGTCCAAATGCAACGTTTCTAATCCTGAATTATTGCCTCCAGAAGTTTCACAGGTTCTTGAATCTCCCGAATACACAAGTGAAGAGAAGCCTGGGTCATGCTTCCAGCTCCCATGGCCACACTAGAGAGATCATGGAGCAGATCTGCCTTCTTCAGCCCTTCCCCACCTTGTTCTGAGGACACCTGCATATTTCAGCAGGAGACTTGTCCCTGTTCAAGAAGGACGGTGCTTCTGCTGCCTCTGTTACCACTGTCCTGAGTACAGGTTGGTGGCCTCACAGCTTGGAGTAGGGTTGATTGGCTCCTTCTTGGCTGAAAAGAAAGAACAGGCAAATTACCAGCCAAGCTACTTGATTCATGTAGATAAAACATAGCCTTCACTTCACAAACACTAAGAAAATTGGATGGCGTGGCCAACCATTCTGCCTTCGAATGCCAGCTGGCGGCCCAGCTGCTCCATACCTAAATACTATGGGGATCCCTCTGAGGATCCATCCCCACTTGCAGCTCAGAGAGAAACCTGTGCCTTGGATCTGGCACTCCAGTCCACAACAGCAGAATGGGCTGAGAATCGTCTTACAGCTGCCCTGCTAACGCTGCAAGGAGGAGCCGATGTGCCCCAGGGACTTCCAGGACAGCGACCCAAGCAAATTCCAGGAGGAGATCAGCTTGCCAGCACTTTGACTTGGAAAGGGCTCTGAATCGGAGTATGTCGTGGCAATGTTGTCCTCTCTTTGGTTTCAGTAACAACTTGTATTTGAACGCATACTCGCACTGTTTGGTTTGTTTATAAAATACACAGATTCCTTCAGATTCCCTTCCCCAGACCCTCTTGGCAGCACACAGGAATATCACAGCAGTGAGAAAAATGTGTCAGCTATCTACTTAAATGGAATCAATTTAGAGAGTCCTTTGGTTTTGTTTCTCTTTATACCCAGAATGACAAAAGGACTGAAAACTGCTTCACAAATAGTGTATGAACTAGTCTGCCCTATGAGAAATGCTACCAGATAGTCCTTGTTCTTCTAACGAGAAGAGATGTCAGGTAATTTTCAAACTGCCTGCTTTGGCTATGCAGCCCAGGTATGGCAACACCTGAATATAAAGCTGTGGTTCAGAGGATAATTCGGAACACTGAATTACACCGAATACAGAGTGGATCCTGGCATCTTGTCAAGTCCACAGAGAAATCTGGGTGGCTCCTGGAGGCCTCTGAAGGGTGATGTTGTGGGCCCTCGAAATAGCGAATCTGCTTTTCGAGTGCCAATATCATGTCAGGGCTACTGTGGTCGCACGATGAGAAACTCTGTACAAGGTACAAGCTCCTGCTGCCAGTCCAAATTCCGTTCAAGAAAAATCACAAGGGTTTGGAGGGGTTATTTTGCTGTAGCAGATTTTGTACTGGATCAGGTTGTTCCCATGCCTCCAGAGGTACACCACTCTCATGAGACCCCCACCTGGAGTACTAAGTCCAGCTCTGGATCCCCCAACGCAAGAAGGATATGGATCTGTTGGAACGGGTCCAGAGAAGGGCCAGAAAGATGATCAGAGAGCTGGAGCACCTCTCCTATGAAGACAGGCTGAAGTGTTGGGGTTGTTCAGCCTGGAGAAGAGAAGGCTCCGGGGAGACCTCATAGCCCCTTCCAGTACCTGAAGGGGGCCTACAGGAGAGATGGGGAGGGACTCTTTATGAAGGAGCGAGCGATAGGATGAGGGGTAACTGTTTTAAACTGAAAGAGGGGAGATTTAGATGAGATATTAGGAAGAAATTCTTTCCTGTGAAGGTGGTGAGGCACTGGAACAGGTTGCCCAGGGAAGCTGTGGATGCCCTGTCCCTGAAGGTGTTCAAGACCAGGCTGGATGGGGCTTTGAGCAGCCTGGTCTAGTGGGAGGTGTCCCTGCCCATGGCAGGGGGGTTGGAACTAGGTGGTCTTTAATGTCCCTTCCAACCTGAACCATTCTATGACTCTTATATGATTATATGTCTTTTCCTCACACAAAGCTTTTTGAAAAAGGACCTGTACCGAGCATTTCCCACATCTTTATAAAGCATAGTATTCCCAAGGTTTTCTGGAGTGGCCCAGAAGGTCCTATTGAGTACTGAACTGAGACCACAGAGCAGGAGCAGCAAAGGCCAGCTGGCTGGAGGTGAGACCACGGTGGGCCTGGCGAGAGCAGCGAGTGCCCTGCCGCGCGGTCAGGGAGGTCAAGGTGGATGTAGCAGGAGACAGGCTTGGGATGCAGGCTGGTCGCTGCCATGGTTTTTTCCCTGATTCCCCTTTTCCTTACAAAGGTCACACGCTGCTGAAGCAAGCGGCTACAAACAAGACGGCGGTTGCCACTTCCAGCCTACCCAATTGCTGAGGCAGAGCGCGGGGAGGGAGGCCATCGCCGCACATGTAAGTGCAGAATCTGCTCCCATAATCCCTACTGCAAAAAACAGCAACCTCACTTTTTGGCTTTCATTTTTGTCTAAGCACTGAATGATGTGGGGTTTATTTCAGGGAATTGATAGGGACTGAGAAAATTGCAGAAAGGTGAGACGTGGTATTTTTTGCCATTATATTTTCCTGTCCTGCAGAACCCACGTTTTCTTTTGTAAACAGGTGAGGAGATGTCTGTGGTTGTGAACATGTTCTTCCTTTTTCTTCTTGGAAATCCATTCTCAATTAGTCCGGAACATTGGATAAACTGATGCTAATGAAATAAAAGGGTTTATTAGGTTACACAACGGTATGCAGTGGCTTAGGGGACAAAGTCAAATATTTACTCAGGCTAACTTTAGAAGAGAAAACAGTCAGGGAGATCACAGGTGAAGCAGCTGAAAATCAAAATGTCATCTATCAGGCAGATTTGTAAGTTAAGTAAGGGGATAAAGAATACAACAAGGGTGTTACGTGGAGGATACAAGGGTGGAGAGCACCTCATTTTTTTCTGACTCTCTATTGTAGGTCTTCGCAGCTACCACTTTCCCTCCCTCCAACCACCCGCTACATGGCTGAACTCTGGCATCAGCTCTGCAAAGCTCTTCAGCGTATGATTAGGACCAAGTGACTTCATGGGAAAGTAAACATGTACTTAACTAAGTCCAACAGGTGCCTGAGACCCAAAGACAGCTCTTGTTGAGGGCATGGCTCCCAGCGATGTCGGCACGACACGACTGGGTGCTCTGAGCAAGGATTTCCTGATCAGGTAGAGAAAACTGCTTCAGAAGAGATTAACTGTGTTGTAAAAGAGTTTGTCTCTCCCCTTGGGCAGTACAGTGGGGACCAGTTTGGAGACAGCCATCTGCACTGGGTCAGTCTGAGCCCTAAACCCTGAAGGTCCCGCTTTGCTCTCCCAGTTACATAAGGAATAGGCAGAAGAATCACAGAAAAGCAAACTGAGCGAGCTTGGCTCCACATGGAACCACCTGGAAACTGAATTTGCTTGGGTTGGCGTAGCTTTACGTAACTAAAAATCACAGCATGGCATAAAATACCCTTAAATCACAAAAAAAGAAATAAAATAATTCAATGGGCGCTTAGCCAGCCGGATACATATACACACTTCTTTTTTCGTTTTCCTGGGCAGAAAGTATAGGTTGTGACCTCTCCAAGATCTTTTCGAGCACCATCTTTCTTGGCACGTCCCGGGTGTCACGAGCTCTGCAAGCCCCAGCCATAGAGCCCTGCTCCAGACCCACGCTCCTCCATCAACCAGTGCCCTGGGAGAAGCTCAGGGGCTTACGCTGACAGCAGCCACAGCAACCTGAGTACGTACAGCAAAAAAATGAGGCTGAGGCACTCTAATTACCACTGTCACCTCCACATGAAGAGCTTGACAGCCAGAGCAAATCCCAAACTCCTGAACTGAGGTTGCTTGACGTGGATTTAGTAGGTATCATTTCTCCCATCCCCTGAAGTCATATTTTCTCACGCAGGTAAGTACATGTTGCTGGGAGATGGCAATGGACCAGCACCAGCGTTTCTGAGATTGAATTTACTGATTTTCTAGATGCAGAAATGCAGTGGGTTTAAAATGTGTTTTTTGGGTCCTAAGGCATGGGAACAGAAGTTTTTTAGTTTCCCAAGTATACTTACCCTGGATGCATTTTCTCTAGTCGTGATGTTCACGGTCTAGAAAAGTTGCAAAAAGTGTTGTCTAAGTGGAAACCAGAGTCACCGCAGAGCTCTGGTACAGGTGACTCTGACTTGGGTGGGACGGCAGAGGGTGAAGGGTGGGAGTGCCTGAGTTTTTTAATAGCTTATTTCTTTGGTAAGTTCCTGATGCTGTAGAAACTTAGGCACACATTTCAGCGTGTGAGTAATCCTATCGCACGTATACGTTTCAAATTAAGCAGGTGATTTAAAAGGAAGGAGGCATCTACATGGGCATGTTCTGGTGAGCTCCACTAGGCAGGGATGTGTAAGGCTGCATTGGAGTGGTTTCTGTCTGCAACTGAAGATGGAGAAATGACATGCTTCTGGTCAAGGACCGAATCTCACAAATGTGCTTAGAAGAAAACTCCCAATCCAGCTTTGTCCCTGGAGAAGGCCACTGACAGATCGAGTTTCCAACAAACCAAAAGAAAGAAATCATTCTTTCAGCATTTAGGTGTGGTAAAAATATGAGCAGAATTTTATACATGTATATCGGCCAGTATTTACACTTTTAAAGAATCTCTCGTTAACCTCAGTTAAAACTAATCTATTAATTGGATTATTATTTTAATCCCCTCTTGAAAGGAAAAAGAAGCAAATTTCATAAAGAACTGTGTTAATTTGGGTATCGGTGCTGCTTGGTGTTAAACAAAGGAGCACAGAACAGGGAAATCCTCAGTTGTGCTTCTTTTCCGTATATCTACTTTGCAAAACGTACTTTTTAATGGTCCATATATTTAAAGCATAATCTTCACTACATGTCCTGATTTCTCCTAAGCAAATGGAAATACATAGAGTGCTATGAATTTAGATACAGATTTTTTATATGATGCCCATTCTTTTTAGTTTTAAGACGTAATATATAGAACATTTGCAACTTGTTGTAGACTTTCCTATATACACATTTTTATTTAATAGTCAGGCTGTTAATTACGTTGCTAGTAACTGATTCCTTGTGGAAAGTCTTAACTGCAGCAATGATTAAAAGCAGGTTTTGGTCCAAAAACGCGAAGGGGAAAAAATGGAGGAGAAACCAACATGAGCAATGTATACTTTGCGTGTTACAGAGCAGGAGTTAGCTTGTATACTTTAATCAGAAGGTCAAAAGCAAATTAGTTTGGCAGTTTATATTATATTGCCCGGAGATCCTGGTGTCCTGAGAACAGGAAACCCTCAAATCACAAGTCAGTAAAGAAGAGATTCAGTGGGATCAGAGGAAGCGTGAGGGACGGGAGCAAAGAAAGATATATGGTCTGCAGAAAGACGTGATGTGGAAAATGCTCACCGGAGGCAGAGATTACTCGAGACAGAAGTTAAGATACAAGTGGCACAGAAAATACGACAGGAAGCTGCTCCAGACCTTGATGGCAGAGCGAGAAGACAGAGGAAGGGCTGGTAAGCGCAGATAAAGGAGGCAGTTGCAGCCCGGGCGATGGGGACAGGGACAGTGCCAGGGCTGCAGGGGCGCAGGGTGTTTCTGCAGATAGTGGGAAGCTGTTTCTTCCATGGTTGTTTTTTTTTTGGGGGGGGAGGGGGGGCAGCGCAGCGGCAAGATCAGAGGCTGCCGAGCAAGTCGTTCCGAGGAATGAAACAGAGAGGAGAAATTAATGGGGAGATAGCGATCATTCCTGAGCGAAGGATCATGCCGCGCATTAAAAATAGACCCTGGCACGCAAGAATAAAGGCTTTTCAGGCTTCAGGTAATGACATTTCAGACAGGCCCATCTATATCAGAAGTCAGAAACATCAATACACTATTACAGGGGTTTACATGTCAGGCACAAACAAACAAAAAAGCCCCTTCATTTAGGACACACCGGAGTTACGTCCACCTTTGCATAAACATCAAAACCACGCAGTTTTTATGATCCTCAGCCCTGCTGGAGTGCAACGGGCCGTATGATGAAGTCTGCAGGTGATGGGGATGTATGGGATCTGTGCCTGTCCCCTGTCCCTGTGCGGAAGGTGTGGAGCCAGAAGGTGTGGAGCCTTGGGCGATGCTTGGGAGAGGCAGGAGGGATGCACAATGCCAGCGGGACCATTGCTGGAGAGTTGGGTGGAGAGAAACCTTATGAATGTCAATAAGGGCAAGTGTAGGGTGCTGCACCTGGGGAGGAACAACCCCGTGCACCAGTACAGGTTGGGGGCGGACCTGCTGGAGAGCAGCTCAGCTGAAAGAGACCTGGGAGTCCTGGTGGACAACAGGATGACCACGAGCCAGCAATGTGCCCTTGTGGCCAAGAAGGCCAATGGCATCCTGGGGTGCATCAACAAGAGTGCAGCCAGCAGGTCGAGGGAGGTCATCCTCCCCCTCTACTCTGCCTTGGTGAGGCCGCACCTGGAGTACTGTGTCCAGTTCTGGGCTCCCCGGTTCAAGAAGGACAGGGAACTGCTGGAGAGGGTGCAGCAGAGAGCTACCAAGATGATTAGGGGACTGGAACACCTCTCTTATGAAGAAAGGCTGAGGGACTTGGGTCTCTTCAGTCTGGAAAAAAGACGGCTGAGGGGGGACCTTATCAACACACATAAATACTTAAAGGGTGGGTGTCAGGAGGATGGGGCCAGACTCTTTTCAGTGGTGCCCGGGGACAAACCAAGAGGTAATGGGCACAAACTTGAACATAGGAAGTTCCACCTCAACATGAGGAGGAACTTCTTTACCCTGAGGGTGGCAGAGCACTGGAACAGGCTGCCCAGAGAGGTGGTGGAGTCTCCAACTCTGGAGATATCCAAAACCTGCCTGGACACATTCCTGTGCAGCCTGCTGTAGGTGACCCTGCTCTGGCAGGGGGGTTGGACTAGATGACCTCCAGAGGTCCCTTCCAACCCCTACCATTCTGTGATTCTGTGATTGCTGGTCATTGCAGGGCACCGGCACCTGAAGTTAGTGAGCTCTGTGGGGAGAGAGGGACATGAGAGGGGCAAGAGGACCAAATGCCTGAGCCCCAGCATCCCTGCAGCAGCTGGTTGCTAATGATGCGGAGCAGTTTGCTTGGAGCAGGGGGATAAGCAAAGGAGACTCTTGCAGACACCGCAGTGGAAAGGTTTGTGGTTAAATCCCAAAACACAAAGCAGGAAATCTGGGTTTCTTTCCTGGTTGTCACCACCACTGGTGAGGAAGTCACTTAATCTCTGTGCTTCAGTTTCCCTGCTCTGGGTGTCGTGAATAGCTCACCCAGAGTCAAGAATCGCTGCCCGCCCTGGCGGGGTGAGAGGAGGCTGCACACATGCGTGTGTGAGGAAAGGGCCCCCTCACTGTGCTTTCCCATCCAAAACCGCAGCACTGAATAAGCAGATATTTTACTACCCTGATGTTGTTGGGCTAATCTGAATCTTTCCGCTCCGTTTGTGCCCTTATCTGGCCGCAGCCTGCAGAAGGACGGCAAGGAGGAGGCTCCGCTTAGCCCTCCTCGTGCATCCCCCAGCATGCGCTGGCAGCAGGAGATTAAATCTGCTTATCTGCCCTTCTTACGCTGCCCCGCCAGCAGTGCCGTAGGTGGATGCCAGATCACTGCCCTCATCTCAAATGGCATTTAGCAGAGACTGTGAGATAGTAAGGCGGTAAGGATAGTTGTACACTTAAATGCCAGATCAGGTCCTAAAGCCAGAAAAAAACCCACAGCCCAGCACCAAATTATACAGAAGGTAGCTCAGGTCAAAAACCTGAATATGTACCTTTTGTGGACCACAACTCCAGTGGTAAAATCTCCAACAGGGGCATAGCTTTGGGCCTACCTAAACGTCCACCTGAGGTGATTGCAGCTTTAAGGCTTTGCTTGTTTTTTTGCTGCTGTTCATGTTTATTGAAAGAGATTATTTCTTCATTTTCCACCAGGCCAGATGAAAGCCTTCACTGAGAGCTGTGTCTAACGCATAAAGAATTGTTTCTTGTACATTAGAGGAAGAGTTGGCTTTCTCCAGCCCCACATACTGCAGGTCCACCCTACAAAGATGTTGTTAAGCTGGTTGTGGGGAGTACAGATTGGCTATATTACACTGATATTTACCCATACTTCTCTTGTCCTTGTAAATCCTTAAGATCTTTTACCTGAAGACTGAATATTTGTTCTACATTAAAACATCCTTTTCCTCTTTTCTTATCTTCTTCTGGCCTTATCTTTTCTATATCAGGACTACCTGACTCTCTTTATCTTTTCTCTTTGGCTCCCTTTTTTCATCGCTGATGCAGTTTCCCTCTTAAATCTCACTTCCCTTGTAAAGCCTCATTGCCTTTGTGCTCTTTTCCAGGAGCCCCGTCTCCTATCACAAACTGGAGATCATATCTTTTAGCCTTCTCCCATAGTGGCTGATTTTAATCCTTAGTCCTAGTCACTTGTGACTAATTAGATTGCTTTCATAAAATCACAGATGTTTGCACTGGGGTTTTACCCTGTGGTAATCTGAATTTAAGTAGCTCTGCTGTTTGTTGTTACTACTTTCAATCAGTTTCTTCTTACTGTGAAAAATTAGGTTCTGGGTGAATTTTCCTCCAAGTTCTTTACTTGGCAGATCACTAAGTTATATTCTCTATACCAGGGGATAATCTTTTTTGTTTAACTCTTCAGTTTTCCTCTAACAGCCATGAATCCTAGGAAAGAAAGTTCTGAATTATTTCCCCTCTCTTTCTGCACCCAGCAGTTGCTCAGACCTTTCTCCCATTTCCTTCTCCAGCTCCTTGCCCACAGGAGCTGCCTGTGATTTCTTTACTACACTGAGCTGCACCTTTACCAAGTAGTACAGCCTTTTCTTCTCTAAGGCCTCAATATCAAATCTCTAATTACTCTAAGCATCACGTTCTTCCTGTTCTCACTGGGTTGTAGCTTCTTTTCAAGAAGCTGCAAGAAGCTTCAAGAAGCAAAGTAGGCACTTTTCAGTGCCTATCCCGCTTCTTGTTCACCATTGCTTTTACCTACACACATTTTGAAATATTCGATGCTCTTCTCGGCCTGCTGTATTGGTTGCATCCTCTGTCTTGGTTTTGTTTGGTTTGTTTTTTTTTTGGATATAGACTATACGTCGTACTGGCGGAACTAACCATGTTGTAAAACCTTGGTGCACCCACAGAATTTGAGTATTGTGTGCAGCTCTGGTCTCTGCATATGAAGAAGGACATGATGGAATTGTGAAAGCTATAGAGAATGGTAATTAAAAAGGTGAAGAGAATGGTGCAAGCTGCTTATGAAGAGAGACTGAAAAGGCTGGATTGCCTCAATTTGGAGAGGAGAAGGTTGCGGAGGGATATGACAGAGGCTTACAAAACATTAAGCCAATAGTAAGGTGAATGCAGAGATATTGTTCACCTGATCCTTCAATAGTAGAAGGGTGGACACTCAGTGAAGCACAAATGAATTTATAATAGATAGTACCAAGACAATTTTTACATGGCAAATAGAAAAATTTGGGAATTTGCCACCAGAGGTTGTGGAGACAGACAGTATCATTGTGGATGCCCCATCCCTGGAGGTGCTCAAGGCCAGGCTGGATGGGGCTTTGAGCAACTTGGCCTAGTGGGAGGTGTCCCTGCCGTGGGCTTGGAACTAGATGATCTTTAAGGTCTCTTCTAACCTGAACCATTCTGTGATTCTTTGATTCTATGATAAGGTGCAAAAGGACTGGAGAAAAACCTCATTACCAACAGGTCCATAAACAGATCCTAAAGAAAAGAAGCCAGGATGTACCCTCTTAACATCCCTAATCCTACCACTGCTGTGTGGGGCACTGCAGGGACAATGGACCCTGGATAGCAGCAAGATTTGTGTGTTCTCTGCAGAGCACCAGGACAGATGGACACTGATCTGATCTGGGAAGGCATTTACTGCACTCTCCTGTCTTTCCCATTTATTGCTGGCGATCATTAAACACCAGGACTCGCACTGTTCAGAGAGGAGAAATAAGAGCAGGAGCATGACCCTTGGGGGTGGATGAATGCTCAGAGGTCGGCAGAGTTACTGGGAGTCGGCAAGATTTCAGAGAGCTCAGGTGAGACTGAGACCCCAGGGACGCTCAGCAGCAGAAGGCAGAGGGAAGATCGGATGGTCAGAGACTGGAGCCTCACTCCAGTGGGTGCTGAGATCAAATGCAACTCCTTCCACACCAAGCTATCTTGTTAGGTAAAAATTTCAAGACAGGAACAGGTGATTTATAGTTTTTCCCAGTTACAACTCACTGTAAGTTGCAATGGTAATAAAAATAATCCAGAAAGGAAATAGATATGATATTCCTAACCAAACTTTTAACAAATAGAGTTGCTGTGTGTTAAAGAGAAAATTTGTTGCACAGAAAAGGATAATTTGCAATTGAAGCCAATTCCTGGTTTCGCCCAGCCTTCCCGTATGGTCCGAGGAGGGCTGCTCACCTCTTTTGATGTCAAATCTCTGCCCATTGAGTGCAGACAGTACAAAACTGGGAGGAGTGGCTGATACACCAGAGGGTTGTGCAGCCATTCAGAGTACCGGAGAAGTGGGCTGGCAGGAACTTCATCAAGTTCAAAAAAGAAATGTAAAGTCCTGCACCTGGCGAAAGGAATGCGAAGTCCTGCACCAGTACAAGCTTAGGGCTGACCAGCTGTAAGCAGCTTGGCAAAAAAGGACCTGTGGGTCCTGGTGGACACCAAGTTGAACATGAGCCATCAATGTGCCCTAGTGACAAAGAAGGCGGATGGTATCCTGGGCTGCATTAGGAAGAGCTTTGCCAGCAGGATGAGGGAGGTGATCCTCCCCTGTGCTCAGCACTGGTGAGACACATCTGGAGTGTTGGGTCCAGATGTGGGCTCTCCAGTTCAGGAGAGACATGGATATACTGGAGTGAGTCCAGGGCAGGAGCACAGAGATGATGAAGGGACTGCAGCAGCTGACATGGGTGGAGAGGCTGAATCCATGTTGTGACTCTGTTAAATAATATCTGTTTCCCCTGGCCTTTAGCTTTGTCTGCTCAAACTGTGAGCAGTTACAGCCAAGGACCATCTCTTTGTATCTAGTACCTGAGAAACATGATCTTCATTGGGTATGTAATACTATTATAAAAGCACTTATTCCTTTGAATGGGTGTGCTGTAGTGTAAGTGTGTGGGAATCCAGTAAATACTTCTATGGATGTTAAAAGGTGGCAAAATCATAACAGAGGAAACGAAGTGGTTTCATGTTGTGTGTAATTAAGCCGTGGAAATCAGAAACACAGAGGTGGCCCGTCTTAGTACTTTGGCAAGTTTTAAAGCACCATTGGGCATGTATAAGGTGAACAAGAATATAAGAATTTTGTCTTGGTGAATAAATGTTGTGTAATACTTACTACACTTCACATTTAGATGATCTTCATCCCATAATGGGGCTGGGGACCTTGTGTGAAGGTGGACTCCCTACCACTCCCCTATGTCAAATCGTGACACCTTCTGCTTGGCTCTTCTCCCAAACCACCGTAAGCAAGAGGGGAATCGGCTCAACTCTAGGTCTGGTCCAGGACAGCAGATTTGCAACTTCTGCTTATTCATAACACCGAGAACGTCAAAACATGCAAGCAGAAAATCAGTAACCAAAGAATAGTCTTTTTAAAAATGAAGATTTTTTTTTTAAAAGCTGTTTCTATTGTCAGCATTTCTGCATGATTCGTATTTACCTTTTGCTAGGGAGTAATTTCACAATCAGTTTCAGCTACTTCGTTTTCCAGAAACCCAGACTGAAACTTAAAAAAAAAGATAACATTAATTTCTAAAAACAACTCCAAAATATGCACAAAATAGGAATAAAGGAGGAAAAGTTTTGCCTTGAACCCTGATAAAGAGGTGAAGTGTAATACTGCCCTGTTCCCTATTTACCCAGTTCAGCAGGCAGCTGTGTTTGGTCCTGCCAAGTAAAAACAGCAGCAAAATGTTCCTGTTTATATTGGTGCTTCTTTAAATCTGTTTTGGCTGCTCTTTTCTTAGCTCTAATTTATCAAGAAAAAGACACCAGGAAAGACTGGTTCCAGTTGAAAACCTTGAGGCAGGGATCTGTGCTGGCATCAGCAGTGCCAAAGTTGTTCAAAAAAGCTGTCCAAGGCTCAGCGAGAACCGAGCACCGAATCGTGAGGGAACGGGGAGGTTGAAGTCTGAACACAAGCCAGAGGCTGTAAAAGAGGACACTTGACTCCTGCTTTACTGCAGAATTTTGTGTTAGCCTCTCTCTCTCCTACAGAAACCTTCCATCTGCCCATGTTACCTAAAACGCACCAACAGACAGTCTGGTCCCAGCAACTAGTGCCTTCACCACTGACCCCCCTCTCAAGCTCTTCTACGGTCTAAAGCTGGTGGTGCAGTTCCAGCCCTCATGCAGGCAGTAAAAAAAAACAACCAACAAGCAAGCAAAAAACAACTCAAATCCTTGCTGCTTACTATTTGAGTTGTCAGAACATCAGCACTGGAGAAACTGGATACCTTTCACTTCACCAGTGGGGGGGCCACTTTTATCACCTCCTTGCATCATGACTGAGAATAAAAAAAAAAAAAAAAAGAAAGAAAAGAAATGTTTCAAGTTGAGTGAATCCTCTGGAGGTGCTGCAATTTGTCAGATTAGATCAAGGTTTTCTGAAATTTTTGAAGTATCTTCAGATTAAAGGCTTTCTTGGAAACCAGTGTCACTCTCTGCTGCTGGTCCACACAGGGCCTGAAATTCATTGTGGTTAGACAACAGAGAAAGAAAGCGCCACCCCAGGATGTCATTGCCCTTTAACCTGCAGTTTATAGGAGCCAGGACCGCATATATTTGTTGGGGTAAATTTGACAGTGAACCTTTGCACTTTCAGCCAGTCTGTTTTCTTTCTGGGCTGTTGATTCTTGCTTGGCACAGTCACTCAGTTGTGCCTAGCACTGTGATTGCTACCTGCATAGCCTCTCTGATTCCAGATTATCTGAAGAACACCGTGCTATTGAGATACTGCTCAAAAATGCAAATAGGCGCTGTGGGAATGCCCAGAAAAGACAGTTTCCCATCTGACTTTTATTTTTGCAAAGGAAGATAAACATTAAACAGTGGAAAGAACAAAAACATGATGGGGGTTGTGAGCAGGACGCAACAGGAGAAGATAGAAAAATTCTCCAGATGAAGGTTTTTGCAAAACAACAAATACGTTTGCCTTGAAAGTCACAGACATTGCTTTCTTGTTTTCACGTGAAAATAGCTCTCACACAGGCTTCTTGGGCTTAATGTAATCTTACAGGGTATTTTTAGACTGGGGTGGCTACTGCCACTATCAGAGCGTCTAACCTCAAATATCCATTAGTGTGCCAATCGCTTGCTTACCTTTCAAGTCTCTTGCCCTGGCCTTCACTAACAACTAGGATTTCTGAGTCTGTGTGTATGAGCACGAGAATTCCCCTGACAAGGAGAGTGTGACAGAAGTGCAGTCTTTCTCTAAAAGTTTCTAAAAGAAAGTCAGTGAATTCAAAGCAAAGTTTAGGCAACATCGATACATACAAACCCAGAGATGAAAGGCTGAAAGTTTGAAGACCATTTAGAAGGCTTAGCTATGACTAGGTGAACAATTTCCTTCTTCTTCTGTGTTCTTTTTATATGATTCAGGTAATGTGGACTTTCACAAGGAGCTGTTTCAGCTGTAGTCTGTGTATTTAAGTCCGTAACTGCCTTCAAAGGTTGAGAGCTGTGGGCATGAAGGGCTGTGGTACTTCACCCAAAAGGTACTTTGGAAAGCACTTTGACACAACAAGTCATCGCGGTATAAAAAAGAAAAGGACCTCAGACCTGAGACAACTTCAGTGTGACAGTTCTGCGCTTGGAAATCATTTCCAACCAGTGCAATGGTGTTCATTCACGGGTAATGGGACTAGGGTCCAGAAGAGATCCGTCAGACAAAACAAGGCGTTCAGTGAAGCTAAGCCCTTACTGAAAGTGAAGGCAGGGGAGGAAGCAGCGTGGCAACATGAGCTCTAAGCAGGCCTTTGGCAAGCCAAGCTGGAGGGCAGCCTTGAACATAAGTCCTGAAGCCATTTCAGCTATAAAAGACGTCAACAGACTGACAGATAATTGACACCTGCTAACACCTTCTCTCTTGCACTGCATGAGTCATCCTAGTTGCAATTAGTACCCCAGGAGCAGCATGTAAATTAGAGGTAAAATTGCCCTAAGATTTACCCTACAGTCAAGGAGGACAAGAAAGAAATTCCAAAACCCTTCCCAATCTCCTGGAGGTGTGTCCCCCTTTCACAACTGTGCACCTACAGTTGTGAATCAGCTACCTCGTTTGGTGTCTGAACTTTAATAGGACAAATTGGTTTGGAGATTGCTCGGCAAGAGGGTAGCAGTGATGGAGTAGGAGATATAGCTCCACAGAGGGTTGAGTCAAAGCAAGAAAGGACACTAAGGCATGGAAATAAGGAGATGTGTCTGCAGCAAGGGCATGCATTCTGATGGTACCATGTTTCCCCGTAGATCTCCTCTCCAGTATATTTCTCAAGATTTATACAGTCCTTCCCAGCAATGTATCCAAGTGTCTTCTGGAGGGCCCTGGTGACAGAAATGCCGTCTGCCACAAAAAGCTTGTTTGGTTTCATCCATAAACCCAAAGACTGTTTATTTCAGCTGCCCAGCATATACATTGCAATAGTCTATAAGTTAGTGCCTTGCTTCCTTAATGGGATAAAAAGTCAGTGTTTACATCTAGCACTATGGACCAGAGAGCCTTCAAAGGGTAATCCAGCATCCCCAGGCATCGTGCAGAGTGCTAGGGACACCTAGCTAATGGAAACACAGGGTGTGCATCAGCCCCAGTGTGGAGCACACCTTCCTTCCTTTTTATTCTCCTCCTGATGTCAGGGATCTTGATGCGTTTTCTGCACGACAGCCCAGCTCGTTCAGACCCTCCGAGGCTCTGGAGAACTGCTGCCAAGAAAAAGTAACGGAGAGATGTATCTGGTGCCGGAGTGATCTTTGAAGACAGGGATGGCTTACCTTTTCTTTCCAAGAAAACTGGGGCATCACATTCCCTCTTTAATCTCAGAGCTTTGTGATATCCTTCTTGATTCCTGTAATATTTCAAAATGTTTGAGGGGTGTTGGGGAATAGCTTAAAATGGATACATTTTTATACTCTTCCCTAAGCATCACTACATCAGAAACAGGATCTCTGGGCTGTCAATTCTTGTCTTCTTAACATGCTCGTATTTATTTCTATGCCAATATTTTCCACTAGATGAAAGAGCTTTTTTTTTTTTTTTTTTTGTATTTTACTCTAACACATTCACAGGGAACAAACATATCTCCTTTCTCTCTTTGATTTGCAAGGCTACGGAAGCTGAAAACTTTCCCTGTCCACTCATAGAAATGGTCTCCTTTCCCCTGAGCATCCCACACTGTGAGAATGTGTTATGCTTGGAGAAGCAGAGGGATTCCTATCAGTACACTGATGCACAGAGATAATTACCAGGCATGAAACATTTCTAAACAGTAGTGTGTTTTAAGGTGTCCTATGATCAGAATTTTGATTTTTTCCTTTTTAACGCATTGAGGCTACCTAATGAAATGGATAGAGGCCCTTGTAAACTATCCCCAAATTTCAAAATGAAATTTCAAGAAATAGGAATCTATAAAATATTTGTAACACTTTTTGAATCTAAACATTTTCATTAAAAGCGTTTCTATAAAATACACAACCTTATGTTACAAGTCAAAACAGCATTGGTAGTTTCGAGGATGCTTTAAATTAAGCTGATTTATACATGTGTTGTTTAATATCTCTAAGCAATATTTACCTCACTTCATATAGATTTCAGGTTGCTTTTGGCAGTTTCTGTATAGCAGCTACACTCCTTAACACATTTGTGAATCTGATTAATTTACTTCTAGTTGTTGGTGGCAAGTTAATATTTTCTATAACTAGCAACGATGGTAAAGCTCTCCCAAAGCATGCCAGTTACTGATGCAAGCATTATAAAGACTAAGTAGTGTGTATAATCCTATAACTTTGTCCTTTGAGATAATGCAAAATGAGGCACAGTCAGTTAAGATATTAATCGCGTATGTTTAAAGTCCCTGACAATGAAACTATTTTATGAAATAGCTTTTAAGGCAGTTATAAGAGCGGTTCTGTCTCCATTAACACCCACACACATGTTTCATAAGCCTCCATTTCACTTTGATAATTTTAGAACTGGATAGCTTTGTTGTGAAGCCGAGAAAGCAACAAACTCCGTGTTCCTCCTGTGCTGCCTGAAAAAGGGGGGAGACGATCTCCAAAAGCGGGTCCCCTTTATAATATAAAAGAGAGCCACGGAGAGCAGGGCTCGCACCCAGGTGGCGGCTCTGTGTCTCCTAAGGAGCTGTCATCATTTCACCAGGGGCAGTCGCTGCTGGGACCCCCTGTGCACATTTGGCAGACATCTAACGGCGCAAAAATGATCTGCTGACGGCAGAGGTGTGAGTGAGTGAGGGAGTGCAAAACCGCTTGTCAAAAGCCGCGTCAACTGCCCATTCAAATTCATCCTGAGGGGTGTATGTATGTGTATATACATACATATATATATATATTTATATCTGTATATATACACACACACATATTCACATCTGCCTTGGGCACAGAGCTTTGGTGAGACACTGAGAAACAAAGTGATGACCTGAAGAGGTCTGGAAAGGCTGCGGGGAGAGGCAAAGCTCCTTTAGAGGGCATGCTGTGGCTACAGTAGACAGTGCAGATGCTTTTCCTCCTTTCTCAGTGCCGCTTACTCTTGCAAAGCTGCTCCGCTGCCGTTACTGTTTCCCTCTGTTTATGGCTCTGGAGCTGGGATGCCGTGGGTACCGCTTAGGTGAGCGCCCACCTCCCAGCAGGGCTTCGGCAGGAACTGGATCCTCAAACTTCTCTCCCCCTTTCTCTCCCTCCCTCCCTCTCCCTCTCTCTCTCTTTTCCCCCCTCTCCTTTGCTCTCACAGCTCATTAGCTCAGGCAGCATGCTGTATTTCAAGAGACCGATTTCAAGCTCGGTCCCAGCAGGTTCTCATACAGGCTGATGAGCAGTTGCTGATCTGCACAGACACGTTTTTCTGTTGTTATCTGGAAGGGATTACTGCTGATTGATTGGCAGGAGGGTAAACTAAGAGCCAGTGAATCCTCCCCTACCTTCTCTTTCCTCTCCCTGCCAGCTTTTGGGCAGTAAGAGGTAAATAGCTTGTGCCGCTCAACGAGGATAAGTCACCAACGTGGGTAATGAGAATATGCACAATTATGCAAGATAAGATAAGAGGCTTAGGCATATTGGCGTTCAGGCTTCAGGGTGAAACCCAGCTCCTAACTCATGGGCATTCAGAAGAAACATCCTCAGCAGGAAACGCTGCCTGGTTTCGTTCACTTGCCCCTGAAGCAACTGATGCTGGGGCAGGAGATAAGACATCAATGCCAGGGCAGTGTGGCTGCGGGGAGGTGACCCGCGGGGGTCTGTGACCCACACAGCACGGACGGACCCCAGGGGACCCCTCTGCTCCCTTCCTGCCCATCTCCAGAAACTATCATGTGTCTTTTTCATTTTGACGAAAGTAGTTCTTCTCCATGCCTGCGTCCATCTCAGGGTTTCCAGTGGGGAAAAAACATCGGAGTAACCTCTCCAAAGTAATGCCACCCAGCAGTGACAGTGCTGCTGGGAAAACACAGCAGCTTTGGTGTTTTTTTCAGCTCCTGGTTCAGGTGTACCTGAAGCCCCACATTGACCCCAGCCTGATATTTTTTTCCACACCAAGGTGAGATCCCTGTGCCGTGAGACTCTCCAACATAACCACAGCACTAAGGAGCAGCCACGTCTCTGGAGAATTAACTGGCGCAAAACCTGTCCCCAGGCAAACCAGAAGCGTCACTGGTTACTGCCGTTTCTGCTGGGTTTTGTACTGGTGTCAGCCAAAATTGTCAAGGATGGTGCAAGAGGGACGGGTGAGGAGGGGAGCAGCTTTGGCCCACCGGAGGTTGGAGGGGGAGCACAGAACAGCAGGGTGGGAATCAGGTGTGGAAACTCAGCAAAGCAAATAAACACCCTGTCCCTGCCCTTTGTAAAGTCTCCTTACGCCGCTTTTACAGCCTACGGAGAAAACGGGTATTTCTGGGTCACCACCCGTCCGAGGGAGGGACGGAGGGCAGCCAGCTCCGAAGGAAACACAGCAGCGCCGGCGGCTGCCTCTGAGCAGAGGAAGCCCGTATCACAGTGGCCCGTGCTCTGCCCTCTTGTACATAATTATTTAGATTATTCATTTCCTAATGTTTGCTTTAGAGTAACAGATAGATGCACCGCATGATATTTACTCGCATTTTGCCTTGGTGCCAAGTTCTATTATCGTGTATTCTCTGTGTTGAAATGCAATAGGGGACACCACCTGCTTGCTCAAGCTTTCTCTCTCAGCGCACAAGGCAGACAAAAGACAGATTGTTTTCTGCAGTTTTACACATGGGAGGATGAGTGAAACGTAGGGTGCACTTCAGCAACTCTCAAGCACATCCGCTTTACAGCAGCATGTGCTTAAGTGATTTGCTAAATCAGGACCTTCAGATGGGGCCAAAGCCTTTCAGGAAAAAGGTCCCAGTGCCAGTTATTCGATGGGGGCTGGCCAAGTCCAAATTTTCTGTCTTAATTATAGGAAGGTATTTTATTTATCAATGCATTCTTTCAAGGCATATATATAACTCTTCCACAAGCAATCCAGGAGATCAAAAAACATTTTTTTCAATGCTCCCAAGATGCAAGGGGACAATAAGAGGAAACAATTACTTTTTCCATTAAATGGCGAAAACAGAAAGAAGTGTGCCACTTCTCTGGAAAGTCACATTGGCTCTCCTGCTTCTCTGAGGCTCTTCTAGGAAATACGATCGGGTTCCTTCGGTTCCCTTTGAAGAGGGCAATGTCACTGAATTTCAAGCCATTCATTTGCAGAGACCAAAGACAAATATTTTCCTGAACTTTGACTACCTGAATCAGGAAAAAAAAATGTTTATAAACAGACACTGATGTTATTGATGACATACTTGGCTGAAATCACAAAGGCTTATCAGTATTCAGGGGCTTCTGAAGTAGGGTTTGTAAATGTCTAATATGTGTGTAAGTGAGCAATTTCCTGTAAATCAATGTACCTTACTTTAGACTTCAGCTTAATAGCAAACCTACCCTCCAAAACAAATGACACAATCATTGCTTTATCTCTACATGAACGCTGCCCCATACCATTTTGCTATTTTCTCTTTTTCTTTTAGCAGAAAATTTGTACTCATCATAAGCTTCAATTATGGTAAATGAGCGCTGTAAATCTGGAATACCTGAATGTATAATCAGCAAACAAAGGCTGATTTCTTGGATGTTTTTATTAAGAGGATGTACCTTTAATAAATAGATAGCAACAAATGCTAGAGATGGCAAAGCATTGCAAAGTGAGGACTCGCTTTTTATGGCTTTAAGAGCGTCTATTCTGATCATTTAAGGGACCAGAAAAGTAAAATGGAGCAAACGCTCTGATTCAGAGAGCAGGCAAAGAAAACAACCCCATTCCTTCTTGGCCTTCAGATTACAGAAGGCAGATGGGCAGAGTTCCTGTATGCTAGATTTCTGGTATTAGCAACATTTTCATGTCCTGTCCTCCCCGAGCTGACGTAAACAGACAACATCCTGAATTCTCTGGAGCCCAGCCAATTTGTGATACCCCAGGGTGCCTTTCTGTGATTTCCGGAGCTGCCATTTGGAAAGTGCGTTGTTTAGCCAAGCAGCAGAAGTTAAGCAACAGGTTGAAGTAGCTTTCATGCTGCTGATGAGCCTGGTCCAAAGCTCCATCTTGCACTTTATTTCCAAGCCAGTACCAGGGTCTAACGCACATAACTTGTCCTACGGAGCTTCTGGAGTGGACCTGTTTTGGAGTGGACCTGTTTTGTCATTTCCCAGACACAAAGTTTGTGAAAGGCAGTCTGTCCATCTGTCTCTCACAGGGCTCAGAGGGTGCCCAACTCAATTGCCGTAAAGTGGGAGCTTCCAAAGTCATGGCTTAGCATGAGCTTTCCCTTTTATACAGAACCTGAGGAAAGCAAACAGCCCAGCCTGGCTCCCCCGTGGGCATCAGCATGCCACGGGGTCCCTCAGGAGGCTGACCCTTGGGCCCCGCTCACTGTCACGTGCGACGGTTGACGTAGGTAGGTATGTGATGCTGTGCTCTTTGGACAGTGGCTGTTTGCCAACCTTTGGAAGAGATCGAGGCTCTTGTTTCACAACCGAATGGGGGAAAATGAAGGCATTTGGGAGTTGGCCCCATCTGAGTACACACATTTCTGTTGCTGAATGGGACGTCTAAATTGCTACGTCTTCAGGTATCCATTTCCATCAGTAGTGCAGGGTTACACAGAAACCTCTTACACTGAGGAAAAGACCCAAAAAAACCCCCAACAAACAGCTAGGGCTTAAGATCGCTTTGAGACCTATGAATTTTAAATTATCTTCTCCAATTCAGAAGGGTTGCCCGGAGAGAAGGACGAAATAACCTGGATTATCTCACACATCTAAGGCACTAACCAGAAGCTAAACCAGACTTCCCTGAGCAGTGACATGTAGGAAACCTATTCTCCAGCACCGCTCCCCTGTGCGGATTCTCTGATGTCCACACAATAACGAGTTTATCAGTCATTGCCTGACTTGGTGCATGAGGAGGATCTCCCTTCATGATAATTCTGTAATCTCATATTCCTCAAAAGTGAAGAATTAAAACCACTGGGTTCACAAGTTACAGAGATAAGACACACGCATACCCGCAAACTTCCTAAGATTATGTATTAACCTTAGGAAACAAGGCTAATTTATCTGTTAGAGCAGGAGATGGTACGGTAGCTATTCCAGGCTCTGCAAAGTGCTTACTGAAAACCCTGTGCTGTTAGCCAAGAGGAATCCCTGTTATGTATCTTCACCCATACAAAAAAGAAAAGATTGGCCTCCTCATCTCTCTGATGAGCACGGACACACAGCACAGTCGCCCACTTCATGATGTCATTGAAATCAAAGGCGAAATCTCCCTGCACTTCAGTGGAACAGTCAAGTGTGCTTCGAGGTCCTGCCCAGCCACGCGATGTAAGAGCATCGGAGCAAAAGTAGGAAAAAAATCCACTCCCCTCATCTAAACCCATTTCCCTCTGAACTTCGCGCAGGCTGGGTGCAGGATAGCCACCTCCTGGAGAATGGCCGTGTGTTTGTGCGTGGTGTGATCACCGTCACTTTGAGGCATTGTTTTGCCCTGCCATGCCCGTGCTGCACTGGGAGAGCTGGACATGCAGCACCATGGTTCAGATTCCAGGCTTTCCACCAGATACCTATTTTTGTGCAATCAACCGGATGAAATCTTGTCTCAGTGAAAACCAGGGGCCTTTCTCCAGCAACCCCAGCTGGGGCAAGAAGTCCACTGTGCCATAAGATGCCCACAGTCTGTGAAGGCTGCTTTCATCATCACTGCTCAACAGCCTTGGCCATGATTTTTCAGAGGTCTACTGAACTTCTCCATCCCCAGGGGATGGCTGCAGAGTACCAGGGATGAAGGAGGACCAAAGAAACCCGGGATGCTGCTTCGCCTGCCTGCACAGAGCTGACTGGGCACTACTGGTGGAGCAGTCCTGGGGTCTGGGAAAGTCTAACGCCCTGTCAGGAGAGCGTGATTGAAGGTGAGGAGCACTGCTCCTGGCCTGCAGCTCTGCTTTGTGAAGGCTCAGTGAATGGCTGAGCTCGAGCATGAGCTATGCTGAAAGACTTAGAAATTCATTCCCTCGCTGCAAGCTCAGTGAGGAGGATTTTCTCTGTTATATCTGAATCCTGCTTTATAATAAGAAACTAATTATCTTAAATGAAGTCTCAGTGCAACTAGTGAACTACATGTAATGTATACTCATCCCTCATATCGACAGGATAGCAACTAATTGGCTACTTTCCTGCAATCTTCACCTCAGCTTACCTTGGTATACAATCACTTCACTGCTCTGCCTCAAACTTCCATTCTGCACCAAGTAAATAAGGGCGCAATCTTTTCCATTAATTTTAAGAGGCTTGGGAGCAAGCCCTGCACATGTAGGAATTACAGCTGGAGCACGGTGGTTCTGCTTGTCACCTCCTCTGAAGCTCTCATTCGCAGAGCTCATCACACACCAGTTCCATACGCCAGGGGCCAGAAATGCACTTATTAGCTCCTTGTAAATACACCTGTGATGTGATTACGGCAGGACAACGGATTTTTGTGAGCTGGTATTCACTGAAAAAGCCGATGCTTTTCACAGATGCAGGCCACTGAGTCTGACCCAGTAAAGCAGACTAAGGTCAGGTCAAGCCATTCAATTTGACAAGTTTATGAAGGCGTTTCAGCAGCACTGTGTTTGGGACCATTTGGCAAAATGAAGCAATTAGTGCATTTCTGATAGTTACAAGAAGCTGGTAGTTCTTCTTCTGCTCATACTCCAGGATGCCTTGGGGTTTTCCAGGTTTGCTACCTCTGTCTACCTGGAAAAACTTGAACCTGCATTAGCTGTTTCCTTGAGCAACGTGCCAGCCACCAGCCAGGGGCTACTTTCCATGGCTGATCCTGGTGTCTCTTCCTGGAGTAATTATACTCCATATATAATATTTCAGTAGTCACTGGAGCAGAGCCTGGTCCCCAGCTGCCAGTGTACTGTTCCTATGGCTTTTGTCTCCTCGTCTGTCAGTTAATGTTTAAATATTGAATAATTATTCTTTATTGAGAAATATTTAAGTGGGAGAGGTACGCTTCTGAGGGCTCTTGCAAGAGGGATGGGTGAGGTGAATTTAGAAGAGAGGAAAATTTGATTTGAATCCAAATGTAAATCACAGTGAAGACTTGGCCTGCATCTCTCATCCCTTGAATGAACAGCCCAGCCACAAGAATATAGAATTGAAGAACACCACCGTTGCACCCCACTACAGGCAGCCAGCCCCTTGGAGAATATTTTATTCACTTGTTGGGCTACATCTCTGAGATCCCCCAAAGGCAGAGTCAGGACCACCCTCAGTCAAATCCAAACCCCTAGAAGTGGAGAGACTCCCTCTGTCAATGACAGCACCCTGCCATGCCTTACTGCGGCTGCCGTGGACGCTGGGTACTCTCCCTGCAATGCCAGCAGCGTGCACGGCGGCTATGGAGTGGCAACGGAAATCTGTCCCTAGGTTTTGAAATCCCATACATGAAAGACAGAGACTTGCAATTACCTGTAACCAAAAAAACCCCAAAACTTCTCTTTCGTCAGCCATTAAAAAAAAATGGTTTTCTTTTGAGAAGCTTTTCTTTAGTCCAGTCTGTGTTAATTCTCCTCATCCCCCTCGGTTTTGTTTCAGTCAGTGAAGTGAATACATCTGCTATTTATCACTTACAAACGCAGGGTGTGTTTGGTCTCTGGATTTTATCACAACAGGCACAGTTCTCTCTAACCCCAACAACCTGTTTGGTCCTAAAGCTAAAAGTGAGAGTCAACATTTCTGTATACTGATGTGAATTTTAATGACTTTTTTTTTTTTGTTCTCCCAGGGATGCATGTTCCCCCTTTGAAATGGCACAGAAGACAATGGCCATACCTCAATGTCACCATGCGTTTGTTGCCGTACAACTGTCTGTTTCAGTACAGTGCCCCCGTGGTATATGCCAGACACCCTTGTCCAGCAGGTGCATGTACACAGCAGCACTTTGGCTTTACTGAGATTGCAAAACGAGCGGGGACACCATGCAGCAATGATGCAACAGGACCATGCTGCAACCTGTGCCTCTGAATTCCTGTGCGATCCTTATCTCAACATCAACATGGGCAGCTGGGCCCACTGGGTCAGCCGTGATCTAATTTTGCAGGAATGCTGTGGATTCTGCTGTTGCCTTTGCCTTATTAAAGCCTTTTTAAAACTTACATATGGCTTCCTTCTGAATGTCACTTGTAGTAGCTTTGTCTGGGTTTTTTGAGAAAAGTGTCAAAACCCAACAGGAGCTGGGTGCCAAGCTCCCTCAGGCTCCTCTGAAAATAGCTGGCTTGAGTCTTATTGCAAAGGATGCTGACACAGGTGCAGAACCAATGCCCTTGACCCAGCACTGGTGGCTTTTCTGTACTCTTCCTAGGTATAAAATTAAGAGGAACTCCTTTTCCTCTTTCCTCCAGCTGATTGTGGAGCTTTCTCAGTCTCTCCTTGACACTGTGAACCTCCACATTATCTTCTCCACTGTGCTAGGATTTGTGTTTACTTGGGTCTCTCATTCAAGACACAGTAGTCCTGACTTACCCAAACAAGCATCTTACTGCATCTTTATCTGTAAAGATGCTGAAAGGCGCACAGGACCACAGCTCTGGATCCAGGTGAGCATCTCATGGCCCCATGTAACACAGCAAGAAGAGGAAAGGGCAACACCTCTCATATATGGGCAAATGGTCCAGAGGCAAGGAGAGAAATGAAAAAGTTTCTCATGAGGAGAGCTGGTCAGGAGCACTAGGACTCTGCAGTTGAGTCGTCTCCCTGAGGGACATTTTGTGTGGTATTTGAGCACTCACAGAGATGAGGACTGAAATCCAGGTGTACCCTTTTTTCAGGAGGAACAGGGCCTCTGCCACGTCCTTGGAGCAACCCTCACGTGTCCTCCAACCCCCTAAGTGTCTGGAAAATGGGACAACTTCAACTGAGAAGAGACCAGCACCAACCTGTACTACCAAAATTTGGTGAAGGTGGTTGGAGTTTTGCAGTAGGAGATACGCTTTGAGCCTATGTCAGGCAGGGAACAGAAAAAATTTGCCCATCATTCAGTCTGTGGGAAGATCAGCCTCGTAGTTTGCTCTGAGGTCACCTGCCAGCTCCTCACCATCAAGATGGGGGAGGAGAGGAGCTTGTAGATCACAGTTTGGTTTTATTTGCTTACAACTCAGTGCCGTAAATATGGCCAGCTCTAGAGCTACCCAGAGCCAGAGAGTAGGCTGCTAAGTGGGATTTTGCATCTTAACTTTGTTCATGGGAGTGGATTAGGGCTGGTCCATAGTATCTCTGTTTCCCAACTGTAAATAATAGGATAGTTCCCAGACTTTTGGGACTGTTTGGAAAAGAATGACATTTGTTGTGAGGAGCTTGGAGTCAGCACTACAAAGTGTGCATTGGTGTACATGCACATGGCTCCGAGTGCCTGGGATACAGGTGTTAATAGATGCCATGGATACAATAAAGAAGACGACTTGTTCCCTGGTACACTGATATTTCTTTCTATTTATTCATATTACACTTATTATAACACTATCAGCACGAAGAGGGTTACAATAATGAGGGCAGGAGAGATAAGATCATGTGCCTGCACAGGCTGCTGGTACCTAGCACACAGCTTGATCCTATTCAAAGGCTTAGATGTACTTAAACCCTATCCTAATACTTTATCACTTTAAGCCTCTTATGGCCTTAATGCTTCAAAAATACACCCTGGACCAACCAGCCTGACAAAATGGAATGGCTGAGACTTCTGATGGTACTTGGGGCTTGAGCCTTGCACGCCCAACCAAGGGGAGCCAGGCTCCGGAGAAAAAACCCAGCAGCCAGGCAGGGTCCCCCTGGGCCCAGGGGGCAGGAGGTGGCTCCCTGACCCACGTCTCTGGGGAACAGGATGATGCTGGGGGCATGAGCACGGGAACATTTCCCTTGCTGGGAAAGAGGGGATGGAGGCGGGTTGATGGTGCTGTAAACGAAAGCCTCTGCTCAGCAGAGGGCTGTTAAATGGGTGAGTTCCCACTTGGTGCTGGCACCCTTTCTCTTGGAATAGACATAGTGCGAGAGAACCAGGTCATCACCATTTTAGGGTAGAAATCTGGGGATAGCGATTATTTCCTAATCTGTGTTCTCACACTGCTTGGCATGATGGAGACCCCGCTCTGGCCGGAGCCTGTTGCTTCAACTGGAATACAAAGAAAGAAAAATGACAGAAACAGAGTGACTCTTTGGGAATGGAGTTTGTTCTGGAGGGAGACCATTTTTGCCTCTAAAGTTTGAGCATTGTGGGTTGAGGGAAAGGCTTTATTATCTACCATAGTTCCTTTCCTCAGACTAAATAAGACTTCAGCATGCTTGGCATTAAAGGATGCTTTTAAAGTGTTCTTTTGCAGTATATTTTGTTGCATATATCCACCAAGTGTGGGAATAAAATGTCATACTTATGGGTTTACTCATCATGCGGCTTCTCTTGTTTCAATGAAAATAATTGATCCCAGGCATGTACATGCAATAATGCTTTGCGAGGAGCCACATACTGTACCAAATGCTACATACTGTACTCACAGACTAGAACTTTGTGTCAACCCATGTGAATTATTTGCAAGGCAAAATACAGAGGAATTCTCTCCAGGGTAACAGTGAGGTTACAGCAGTTCATTTAGCGAAGGGGAGTCAGCTTCTGGGCTGCAAAAAAAAGTGCCTTACGATCTGCTTATGGAGTCGTTATGGTTCCAATACGAGTGTGCCAGGAGCAAATACTTACTAAAAGGAAGATTAAAACACATACTACAGAAGATCAGCAGCAATGATCATATTCCCCCGATGGGGGACAAGCTGTGCGGGGACGCAGCACACAGTAACGCTGGATTTCGACTGCCCTGCGGTGCTGGTGATGCAGGCTGCGCTCGCTCCGTTTTCTCCCCCTGGCTTCCCCATCCCAGCCTGCCTGCAAACGCATCTCGATGCACTTGAGGGTGGCAGAGCTGCTGGGATGACAGGGAGATGGCACCCATGCACCCTACCTACAGGTGATGATAGACACACGCGGGGAGGGAGCGTGTTTTTGGGTTAGACGCTACCTCCCCACTCCTGCCCACTCTCGTGACAGCGCAGTGTCTCCAACCTTTAAGTTCAGACGCCCTGATTCACCATGAAACTTGTATCATCCTGCAAAACCCTCTTATGTTGTCAAGAGAGACCTCACTGAAATTGCTCTCTGGGGGCTAACGCTCGTAGCTGCCGTGCACATCAGTGAGAGTATGCATCTGTCAACCCAAACCATGCACCTGCCAGGTGTGCTTGGACCCAAACTGCTATCAGATAATTTGATATTTTTCTACGCTGAGACCCCTCTGGCCGCATGCCAACCCTGTACAGCAGAGCCTGGCCTGGGAAACCTCTCCAGTGCACTGAAATGCCGTCTCGGTGCAGCTCAGGTCCCAAAAGCTGTACCGGGTGTATATGAGGTGCCTAGCAGCCTTGCCCTTTAGCCTTGTACCACACTCCTCCTCACGGTAAAGATGCAGTGCTGTCAATGTTAATTCTTTCTCCCACCCTGCTTTCCATCCTGGTAGGAATTCGTCCCTTCTCAGCGAAGCCCATGGGCTTGTCTGACTCCCTGACTCGTCTCCCCCATGCCTGATGGGAGAGCAGAAAATGCAGGAGGAACTGTAGGCCAACCCAGGGATGTCTACCTCCGTAGCTATCAAGGGTCAGAGATACTGGCCACCCAACAGCAACAAACCATGGGTGTGTTGACACCTAATAATCTGATCCTTTTGTACTCTGACAGGTTGGGAAATCTGCCTGTCTCCATCTTTTGAGTTTGGTTCTGGGGACCAAGCCTATCTATGTCTCTTTTTATCAGACTTTAAAACTGGTGTTCGTTTTGCCTCCCTGTGTCTGTGTCCTTTCTTTTTTTTTTCGTTTTCCCTCTCTTTGTCCTTATATGTGAACTCCTGTGGACATAGGAAATGGAGGAAACATTCTTGCATCAGGTATAGAGGTGAAAATCACCTTCATGAATGATGTTCTTTAAAGAAAACAAACAAACAAACAAACAAACTGATGGCATCCTGTGACAAACCAGATTTTCCCATCTGAGGCAAGTGCTGAGGGAGAGTCTGGGTGGGAGGGGTGGACTCATCACTCCCCATCTCTGTCCTAAACCTCTGCTATGAAGCGGGAAGGAAATGGGGGAAGGGAAAAACACCCAGTTGTTTTATTATGTTCAGACCTCTCGTGTCTTTCTCAGGCTGGCTAAAGCCTCTGCACAGTGGAGCCACCGCTGCTTGAGCAATGTGGGGCCGGGACGGCCCTGGGGGTGTCTGTGTCCCGTGCATGCCGGGCTGTGTGACGATGACGACGGTGGTGATGAGGGTTTGCACAACCTGGGCCAGACGGGTCACACGGGTGCAGAGCAGGGTGAAGAAGATGTTGCGAGAGCTGGTGGGACAGCAGTAAGCCAAAGGCAAGACCCTCATTTCCCATCCCCTGCTGCCCCTGGACACATCCTGACTCCCAGAGCAGCACTGTGGCCCCTGAAAAGGAACTGATGCACCAAAGCAGGGATGTAATGGGATGAGCGTGGCAAAACCAGAGCCCCTCAGCTGCCCCTGCAGCTCCTTCTCCCCTTCTTCCTTTGCCCAGGAAGTGCCTGGCTGGGTTTTTTGCAAACGTCTGTTTTCTAAAAATTACATGACCGTTCATTCTTTCCATTTCTAGACATCACTGAGAAATAGAGGGCTGGGAGGGAAGCTGTGGCCACTCAGTGTGACTGCCAGCAGCTGTGGTAAGCCACTTGGACCTGAAGCAAGCACAAGGACATCTGCTTCAGCCACTTCATACCAGAAGCCACAAAAGTCCCAGCAAGATGCTAAAACAAGCTTGAAGACTTCAGTAACAAAGACTCCGATGGCTAAAGACTTGACTTGTACCACAGCCAGAAAGCAGGAGGGGTCATCTACATCGTGGGTCCTTTCAGTGCAAGTAGATCATGGCCAAAAGTTGCTGAGAAATAAAAACAGTCCTTTCCACGCTCCAACGGCCAAAGACAACATGATGGCAATAGAAATATATCTCAAAGATTTGGAAACAAGGACCTTCTCCTAAATTGTACGGCAATTTTCCTGCAAGAAGTAAACTTGACTTGTTGAGTACATTGGCAACCTGGAAGCTTATAGAGCTTCCCCTGTGTCTTGATTTCCATGTAGCTGAATACTCACGCAAATTTTCCAGAAGCTGCTCAGCAGGCTTCGAGGTCTTGGTGGAAAGGTGTATTTTAAAGTGGGATTAAGAAAGGCAACACATCTAAGGTCAAGAAGATTAGCAGTGAGATTTTGTTTAGCTAGACAGATCATTAACTACGCTGTACTGCAAGATTTCCAGTTTAGCTGCCCTGGCCCAGCTGTTGAGGTAACAGGGCAGTTTTGCACCTTTCAACAATGCTGTGGGTTTATTTCCCAGCAGAAATACTTGAACTCTGTCCAAGTGAGTGATTGAATCCTGCCTCTTGCTTTTCCCCCTCAGCACGGGAGGACAAGCAGGCCCGCTTGGAAGAGAGCTTGCATTTCTTTCCGCCTTGTTCTCTGAAGGCACGTCAGCTCAGCTGCGCCTTATCATTCCGATCTCTGTGGGTCTGAGTCGCTGGTGTTAAGACAGTTCAGGACCACACAGAATCAGATATTACATTAGATGGATAACATGAGACAAGGACCGAAGCTGAGGCTAACCCTGAGAATCGTGCAGTTGGAAAGCAGATATTGCATTAGCTGACTGTCATGGCTGACGCTTTCAATACACACTTCTTCAATGCCATGAGGCTATTTTCTGTACTTTACAAAAACAACGTGAAAACTTTAGTGAAATATTTTGCAGAATTCTGCTCATTGGTTTTGGTATGACTGTATGTTTCTTCTTTTTTTTTTTTTTTGTTTAAATCAGAATGTTACCCTGTCACTTTTTTCACAATAACGATCCTAAAAAAAAAAAAAAGAAAGGCTAAAAAGGTTAAATCCACTACTCTAGTGTCGAGGAGGTAGGCTATGAAAACATAATTTTACAAGCTGCTGCCAGACAGTGAGTTAAGAAAGATTCGCCCCGACCAGCAAGGACACCGGATATGACCTTCCCTAAAAGTCTTTGGAGTATAAATATTTTGTATCAGCTGTGTAAAATACCGATGCAATGAGCGTGTGTAAGAATGCTGACCAGGCTGCAGCACGTCGGTCTGACCACAAAGGCAGCCTGGGACCCAGAGGGCTGTGATGGATGTGGGCTGGGAGTCTTCTGCCTTGGGACAGGCAGTGACAAAAGGGTTTCTAGGATTATTGTGTCTGAAAAATAGCGTCACCGACTCCTGAATGCAGAAGGACTCTCATAGCGCTCATGCCCCATAAAACCTGAGGTCAAAATTGTTGGTGTTCTGTTTATTTATGCACCTCCCCAGTCCTAAATAAGTACCAGCAGATGCTATGCAGCATTACGGCTTAAAAAATGGAGTACTGGTAGCTCAGAGAGATTCTCCTAGTGCTGGTCACCTCTGCAGTGGGTCCGGTACCACTCCAGTTGTCACCAAGGAAAAGATGCGTCTGATACATTTTTATTTTACATCCCCCTCCCCCGTGATGTATGTTATGGCAAAAGAAAGAATAGGCAATACCCTACTTTCACTGAAACTCAGGGATGAATTGGCCTTAATTAGGGGGATTTTCCAAAATTTCAAGGTCTGGTTTAGCATTTCATTTTGGCACTGGATTTATCAGGCAAAATGGCAATCCAGTGCTACCTAGCTTGGAAAGCTTTTGTTCCCTATGGATTTGACAAGATCCTTGCTTGAAAGCTCTTTGTCTTTCTACACAGTTCTCTTCCCCTTCCCATTTCCTTCCCAACTGCTTTTGCTCCAACTTGAAAAAAAAAAACAACCCACACCAAACAGGAACACTTCTTTCACTCAGAAACATGGATTTCTAGCAAAGTTGTCTCTGAAAATGCAAGTGGCTTAAAACAGCTCAATGGGAGCTGGGTCTCTGCTCACAGATGCCAAGGGGACCAACCACCCGTAAAGGTACTCCAGAAGGGCTTTACACGGTCAAGAAGTGTGCCAAACTAATAGCAGAAGGGTTCAGTGCTGTTTTCGTTCAGTAAATCACCCAGTATTTGTCAGACATAAGGCAGGTTTCAACCATAACATGCCCCGACGAAAGCTCCCTGTATCTCCGCACCCTTTCTCTGTTAGCGCAATCTGCAAGTCCTCAGCAAAAGGGGAAAAGTGCAAAGGCGCTTTCTCAGATGCACCCTCCCAAATTCCAGCTGTCTGTGGCTCGGGGAACCAAAGCTGTCCTTATTAGCCCTTCATGAACTCTTCTTATATGAATTGGTGAAAATTGTTTTACTGATGTCCTGCTGCCTTTTCCCTCATATCTCAAACCAAAAATACAAAGCGGAAAGTTGAAGACAGAGAATGAGGAGCTGAGGGCCATGGCCTCAGATGGCAGCGGGACTGCTGGGAGAAGAGTGAAAAAGAAAGGAACTGAAACAAGTTTGCTGTGTGGCATCATGCTATTTTATGGCTTAGCAATGTCAGAATCAGTTCCTGCTTGTGAATTCCAAGAGTTTCAAAGATTACTTTTTCAAATATTGTTATTTCAGAGAAATATTTTTTTCTGTCAGACATCTATCTATATATTTTCTAGTTGAGTGCTGGCTCTAAAGAAGGGATAGGACAAATAATGCATGACTTGAGTGATTGATTACACTTCATTAAGAGCAACTGTTGTACATCTAAAAAGTCCAGGGCAGGAGCAGCCTACAGGAAAACACATTCCTGTAATCCTTAAAAATAATCAACCAATTCCCAGAAATTAGGGAATGATTGGAGGGCTATACTGATTGAACTATTTAGCCAGAACAGGTGATTCGGTTATTCTAATTAGCAAAAATATGTGGAGAGAAGCTTGAAAACCACTTAGCTGCTGAATTGTTTAGCCCAGCAGTAGTTGTTTCTTGTTTTTACTGGCCATTAATTAATCGATACATTTAAAAAGGCTAAATCTAAAAAGGCCCCTTACAAAAAAATGACAGCAGCAAACTGAGTGCTTTGTTTCGCAGTGACAGCTGGAGTAAAGGTCTCCGAGTAGTCACCCCAGCTCACTCCTCTGGACCCTGCACTGCAGTTTTACTTCTGCCTGCCCTGGGCACGAGTGGTCTTTGTCCCAGGGCTGTGTGTCCTGGCGAGCCACGGTGAGCCCTGGGGGAAGCACGGGGCCATGGCTGGAATATAACCTACTTGCACGCTCCATCCGGCTTTTCCCTGCACCAACAGTAGAGATAATGTAATTTGGCCACAGAGCTTTGGTCACACTTGTCTGCACTTCTGAGCACCGGCACGGACCTGAGCACGGCCCCTCGTGCTTACTCTCCTACCAGCCACTGTCAATCAGGATGCTGTGATTTAAAATTCATGAGTTAATCTGGTTCTGCAGTGGAATGTCTCTCAGCTGGAAAATGCTGGTTCCATGAAGGCAAAATTTTTTGCAGAAAAATTTGTTTTCTTTGATGGAAGTTGTTTTCTAAAAACTGGTCAAAAGCCATCAGTCAAAAGCATTCCTCTTCAGCCTCTTTGAGACAAAATTTGATTCTCCATTTCAAAGCAACTTTTCTATTTTGTAGTAAGAACAAACCATAGTATCCTCATTTTAGTCACCCCAAAAATTATCCCACCAAAAGTATTATTTTTCTCTTTTCAATTTTGTCTCCTAAGCAATTTATTCTTTTTTTAATCTTTTTTAGTTCCTTTCCGAAAAGGAAAAGTTTTTGGATCACCAACTTTCCTTTGAAATGCAAAAAAATTGGTTCCTACACGACCCTTTTAAATAGAGGGAATGTCTTTCAGCAAATGTCCCTGCCATAAGGAACTTCCAGACAAAACTCACTTAAAAGTCGTTCAATTTTTCTTTCTTTTTCTGCACAAGCTTCTGCAAGTGCTCACTATTGTTTCTAGATTCTGTTCTTCATTCACAGCCGACTCCTACTGACCTCAAACCCTGCTTCCCACTAAGCCTGGGAACAGAGATTCATAAATCCGCTGGAGATCGAATACCATGGATTTGGTGGAGATAGTGGTTTTACAACCTTTCATAATCCTCCTGTCCCCACTAAAGTCTCCCTGTCCCATAGGCTGTAATGAGGAGACACATTGCATCTTTGTCCCTACCGTAATTATGTCTACTCCACAGGTCCCAACAAACTCCTCTCCAATGCTCTTGACAAATATCTGATTACACTCAGGGCAATCGTTCACAATCGCTATTTAGCTTTGAAACTGACTGCTTCTACTTCAGCCCCAAAAAACGGCTTGCCAACCTGAAAGCTTGTCTACTTTTTCAATCTACAGTTGTTTGTCTAATAGGAGATAGCATCTCAGCCTACAGACTTTGCCCTGCCTTTTATTACAGCTATATTTTACAACAAATATTACTGACAGGGACAGACATGGTGAAGAAGAGCACGAGACAGCAGGAGAAGAGCAAAACACCATCATGATGCCAATGGCCCCCGTGTCAGCGGATCAAATACAGACATCTCTGTTGTTTGCATCCACTGTCTGCTGAGGTGGTCCTGCTCTTGGTGTCAGGATAAGGCCAGGATACTTCACAAGACGCCTTGCTCTTCCATAAGATCCCACTAGAAGCTGCCCCCGCCCCATGCCTTCTCCAGCTCAAAGTGAGGTATTAAAATAGGGCAAGAGGGTCTTCTAATTTTGAGAAACCAGTGCAACTAGAGCAGAAACCCCTTCTTCGAATATCCAGAGAACAGCAAAGCTAAAACCCAGTGGTCTTTCCAATATTTTAACAAACAATCTTGTTTCCAATTCTTCATCAGATAAGAATGTTTTGTGCACATTGGGCCAATTTATTCTGGAGCAGGAAAGTCTGTAGCCACACACAGCCCACCCCACCGTTTCCTGTGGGAGTCACTGAAAAATATTCTGTCCTTCCATTCCCCTGACCAAAATACTTCTAAACATTCTGGGAGGATCTTGCAGGCAACATTTAGGAAGCAAACAGCCAACTACAGGCAGTCACCAGAGGATGCACATTCATTCCTTGTGTATCTTGCTGAGGTTTTTATGAAAGAGAGCTTAACCTTTCTTTGGCTTGCAGAGCTCTAACCAATTAAATGCTATTTATACAAGCTAATTCTTTATAATTATAATAGGAAAAAATTTTCCCCATCCAAATCCTTAGAGGGCATAAGGAATATAAGAACAAGAAAAACCATCTAGCCTTGAGTATTTGACCTGTTCTACTAAATTTTCGAATCAGAGTGGAGTAATTCTTCCAGGATAAAATCACTTCTATTTCAGGAAATAATGTGTACCTAGGGAACCATAATGGCATCATGCAATATGTTGGTCATTTCCCCCATGTAGATAAGAACTAAGTCTTATTTTCGTACAGTTCCTCAACTACCGTCTTGCTTCAGGAATAGTTTAAAGAAACGTGAATTCATTCCATATGCATGAAATCTTCTGCCAAATTAAATTCAATAGGGTATTCTGTTTGTAAATCTTAGAAACTACTAAGTGGTGTAGATTATTCAGCAAATCTCAGAGATAATGAATTAACTTGAGAACTGTATAGAAGAGCATTATCCAAATAAGACAAATTACCAAGCAAAAAGTTTGTAACAAAGGATATCAACCTGAAATTAAGCCTGTGGGGAAACCTTTTTTCATAGTTTGAAGTTTTCTCCTCTTCCTAAGCCTGTTTCATCACTGTAATGTGATTAACAGTAAATGGCTCAAGTAAAGGACTTAGGATCCACGAGCTTCATTTTGGTCTGCACCAAGAAAGGAGCTGGGTCCCAAGAGCGCAATGCCTGGATTGCCTCCGGCTCTGCGGAAAGCTCCTGTGGGCACCAAGTGCTGCTGCCTCTGGAATGCACATCTATCCTTTACAGATATTTTAGAAGCATGAACTGTAACAGCTGTCCACAAAGCCCGGAGCAACTCTTTAGTGGAGTGTCTGAAGAAAGTTGCAACAATGACAGGGAGTCATACTTGCTTCAGATTTGCATGAAGAGGTGTAGGTCTAGGGGGAAACCCTTGCTATTCTGTTCCATAGCCCAATTCCTTGCAGCAGTAACTCCCAGTGGGTCCTGCAAGGGAGGTTTCTCCAATGCCCAGATTATTCTGGGACACAGGACTCTGGTGGCTGCAAGGTGTGCATTACCTGAACCGTCCCAAAATTTCTGTGATGACGAAGCACTGCAAGGCAAATGCTGTGAAACAAAACACGGCTTTCAGTCTGGATCAAGTTCCTTGCCAAGCCCAAGAGAGGGCTGTAGTGAGGGACATGCCCAGATTGGCACAGGTCCCATGAAACAACATTTCTGCTGTGTTTACAGAAGGGAGGATCTGTTGTCTCCTCTGCACACAAAGATTTAACCTTGTGTGTTTGTGTTCAATTGCGGATGACAGACGGGGTGGAAGGACACATCCAAACCTTATGGAGATCTTCAGAGGAGCAGCAGCTTCCTGAGACCAAGCTCTTGGTCAATGACCAAGCCAGACAGGGGCAGGTGAGACTCCCCCTTCTCCTGGCTAAGATGTGGAAGGATTTACAAATCTCATGGCTGCAAAACCCGTGAATCCTGCAGTGTTTCCTTCCCATGACAAGGGCAGAGTCATCATCCTCTTCCCTTCACACCGCAAGCAGTTACAGGAGCACTAAGAGAAAATGCCAGATCTGTCCTTCACCTCATCGGAGCCTTTCCCAGCTCCTCCCTTACCCGGGTGCCTGCCACACTTCAGAGAGACCAGCCTTCTCCTCTACCTATTTTTATTATACAAGATACATGAACTAAAGACACTCCACATCTCTAGTATGATTTCATCTCCAATTCATCGAGCAGGAATTTCCCTTCTCTTATTGCTTTGTCCTTGTCCTGACAAGGACACTCAACAGACATCGAAAAACAACTTCACTTTTTCTTTCTATGTTTTTTAAAGAGGAATTTCATGCTTTCACTAGTTCTAACCTACAGAATTCCTCTTCCTGTCGCCTATACAGACTGTTTTGTTACTAAATACAAAACATGACACATGCAGCTAGAACAGCCACCAAACTGGTTTTACACAAACAAACCTGATTCAGCCTGAAGGACATGGCTTGGGCCTCCTACATCTATACCATGCAGGGCTGTGTCTCAGGCTGGGACAGCCAAATGACCCTGTTTTGAGGTCGTGTCCTTGGCCAGAAGGGATAAGTTAGTATATTTTTTGGCCCAGTACAGGGAGCAGGGAAGCCTGCTGCAAGTCTAAAGACAGCACTCATTCCTCCAGAACCTGAAAGGGTGCTCATGTCGAGCATCCGGTGAGTCTCAGCCTGTTGCAAGAGCCTCTCTGGCCAAAGTTAGTGGAGACGTGGGAAAGTCCAAGCGTGCTGCCACCTCCCCCTCCTCCAGGAGCCCTGCCTTCCCCTCGGGCTGCAAAAGCAAAATATTTTCAGCGCCGCACCAACTCTCCTGTTTTGTGCATCAAGAAAGAGATGGGGCACAAACACCTCCCCTCCCTCGTTCACTATCTCTGGAGATGAACACTTCCGCCACCCCTGGCCCTCTGCTTTCTCTTTGCTTTGGACTGAGGTAATGAGCTCTGCCGTGCCATGGGAGTGTGCTGGCTGGGAGCGAGGGCTGTGCGATAGCATGGTTTGGGAAGCCTTTGAACTTGCTCTAACTGTGGTTGGCATCGTGAGAGTTAGCACAGCTCCTAGGTCCCTGACACACAGGTGAGTAGATCCGCCCTCACACAGAGAGCTGGCATGTGTCCTTGGCCTCACAGAGACTTCGGTAAAAGGAAACAACTAATCTGCTCATAGCCAAAGCTTTAGGCAAAGTTGTCTGAGTACCTGTCTGCGTTCAAGCCAGCACATCATTAACAAACAGCTTTATATTTCCTGGGGAGATGGGGTTAATGGGGAACTCTTCCTTAGTCTATCAGTCCTGATGCAGTGGAGCTTCCTGGATGGCAAGAGGGCGAAGTACCCAACCCTGGGAGATGAAGGGAGAGGGTTTGCTTGGCACTATATCCACTCCAAATGCTCAGAGGGCTCTGGTAAGGATGAAGGTAACTACACACATTAGGGCGTGCCAAAAGGATTAACGCTTCCTGTCATCTGTGTCTCTGCTAGTATATTTTATTCACAACTGGTCATTTCTTCATCATTGACATAGCAGCAAATACTAAACAGTTTCCAGCACTGGAACCGTATTGCCCTTCCTCTGAAATAATGGCTAGGACTGTCCTTTCCTGCCTGACAGGTGGAATCCACCCAAGCAATATGAAAAAGCATCAGATTAGGATTAAATTTCTCTCTCTTGTGGTTTTTCAAAGAAGCATTTTGTTTACTACAGTTGGGAAGAAAAGTAAGCCTAAGATCCGAGTCACTTTTCATGAAAACCTACCATTCATGGGTGTGGTATCTCCTGGTAGAGAGTCTTCTGGACCCCACTGAGTGTGCTGATCACAAGGCCACCATGCAAAGGCAGGTTGAGATATCTTTTGGTGCAAAGGGAGTCTCCAGAAAACGGGTGTACCCAATATCTGGTATTACGTCCCTCTAGTCTCTGTGGAGAAGGCTGACACACAGCCAGGCAGACCAGATCACACCCTAACACAGCGCTAGGGCAGAGCCAATCTCCATTGCAAGTCTACAGAGGTACTTGCTTATCCCCAGAGGTACTTGCTTCTCCCCACCAACTCTTCAGGTGGTTAAAGGAGATAAGTGCATTGGCTCCTTTGCACCCCAGCCTGGAAATGCTGAACAATAGCCTAAACCCCTGGCAATAGCATCAACATTTGGTACCTTTGGCAGGCAGACTAAATTCCCCCTTGGATTTTTCCATAGGAAGCTCTCAACCCAACCATAAGAGATTATTTTCTTCTCTTTAGTGTGTGGCTTTCCTTGTTGGGAACACTCAGCTTATTTGCCTCAGGAGGGGTTGTGCAGCTCTCTCAGTTACCCTGTTCAACCTCAGCCTTCCCCATATTCTCACCATAGCCATTTTCTGCTCCTGCTTGGCCCATTTTCTACCTTCCCACTCCTAACCTTTTCCACCTCTCCAGTAATGTGTCTGCAGCCAGACCAAGAAGTCTGCCATGGCAACTTCATGCTGCTGCAGCAACAGTTCTGAACACGGCAGAAGTTGAGCAAACTTACAGAAAAGTTACAGCGAGCTTGGAGCCAAGTTGTAGGAGCTGGTCTACAACTAAATGATGTGCTGTAAATTCTTCTAGGCAGGACAATTGGGAGACCAGATTCTGAATGCTCTGAACCACAGCCAAATAAATTCCCCAGAACTGCAGTATACAAAAAAAATCAGAGCCATCTTCCTAGTTTCACAGATATGTGGTAGCAACCACCACATGTCTTATTTCATCATCATCATCATAACTCCATCCTCAGACAGGCATTACTTTATTCACAAGTTTAATGCACAGAATCAGATGTAAGACTAGATATGTAACAAAATAATTCATATTTCAGAGAAGTACCATGTAGTACAAATAACCAGGGTACACCAGAGTATCCTAAAAAAGTGGAAGGACATCTCCTGTGAAACTCAGGGAGTTTTGCTGTTGGCTTCAAGGAGATCAGCACGCAACCTTAAAAGGTGCAGCATGTTCAAGAAGAAAATCAGAGGTCACCAAGTTTTTGTCATGGTTTTAAGGTGCTTCTGCTACAAAACAAAACCCTCTTTGCTGCCATGAAAAAACACCATCCAAAACATGATAGCCTTGATATTGTTGAGTCTGCAACAGAACATAAACACACTCTATTGGCAATGTTGCATGAAATAACCATCTTCAAGTGACCTTCAGGGTGGTAACACAACAGATCATATTCTTCATTATTATTATTTCCAGGCTGTTCACCATAATATCTGAAGTATGAGCCAGATAAGCAAAATTGCATCCCACTGAGCTGATTTTTAATGTCTTGATTTGTCAAGTAATAGGGTGGCTGTTGGCATACATGATTCTCATTCACATACATTGGTGGTAATTGCAGGAGAATATCCCGAGCAGCTATTTTTCAAACACTTAATATTCACGATTATTGTGAAGAATTTCCCAGCCTGGACTGGATATAATTAACAGCTTGAGCGAAACATTGTATTTACTGCTATTGCTAAGCTCTTCTGAATGCAGTTTCAGGGTGGTGGATTGACTAGTGCACGTAATCTTTAAACGATCAGATTGGTAGCGCGTGCTGAGAAGACAAAAGCCTCTCGTTGACAAGTAACGAGAAGAAATCTAGTTTGCGGACTTCAATGAAGAAGTGCTTCAGGTATTAAGAGGAATAAATGTCACAGTGTGGCGGGCTGGATTTTAACTCTGTGTGTAGACTTGATCGGCTGCACTGGAAAACTTTTAAACGGTTATTCACACAGTTTGTGAGGGTGGAAAAAAAGCTTCTGTTCATTGTTTGCACATTACAGTAAATAACATTTGATGACAGGAAAAGGAACATTTGGCTCTCTCCACTCTAGGACTCTGAATTTGTCTTTTAAATTACTCGCTTATGGTTATGCAGTGGATTCTTTCATGCCTTTTTTGTAGCATCCTGGTTTTGGAGGCTGCTGTATTTTCTTTTAATTAGCACATCCCTGGCCCACCTCGGGATGTTCAGCAGGGACTGGGAAAAGTACAGTGGCGGAATTGATGCCCGCCTCTTCCCCCCCGGAGCTTTTGGCTTTTAAAATAACCATGCTTGATTACAGGATGGCCGTGGAGTTATTGACTGCAAGGGCCCAGCTCGTTAAAATTGAACTTGAATAATATAGCTTGGCCCACTCACATAACCCAAATGATCACTATTTTTGCAGAGGAAACCTGGAAAATGCTGAAAGAGGCCGAATGAGGTCTCTAACCACCCCTGGGAGGGGGGAGATGGGTTATTCTCCCTACCAGCTTCTCCTCTGCCTCTCACCGACATTTTTTCACTAAAAGTGTCAGGTTTAATATACTTTCTGATGGAAGTGATATTTTCTGATGAAAAGACCGTTTTGCTTCTCCAGCCCCTGGCCACTTCTCACCCGCGGGTCTCCTCAGCTTTATGGGGACTTGCACTGGGGTCACATTTGGTAGTGCCCCGTGCACGGCAGACTCCCGGCCGTAGGACTACAGCTGGGGTAAAAACATTTGATGGCTACTAACGAGCACTCAAATCTTACACTTAAATTTCACTGTAAAAGCTCCCCCTCCCTTCTCCCTCGTTTCTCCCAGAGGAGAAGATGGCTGCCAGCCAAGCTGCTTTTTTAAGCCACGTTTTTCAGACAGGTGCCTATAGAGCATTTTTTTTTTTTTTTTTTTTTTTTTGGAGGGGGAGGAGGAGGCAACGCCAGAGGAAGCCATGGCTGCCGAACCTGTGCTGGGTCACGTAGACTTCGCAGCGGTCTGTGTCCCAGGAGAAGCTCAGCCCCGCGGCCGGGGATCCTCTGCACCAACGCAGAGCTGCGGTGTGGCTCACGGTCACCCCGACAGGACTGTTTGCATTTCTGTTTTCCTTAACCGTTTTTGTCGAAGTTAAAAATCAAATTGGCCATAAATCTTTCTATTGGTTTTGGTGCCTTTTTTTTGTTTTTGTTTTTTTTTTTTATCCCCCCCCAAACCCCAAATATAGAGTTGAATCAAACCTGACAGTGTTTTCTTTATGCTCATCATAATTTTGCCACAAGTTCACCACATGCTATGCTGGAAATCTGCCTGACAGGTGTTTTTAATTTGAAGGGAAAATACCAGAAGAAGTTATATCACTTGCAAATTGATGAATGTGATTTTTTTTTTCTTTTTGCAAAATGATCTGCTCTCATTTCCAACACCCTCTCTTGCAGATGTTATCAGTATGAGAAAATCAAGGTAATGCTGGAGTAGGCTGTTCACAGTTCAGCTAGGTACACCTCCGTCCCTTCGCATGTTTTTTTTTTTTTTCTTGTCTAAATGCATAAATGGTTTACAAATTCAGCAGTATCCCAGAATGATACTTTAGACAAGATGCTGCCACTTTGTCTCCCATTATATATTGTGGCACTGCAAGTACCATATCCTGGCTTAAAACAATTTAGGTGCCTTGCTCCTGTTGGTGATCTGGACCCTTGTTTTTCCTGAACCCTAAAGTGCTCTAAAAAAGCATCCTTTGTTTCATCTTTTTCCCCAAAGCTGTGGATGTCCACACCTGAGACCAGTTCTACAGGGACCTGGGAAGTCAAGGGGAGAGAAAAAACATTTGAATTGTCCTAGTAGAATAGCTACAATAACTTGTGTTCACAACACAACAGGGAAAATAAAATTAAAAAAACAAAACAAACAAAACAAAACAAAAAACAAAACAGGAAGGGGGTGGAGGGAAAAGGACTTTGAAGACATTGAGTAGCAAAATAAAAATCCACTAACGAAACTGGAATGAACACTCCAGTGGAGACCATTTCAGAAAATACTGGGAAACATAAACATATGCTCATCTCATCTACTTTAGGGGCCTGTTGGAGAGGAAACGTAACTACGGAGGAACTTTCAAAGCAAAGCACAGGATTTCTGGTCCTCCTCCTGTTTTTCTGTCTTGGCCACCGACCAGAGCAGCACACTGGTATTCACAATAAATATTCGTCTTCAGTCAGTGCCAGCAAGAGGCATGATACAGGTCCAAGCCAAACAGCATGACTGACCTTCTGGCCTGCTCCTGGCACCCAGCACCCTCTGCATAGGGGGTGGTGGCAACCAAGTATCATCTACCCTTACATTCCTGCAGCACCATGCAAAATAAAGGCATGACAGAGCACTTCTTACATGGGTGTATTTCCCGTATCTGTTCCGTGTTTAGGCAGAAATGATCCTTTTGATCAGATTTTTGAAATGGACCTTCTGCCACAGGTTGAGCTGTATCTGTAGGGCACGACAGAGACCAGGGAAGCAGGAAGATACCACACATAAATACAACACCCATCCCAAACCTGGCAAGGGGTTGGTGAGTTATACATTTACTAACACATACAGTATTTTAACAGAAAACCTGTCATATTTTCGCTCAAGTGGTCTAATTGTATGCAATAATATAAACTATTAATTTGCCTAGAGTAAAGGAAGCTGAGGGGAGACCTTATCACTCTCTACAACTACCTGAAAGGAGGTTGTAATGAGGTGGGGGTCGGTCTCTTCTCCCAAGTAACAAGCGATACGACAAGAGGAACCAGCCTCAAGTTGCGCCAGAGGAGGTTTAGATTGGATATTAGGAAATATTTTTACACTGAAAGGGTTATTAAGCATTGGCACAGGCTACCCAGGGAAGTGGTTGAGGCACCATCCCTGGAGGTATTTAAAAGACGGGTGGACATAGTGCTTAGAGATATGGTTTAGTGATGGTTTTTGTCAGTGTTAGGTTGATGGTTGGACTCGATGATCTGAAAGGTCCCTTCCAACCCAGGCAATTCTATGATTCTATGAAACTGCTGACAGTACATTTCATTTCAGTGGCTGCTGAAGAAGCTGTTTTCACCCAGGAAAGGAAAAAGCCTCTTACCAAAGCTTGCTATTACTGCACTGTAATGAGTTAATACAGAGTGCAGCTTTTTAAAAGGGCTGAGATGAACCAGCAGATATATGTGGGGAGGTTTGCGCTAGCGCCTACTCCTACAGGGTATGAGTCAGGCCAGTGCTGTTGCTCTTTCACTTTTATAAGCACTAAACTTCTTAGCAAGCTTTTGAGCTACTCTGAGATTTCAGGTACAGATTTTTTAACTGACTAACCAGCTAAAATGTCTGCAGGCTGATAAAAATGCAAGACAATCTTTAAAAAAACCCAACAACTAACACAGGTAAGAGAGCAGAAGAAATAATGATTACCAAAAAACAGAAAAATGTGGGTCCGTGTAGGACTCACAGTGCAAGAGTGAAATTGAATGTCTAAACCTTGAACATTTGAGGCATTATACAGATGTATAACATTTCAAAGATGATTTGCTAACTTGTCTAATTCAGGGATTTGCTTATTAGTTGTAGTCCAGTCCAGCCTCTTTCTTAATTTGAGCTCTGACCCGTGGAGGTTAGATTATATAAATTCAGAGGGTACTGCTCTCCTGTAAAGCAAACAATCAAAACCAGCCCCTTAAAACATTGATCGAACACGGCAACATGGGGAGGAGATGGGACATATCGCATCACCCCACTGCTCTGAAAAGAGAAGTGACTGCGGGAAGGATGCAGGAAGGTGAGAGCAAAGGCGTGGGTTAGAGTCACCTTCTCACCGTGGCTAAAGTAACTGTTCTGACTCCTTTGACTCGTGAGGAAGCCGAGGAGAAGCAGAAGAGTCAGCCTCCCTTTTCAGGTTTGTGTATCTTGTTTCCCAATCCATTGAAACACAGTTTATGCTTTCAGAACTTACTTCTTTTCCATCAGATTTCTTTTCCTTCAGACAATTAAGCATTTTTATTTAGCTGTTTTTTCTTACTACATACAGTTAGAAGGAATCTAAGTTCCTCTTCAAACCCTTCTAGTATCTGCACATACATGGAAAAGGCCAGTTTAACTTCAGAGCTATATTTAAAGATAAAGGGATCATAATGGTACCCACCACTTTACACGTAGCATACGTGTAAAGATTGGTGACGTTAGGGACAATTTTGAGGTTTAGAAACCACCCCCAACATATCAGCAAGAAATCAGAGATCACATAAGCATAGTTCTGCTACAGATCCTTGTCACAAGTTGGTCCAGACCTCCTGTGAGACAACCAGCACTCTGGCCCTCTTCAGATATCCTGATGGAGGTACTGAGCCTGGTGGTTATGGCACTCCCGAAAGAAGAGAGACATGTACACCTTCATATAGTCTTTGAGCCTGGTTGTCAGAAGCTATAAACCAGGCTGGGAGGTATTTGAACACGGCCATTTCATCCACGCTGCCAAAACTGGACTCCTGGCACAGCCAGGAAGGAGAACGCTGTGCAATCTGTTGCAGCTGGCAGAGAAAGCACACGAAAACAAGGACCGTATCCCGGTGAGGCCACAGTTGAGAGACATCCTCCGGGAAGGTCTCACCAAGAGAAGAAGGGCGGGAGCTGGCATTCCTGAAAATTTTAAAGGGGGTACAAGGATGCAGAAAAAAACACGGGAGACCTTTGATGTAAGAAGATCCAGGACTTTCTGAAGAATTTTTTTTCCAACACACCGTTTGTTTCTCTGTACTCAGCCTTTTCCAGTTTCGAAGCTTTTGTGCCTTTCTTCCTTTGCACATAAAACTTCAAGTAATAATACTTTAAAAAGTCTACATGTCAGACGAAATTCAACACCTCTCTGGGTAAATACATCCCACTGTGCCCCGTAGCTTTCATTGTGAATCAGAAGAGATGACTAATGCCATAACTGCTTATTAAAAAGAAAATTAATCATTTCTTTGTGAGCTAAAGTCTTAGAATTTTTTTAACACTTTAAAACCAAGGAAAATTAGTTTTGATGAGATACAGCAGAGGCATTTGGTTTTTTGTAGATGTAAAAGAGCATTTTGTTCTCAGCAGCTACTGCTGATTTTTCTTTTTGCTTGACAGATGAGCTTATCAAGTGTCACTGACATTTTTGCAGTACTGTGCTAAAATATGCTTCATTTGCTACTCATCCGAGAACTTCAGATGTGTGTCATTCAGAAGGCACTAAAGGATTGATCCAACAAATCATGTGGGCTGGAAATGCCTCAGTTTCCTAGACCCCCCTTGGTTTCACTCCCAGTGCCTACACCAAGAGTAACAGATAACCTGGTGAATAGAGCTCCTTCCCAGGCAGTGGGAAGTGATGATTTGAACCTCCTCAAGCTGGAGGATGTCTTTCACCACCTGTGATGGAAAGCAGTTGTGCGCTTTGGTCACTCTGTAAGTAAGCTGAGGCACAAGCTTAGGCATTCAGTGCCTTTCTGGGTAGGAATAAACTTAAAACGATCAAGAGGGGCTGCATCCATTGCTTACCTTCTGCACGTGTGAGCATTTCACCCTCAAAAATCCACCAGTTGTTCTAAACGATACTATAACTGGGGCCTCAAACAATAACACATGACTGACAAACTAAGTAAAAATTAATAAAAACATCAAAGTACAGAATAATTTTTTTTTTCATTAAAATGCCCATAAAAGTGTTCATATTTTTCCTCAGCCTATTCTAAAAACCTCTTTTGCTTTGGCAAAGAACCTAGCGTTTCAGGACAACTATTTCTACTATGGCTAAGAGATAAGAGCTTCATTAAGTTATACTGTAAGCCATTTAACACAAGTTAACAAACCATTACACACAAGAAAGAAACACTAAAAGATTGTGACGGACATACCGTTTGCCACCGAGCATTTCTATTTCCTTCTCTCTCTGCAGCAGACGGAGGCTCGAGAAGAAAACATTCAAAGGGTGATATTTAGTTCCAGAGGTTATATTTGTAGTTTCTATTAGGAGATTAAAGCACATGAGCTCCTTTGCCCTCCAGTGCTGGTTTTCATGGGCTTTGCAGAATTTGAGGACTCTTAACTGCTGGAAAACAGTCTTAATATATCGCATCTCTGCCAGTAAATGTATCCTTTCATTGAATAGATCTGGTTGTTAAGATTCTTTACTTTACAGAGATTGATGAGATTTACCTTACACTTAGGGCTATGCAAATAATTGATTTTTCAGTTCAGTGGCAGAACACAGCTAAAGCCAAAACCAATATTTTGGGTGTTTTCTTGCCAAAATGAAAAACTGAAATATTTCATTTTCTTGTTGAAAAGAACATTGAGCTCAAACAGAAACCAAATGTTTCACTTTGTTTTATTTTTAATAAAAACAAAAGAAAGCTAAGGGATAGAGTCACAAAACCAGCATGGAGGAAATTTTCCATTTTCACCTGGTTTCCCAGTGTTTGGCAGATCACAGAATCACAAAATCTTTGAATTTGGAAGGGACCTCTGGAGATCACCTAGGCTAACCCCTTTGCTCAAAGCAAGGCAGATGAGAGCAGTTTAATCTGCAAAGCAGGTGTCATACGGGTCCACATTATTCACAGGATCTGGTTATGGACAATCCCTCCATCTTTCTTCCCACATGCTTGCAATGCTACTTAACTTGCACCAAGCCTGAGTGACTGCAGGAAGGTTGAGCAGGAGGCGAAACTTCACACAGGGACTAGGATGCAGGTTGTTACACTAGTTAATGAGGTGATAATCCTACTCTAAAAATGTTTTCATAGAGCAATGGAAGAAATCTTAGCTATTCTTCTACTTTATACTTGTTTGTTGCAAGGAGAAGATACATAGTGGAGACCAGGGAAGACAGACCAGTTCCCACACTGGTGAAGAAGGCTACATAAAGCAGGCTATTCATGTCTCTTACAAAGATAAGACTTTGATTTTTTGCTCTTTGGTACTGATTTCCCACAATGAGACTCTATATAAAATGAAGAACACACTCTTGAGTGGCGGGGTCTGATCCTGCAGCACTCACTCCCCTCTTGTTTCGTCAGCAGAAGGGGAATGTTGTGTTGGAAGAGGCTACGTGGGCAAGGAGGCTTGAGCTCCCACAAATGCTGGGTCACACGCTGCTGTACGTGCGTAGCCAGCCCCGGATTTGAGGCTGGCTCTAAATGGGATCCTCAGAGTTCAGGACACCCTGAAGCTACGGTCCATTGCATCTCTCATTGTCATAAGTTTGGCCAGAGATGAAAAGTTACTACCTTGGCCACTTTGAGGACATGCTGCTAATACAGCAGAGGAGCAGGGTACCGAAACAAGCACAGCCTCAGCTTTCACCCTGCTGAGCAACAGTTTTGACTACTCTTTTCATGGACCTTGCCTTTAGCTTGTCCCTGGAGAAGCAGACCAAGCGTGCCCCAAGGGTGTGACACATTCCTCAGTAGGGACCAGATCTACTCACTCCCCTGTCTGTGCTGCACCTTTACCTGGCTCCCCTTTTTTTAATTAGGAGATCGCATGGGGCAGCCTGTTTCTGCACCTGAACTATTGGACATTTCAACCAGAAGGTTTTGGGTAATGGCTTAGGTCAACGTTTGCTGGGAAAGGCAGGAGCTGCTACTTTGGCATGATGTTGATGGTAATGGTGGGGAGCAGGCTGGATGGCCTAGATCACTTCTCCAAGCTCTGTTTCCTTCGGTGCTCCTCTTCAGCTCTACCTTGGAAGCCCTCACCCTTGCTTCTCCTCTTCCTTCTGACGCTGGCAAAAGGCACTGTGGGGAATCCGCAGCTATTCCAAAGGTCTAATGTGCAGGCAGAAGAAGCAGAGCTGAAGGGCAGCTCCTCTACAAGCCTTTATCCAGCTTCCTCCCATGCCATATTCACAGCAACCTGTTCATGGTATGCAAAACATCTGCGGCATGCGGTGAATGGGAGAACTGCTTTTCTATTTAGTTTTGAGTTACAACTGAAGAATGTAGGACTAGTAGGTCCACCATATAAAATAGCTCTGCAGTGCCCTGAGAAAGAACAGGAGTTTTGCCCACAACCCCAGACTTTAAGCTTTGTTTCTTCAAGGTGTACTGCACACAGCTCAGGTTGCCGATGTCGGGGCACGGGGGTAGAGGAAATAAAATGACTCGTCAGACAGCACTTTTCAGTGAGTCATTAGCAGGGATGGATACAGAAGACAAGGACCCACGATGGTGAGGCCTGCACATTCAACCACTTGCTGCCACTCGGTTGTAAATTCTTTTGGCCTCTATTTTAGACATGACTATAATACGGTTCATAAACAATGTTGCAGACATGAACAGTAAGACTTTTTAAAGCAGTCTTACTGAAACAGAGAGAAAGTGTTAAAGCTGGTTGCAAGTTCTTCTGATAAGTGATTCAGAAACTGTTGGACTCTACAAAACTAGTCATTTATTAAAAGGTGTAAGAATCATTTCTTAACCTATTAATGAATACACCCTACTGTAAAGCATGACTAACTTCCCATAAAAAGAGATCAAAATTGTGGGCGCACATAGTCACTTTGTTATCTTTCTGCCATAATTCAGTCTGTTTCTGCGCTGTGCATGGGCACATCCAGGAATGGAGTCTGCAGGCGCTTGAAGGCGCTTGGCGAGGGCTGAGAGACTCGCTCCTTGAAGGGAAACCTTTTCTCGGAAAGTCTTGCTCTATACTTATTTGGAAGATGGGGAAAACAACAGCAGCCTCTCTCATCTGCTTCACCAAGCCTAGGCCTGTTCCCAGTCATGCTATTAATCTCAACCTCTTTTTAACTCTTGTGGCTTTTTTGACCCAGCCTTTATTTTATATTTAGGCCATTTTCTTGTAATGAGTCACAGCTGTGACTGTCATTTTACTACAGTGAAATGTGTCGACAGGACCAAGAATAGCAGCTGTCTGTCAGACCTGCACCTAACGTGTTAATGGAGATACCAAACATTGGAAACAAAATGAAAGGCAGAGAAATGGAGAATGCGACTCTATGGTAAAAGTCATCTTTAAAACAACATGCTTATTTTTTTCCTTCCTAAAAAAGACAGTAGAGGTTTTTAAAAATGAAACTCACTGGGGCTTATCCTGCCCAGATCAGTCCAAGGTAGTGGTATTTACTGGTATAAACCCTCTGCTGGGAGGAGTGGAAGATCCAGAGTTATCTGTACCTCTTCAGCATCACCCCAGTGACCTATTCTGATTGATACCAGCTAAGAACTTGTCTCTTCCAGCTTCATAAAAATATATATATATGGCCTGGGAGTGTAGTGTGAGACTTGAGTGGAAGCTGGCTCAGCTCTGCACCTTCTGCTCCCCTGAGGTGCCACAGCCGCCTCAGTTCTGGGCAATAAAACTTTCCAAATACGAAAACTTTCACTTCTGCAGGAGCTGCTGTTTTGAGATGCTGTGGTCAGCGGTGCAAAGGCCAGCTCTCACTCCGTAACTTCTGTGGTTGCTAAAGAATCAGTACTGAGGCGAGTGCAGTTTCTTCATGCCTTCTTTAACAATCTGGATGATGGGACAGAGTGTGCTATCAACAAGTTTGTGCATGACACCAAATTGGGGGAAGCAGCCAATACAGTCAAGGGTAGGGCCACCATTCAGAGGAACTTGGACAGGCTGGAGAAATAAGCTAACAGGAACCTCATAAATTACAATAAGAGGACATCTTCCATCTCGGATGGAAGCGGAACAGTCTGAGACCTGCTTGTCTGTGAAACAGCTTTGCATAAAAGGATCTGATGGGCAACAAGGGCAACATGCCCTTGCTGCAAAAAAGGTCAACCACCTCCTGGGCTGCCTTAGCAAGATTGCAGCCAGATCAATTCAGGAAAGGGACTGTTTCCCTCTATTTGGCACTTGTAAGACCACAACTAGAGCACTTTGTGTCTAAGCTCAGGCAAGGGGCAGAAAACAGGAATTGTCTTGGCTAGGCTCCTTGAGAACCTTATCTAATGAGTGCTCTTAGAGCACAGCTGTTTCATGTTAGCAGGTTCAGTGCAATAGGATTGCCAATGGCAGACACCTCTGGGTCTTCAGCTGGTGTCATGCTGGTGTTATCCCACTACTGGCAGTAGATTTTCACTGTTTTGTTGCTTTGGCGTTGTTTTTTTTCTGGGAGGGAAAAAGACCAACAAGTCGCTTCCAGTGCACAGACTGAAGGAGGTCTTGAGGGGTTTAAGGGCAGCTATTATTGCTGAGGTGACTTTACCTGATCAACATCTGGGCTGAGGCAACACGGAGGCTTATGTGAAATCCAGATCTTTAGCTACAGGTGGAAGAGGCCCAGCAAAGGAGAATTGGGTTTCATTCCTACAAGGGACCCTGGGACTGCTGGGCATCACTGTTATCGTTGATCTGCAAGTAGTTTTGGAGCTTGCCTGTCCCCCGGCTGCTATGGTATGTGCGTGGCACCTCTCAGCCCCATGCGATTTGGACACGCAACTTGGCGCTGAGGAAGCTGTTGGTCAGTGCATGTCTGCAGGCAGCCAGGCAGCAGAGCCCAGCACCGTCCTGCACTGATGTAGCTTATCCTGCCTCTCCTGAGCAGAGGATAACCCATGTCCACTCATGGAGCTGCACTCCCCTCCACTCCCTTAGGAGCAATGCAAAATATGAAACAAATATCAAAATGAAGGGAGAAAACACAAGAAGGGCCAGTGGGTCTGGCACTCACTTTGGAGGAAAGAGCCCTGGGTCCAAGATCATTCCCCTGTTCTGGTCAACGAAAAATAATTCAGAGGGGAATCCTTGCCACCGGCCTTTCATTATCAACCATCCCTGGGCTAGAGTTTATCAACTTTAACCAGCCCTCTGCTTAGAGTTTGGCTATTTTGGATCCCTTTCCAGGTTTGATCAATTCTTCCAAGCACTACATAGGGTTTATGAGTCTCACACTGGGTTATGGATTACACTTTGAAGCTGAGGCCTTAAAGCTGGACCTTGTGGCAATCTTACTGCTCGCAAGCGCAAATCTTCTATTTGATTTGTTAATCAATTTCTGCGCACAAAAGACTTTTACTGAATCCACCAAGTTTTCCATGGTTTTGAGGACTAGTGTGTAGTAGTAATAGCTTACAGATGATGATGACAAATGATGATTAAGTGAGCCCTCAGTGACTGTCAGGAAAATTTCAAATGCCTTGACAAATCCTGCTTCCTGAACCTAAAATAACCCATAGTAAGCCAGTATGTTGGAAGGAATTAGGCACAAGCAAATAAGAGAGTCTGCATTAGCGTGGCTGAGTCACCAGTGTTGGGACAACTTTGAAAGGCTACAGGTCCCCTGAGGCACAGACCCAGCAGAGGTAGCTGAAAGCACTTCCTTCAGCACCTGGACTGACGCTCAAGTGGTTCACACTAAAAGGTTTTAGACCAGGGTTCCTGAAGTTTTCTTCTGGGAGGGCTGTTTAATGAGCTGAATATCAGGCTGGGGCCAGATAACAAACTTCAAGTGGAATGCAATTCCCTTCTGTTTAAGAGTGTAATGTAACATGCTTTACAAATCGAAGCTGAAGTAGAGCAAATGCAGCAGTATTTTTCCATGTTTGAGGGAGTTATATGTAGGTGATTTCATTGCCAATAATTTTTGCCAATAAACTTATATTCCAAAGCTGCCTCAGCGTCAAGGACTGAGCAGAGGTAGTCCCCAGCACATCTCTGCACGTCACCCTTAAAAGAGATTCATCCAGATCCCAGCAGCACGATGTGTCTGGAACAGACCTTGGAGCAGTTTGTTAACACAGCACAGGGTAACAGGAGGGCTCAGAGGAGTTCTTAGGGCCAGAAAAGTAGCAGAAATTAAGTTCATTATTGCCCTTCTCAGGAGCCAGTCTGAGCTCATCAGTTTTGTACGATATTGCAGTGTTTTGTGATCAGAAATGGAAAAAAAAAAAAAAAAAAGGAGTGGTACAGTAATTTATGCTATGCCTTTTAAAGAAAGAAAAATACCATCAATAATTACTAACATGCTACTCTTCATCATACGGAGAAAGAGTGTAGCAGCTTCAAGGACACCTTCCCTTTAGTACTAATGGAAGTGGAGTTTATTCAGTCCTAGACAGTACTATAAGAACATGATGGACCTAGTCAATAGATTCTGAAAGTCTAAAACCTCAGGGGAAACCTGAGACCATTTGTGAAACAGCCCATAGCGGTGCACCCCATCACCCTTACTTGGATGCAATACTTGGGTCTGGCTGAAAGCTTATTTTTCAGAAAGATATCCAGAGATGGCAAAGCCAACGCTTCATGACAATTAACCATATTTCTCTCTTGAAATTTTGGCCTTTCTGATCTGAAGGCCTCTGATTTCTGTACATTGGCCTGGGTTCTCAAACAGAGTGAAATCCCTTTCATATGATGCTTTGCCTTCTCAAGAGACAACAGTACCTATTATGGTAATTCTCCAATAGCTGAGTCACAGCTAAGCCTTGGTTTGAATAAGCAGACCTGGCTCTTCAAGGCGTTCCCTGCAAGGCATTTTCTTCAGACCTCAAATCATTTTTACAACTCTCATTGTGACCTTGGACACACACACTGTGCTCCTGGAAACCTTTGGAGAGCGAGGGCTGAACCCATGACAGCGCGGCTCTGCCTCAGATACTCCTGTAAGAAATAGAAGCTGGGATGAAAAAGGTACAGAGTGAGTGGTTTCTTGAGAGGTGAGTTTCAAAGCAATGCCTGGCACACAAGAGGTCTGCTCCTAATCTGAAATATCTGAAATACTGAGAGTATCTGAAATACTGATATTTCAGCAGAGCAAAAAAGTTCAGATCCAATTCACTATGCAAAGAGTTAAATCAGGCAACACAGGCAGATAATAACTAAAAAGTGAACTTGTATTTATGAGCTTGTGTTCACAACCACCACTGTCAACTGATTGTACCACGTGCCAGTAAATAACAGGCAATGCTGAGATCACACTCTCCTATTATTAGAAACGTAATAGTCATATCTTGTTTAAAAACCTGTTTTTAAATCTGTTGCCACCTGGAAAACTAGACTAAACAGATCAAGAGTTAAGGTTATCTACAAATATTCTGGGCAGAAACATAATTAGGGCTGTAATTAGGATTATCATTTAGTAGGCAATGTAGACAAGCCTGAGAAGATAAGCCACTATCAGTTGCTGTTGAGGTCTAAAGTGATTATTAAGCTCGTAAGTTTGGGCCATGTGTTTTCCTGGCAATGTGGAAATAATGTTGAACAGCTTCCAAAAACCCAAGGCAGGACTGCAGGTTGTTTCTCCTAAAAAAGCTTTCCCAGCGTGGCACCATCAGCAGACAGGTGAGGTGCTCGCCTGTGCCAGAGCCTGCTTGCAGCTCTCCAGCGCCAGGCCAGCAGAGCACGGGGGACAAGGCTGTAAAGGGGGACATAAAGCTACTTGCTGAGCGGCCCCCCAGTAGTCTCTCCTGGCATGACCTCTGCCAGGGTGTGTGCTTTCCAACCCCCTGATTCATTCACATTATCGGGAATGCAAAGCGCCCACTACCACTGCACAGCACCTGCAAGGTCAGGCTGAAGACTTCTCTGTGCAATAAGAAGGAACGCCAAGTTAAGATGTAAGACCAAAATAATTTTTATAGCAAATCATGTCTCAACAGGTTGAGCCCTTAAATGAACATATTGCAGGATGTATGACGGTCAGGCCAAGAGCTTTATGCGTCCCTGTAGGCTGGAGGACAAGTGGGAACACCCCTTGGAGCATCTCCCAGCCTGCTGTAAGGTGACAGTAGAGGGCAGCCAGCTCTGTAGTACCAGGTGTCCTTCTCCTCTGCTCCCTCTCACCTCTGCCAGTGAGACAGGCAACTCCCCAGCAACCTCAGCCTTCCTTGGGGCTTCGTTTCCCAAGTTTCCCAGGCCTTTACTACACCTCCCACCAGGGATGCATTGCTGTAACCTCTTGCCACATGGAAACCCGCATGGGATTAGGTGCTGGGACCTGTATGCTCCCACTCCACTCCATGCCCTGGCTCCTGTGGGGGAGCTGGCAGCACCTTATCTGCAATTCAATGTCTGCATTGCACCAGGGGCTTGGGGGAGACCCCAGCAGGGACCTTCTAACACAGAGCAAAGAGCTGGCAAAGAGCAGCTTGGTGCCACAGGCAGCTGGCAGAGGTCAGCACATCTCCACGGGCTCTATAAAGGCTAACGTGGCTGTCACTTGCTCAAACAGGCTGACTAATCCAGAAGGCACAGGCAGCTCCACAGCAGCCCTTTCTTTCTGCTGCTGTGGCTGCAAAGAGCCCAGGAGAGATGAGGAGGGAGTTGGGAAAGCAGCATGTTTGAGGGGCTTGGGGTGGTCTTCCCCAAACAGCCCCGTTCCTTGGAGCAGACCAAGGACTCCTGTTGAACGCAGCAAACCATAGCAGCCCCTTGATTCTTTGAAGTCGCTGATGTTTTGCAGCTTGCTGAGCTGCTTAGTGAGAAACCCTCATTTTGTTTCCAGAAACAGAAATAAATTGAGTCAGAACTTGCTTTCCTTCAGATAACTGATCTTTTTCTTCCTCTGGAAATACTCAATGGACCTGTTTTTATCTGTGTGGTGTTTACTTTCCAGGAGGCTTTGCCATGTTTGCAGCTCCATGGGGTTTTTTTACCTCAAGCTTCTCCACAAAATACACAGAGATCCCGGGGCCGGTCCCTGCTTTTGGGAGGGTAAATCCACTCCCAAGACAGCAAAGAAGGCCCTGCTCATGAGTTTTTCTTTTCTCCATTCTGTTTTGACATTTTATCTTCCTTCACGCTACATGAACAGGAAGCTATAGGGGCAGCCACAAATCTTCTCTCTGCTTTACGTCCTTCAGTTCCACTATTTTTAAACTCCCAGTTGTTTTTATACATGTGCCTGTACCTTTATGGGATAAAATGAAGATGGCAAAACGTCTCTTATTACAAATTCCACTGTGTATAAGAAGGCCAAGTGCCATTCCCCTTATTCAAATGTAGCCAACAATCTTTACTACTCTCAATTTATAGTAACCATAATTCCAGAAGATCCTCAGATACCTCACAGTGGTTTTTTCAGCATGAATAGGTTTTACAGCTGGGCGAGGTCTTACATTACAGAGAAATTTATGCTTAAACATCTGCTCTTAAATGTCCTTCAGCTAGTTGAGGTGGTTACAAATCCATCCACAGCACTCGCTGGAAGATATAAAAAACTTACTACCCTAGTTTAACATACCAAAGTATTTGTTATTCCACTGACAGTCTGGGTAGCAGGAAGGAAGATGTCAGGAAACTTTAGATTCATGTCAGACCTCTCCATTTCTGGTTATTTCTCAGTGTTAGGGAAAAGAGTTCTCCTTTTTTTTTTTCCCCTTTGTACAGCCTGTTAAATGTGCTCAGAAGTTGAACTAGTTCAGTGTTGCTGTGAGTACGCGGTCTTACAGGTCCTAACAGGTAGAAAAGCATGCTCGCTTATTTCTGCTTGCTCTAAAAATTTTGATAAGGATTTGATGAAGCTCATCGTGGCAGGCTGACTCTACACACATAGTAAAACCTAGTCCTTGACAGAAGAAGGACATAGCTGAGAGCCGAAACCTACAAAAGATTGTATATATGCTTCCCTTTGCTACCATGAGTAGTGCCTTGAGATAAGAGTAAGCATGTCTGTAAATATTGCTGATTTACTAAATATTTTCTCATGTACATCTTTGCTGGTTTTTTTTTTTTTTTTTCAAAAACAAAGGCAACAAAACCTGGAGACACATCTTCAAGTAGACCAACCTGGCCCACCTGAATGAGGTCCTATGGGGACGTTTTCCATGGAGCAGGTCTTCCCAGTGGTTTTCCTGGTCTAATGGCCAGATTTGTTACTTAATTTAGCAGTGTATTGATACAGACCTCATCACTGTTGATCTCAACATCTTTGGTGTTGGTCTTTCCAAAAAGAAAGACCACAGAGCCTTCTTCAAATGTAACGGCACAAAAATCCCTTGTTACATAAAATTTCACCCTGATAGCTTTCCAGCATTAATATAAAATAGCAACTTCATTTTGTCAAAGAAGTCCTCTCTGTCATTGTGGAATCATATACCTTTTGTTATAGTAATTATGTAAATTGAAAAATAGCATCTTTATGTCTGAAAATGTAAACTTCTCTAGGTCGGCCTCATTGGGGTTCTGTAAATATCCAAAATAGTTTTTATTTACCATGCCACGGCCTCTTTTTTTCCTGCCAGCACATTTAAACATGAATAGACCTTTTTACAATGCTGTTATGGAGTTTCTATACCTGCAACAGAGCCAGATTCAACCTCATGGCCTCTCTGAGCATTTTATATAGTGATTTCCTTCTTTAACCAGTTCATTCAATGTTGAAATAAAGCTAGCAACTCACATGGCCAAGACATTCAAAAGGGTAGGCTGGTGGAGCTCCAGATGGAGTTATGCCAATTGACATCAAGCAAGGATACAGCTCTTAAAACCGAAACTCTCCGTAATAAAAGATTGGAGCCCCACACAACACTGATTAAAGCCATTTGGATTTTTCCCATTAACTTTAACAGCACGTCTATTAAGCTGTCACATTTTTTCTCCTTTTCTCTCAGCAAAATTCTCTTCTCTGGCTCTCTTGTATGTGACAAAGAGCTGTGTAAGACATTCTCCACTATTCTTTATTTGATTCTTTCGTAGGCTTTTGCTGTGCTGGTGTGTGGGGCTTCCGTGCCTGGTACAAGTGCAGAACTGGCAGAGGATCCTACACTGCGGATGAGAAGGAAAAAAAGCAAGTGATGTGTGTCAGGAGGAAGAATTTCCATATTAAATACTCATGGCTTTGCAAAGCTGCAAAAATGCCACTGTCTGCAAATAATTGATCTCCATCTTTTTCTTTCAAAACTTACTTGGTATTTGTTAATTAAAATAGAATATATATAATATAAACAAACTTAACATGCCCAGCACTGAGAGAGTCTAGGTGAAGGTTATAAAGCTTAAAAGGAGTCACTGACTTCCTAAATAAGTCTTAAATCAATGGCTAAACCTGTGCTGATTTCAGGGATGTAAAATTATACCGTGGAAGAGCAAAATTAGAGCCTGAATGCTACACTAGGCTGAGCTTGGTCTAATCAAATTCATTTAACCCCATTATTTTCTTCCTTGTGTATCACAGATGAAAACAATGGAGCCCTCTTGGCAGGAGGCCAGCCCTAAGCCATCTATTACCCTCCATGCTGAAGTTCTGACGAGGAGAACAAGGCAGCTGTCCTCATGGTAATTGATATTAATGACTGAGGTTAGAGCCCATCGAGCCGGCTTGGGACTTAACAACAGACAAAGAGAAACCCCAGCCTGGCTTGGTAGCAACAGGGACAGAAGTAGTCAGAAGACAAATCAATGAAGGGGGAGCAGAGCAGTGCTGTCCTTTTATTTTTAAATGTATTTTGCCTTGGAAATTCTTTAGATGGGCCACCAACACACACTAAATGAGAAAAAGAATTACAGTTGAAATTGGTGGTGTCTTGCTTTGCAATTTTTTTCACGTGTCCTGCATCACCTTCGGGTGGGCTGGAAGAGGCGGAGGTGGGGAGGTGGGGCTGGCCACCTGCCCAGCGTGGGGGTACAGCGGCCAGGGGGCTGCATCCCAGGCACGATGCAGTGCAGGGTGAGCTGCCCGCAGGCTCAGCCCCAGCTGTTCCCCAGCAAGCCCTGGCCTGAGCCCTGGTCCTGCCTCAAACTCCATTCCCAAGCTTCTTACGACATTCCTGGTAAGGTCATTTTCAGTGTTTTGTGGAAGTCCATGCTAATTTCATCAGATGCCTGCAGATTTCACACATTTTTGTGTGTTTGTGCAATGCTGAATGTTTGCTCTTGCTTTCAAATTAGCTGGAGCTACTTTAACCAACAGAACCAGTAATTTGCATTGGTGAAAACTGAAGTGATTTTACCTACTTAATTTTACTCATAGCAGGCTCTGCTTATATGCTTTCAAATTTACTCTTTTAGCACAGAAGCATGATAAAATGAGTCCATTAAAATGAAAAGCCCTCCTCCCTTGAAAACCAAATATACTTGGATTACCTGTGGCTCCAGCGTGAAATGAAAGGATGGAGATGCAGCCCTTACAGTACAAGAGACAGCTTTTCTACCCAGGCACAAGAGTTTTTGCAGTGCTGTTTGGTTTAGTTTGTGACAGGCTTTGGTTTTCAGTTCATGAAAGGAAAAGAGGTCAAGGGGACAACCGGATGCGAGGGGCCTCTGTCATATCAACACAGGGGCAGCCGCTGCACTGTGACCCTGGGAGTGATGCACCACTGACTGCTCTCTCACACCTAACTCAGGTTTCCCTGGTCTTCTTCATGGGTTATTTTCTCTCTCTGCTTTATTCTACTCTTAGCTATTACACTGCTCATCCACAAAACTGTCTTTCAATGGGTGTGTGGGGGTGTGTGTGTGTGTCACAAAAACTCTAACTCTATTGGTCTCCTAAATCCTCCACAGCACAAATATCAAAGAAGAAGGACTACTTTAGAGCATGACCATTTCAAATCAAGAGAAGGCTCCAGGGAGATCTTATAGCAGCCTTCCAGCACCTAAAGGGGGCCTACAGGAAAGACAGAGAGGGACCCTTTATCAGGGAGTGTAGCAATCAGATGAGGTGTAACAGTTTTAAACTGAAAGAGGGTAGATTTAGATGAGATGTTAGGAAGAAATTCATTACTGTGAGGGTGGTGAGACACTGGAACAGGTTGCCCAGAGAAGTTGCAGATGCCCCATCCCTGGAAGTGTTCGAGGCCAGGCTGGATGGGGCTTTGAGCAGCCTAGTCTAGCGGAAGGCATCCCTGCCCGTGGCAGGGGGGTTGGAATTAGATGATCTTTAAGGTCCATTGCAACCTAAACCATTCTATCATTCTATGATAAATCACTTTCTCACTGTGAACCATAATGGGCAATTAGCAATTGTGGGACAGAGACTATCTAATTGAGGGGCAGAATGACCTCAGCAGAAGATGCATTCGCTGGAGGGTCAAGCAGATCATGTGAACAGTGATTAGCATATACTGCTGTTCTGCCTCCTGGGAGTGTTTTGTCTTTTGGCCATTTTATCATCAAGGTGTTGAGAAGTTCAGCATTGCAACATACGCTGTCTGTTAAAATAAATGTAGTGTCTATGTAGTTGTTGTTGTTGAGTAACACACTTTCCTAAGCAGGTCCTTGAGAAATACATTCTCTTCTTGACCCAATTCTCTTCAAAAGACTGAGAGATACAGTCAAGTGTATCATACTTTCAAAATGAAAACAACACTCGAGTTTGCTCTATAATTTCTGGTCTCTCATGTAAACATCTGGTGATGTTCCCTTCAAACCTTCCCGGCTTTTGCACCTTTGGAGCTTTTTAGCACAAAGGGAAAAGAATGCAGTCTTTCAAAAAGGAAAATGTGTCTGTATGCCCCCACTTTGCAGGAAGAAAGCAAACCTCTGAGTTATTATACAAATACCAATGTTTTAAATGCTTTTGCTTTCCCAGCCTCTTCTTTACTGTCACTCCTCTGAAGTCCAAATAACACAAAGCATTTACTCAGTATAACTTGTCTGGGCTGATAACTATTTATTGACACAATAATCTGAAGTGCCAAAATGTAATTACGATCTGATTCCAACAATTACCTTTAAGCCACTGACACAAGGGATTCAAAACCATGCTATAGCCTGCTAGGAGAGGGACTAGAGTTAAATTTCAGGAAACAAATACTTACCTAGCAGGGGAGACACCATGATCAGGCAGGTGGTTTTCCCAGGGCAAGGCTCATTCCCTGCATTACTTTCTTTTTTTTTTTTTTTTTTTTTTTTTTTTAAGAACATGGAGCAGATCCTCCTGGAAGATATTTCAAAACATAGGGAAGACAGGGAGTTGATTATATAAAGCCAACCTGGCTTCACCAAGGGCAAATTGTGCCTGACTAATCTAGTGGCTTTCTAAGATGGAATGACTGCATCAGTGTACAAGGGAAGAGTTACAGATGTCATCTACCTGGCCTTCTGTAAGGCCTTTGGTACGGCCATCACAACATTCTTACCTCTAAATTGGTGAGATGTGGGTTTTATGGATGGACTGTTAGATGGATAAGGAATTGTCTGGATGTCCATGTCTGAAGAGTTACATTCAATGGCTCAATGTCCAAGGGTACGTTCTGGGTCCAATACTATTTAATATCTTCATCAATAACATAGGTAGCAAGATTGAGTGCACCCTCGGCAAGTTTGCAGATGCCACCAAGCTGAGTGGTGCAGTTGAGATGCCTGAGGGAAGGGATGCCATCCAGAGGGACCTTGGCAAGCTTGAAGAGTGAGCCTATGTGAAACTCATAAAGTTCAACAGGGCCAAGGACAAGGTCCTGTGCCTGGGTGAGGGCAATCCCCTCAGTCTGGAGAAGAGAAGAAGACAAGGAGACCTTGTCGCAGCCTTTCAACACATAAAGGGGGCTTATAAGAAAGACCGACAAATAATTTTTACCATGGCCTGTAGTGACAGGACAAGGGGCAATGGTTTTAAATTGAAAGAGGGTAGATATAGATTAGATATAAAGAAGAATTTTTTCACAATGAGGGTGGTGAAACAATGGAACAAGTTGCCCAGAGAAGTGGTGGATGCCCCATCATTGGAAGTGCTCAAGGACAGGTTGGAAAGGGCTTTGAGCAACCTGATCTAGTGGGAGGTGTCCCTGCCCTTGGCAGGGGGATTCGACTAGATGATCTTTAAAGGTCACTTCCAACCCAAACCATTCTGGGATTCTATGAAATCCACTATGTATGTGTATGTGTGTGTGTGTATATATAATGCCCCAAATGGTTCCAGACATTTGATGTCTTTTTTCCCCTTCTTTGTGCTAGCACAGCGTTTGAGGTACTTTTAAGACGTTGTCATTGTCTCTAGGGATGCCACAGTTAGACTGTGTTAGAAGTTAGTCAGAAGAGGTGAGTAGAGGTGGTTCATTCAATTATGCTTGTAAAATTCATGGGCACAGCCTCGATGGTATAGTGTGACTTCTGGGTCAAAAGCAGCTTGTGAGCAGTTCATACAAGGCCAAAATAAAAGGCCATAGCCTGCAGTACATTTGTGCAGGTGGATAATCCTAATGCCCAGATGTGGAAGGAGGGAGTGAAGCCCACAGTGTGCCACCACCACCTCCTGCTGGGAACTTCTCCCAGGGCATTCACACCTCTCAGCTCTCCAAGGTATACCATAAATGTCTTGTGGTTGTCAAATGTGGAGATCTTGGTGGTGTTTTGTAGAGCAGGAGAAGCCACTATCCCAGCTGTATGCAATGTCTCTTGTCCCAGTGTTGGCAAGTTCACTTTGCTCAGTTTGTATAGCTCCCTCCTCCACCTACTCCTGAGCTTTGACATTCCTTTCTTTTTATTTTTGCCTTATAATCTTTATTTACACACCTTTTCACACTCTATCCTCTAGGCTCGGAGCTTCTTTCCCAGGGGAACTTGCAATACTTCCTTTCAGATCTCTCTACAGAAGTCATCCTTTCTATGAATTGCACAGGTACGAGCCTAGATTTATTTTGCTTAAGTGTTCGCAGACAGAACCTTCCTTTGTGTCTCAGGTGAAGTCTTGGCCTCACAGCAAAATTGTTGCCATCATTTACAAAAGTCCAGATTGTACATTTACATGAATTGCCTATTCGTGCCAGATTCTGCTAGAAACAGCTCACAGAACAGTTCATTTTTACAAAAAAAAAAAAAACTTAAAAAAAAAAAGAGAGAGAGAAAGAGAGAAAAAAATCACAATTTAAAAAAATACCCATTTTGGAAACAATGGCGTTTACTGTCTGGAGATCTGGATCTTCCTACTTGAATTGGTTGCTTATTTTTTAAGCACTGTGGGTGCCTGAAGGCACTGTGTGAATGTCATCCATTTGCCCATGTTTTTCTGAGCAAAAATGGATCTGTTTCACTCTTGCTTTAAAGAGGTATTTGTCAAGTAGTGAAGAAGTGCTTTGGTGCAAGGGATTGGCATGCTGAAGCCTAGGTTTAAATCTTAGAGCTCACAGAAAACAGTGATCCCACAGTTACACTGTTAGCGTTCAGATATTTTTCATCTTACTGCGATACAACTGGGTCCCAGCCTAACATCTTGTCTGATCCATGACCACAAGACAAATTTTGGGTCATGACTGCCCTTCAAAGCCCGTAATTTGTGTGTGATGGGAGCTGGAAGAGAGGTGTAAACACCTTGTCCCTAGTTGCTTGATTGTACTTCAGATTAGGGTAGGTTGCTACTGAAGAAAAAAACCTTACTCATAATGCTTAACTGTGCTGGTGCAAGCCCGTCAGGCACAAATTCATCCAGAGCTCTGCCCTCCAGATAATGTAATGAATCTTGTAAATGGAGTAACTAATACGCTTCTCAAAGCATCACCTTCCAGCTAGTCTTTAAAAGATGAGAATGATACTGATGTTATTAGTTAATAGGGACTACACGATTACAGAATCAGTAATGAATTTACATGATCTACCAGTATTAGAAAGGTCATAAATAGCTGTCAAGAGCCTTTACCTCCATATCTGAGAAGATTTAAATACCATAAATGTGAGCGGTGAAGCAAAGTTTTTACCACCTCCTACTGTAGTAGCCCATTGAAAAAGCCTTCAGTGTCAAAGGTCCAGGTTTCACAGAGCTATCATTCCCATCAAAATAGTTTAATTACAGCTGGAACTGATTTTTAGATCTGTTGTTCACAGAGGTTTAGAGAGATTGCATATTGTCTGGAAAAGAGGAGCCTTCCATTTATTGCTCGCCCACCAAAAAAAAAAAGAAGACGGTATAGCCTACAAGCATGTATATGGATATCTTACAGTGTTTCAAGCCCACTGTCATGTCTCAAGGGTGAATTGAGTTAATGTGCAATTTGGAAGAAGCAGTTTCTTTCCTGAAAAGGTGAGGGGACATAATCTCATGGTATTGCTTTCATAGCTGAGTTTATTCACAGTTACACTCCTGATCGAATTTAGATGATAATTTATACAGCTGGATTTCAGTGTCCACATGATAATTATTTCTTTGCTTAGTGGTTTAAGCTGCTTTCAATTATCTCAGCTTACTAGCACCTCAGGTGAAACGTAGATTTTAACATATTAATTGATGAGGTTGGATCTGGGCAAATAGTGCAATGAATTTTGCTGATGTAGATTTGGAAGGCTTAGGTGCAGGATTTTGGTTTCTACTCCCTTGGCACAAGATTGCCAGAATTACTAAAGCCCTACCACTCTAAGACAGGAGCAATTTTTTTCCCCCCATGTTTTTTATTTGTTAGACATATGCACTAGCAGGAACTCAAAGTCCCTTTTCTTGTGCAGACGTGATGTGCAAAATGTTAGGCTATAGTGTTACCTGGTATTATAAAGCCCCTGGAGCAGGCAGAGTCCAGTGAGTTCTCAGCAAGACGAGAACAGTGGCTCATTCACGTCACAGGTATATGCTATTTTTGGCATCCAGTTGACTTTTCCTTATTCGGAAAATAAAAAATATTCAAATAGAAAGTTCTTCCTGCTCAGTATATATACCAAATTGGCTGCTTTCAGCCAGATTGATTTCCTTTCACCTGTAAAAACTTACTTTTTAAAAGATCTGCAGCTCTCTGGTTGAGGCTGGTTCATTTCAAGCTCTGTCTGTCTCTGCACTTCCTCTCTGACTATGGAAAAGGGTTATTTCTTGGGAATGACGATGGATCTGGTTTTGTGCCTAGAAGAGAAGGATTTAAGGTAGACAAATGATGGATGGTGAATGCACAGTCTTCACTTGGCTTTCTGTGAGTAAAGCACATACCCATGTACAGAGAGAGGTGGCCATGCATGGGAGAGGCTGCAGGGATGCCCCATCTAGGCAGTGTGTCCGTACCACTCTCAACATTTCCCTCCTACATAACTTCTCCTCCACTTGAACTTCTAAAAACAAGTTCTGGAGCTGGTTGGGCCAAGGGTTTTCAAAGAACTGAGGCAATGTTGATTTTGTGCCTTCCATGGAAATTAAGCAGAAATGTTGTATTAATAATGCCTGGAAACCTTGTTCTGGCTCTCTTTCTTTGTTTTAATTGAATACTCTTTCCGACCACTACACCAAGGCCCGAGTGAGGGCAAATCAGCTCTAACAACGTCACTCCAAGATGTTTTTTGCTCTATCTGTACCCATCCATTTTTGCACAAAAGTAGCAACTTACTAAATTAATACCTACTGACGCACATCAGCATAATATATAAGCAGTTTGAAAAGCTGTGTCAGTCTATTCTTTACAGACTTTACTGAGGAGATGAGATTATAGAGTTATTGTACAAAGTGACTTTTCCTTATTAGGAGAATAAAATCCCTTCCATTGGAAAGCGTCTCTTGGTCTTCTCTTAAAGTACTTCAGATTTTCTCCAGTCTCTTGTTATTTAAAAGGAACGTAATTCACATCCATAATGGTCATGGGTTGTTTTCTGGACTAGATCTCTGTCAGGATGGCAGGCACACATTATACAAAGTACAAGCACCAGTAAAACCGTGCAAGGCCACGTGTAGTTCCCATCCTGTTCTGAATGAATGGAATGATAAATGAAAGAAGTAAAGCTCTTCATTTCAGCATGTGTTTATGGTCCCAGCTGGAGATCAGATCCCTTCCAGAGTCTCTTAACACAGAAAGTGGAATTGAATTTGGTCCAAATCATTCAGGATTATTTTTTTTCTTATATTGAACCTAAACTGCTCTCTGAAAGTTTTATTTGGTTTAACCAGATCTAAACATGAGAAGCTTCATCCACAACTGAACTTGAACTGGAACTGACCCAAAATAGATACTGCTTCAAGTTCCCAGCTCACAGATGGGGTTTTGCATTTCCTGACATCCCATGAGCACTGTGGGGCCCAGACCCGTTGTGAGATTTGGATTTAATCAGGTCTTAGTTGTGGTTGTTCCAGAGTGGAAGTATTGCTTTATTGTGATGCCCTGCTTTAAGAAAAAGGAAAATGGCATGACTTCATGAAAAGAGGGATTCATCTCATCTCAGGACTGGACATTTGATTTAAGCTAGTTGTCATGTCCACTTACAGAAATAGACAGGGGCGTATTCAGGGAAATATTTGCAGAGAGAACTCAAATGACTACTTTAGACTCATTTCATGATTTTCAGGAGAAATTTAGATTAAAATTTCACAGTTGAAAGGTCTACACATGTACAGACACCTTTGTTTGATATTTCAGCCACCTGCTTCTTTTTTTTCAACCTGTTCCGTCTCTCTCCAGCTGATATTTTCACTCTTCCCAAGGCACCTCTGGGCAGTAGTGAGAGCTTTGTGAAGCGAGTCCATGTCGTGTGGAAAAGTTCACATTTTTCAGAAAGATGGCTCTTTTTCCTCTCTTTCATCACAAACTGGCAGGACCAGTCTGAACAAAGCCGATGGAAAATATGCACTGGAAAATCATCATGGACTAGCAGAAGAAGGGACAGAAGGAGGTTGTTTGATTTTTGTTTTAATTCTAATTTCCATGATTGTATGAAAACAGGATGGCGAGAATCTCTCTTCCCTTTCTCCTCAACTCTTGTTCCATCTGTAATTAGTCAAGAAGAGATTACAGAGAAAGAATGGGTTGTTCAAACTTGTTTGTCCATGAAAATATCTGTTGCAAGAATTTTTTTTCTCAAAGGTCTAAAATGCTTCGTTTTACCAGACAGACTGGATGAATGCTGTGAAGTAGTTATACACAAATAGTTGAAATTTTTTTAATGAATCCACTTTAGTTATGTTTGCATCTGCTCTGGTTTTGCTTTCCACAAATATTCATGCAATTCATTTTTTTAGAACAAGGTCTTTCTCAAAGTAAATATTAAGTATGAGCACTCAAATGTATGTGCAAAGTAAATTTTACATTGGCTTTCTGCAAGGCTTCTGAAAAACAAAAAACTCAGAAGTATTAAGCTTATTCCTGCTGTCAAGGAGCAGTAGGAACACAGAATAACTGAAGTGACACGTCCAAAGTGAAAAAGCCAGGTCTTATTTCAAGGATGAAATCCCCGTTCCCATGAATTCAGTAAAAGAATGCTCATACATTTCAGTGTGACTGGATTTTATCATACTTCCAAGGCACTAAGTCCACCTCTTTTTGCCTAAGTGTTAATTAACGCTGACTTAATAAATTCAAGAAAATCCCTTTATATTTTGGGGACTTTAAAATAGCACGGAGTAGGCAAATCAGCCTTTTCCATTACTGTTCCAAATTCATTTTAGACAAATTTTGGGCTGTGTCACTGCCAAAAGAGATGTTTCGCCAGCCCTGGCTATGCCCTCCTATTCCTTCCCTCACACCTGGCACTCCGGTTGTTTTGTTTAGCTGAATCGATGAGCTGACCCAGCAGAAAAAAAAAAAGGATGGTGAGTTTGTTTGGAGAAAGATTGGTTTCATCACAATGAGCCCCCCTGGTCTAGCTGGCAGCTTGGCTGTACAAAGAGAGGTGTCCGTAGAGGGGACGTGACAGGAACACAGGGTCTGAGGGGGACAGCACAGGATGGGACTGCCTCTAAATTGCTTTTAAACCAGGCACATCTTCGCCCCCTGAGATAATCCCTTAGCAATAATGAGTAAGAAGTGTGGGAAGAGACTCCTTTAGCCGCTCCTCTGACTCTACTGGACATTTTTTCTCAAAAACAGGGAAAAGCAGAGGCACCATTACTCTTTTCAGTAGTAGATGCGGGGTGTTAGGGTGGCAGGCTGCAAAGCAGCACACAAACTCAATGAGGTTTTCCTCCCTTTCTCAGAGTCAGGGAGGCATGTTCTCCTCCTTCCCAGTATTGCCAACATAGAATCATAGAATTATAGAATTATCTAGGTTGGGAGGGACCTTTAAGATCATCAAGTCCAACCATCAACCTAACACTGCCAAAACCACCACTAAACCATGTCCCTAGGAACCACGTCTATCCATCTTTTAAATACTTCCAGGGATAATGATTCCACCACTTCCCTGGGCAGCCTGTTCCACTGTTTGATAACAATTTTGGTGAAGAAATTTTTCCTAATATCCAATCTAAACCTCCCATGGTAGAACTTGTCAACATTTCCTCTTGTCCTGTCACTTGTTACCTGGGAGAAGAGACAGACCCCCACCGCTCTACAACCTCCTTTCAGGTAGTTGTAGAGAGCGATAAGGTCTCCTCTGAGCATTCATTAAAACAGCGAGGCGTGTGCCAGGGGCTTCACCTCCCCGCCACGTGCTTCCCCCTTGGGGTGTCCCTCTGCCCCGAGGGTGCTGCGAGCCCCAAACCCGGCTGGTGCTGCAGCAGCAGGGTCTCTACACAACCACGGCCGTGGCACCACATTGCAACCCCAAAGGGAAAAGCTCCGTCCTCTTCTCCCCGCTCCCCCAGCACAGCCTGCCAGGCGGCTACCCCTCCCCTGCTTTCAATCAGCAGGGCCGATGACAAATGGCAGACTGCCACTGAACTCAGGTGGGTGTTTGTGGATTCACAGCTCTGTTACCTGTCCTGCCATTAGGAAACAGCCCCGATCTGCCTCGCCCAAATGTCAGTTTTGAAATCAGTGCCTCCGCAGAAGCAGGGCAGCCGCCTCTTTCCACGACCGGCGGAAACCCCTCCAGCACCAGGATGTTAAACCGTTGGCCTTTATCTAATCTTGCCCATCCACCCCTTCCCACCGCTCACTATCGATGTCTCCACAGCTGTAGATGTGTTTCGCCAGAGCCAAACTTAGTCATTTCAGGATCTCACAGGAGTCTGTTTCTAGACCCTTATAATTTTCCATTGTGCCTCTGTTGAAATAGAGAATACTGGAAGTCTTTTATGGAGGAGGCTTATAAAATATGAACATCTGTTTGTTATGAAACTTAATGCTGACAGCTTGTAAGAGCCATCTAGAAAAGTATTTAACTCAAAGTGTTCTTTGTGTGTTGGAACAAAAGGTTTATATAGGTGTATTGGAGGAGGCATCTGCTTCAGGTAAGATTTGTTTCAAGATAGCGTTATTAGGGACTTAGATAGGATTCGTATCAGAGAATGTGAATTCCCCAGAGACTTCTTTCCAAGGTGCACTCAAAATGCCAGACTTTCTTAGTTCGAGACCACTATCAGACATGTTTTGTTACCTGGATGTACCCACATTTCTTCAGTTCTGGTATTCTACTGTCTGAGGTGGTTGCATTATGAACTGAAAATCACTGGCATTCACCAGCTGCATGTGATGTTTCACAAGGTTATGTGTTAATATTCTGTGACTAAGAGCTGCCTCGGCTAGGTTAATTCCAATGGAAAGTTAACAACAAACTTACCTTTGAAGTGATTCTATCGAATTACATTTGGTGTAGCAGACTGTTGTATGCCTTGGTTTTACATCATACCAGCTTAATAAGCAGCATGAGAACAGGAAAAGAGTAAAGAGTGAGCTTTGTTCAAGGCGTTCTTCAATTCATCTATGTATCCGAGGGGGATGAGAGAGTTACTCTTTTCTAAAATGCATCTGTCATATTAATAGACCATTTGGTACATTGCCATATGTGAGTGTCAGATATTGCCAAAGGCAATATAATATTGTTAATAGTGGGATCCTAGAAATTAGAAATGGAAGAAGCTTATTAGATTTACAGTCTGCCCTTCTGTCGATATACTGCTAAATGACTTTCTCTGGTGTGTTCTGCAATTGCATTTTAAATGAGTCCAAAGTTATACTCTGTTAGTCAGCCATCAGGGCTGAGGAACTCGGAGCCGGAGGAAGAGTGCAGGTTAAGTCTCAACTCAGAAGAATTTGTTCCCAGTGGAAATAATATTTTTTTGCTGAGACTGATTATTGTTTTGCCATTGATTCAAATGGAGCCAAGAAGACTCAAATTGACAAAGCCGTGACTCAAAAATAAAGTGCAAAACAAAACATGCTGGTGGTGTTTTAAAGCAGCACTGAAATGTAGTTGGAGTATACTATGGCTCTATGCTCCTCAAGTATTTTTGTATTTCTGTCATGATTTAGGTACTTTTTTTCCCCCCTTTCTTCATGAGCAACCAAGAAAAACAGGGGAGAATACAGGAGACACAAAATAACTGCATCCCACACCCAGAGTTACAAAAAAAAGGATGGTTTCTTCTAACCTACTTTAGTTGGCTTATCCCAGGTTTAACTTGAAACACTAGGAGACCCAAAGGGAAACTGAACATAGTGTAACTTTTTAAGTTTCTAGTGTCCACTCGAAGAGATGGTACAACCTATTTCAGCTTCAACTTTGACTGACCTTAAGTTGTGTGCACGTTGCCAGTTTAAACACTGGTGTAAGCAACGCCATCCAAAACTGTAAGCACAACATAGCCCATAACACGTTGTCTTTCATACCACTGTATGAAATGTCAACTTAGTAAATACTGCTCTTTTGTATAACTTACTCTTTGTCTTATAAACCAAGACAAACCTCTGGTGACACAGAAAATCTCTATTCACAGTGGCTGGACCACACACGGTCAGATTTGTGAGATATGAGTGCATATGTATGCAGGACATACAATATCTCCTGTTATTAATAATGCACTCATGGGATTATCCCTGGGTCTGGTTGTGCTGGTATTATTAAGCTTCCTGACGTGTTATCTTTCAACCCCTTGTAGCTGTGATAGCCTTAAATCCCTGAACACACTCAAGAGATTGCTAGGGATTGGTTCATCTTGGAGGGTACCACAGCCATACCAGCCAGGAGACCTATGAAAATGCACTATAGCCCCTTCCCTCCCATCCCGAAAGTTGCCATGGGGTGAGGATGTGCCCCCAGGTCTCCACCTTACAAGCGGCAGGGCTGCCGTGCACTGCAGACCAGGGCCTTGGGGCTTGCAGCGATTCAGCTGCCTGATGAATTGTCCAGGATGGCGTAAAGAAAAGGAAAGGTTGCTGCCTTAGTTTTGTGGTAGGCAGATCTCCTCTGCAGACCAGCCTGTTGGCTGCTTTACCAGCCCCCAAAGCCTCTCAGAGAGGCACCCCCAATTTGCAGCCCCGTGCTGCGCACGCCACAGTACAGCACAAAGTCAACTGCGCTCTAGCATGTAACCACGTTAAATGAGATTACTTTGCTCATACTAAGCCTCCTTCCAAGTAAGCCAGGCTTCAGAAAATGAGAAACCACAAAAATACCTGAAGCAATTTATTTTTTATCGACGTGATGCTACCAACTACAAGTGCCAGTTTAAATTAAAACTCACTCCCAATGATCAAAAAGATGCACAGCCAGCCCACTGCTTGCAAAGCTCCTCTCACTCGTGATGTTTTGAAAACAGGAGTAGATGAAATCCAAGAGATTTCTTACAGCCTTCTGGCTGTATTTAAGGCTTCGGGGAATGGGTCTTCATCACAGTTTCAAACCACAGCGTAAACAACAGTTCTTGTTACCGAGAGGAATTACGGAGAGTTTTAAGAGATCGGGTGAAGGAATTAAATATAGAACTCCCTACCTTCCTGCAATTATTCAATATATTATAGCTTATATTTAGGCAGAAAAGAGCTCATCATGAACATACTTACAGCAAAGACAATTATAGAGCAGAAGAGGCAACAAAGTGGATTACCGATTTCTTTGCTTTTTGAATAATCAATTTTGGTTATTTGCAAAACCCTGGAGACGTCACTTAAAATACTTCTCTAACAGTGAAAGTGATGATATTTTGGGGCTCTCTTCACAAAAAAAATGCATCAGAATAGCTAATTCTATACAGTAGGGAGGGAAATTAAGCTGTGGTTACTGATACACTGCTTTGCTTACATTTTTCTCCATTTTCTTCTGTCAGTACCCAGGGAATAAGGACTGGCTTCCATTCCTGGACTGCTGAACTCATTTTGGAGCAACAGGGTGTCCTGGACTGTGCTTAACTCAGACCATCATGAACGACGATCAGGGCCAGTTGGGTTTCAGAGGCTTCATGAGTATTTGCAATCTACTCTCTTCTGCTGCAGCCGTCTTTGCACGCACCCTAAGGAAGGGCTCGGGCCCAGCTCTAAAAAGTCCGTATTCAGTGTAAATCTTGTTCCCTTTTTCAGCTCCACAAAGCTCAGCAGGGCTCTGCAGGGTGGGTCAGCAGCCACCTGGCCATACTGAGAATCCTAACTTGAAGTTACCTGTGGCAAGTCTGCTTCACTTCTAATTTCAAGGTGTAAACTCGGAGTGCTCCAGACAAGGTGAACCACACTAGATATACCCATGCTGCTAACTGCATCGTTTTCGGAGGGTGATCCCTGCAGGCTCAGAGCTCATGGCTTGACCTCTTCAAGATAGTCTGGCCATATCCTGCATCACTTAACACATCTCTCCTCTGGGCCCCTTGTGATGCTCCTGCAGTTCCAGGACATCAAAATTATTTTGTGTGTAAACCAGTGGGGAGATGGCTCGGTGCACAGAGCCCAAAATAATATGAGGGCTGTGCTGTAGGTTAGTGCATTTCAGCATGAAACTGAAAGTGGGAGTTATTTGCCCTGGTTCATACCCTCAGGGCATGTGGAGGTGTCTGGGCTGTAAATTCCCTTGGGATACTGTTAGAGGGCTACATGGGGCAAACGGAAATCAACCCGGGGGTGTCTCATCCACACTGGCTTTTGGAATCAAAACCTGGGGTAACTTCAGAAATGCACAGGGCTTCTTTTCAGCTGGAACTAGTTGATACACTTCAAAATTGAGACTAGGAGTGAACAAATGTTTTGGCACCATGGATGATCAGCACCCAGGGACCTGTGACTGTTCTGGGGAGCCAACCTGCTTGGCAGTGTACAGTTGTGACCCATGCCCAGACATGGTAAAGCAGATTAGATTCAAAACCTCCTGCCCCATGCATCTTGCCTCTTTGCAGTGCTCTATAACCAGTAGCATTCTTGGCAGAATCCAAAGAAACAGTTAAAATTCTGCACATTTAAATGTTCTCGGGGCAAGACTCTCTTCCGAGATCAGTATATGCCAGCACTCAGCATTGATGTTTTGCCTTTCCTACATGTGAAGATCTCTCGCAGTTGACAGTATCAAAGAGCAGATATCAAAGCTCAGTGGTGCCTTGTGGATTCGAGAAAACTACCTTGCCCCCTCACAGCAATTTGCACAAGGTGCAATGCACACTACGTATGGCATGGAAATGAAGCTGTCATTTCAGTAAGATTCCTTGTGATATTTCAAACCTCGAGAGTGAACACTGAGCAACATGTTCGTGTGACTGGAACCCCTGCGTGCAGTCTCTTGCTCTCACACATTTTGGAGATCATGGGGTATTCCTCTTACCAGTGAATCAGGTATTTGAACATTAAACTTTACAAAAATGGCAAAGTATAGAAATTTTTTATCTGTTCAGGTCTAAGTGCTCTTTCATTTCCCTAATTTTGAATTTTTTCCCCAGGCCCACTTGTTCCTCAGTGTTTTTCACACTGCTGTTCTGAAAACAAACACAAACTAGATAAGACTCTCTCAGTCTACCAAAAATTAAGTCTAACCTAACTAGAAGGCAGGGGAAAAAAACAAAAAAGGTAGCATAAATATGCTTACGGCCATACTTTAGGGCAAACTTCAAAGTAACTCCATGCAGGGTTCCTGGAGGTAGTTTGCTTGTGTACGACGCATAGAGGCAGCAGCTCTGTGCAGATGAACATGAACATAAAAAACACGTTAGGCTACTTCAGTAATTTATCTACAACTTTGATGTAGTGCTCATATTGCTAACGATATGTGTGCCATGCCGTTTGGGAACTGTATTTTACACTACTAGACCAATATTCATTGGTATGTCTTCTGGCCCTTTGAAGAGGCGCTTCCATGAGAGGTAAGCAAAGTAGAAAAGGACATACATACCAGGCTATATATTTTTTTTCATTTGAGTACTTCTAAATGCTAATATCTCTGAATACGCGTTCTGAACACCAGTATTCACCTACTGAGAACCTGCCCCATAAATAATCTCTCTCACTCTGTGAAAACTCCTTCATTATCTAATTTGAGGTAAAAAAAAAACTCAGCAAAAACTGCTGTTCATTTCTCTCCCCAGTTTTTTCATGATAAGCCTCAGGAGAGAGAAAAGAAAAAAAAAAAGGAAAAAAGATTCCTTCCCAAAGGTCTCTCTTTTGCCAGGGAGTCACATCACTGTAAAAATATTGACCTCAATATGAGAAGAATTAGACCCACTGACTGTGCTTCCGAGGCCTTACAATCAAAGGACCAGTCGCTGTACAGATATTGTTTTTATTGAATCCTCAATGGACAGTAAAACACGGCCCTGAAGGAGGAGTGAAAGGGAAGACATAAAGCATTAAGAAAGGGAAGAAGTGAGGAAAAGCATTCAGAAAATTCAGATGCAAGAATGGAAAGAGCTATTCTAAGTAAGCATAGCATGAACAGGCACAAACTGATGCCCAGGACAATGACAGGCAATGGGAAAGGCTAATACTTTAGGACTTACTTAAACTTGTTTTAGGGTGGTTTTGCCCAAATGGTAAGCACAAGCTCAGTTACTATCAGCATGATGCCTTTCCCTGGTTGTTCGATTATGCAGAAACAGTTGCTGAGGTCTCTGTTGTAGGTCTATCTGAGCTCCTGCACTGATCTCTAATTAACTTCACATCTATTAGGCTTGGGAGAGATCTTCCCTGCAGTGCAATTTGGTAAAGACGAATGGACACACAACATAAAATCCTTTTCTACTGATGTTTCTGCAATGTCAGGACTTACTGGTAAAATGTTAAATTCCAAACCCTGTCCTCTCTTTTCCTCTGTTACACTCCAGTGGCAGAGGAATGCGAAATCCTAAGTCTTCCCATAGGAGCTGAAACTCATGGGCTGTGGGTTCCCAGACTCCATGAAAGGCAGAGCATGCAGACATGTCTGAGGGAGGATTCCTCAGCAGACAGATGCATTTGTGTCACACCAATAGAGGCAGAAGTTGCTTTAATTTCATATGTGCTTAACTACATGAAACTGCCACAGCAGAAACACCTGGTAATGCAGAAGTCTGGACACTTTTTGTGTGTTAGAGCAAAAATAAGCAGATAAACAATCAAGCAAATGCATTGTATCGAGCTTGAGATCTTGATACTGTGAGAGATAATTGGGTGAATGTAGTAAAAATAGAAATTAGGCAAAGGGGGATTTTTTGATTGTTGTAGTTAAACAGGTGATTGCTTATGAGAAAGATCTCAAAAATGCTTCACACATACCTTGACTAATAGAAGTTAGGGGAAAACTACCATATTTATTTGTTGAGCAGAGATTTACCATCTACAACAGCTAAATCTCTTCTGCCTTGAAGTGGCAGTAATGAAACTTCAAACAGGAGATCAGGCAAGCAATGAAGGGGGACGCGCAGTTAGAATTTTTGATTCTCATTAAGTTTTTATTCCTTTTCTCCTTTTCTTAAGTTGGTATTAAAACAAAGCCGCCTTCTTTTGTGGCCTGTAGTAAACATGGTCCTTTGTGCACTAACTTCCACTTAGCCAACCATGTGTTGGATATAGGAGTCATTTGTTTTTCCCGAATTTTAGCATTTAATATCTCTGCCTTCCAAAAAACACTCATACATAAAACTTTCACCCAGTGCTGGGGTTGGCAGTGAAATTCAAAGAGAGCAGCATCCACCCCTTCCTTAGGCAGCTTTATCTTTAACCTTTGTCCTCTCACATCTTTCCGAAATGGTGACGAAAATGTACGATTCTACCTGATGTACAGTATGATGTAAATATTGTAAATAACTAAGTGTGAATAATGCAACTTAAGTCCCACTGCCACCTTCTGCAAAGATTTATCAATGCTGGCCACTGTTCCAGTTGGGCAGAAACCCACTAAACTGGTTCTGATTGGTAGGATTTGTGTGTGTATCACAAAATCACTTTCCCATATGTCTTCTTAGCTGGGTCCCTGAAGAGCTACCAAAATGCTGTGGTTTAGAAAGAAAGAGAAGGAAGAGCAGGGAAGAGCAACCCCAAGCTCCATCAGGAATTGCTCCAAAGTGTAGTGAGAAGGGGGAAGGTTGAAATATCAAACAACAGTAAACGATAGTAGGTACAAAAAAGAACCAGGAGGGAAAACCGCAGTGACGGTCGATGGTCACAATATGTCAGCAAGAATGATCAGTTTTCTTCTGCTGAGATTTACATGTTTTGCTGGGAAGGTAATACACACAGACTTAATTAAAAAGAGCTGGATGAGATCTCCAGCACTCAGGCATATCACCCACCCTGCACACCAAGCAGCATGACTCAGACCTGTGACACCATCTCATCTCCAAGTCCCATTCAGTAATATTAAAAACAATTTTGAGAACTATACCCTCACAACAGAATTTCCTTTCCTTTCCCAGCAGCAGACACTCACCTGGAACTTACTGATCCTTGCCCATTCTTCCCCTCCTCGGGTTTAATTTTCCAAGCCCTCTGCTTTCTCTTCATTATGCACTTACTTTCCAGTGGGTTTCATCTGGGGGAACAATGCCAGCACCGTTCTTCTCAGAGAACAAATAATACAATATCCTTCTGCATATGATATGAGACCAAATTGCATTTTTGCTTCCTCAGCCATACAAGGGAACTCATTAATGAACGAGACAAAGATCTCACTCTCCAACCAAATAAACCAGGTCAAGTTTAGCACAGACCAGTAACTGGATTCTGGCTCTACTGCTCAGGTAGACAGTAAGGATATATCCAAAAAACCAAACATAAACCGTTAACATGGAGTTGTGAACTCTAATAGTCTTTGGCTTATTGTCTTTGCAGGAGCACACTGTGCCAGTGAAGCACAGAAATTACGCGGTCAGGCAAATGGTCTGGGGGATGGTGGCAGAGCGCGATCTTTCAGACCTTTGGAGCTATTTAGCTGCTCTCAAAACACACACACAACAACTCTGATAATTACACTCACTGCAAAACCTAGGCATGGCGTACTGGCAACCTTTTAGGGGCTCTTTATGATTTCCTGCTTTCACCAGAATAAGGCTAATTTACTCCTATTTCAGCGGGCTCGGGCAGAGTGAGAGAAGAGAGACTGGATTGTCAGCATTATTGAAAAGATTCATGATTAGTCACACTCACTTGAAGACAAGTTACTTGCCAGGCACTACACCACTCATTAAAAGACCTGCAAGCTGGCAGCCCTCCAGCAGCTGTGAAACAGCTCCGGGGCTGGCAGGCCCAAGAGGACCTCCAAAACCCCGTGCTCTCCCGCACTCCGGAGTGCGAAAGGCCAGTTCAGGCATGCCTGGGTGCAATTGGCACCCCAGGATTTCAGCAAATAGGTCTCATGTTCTACAGTGGAAAAAAAAAAAAAATATTTGGGAGCCCAGCTGGTGCTAACATCAAGGTAAAGCTTTTTGAGGCTAGTCTGAAATTGTTGCCCTTGCATGGGCCCCATTTCTCTGCGAGGCTCATGCTTGGATGGCCAGAGGATTCTTTCAGTGATCTGGGAACCTGAAGTGTTTCTTAACCTGCTTCAGCTCTGAGCTGGTTTCTGCAGGAAACACCGAAGTATGTTGGAACTTCCCTGCTAGATCAGGTCCACAAGAGCTGGTTCTCCATTTGCAGTTTCGTTTCCATGCCCTTGATTTTGCTGTTGCTCTTATGTGAGGACAGAGGGGAAACAACACTTCACTCTTCTCCCCCACACACTAGAGTGTGCATCTCTCTGGGTTTGTCCCTTCTCATTCAGCACCAGCCCAAGCCAAGCTGTTCCAATTTTTCCAGCCGTCCTGGCATTTGATGAATGCTGACTTCCCACTTGCCGTCCAGAAGCATCCAGATATTCATGTGTACCTTGCAGATTATTTTAAAACAGGGGGTGTAAGAAGCAAGGCTAGTAACCCGTATTTAGCTCACTTAACCCATGCACTTTGTGGGGCATACAGAGGGTTGGTGAGATGACCAAGCCAGTCCAGCAGCTCCCTGGCTCCCAACTGCACAGTCTCTCTCCCTTCGTCTCGCCATCACCCAGTTCAGCTCTCCTATTTGTCTCCTAGCTCCAGCTCTTGTGTTCATCTGATGCTAACCAAGCCCCACCATCTCCCGCAGCAGTCCACACAGGGAGAGCGTGTGGCTCCAGGGAGCTGGTTGAGCCATGTCCACCACCGCAGAGGGATATGGTCCCTGCCCTCAGCACCTCAGGGAAGTCCCTGCAGCCTGGTGGATCACCATGGACCTGTGCTGACACGCACCTTATTCTAAGCTGAGGGCTGACCCAGAAAAGACACCTGAAGGACTTACGTCCCAAATGGAGGGCAGCATGTGTGACTGTGTATGGGGAATAATTACTCCTCCTAATAATCTGAAGCCAACTAGAGTTTCCATGGGGAAAAGTTCTTTCTAGTTGATCACTCTTGCTGTTCCCTATCCCTCTCTTGTAAATAAGCATTTAATAGAAAACTAGAGCACAGTATGCTCCTATTATACTAGATTTGTATATTGTATGTGCAGGGGGAATTTATCTTCATACTGGAGAAATTAAACTGTAGTATATGAATAGCAGTGTCCATGGAGAAAAAATCCCCTTCTTCACCCATCAATGACAAGTTTAAATCTTGAGCGGTTGCATTCAATCTTTTTTCCTGTCTGCAGCAGCACTGTGTTGTAATATCTGCACCACAAAAACACCTCTGAGGAATCCTCACAGTGTGGTGGGGACGGCAGGGCTTACCTTGTCCCCCTTGTCATACCACAGAGCTCAGCCCTAAGCCATTCCCCAGCAAAAGACAAGTGAGGACCATTACCATCAGGTAACATAACAGATGCCTCCTCGCCCCCCTTTCCTGGCCACATGGTAGCTCTGAAGGACTTCTTGTCAATTTTCACATGATTGAGACTAGGTGTTATGAATTTCAGCTTGAGTTTTTATGCTAGGTACATCCTCTGGGACGGTGCAAATTTAGGACCCGTTCTAGTCACACCTCATTTCTTCCAGTCGCCTGCTACCATCCTCACTAGAAACAACCTGAGAGTGTTTCTAGGCCTAGAAAAAGGTTGCCTCTTCTTCATGGAGACCTGGTGCATACCAGAAGTCACATCATAACTTCCTCCAGTGGTCCTCATTTCCCCTACGTGGGATATAATACTTTGTCCTTCCCTTCACCCTTCCCTCCCAGAAATACTGATCATAGGACTGCAATCTGAAGCGACTCAGTGAAATCAGTTGAACTCAAAGCAAAGACAATCCATTTCCCTACATACTCATCTATCTACCTATCTATTTATCTGCCTATCAATTTGTGGGTAATCTTTTAGCCCCATCCTTCCACGGACACAGCTTACTGCCTATTCTTGTTCTGGCACAACTGAGGAAGTGGTGAGCCGTGGGGCTGGTGGCACACAAGCACAGGAACATTTCAAGCGCTGGATTGAACCACTGAGGTCGATATACTGTGTAACGACATTATCCCAGCCCAGCTGCGTGACTCTCCTGGCAGTGTGTGCTACCCGGTTCCTTGCCCTGTAATTGCACATTCTGACTTTCCATGACAAACCTGACTAAGAGCTTCCCACACCTGCCCACTCCCAGCTGCTTGCTGCTGCGTCCTTCCCAGCTGCCTCCCCAGTATGCGGATTCAACTGTGCATGTGGCTACTATCTAAAAATGGATGGGTGTTGTTTTCTTTTTTTCCTTTTCGGAAGGAAAGGAAGTGATTTGGATCATTATAAGCAAATGCACTGGGCTGAGAAGCAGTAAAATTGGAGCTGGGGGGGAAGGGTTTGGGGAGGCAGGACTGTGAGGAAGGACAGAAACATATGATTAAGATACAACATGGAAAGACACCTGGAGAAGCCTGGCCTTATATATCCATGCAGAAACACAAAAGAAATCAGGAAAATCCTTATGTAAATTATAACACTTTTCTTTCCATTACTGGAGCTTCTTTTGACATCCCTATTCTGTTTGCTGACTCAAATCAAAGTTGTGAGGGTTTTGGATTGAGCACATATTCCTTGTAAAATGTTACCATATTTCAACAAGTGCAAATGAATTTCTTCTCTCTCTTGTTCCTAATCCATTCAAAAGCCCCACAGGGGACACATGTGAGATATAGCAGCCTGGACCACTTCAGCTGCTTCTCCTCCCATACTTACGCACAGCACTACCCTGGGCTTCCACTGCTCCAAGAAACAGCTTTTAAAAATAAAACAACCTCTATTCTGAAGAAAAATAAGATTTAGTACAGAAGTTTTCTCTAGCCAGAACCTACATTTGAAAGATTATATCCTTTTCCTCCAAGCATGCTATGCTACAGAAATTCCCAGCTATGGGACCCAGGAGTGCAGTTTTAGGGGAGTTGGGGTGGTGGGTAGGGTCCATTAATGTTTGGAGCGTATATTCATGCACATGTCCAGAGAGTGCATATTAAGGACATATTTTAGACAGCTGTTAATGCTGGTATGACTTGGACAACATTTTAAAAGGCAGTTTCTCCCTCTCCTCACCACAGATGCATCCAAAACACTTACAGTCATAAAGTTTCTAACCATTTCCCTGAACAAGTGACCTTTGCTATCCTTAAAAATCCCCTCTTCTATTCCACCCGCCTGTGCTTTCAGCACAGATGCCGGCCACCTGCCAGCTCCCGCACTGCTGTGCTGGAACCCCACCGTTCAGCAAGGACACTTTCATTCTGTCTAGAGGGTCTTACTGGCCAAAGCTGAACCTCTTGGTCACCGATTCATGTCCAGGGTTTTCTGGAAACACCGTGAAGCCTGCCACAGAGCTGCCACGTCCCACGGAGTGGAGAGGGAGCCTCCAGCCTGTGTTGGGTGAGCGCTGGTACATTTTCAGGAAATGGAGGGCAGACAGCGAGTGCGAGAGCGTAGGATGTGTAAGCCACGGCAGAAGGTTAGTGATGAATACCAACGAATCCCAAAATTACGAGTTGCAACCCACAAGCGGTTCCAAGGGAGTTTCCATTCGGGGCTGTGACTCAGCAAAGCTTCTGTCACAGACAATAGCGTATCGGTCTCAAGTCGCCACTAAAACCAACTCTGATGATCGGCCTCTTCTCAGATGAGTGATTGCCTTGCCCCAATGGTTTTTCATAACTATCATTTTGTGCTCACATAAGATGTTGACAAGGCAAGAAACCAGAAAACTCTAGGCTCCAGCAGAGTTGGTTTCAAAGTTAAAGCACAAAACCCATGGTAAAACACCTCAGCTTCTTCTGGCACTGCACACGTGACTTGTTGAGAAAACATCTGCTCAGGAGTAACGTGGCCTGGAAATCGGCTGCAAGGTAGGTTAGCTCAGAGTGCTGGAGCCGTGCAAGGTTCACCATGAGATGGCAGCCTTCCCCACCGCCTTTGCACACCCCGCAAGCTGCGAAGAAGATGTGCCAACCCCAGCTTCAGCACAGAGCAGTTCTGTCTTCCCGGCAGAGATGGGCTGCCAAGATTTTAACAAAGAGCTCCCTCAAAAAAAAAGAAAAAAAAGAAAAATCAGCCTTGCTTTGCTATACATACAACGATCCCTTGGTGAAATCCTTTTTCTTCCTTCAAGTAAAACCCAAATCCAGTAATTACACATTTTCAGCGCATGTTCTCCCCACACGAATCTACTAGCTGCAGATTGTCCCCACAACTGAACTTGACGGTCCTTGGCGGCAGCGAGCTTGGGCTCATCATGGCATGTCTCTGTTTCCTTAGTGCTGTTGGTAAAGGTCCCTGCACGCTGCCACCCATGTCACAGCTAGAGGGGTTCCTTCATGGGCTGAGGAGCAACAGGAGGTGGAATGGACAGGCACTATCCTGTTCAAATGTTCCCATGGCTCCAGCGCCTTCTGGAAGCACGATGTCGATGGGAAGTGCTGGCATGGAGGGGTAAGAGTAGAGGGCTGTTGGCCCCATGTCAATCCACTTCTGGGAAACTCAGCTTGTGTCGAGGAACCTGTCAGGACTTACACTGTGGAGCAACTTGCACCACCCCTTTCTTCATGGACACAGAGAGACTGGGTAGAGCTCTACCTCACGCTGGTGACACCTGTACATTATATCACAGAGAGGATCCAGACAGATTTGGAAACATCAGGATATCTTCCTACTCTCCCGGTAGTTGTGCAAGTAGGAGGTAACACAGGGGACACAGACACCACAAACCTACAGGGAAATAAAGGAAAAAAGTCAGCCAAGGGCTGAGTTGTCCTTTACCTTAAATGGGTGGAGTCACTCCATGTGTAGGATTGTGTCAATTTAAGACTGTTTCAATGAATTTTCATTTGAAGGTGCACTAAGGTGAATCTGGAGAATCAGCGTTGCCTTGGATGAGTCAGAGAAACTCTCATGTGTCAGATGCTGACTTCAGTCACACCACTGTGAATCTGGGCTCACACCTCTGCAGGCAGTAGTGTGATTTCAGTGGGATAATTGTGCAACCACGATCAAAATCTGCCCCGCTCACCTCAAGGTGTTGCACTGGTATTCCTGACAGCAGCGTCTGACCTCTTGCACCTTCAGCCTTCACTGTGTTTACACGTGAACAGAGATCAGCCGCTGAGCGCACCGCTGACAACAGGAGCTGACAGAAGGATAAACGAGGAGGACTTGCCTCCAATATCAGCTTCGCTTACGCCGCTGTACAGCTGTGTCAGCAGGGGTGTAAATGTGGCACAGTCTGCTCCCCTTTCCAGGATCTCCAACCTTCATTTACAGAGCTAGATCCAGAGCAACTTCATGGCCTTCAGCAACGCGATTCCCAAATGGCCCTCACGTAAAGGAGGTCTGAATCTCTCCCTCTGGTTTTTCATTAACACCACACTTGATGGCTTTCTAATTGTGCTAGTGAGTCCCACTATGCCTTTCAGAGCTTTGTTCAGGCTATAAATACAGCGGGCAACTTTAAAATCACGGGCAGCAGCCAAGCTTGTATACTGAAAACATTCAAATATAGATGACTTTTCACCTTTACTTGCCAGAGGCCAAATTCTTTCAAACAATGATAAACCTTATTTAACCAGGAAGTCTTCGAAATTCTGGAGTGGGCCTAAAGGTCATGAGGTCTGAGATGACCTTGAAAAGTGACTGTTATCTCAGTGGACATCCTGGTGACTCAAGGCTTAAACAAATACGTCCTGATATCTAATTCTCCCAAGAGCAGGTCTCTGGTGCCAAAGGTTATATACTTAGTGAAGTATTCTGTGCAGACATGCAGAGCTGGGAGCCGTTGAATGTATTTCCTCATAATTAGCAGGGATTACTCCTAATTAATAAATACAGGTCTTTAGGAGGAGGAGAATTTGGAACTCAAAGGATATGCAGGCTTCCTGCAAAACTCACAGCACTTGATATGAGGATAACATAGGGTCAGAAGATGCAAAGCCAGAGGCAGAAGCATGATCACAAATCTTTAGGTCCAAGCATAAAGATTTTGTTATTTTGGAGGAAAGCAAACAAATAGCATGGGTGCAATTGCACCAAAGGCACTTATGCACAGAACAGAAGCTGGCAAGCTGTGCACGAAGCTGCAGCTATTCCAGTTCATGCCCATGGAAATAACACAGGGGACAAGCGGACAAGGTGGTAGAGGTAGAAGAGAAATGAGGGAGCAGGGTGAGAAGAGGCCTGCATTAGGGCTGGAGCTCCAAAACCACCTAAAAGATGTGGAAAAGAGAGAAGCGACAGCAGAGTTAGGAGTTTGCAAGCCTCCAGCATCTCCAGGCACTGCATGAGTAACAGGCTAAGCACGCAGGGCTGGGTGGAGCGCCACTGGGCTGTCACCCAGGCAGGGCAGCCCTGCTGCGATTCCATTCATCTGAGGGCACTTACTCCAGGGATTAATTGCAGCAAGAACTACAAAGGTACAAAGGTGCTTTTGAGGTGCCTGGGTACTGCTGGGCAATCCAGAAAGGCTCTGTCTCACCCTGTAGGTACTCTGGCATTCAGAAATGTCTACCCCTCTCTGACTTGTAGAAGTGGTGTCCTTTTGCTTGTGACTGCAATGTCTCGCTCCATTCGCTTTGGCATTGCAGTCTGAAACTCTGTGATACCTAACCCTGTAACTTCTCCTCTATTTCTTGGCTTGTGTTGAGCCTGACCAGCGATACAAGACCCCTGCAGTACACTCAGAAGCTACTGTGTTTCATAAGCATAGGTTGTGGGTGTCTGTAAAACCCCTGTGATTCTTCACCAACATGGATTATAAATATGCATAGGTAACAAGCTGAGAAGTTAACTTCAGGGCTCCTTCTCTGCAACAAGTTCCTTGCTTTCCTTTTTTTCCTTACCTGCTTTCTCTCCTTCAGTTCAGGTCTCTGGGTCTAAGTCTGGTTTTATCCTCATTATCTATAGACATGTATGCGAGTCATATATGTGAACATGGGCATTTCTACTCCATAATAAATGCCACTTTTATCTCAGCCAGTGTAGGAATTTGGAAGGTGCTTTAGTTAATCTTCCCTGTGTATTTTGCAAACAAAAGGACATATACCAGGAACCACAGACTGGTCTTCAAGAACCTGATCGTTACTACAGAAAGTGGTGGAAAGACTTGTCTTAAGACAGCTGTTCTGTTGCTGTAGATCAGTCCCACGTCATGAGTTCGACACTGTGAGTGCCTGTGAAGTGAATGGGAAAAAAGGGCAATTGCCAGAAGTTGCATGGCGAACCACCTTATCTCACTAACAGGATATGTCACATAGAAAGCTGGGTCTTAAATCCTGTCTCTGTCAAGGACTTAAGTGCTTTGTTCTTGTCTGAAAAGGCATATTCCCTTCTACTTAGAAACCACAGCTCTAAATCTTTTTCCTGGAGTTGTTCATTTAAGCCCTTTAAAACCTCTCCCAAAGAACATCTGACAAGAAAGATGGGATTCACACCCCCATCAACTTCCTGTCCATTAGCTCAACATTTAGAGCATAATGAAATCCCTCTCTTCCCTGGGCAGTGGAGGCAACTAAGCCCATTCCTCCCGGGCCAGCCTTGTCTGCTGCAGGACCAACTAGGAGGGGAGAGCCAGCACTCACCAACCTGCCATCACCACTCATTGTGCCGAGCCCACACCACTTCAGTAAATCCTTCTAATCCCACTGCCAAGCTGGACTGGAGGTCAGACAACACAGGACTGGCAAGGATGAGCAAGGCAGATCCTGAGGTGATACCACTGCAGTCAAGACAGAGCCCTTTCTGGGTATATGCAGGCAGAGTTGTGCTGGAAATAGGTTGGTCCCATTTGGTGAAATAATGGCTGAAATAAAAGACAAAATCCAAACTGCCTGTTACAGCCTACTCCAGTGTCCCCCTTATTTGTTGCTGCTCTTTTCCCTTTGACCATACCATTAGTCTTCATTTCAGGAGGCAGCTCCTTTTGCTTTACACAGTCTGAGACTCAGACATGGATGGCTCTGCCCCACCTCCTGCAGCCACACTTCATTATTCTTCCCTCCAGTCCCTTCCCCAAGGCCTCTTGCTCCTCTTTGTGAACAAAGTGATCTTGAAAGGCTGAAGTCATCCTGTGTGCTGAAGCTCCCTGATGCATCTGGGGAACTTTACTGTTGAGCACAAAGGTCCCCAGGGATGGCAGGTGCCACCAGGGTTCAATGGCAGCACATCTGGGAGTTTGAGAGACATAGTTTTGCATGCAGCATCTGAATCCTCTTGTGGCTCTAGCCACAAACCTTAAAGCCTGACCCTCCAGACAGCAGAAACCTGGTTCATAGGAATATTGGCTGTCTCTGTCACCTGCATGTTTCCAGCGGAATTGTGTGCTTTGCTGGTCCTCTGAAAAACAGGAACATCCAAAGTAAAAATTTCTCAACAAAAGTTCACCATCACTGAACTGGTGAAACAAAACCTGGCTATATTATTTTGTATAATCAGACAATACCACCCTTATACAGATTGATAGCCATATTCAAGGCATGCAAATGGGAAAGTGTTAGTTAGTCATCTAGAAAAAGGGTATCAGAGTCTGGCTGCAAGGCTGGGCTCGTTATTTTTTTGCTATACATCAGCAGTTTACAAAGCAAAGGCTTCACTTCATTTAACGGCAGAGCTCATTCAAAACAGGTCAGTGTAAGATATTGTATTTATAGGGCAACCAGCTTGCCTTGTAATTCTGTATCACTCATGCGTCACACCAAATTGATATCTGTACATTTCTCCTCTAAATTCTCCTGGCATTTCTGTGAATTTTATACCCTATCAGTTCACCAGTGTGTTTACATACCTTTTCTACACTTAGATTGTTTTTTAACTCCAAGGAATTGTTGAGTCAAAAGTTCTCTGAATGATGGCTAATCAAAGACTAAACAGGCTTTGCACTTGGTAGAAAATAGTAATAATTCATGTTCAACTGAAAGTTTCTTTTCCTTTGGGCACACACGCACACAGACACATCATAGTATTATCTGTGTCAGGTAAATCTGGGAGTAGCTAGGCTAAGCGAGATAAATATGATGATGTTGATAGGTGAACTTTCAGCGGTAAGGTCCAGAGCTAAACAATTGTTTACAATATTAATTATATTCAAGCCTAAATCCCACTGCTGGTTTTAATTGTGTGCATCAGGTTTTCAAGATTTCTGAGGTATGGGAAGTAAATAGGAAATTTGGTTGTGTGCAATGGCAAGTGGAGCCTCCAGCTTTCAGTGGCTTTATCTAACCTGTGCTTGCTGCTATTGCAGAAATACCCAGGCCACCGGGCATGCTGGAGGGGAGAAGTACCTGGTGTCATCACCTGAGCCCTGTTCGGGCAGGATGGGAGGATGCAGTCAGAGTGCATATGTGGAGGTAGAGGTTTGCAAGCTCTCCTGGGTTTGCTCACAGAAAACCTAGCCTATGAGAGGTGCTCCTAGCTCTATCTAGGTTGTTTTGCAGGGTATAGCTGGGACTCAGCTGACACTGCAAATTCAGCTTTTGAGGGGTTGATACATATTTACACTCCTCTCCTCAAGTTAACACTAATAATAATACCAAAAAATAATGAAACAAGACCATTATTTGGGGAAGGAAAAGAAGTGTATTGACCAAGACACTGAAGATACTTATTGCCAGAATAAGATTTATAGTAAATGGTTTTGAAATCAATTCGGAGGTGAAACATTTCCTCCTCATCATGAAAGGTTATCGATGTGCTTAGGAAGGATGCATATACACAAAGATTGTCCACTTCTCACATTCTAACAGTTCTCTACTAAAGGACATCACAGTTCTTCACTCCTTTATATCCTTGTACTACTGTCCTGGCTATACCAACTCTACAATGTGTGTTTGCATTCTTGTATGTGTAAGTGGTGATGGAGATTCTGGGGGGAAAAATAATTGCTAAATTTGCCCAGTCTTTCTCATTAAGACTTCCCCCTCCCTCCCCCCCTCCCCCCCCAAATTCATTTCAGCTATGGAGCTGGACTTAGAAATACCCTGTGTCTGCCTCAAAGTGACTGAAACCTCATCTAGAGAATGAATCAGCTTGTGATTCAGATTGGAGCTAGGAAAAGAAAAGCGGAGGCTGTTCAATGCTGTCCCCTCAGAAGCCCTTCTGGCGTATCCATATGGTTATTCCACCCTTAGCTTCTTGCTGTATTGCCCCAAAAGAAGCACCACTTAGTTCTGTCAATATTTGAGAAATGGGCGCTTATCACAAGGAACTGGATGGATATTGGCTCATTTAATACACCCAGCCAAACTAATCCACTGCAAGTTGACCATAGTGTCTGTTTGGGAGTAGTCTGGTTGGACTCGATGATTTTAAAGGTATTTTCCAACCTAAACGATTCTATCATTCTGTGACCTACAGGGAAATACTCTCTTTCTCCCCTGCAACACTTAGGTGTTAGGTTTGAAACGAAGTTACTCTGAATGAATCTACTCTACTGATTGCTGTGGCAATGATATTGTATGTCATAAATTCTGCCCTCTTACTCACCACAGGCAGATTTTCCTTTGGTGGCAGGAATGCAAATCTGGGCTGAAGATGGGGAGTATCTCTCCATGGCCAGTAAGACACTCGCTGTATGCAGCTTCCTGTGGAGCCTTGGAGATCACAGAGTTCTAATGAGTTTTTGTGAGTGTTAAATGATCTTATACAAGTGAAAGACAAACAAATGACTCACAGAATCAAGAGAAATTCATATAATTTTCCCCATGGAAAACTACATGTTTGTTTTGTCTTTAATCGGAATGAAAGTTAATGCGTTAACATTTGAGGAATCTCAAATTCCCGCAAAATTGTTTCTTAGATGTAATACCAAAATGTTTCAATGTTATCAACTAAAAGAAAGTGTTTGGCTATTTCTAAGTCCAAATATTTCATTCAGTATGTCAATGCCTTTCACTGATGGTTGATTCAATTTAAGTTACACTCAATGCCTCGGCAAGATTTGGTACTCCACTGACTTTTGTTGCTCTTTTTCCCCACTGGCTTGAACTTCCCAGGCAAACTATACTACCTATAATGTGTCTGCAAGGGCTCCCTTGGTACCAGCTACAGTTCTGAAAGAAACAGAGGTTGATTTTCCTGAAGGAGACATACAGAAAAAGAAAAGAGTCATGGAAAGTTAAGATTTTGTAGGAACTGCAATTTCAGTGGAATTTTTCCAGGTAAGAAAGAGCAAAACCAGCTATTTGTAATATTGACAGTAGGCTGGAAAGCTAAGTAAAGAGACCTGGACTGCCACATGCCCTTCCCCTTCCACCCACTGCGGCTTTGTCCTTATTCTTATCTGTGGCAGCATTTGCCAGCCCTAGACCTAGGTTGTGACTCCCTTAAGAGGAACGCAGGCAGGTGTCCAAATTACAGGGGAAAAGGAGGAGGAGGAGAGGAAAGGACTTCCTGGAGGCTTCAGTTTCCATAGCTCTGCTTCTTATGCAGACGGAGGCAGAAATGCAAGTACATGAACTAGGAGTAACTGAAGAAAATAAAGAAAAGACTGCTCTGAGTTCTTGCTTTAATCTATTCTCTCAGACAAAGGTTAAATTACCATTTGAATGCCACTGTAGAAGAGCCAATAATGTTGCTTTTATGTTCCGAGGTTCCTCTCTCTTGATAATACAGTCTTTTCAACTCCAATTAAGGAAAGCTGTAGTTCCAATCATCTCCACGCTGAAGATCCCTAGTTTTTCCATCCAAGAGCTGGTTGCCCTCTTGCTCGCTCATTGATTTCCTGCAGGGCTTCAGGTGGTGCTTCAGAAACAGCTGACTGTGAGGATATGCTCCTGTAGTTAGAGAGAACAGAGCTATACTTTGAGGTCTTTATGAAATTATGCCAAGTGGCTTGTGATTTCCAACTTCTGGACCCCAGGGAGAAATCTGAACCCCTGGCCAAGAGCGGAACAAAAACCGTGGTCCTGTACTACTGTCCAAGAAAGCATTTTTGGACTACATTTGAAAATACACTCTCCCTCCTGATTAGGATACTATGTTTTCATTGCCATTTAGAATGGATTTAGCTATCTACGGAGGTTATCCTGCAGACTTTCCAGGCTTTCCCATTGTAAGTTATGTGTACACTAAGGAGGAAATCAAAACAAACGCATATTTGTCTTCAGAACTGACAATGGTGTCAAGTGGAAGACAAACACAGCCAAAGTAGCAAAAGGAATAACAAAACTACTTACACAGAACTACAATCAAAAACATATCATTTTTTAAAGGGCTGCTAATTGTTCAACACAAAAATCCTCAGCTGTGCAGGTTGCAGCTGGAAAGCATTTGCAGAGTGAGGTATCAGGGTCCAAGTGAGGACAACGCACAGTCCATCCTTTCATTGGTGTTTGCTCCTGACTTTCCCCATCCTCATAAGCCACTGCTGACGCTCCACTGGTTCAGAGGCCCCGCTGCAGCTATATTGCCTCCTTCTATAATCGGTCTTACATTGCTTTACACAAACAGGGAAGAATGTGTCCGCTTGACCAGGGCCCCAGGTGGGGAGAAGCCCACCCTCATTTCTCCCGGACGCCTTACCTTCTGAGAGGTCTCTCTATTCATGAGTATTAAATAGGCTGAGCACATCTGGAAGGACATTTATGGCAACTCTGAGTCAGTCCTGTTGTTCTCTGGTCCAGGAACCCGCCATTAAAGGGAACCTGCATCCAGAGACAGTTATTTCCCAAATCAGCAAAGCAGAAATTCATTTAGGCCCTCTCATATATTCCTTCTGTGAATGTCTTCTTCACTGCTAGCTCAGGGTATTTACATATTCCATATTCCCACTTATAAACCCCTTAAGAAGATAACAGCAATCAAAAATGAGACTCTAGGGACAGAGCTGCTGGAGATGACTCTGGAGGAAGTAACAGATCCTCAATCATACCCCAGGTGCTGGTGGCACGACCCCTTTCCCAGTGCTCCTCATGCTCCTCAGAGAGGCCAGGGTGGAGCTCTCTTCTGAGTTTAGTACATTAATTAATAGCTAAAGTTGATGTGACTTGTGGAAAAGGAGCAGGGCCTGAATCTACTTACAGTCTCTGTTCAGCTCTGTGTCCACCCTCTATAATTTGGAAAGCTCCTCCTATGAACACTACCACACTCGTCTCAAAGTCCTGAATAGTTCCACACCTACGCACTGCACAAACAGACCAGAAGAGGACTGGAGGGCTCCCAATTACACAAGATGCCTGTTTAGCCCTTCCATGAATCCCACAAAGCTCTCGGCATTTGGGATGTGTGGCAATAAGTTTTGCAAGATAGTTCTGTGAAAGGTCAAAGACCTCTGTCCTGCAACCCAGTATGTGAAACTATGCCTCCTCATAAGTGCCGTCATTATTACATTGCAGTAGCATTGTAAACACTGTGGCCTTGCACACACTAGGAGGAACTGCAGTGTTCCATTTTGTGGCTCAGCTGCAACTTTGGTAGTATTGCTGGGAACAATTAAATCAGTAGCAAGGGAGCCCAGCTCCTGCGTGATAAGTGCATGACTACCTGGAGGCAAACCCCAGAAAGGCATAGGCAAAAGAAAAACTCCTGCTGAAACATCTCAACACCTTGCTCAGCCTAAACCGAGCTATCAGCTCAGAGCTAGAGGTTCCTCAGGGATACTGACCCAGTGACTTATACTCCGGACATCCTGCCCACATGCTGACCAGGTTGGAGTCCATGAAAGATTCAGTGGCAGCTGCTCAGAACATCCCTGAAGGAAAAGCATTACTAACCTTGTCCTTTTCTTATATGCTTTCGTTAACTGGCTAGAAAACTCACCCCGAATGTGGCCAAGCAAAAATAAATTGAAATCTCTATTCCTTCTTTTCAAAAAAAGACTTAAACTATCAAGCTACAGGAGAGCTTTGAACATGCTGTGCATGAAGGAATGGATGACTGAGAAAGGGAGCAAGAATCTCCAGCCTCTTCTTTTACTTGAACATGGCTCTCCAATGTCTAGTAAGATACTTCAGCCGTTGATGGAAAGAGTTGTCATACTCTTCCTTTCCTGGCCTGATTCATTAAAAAAGGAAGGCATAGAAACCCAGGGATTTATATATTTAGGAAGTGTCTCACATGGCTAACCTAAGTATCAGGCGTTACAGAATTTAGCATGGCAGCACCCTGGTTGACCTTTGCATCTGACTACCCTCCATGTGCATGTGAATGTCTGTTATCTGACAGCTCAGAGGAAAGGAAAGAAGTGCCTCCCCACATGGCAGCGTGTTTTTCTGAAGACATTGTAGAATATTCTGAGCAGAAATTTTAAACATCTTATCTCAGAAATGGCCAAAAAGTGAGGGTTTTTTTAGGTTTGTTTGCACTGCAGTAAAGTACAACAGTGTTTAGCCATATAGCAAAACAAGAATTACAATTTAGCTCTAAGCTCTCAGACCGATATGAACAGCTACAGACCTTTAATTGTTTTCAGACCCTTTAATTTATTCTTTGGTTTTCCTGCTAAATTAATCTATGCATCTGTCAACTCACAATGCAAAAACTCCCAGGACTTCATGGCCAATTAAACTCTTCTGGCAGAGGAAAAGCCCCTAAAATTGAAGTAAATTGTATTAAAATCTATTATAAAGCCTTTCCACATTGACACAAAGGGGGAAAAAACCTTCAGCTTGTATTTGGATCAAGCCACTTGCAAAAAACTCATTGTATTCAGTCAAAGACCTTACATATCTTACTGGTATCTTTGCTTTCTGTGATGGGTTGAGAAAGGGAAACCAAGTAGTTCTGCGAGAATGGATATCAATGATGCCTCATATTCCACAGAGCTGTGTTTTGTGGTTTATGGTAGTCTCCAACTAAGGCTATGACTGTGCTTGGGACACCCATATGGTCTCCCTTCTTTTGCTGACAATATATGAATTCACTTGCCAGACTTTCTCTGCTTAGGGCATTTGCAGGAGGTATTTGTGGAGTTTTGCACCTCCACCTGGGTACTTGTGTTTTTGAAACAGTAATGTAACCTCTCCCACTTTTGTCTTCCTTTGTTATCTAGGGTTCAACTTGGCCAAGAATAGAAAAGTGATTAGTGAGCGATGATCAGGCAGACTGATTACACCACATGATCCCATAATTCTCATTTCACTAGGAAACGAGGCTAAAAAATGAACAGTTATCTAGAAACAAATAATGTTTCAGTGTGACTTCATAGACAGCATGTTTTCTAACAACTTTAAATATTTTTCTGGAAGTACATTTGAAGAAATACATAGCGTTAGATATTTGATTCTTAGGAGTCACACTTGCCGGGACAGATGTAAGCTGATCCACCCAGGATCACAAAGAATATTTTCTTTTCACAATATGTTAGCAGCAACTGGGATTTTTCCCTTTTTTTTTTTTTTTTCCCTGGAACAATGAACAGGAGTTATCTCTTACATTCAAGCGAACATGGGCCCACAACATTTCCTGCATCAGCTCCCTATGGAGAAGGCAGGATGTTTAGGAGTCGTGATGCTGAGGACAAAGGTTGGTCAAAATACCCCACCAGCCCACTGCAGGAGTGGAATAATGGCTTCAGTGGTATTTTCCACCAGAGAAAACCAAAAATAAATGTAGTTCAACTTTGTTCAGTGGTGAGCCAACAAAAATCAGTTTTGCCTCTGACAGAAGCCTGTCTCAAGTCCAGGACATGTCCAGATGAGGGTGTATTTCCCACTTCCCTGATCTCCAATACAAGGCTAATAAATTTTCAAAAAATCTGTGCCACAATCAGTTAACACACATATCGCTCAGTGACAACGCAGACTGTTTGATCTTTGCTCTAAGGGTAAAGCACCATTTCAGGGTTGCTTGGCAGCTCTGTTTTCCTTCCCTTAGAAAAAGAGATGGATTCATTTAGAATTGCAGGCCTCTGAGAAGGGACCTCAGGTGTGGCAGAAATGGCAGGTGGCTAGAGCTGACTTGACAGCAATTAAATGTACAAATCTTTGATTAGGCTCATGGGAATGGAGTCATTAGCTACAGCGAATGGACCAGCTTGCTTTCCACTGCCTCATTAGCCGTAATACTGATATTACTTTAAAAAGCCTGGAAAAAAGCCTTCCCACACAGAATTAGGAAAGTTGAGCTTCTGGGGAAAAAATAAGCTAGTGTAAGCATTTTCTAGCCGAACAAACAGAGCCTGGTTTTTCTGCATGGTCACTGACAAAAAAAGCCTCCTGTTTGCTGTACTGTGAGATAGCCCCGTACCCACTGCTGCAAGATCAACAGAGAGCAACAAGTTGCTTTTGGCCACCAAAATTTAGTAACGGCCTCATCAGGCAGCATCCTGCTGTGCTCCAGTTCCGAATATCAGTGCCTCTAACAACATCCTACCCTGCAAGTGAAGACCTTTGTTCAATCGCACAGTGGAATTATCAGGCTGGATATAAGTTGCACATAAATCTCCAAACTAGCAAGCTTAGCGCAGGGGGAGATTTGGCTTGGGCTTTATTTATCTTCCTGTAACATGACTGGTTGAAGAAGGGCTGCAATAACAACATTCTGCTGTAAATTAACATCCTCCCCCCACCCCCACTCTACCCTTGCTGTTTCAGGGGAAGTTCATAATGAAATAATTTGTACCCACTCACCCTTTATCTTCTACTCTTCCTCCAGTACTCTCTATCCCACCAACTTAATTTCTCTGGTCTGCTAAACGAGAGTCCTCTGAACAAAGAGAATCAGAAGAAGCCCTTTCCCCCAGGGCCATCATGTAGGGGTTCAGGCCAACAAGTTGATCGCATAAAAGAGGTTCAGAACATAGCGAGGCCAGTGGCTTCTCGCCTCTCACGTTGCTCAAGCAAAGGCAGCACAGCTGAAGCGGGGGCAGAGGGAAACTGTGTTTGTGAGACAGTGACAACACTGCAGGGACAGGGCTTCACCCTCGACAACAACAGCAAGATCAGAAAATGGGATGCCACACTTCCTTGGGATTAATATTGTCCTCGTGTAACATGGGGCACTGAATTGTTGTGCACTTGTTACAACAATTGCTTACTTGTGAAATCTATGTTCAGGCACTTTGGATCCCACGGGTCTGTCCTCTGGTCCCAGTGGCTGGACAATATTGCCAGTTTCCTCTCACTTCTTCCAAGGTTTCAAGGGGACAGGATGCTACAAGAGATCTCTGTGCCACAGGTGACTGGGTGGAAAATTTCAGTTTTCACACTGGCATAGTTTGAAAATAATTATACGGCCTCCCTGCAGTAATAACCACGTACTTCAACTTCCTTAGGTGTATTTGTTCTTCACATGCCTTTTGAGATGCAAGAGCTACAAATAGAAGAGAAACTGAGCTGAAAGGCATGCTTCCTCTGAAGAAGGACGTTCATATAGTCAAAGAAGTCTAAAATATGTGGTACAAATCTGCTGGAGTTATCTATAGCGAGACAGGTAACTCTACTGCATTGGGCCTAATCCCATTGTCTCAGTGACTGCCAAGGTTGGGTGAAACACATCCCATGTTAGCTGAACAGCTCACACTTAAGCTGAAAGACTCCCATCAGGATGGCCTTTCCCAAGACCGTGGCAGCAGAGGACTGACTGGATCTTCGTCATTTGAGATGGCATCTAAACAGCTCACAGATTCAACAAATACAGAGCAATCTCATCAGCTGTGCAGCGCTGTTTTTCTTTCCAAAATGGTGATGTTAGAAATACAAGGCGGGATTTGGTCAACAATATCCCTGGGGCATCTTTGTTTTATTTCAATGAGCAGTGGACTTCCATGTTGAAACAAAATATGCTGTGAAAAAAAGGAAGTGGTCTTTGGGGGAGGGGAAATCCCAGGAAAGAGGGAATGAAGAAGAATAAGGATAAATTTAAGAGGAAGGAGAAAATCAGAAAAAGCTGCTAAACAGCTTCTAAATTATTCTATGGTAGAAAATACAAGCTGCATTTCTTTTGCTCTTTCAGTGTCTGCCTCCTCTGCATTTTGATGACAGTTGAGTGACTAGCCTGATGGGCATTTTTATAAGTCTTCCTTGATTCCTACCTGCTTATGTATTCACCCAATTTCCTTTGCAGAACTGGCCTTGAGTGATTTTCCTCTAGAATCAGACCTCCGAGGATCCTGTGTCACATCACAGGTCACTTTGTACATGGGAATTAAAGCCCCACCTAGCTATGATAGATGCAGAGGAGAAGACCAACCTAAGTTGCTCCTACTTCTCCTCCGTGCCCCTCTTTTGGTGCTTGCTTGCTTCTCCCCAGAGCAGTCAACCGCAGGAGGCTGACTGCACTTCAGCAGTGGCAGGTCACCACCTGACTTTTTAATGGAGCTTCTGAGGCACAGGCACAGGTCCTCTTCTGCTGACTCTGCTGTGGGGATGGTAACTTCCAGCCAAGGAATGGAAAAGACATTGGTGGGCTGCAATAGCTGAAATTGCCACAGAGTTTCTCTGGAGGTCATTTGTCAGAGTGGTAAGTGATTTAAAAGCCTTGGAAAAGTCTGTCCTCTATGACTTAATATGGCTTTTCCATCTCTAACTTCTGAGGCTCTGAAGAAAGTGCAAAGGGTGTAAACAGTGCAGCAGAAACCCTTTTCAGTCATCTTTTTTTTTATTTCCCATTCACAGCAAATATTTTGGTTAAAAGACCCACTAAAACAGAAGAATATTAAGCAATATCCAGAGCTGTGACTGTAAAAATTGCAGTCATCCACCATCCTGCTGCCCAGCCAAAAGCTGTGGCACAGCCAGGACGGAAACAGGAGGAAAAAGTATTTTTCACTATGTGTTTTGACACTGCTCGGGGGCTTAGATGACCTGTTGGTAAAAATGCCTGTGTCCTGTCTCCACAACAGTTATATCAGCTGTAAATTATCTGTCCAGTTTTGCCATTGTGAGTAGGGGCCCGGTGGGAATTAATGGCACTGTATTATTGTTGTTGTTGGCCAATAGCCTCCAAAAAAAATCCGCTCCCCCTCTGCTGTCCGCTGGGCCCTAAACACTGGCATTAGGAATATTTCTATTTGGGGCAGCCCCGGGTTTTGGAAAGAGGTCGGAAGGATGGGGTTGACGAGCTCTCCAGTGCAGGCAGGAACACCGGCCTGTCCCACTGCCGACTCGCCACCTTGCCACTCGGCCCCCCATTACACGCGGTGGGAGCCTGGGCTTGGAGCGGGGAAGCAAGGCAATTTGTAGTTGTGTTCCATTTCCTACTTCAAAACCCTGTTTTTACAACTATTGGCCTCGCCTGCCCCAGGAGCCGTGGCCTCCGCAGCGGGCTGCGTTGTTTCATTTCTGTCAGCAGTGGGTCTTTTCTCTTTGCTCCTGCAGGAAGGCTTTTGTTTCATGTCTTTCCTCCCCTGCCGCACGCTGTGCTGGCCAGGCAGTCTGCCACGTGCTCGAAAGCTTCCTCTCCTCTCCTCTCCTCTCCTCTCCTCTCCTCTCCTCTCCTCTCCTCTCCTCTCCTCTCCTCTCCTCTCCTCTCCTCTCCTCTCCTCTCCTCTGTGCCACCACAGCCACCTGCTCTGCTCACCCTGCAAGCCCTCATTAGGTCCTTCAGGCGCAGATGCTCGGGGCCCGCTGCCATGTTCCACCGCAGCACCTTGTGTGATAAGAGGGTGGGCACCTGGACGACGGCCAGCCCACGCATTACAGCCCTCTCTCTCTTAGGTTGTTTACTTTTGTGACAGTTTCTCCTTTTGATTCTCATGTCTGCGATGTTGATCTAGGAGGGTGGCCATCTGGATTCCTGCCTCCACTGCGAGCTGCGGCTTGGTCTCCACCTCCTCCCTTCTCCTCCGACTGATTTTAACAAGTTTGCCTCCGGCTGCCCCTGTGGCGGGTCTCGCCATGGCCAGGGGCACCCAGCTTTCATTTCTCGCCCTTGGTTTTTGCTGTTCTTGGGTTAGGCTGACCACAAGGAGCACACGGGGCCATCTCGGCTCTGTGCCACAGTGGTGGTTACAGCCAAATCAAGACTAACCTTCAGGTCATAATGAACTGAGATCCATCTAACCCTCAGTCCAAAAAGGGGCACAGCCTACCATAAGGGATGGGAAGGGAATGCACAGATTCACTTTATTATTAGGATTTCCATCCACCAGGAGACCTTGACTGGGGCTCTCCTGGGGCATTTCCCCTCAGAGCCACTGCCTCTGTCTCACAAAGGGTTTGAGCAGAGCACAAAAGCATGTCTGACCTCATCTGGGACCCCAGGGTGTGGGGTATTTTCAGAAATCATTCCAGAAAGTCCAAAAAGCAAAGAAAAGTATGCATGACTTTTCTTTTTTCTTTTTTTTTCTTTTTTTTCTTTTTTTTTTCTTTTGGTAAAAATTTGTCTAGGAGGAAGAAGCAGCCTTTCAGCCCCCCAGCTCCAGCTATTCTCCTCAGTCCTCAGCTGGCCTCTCCACGGCTTTTGCTGCCAGGGTCCTGGGCTCCTGGGAAGCACTGGTGGCATGTCTGCAGCACAGCATGGATACGGTGCAGATATCTGCCCTGACTGCAACCGAGCGAGGGCTGCAACCCACGAAAGTATAGCTCTATCAGCATGGCTCCCTGCCCAGCCTAATTAGACCTGCCAAGAAAGGCTAATTAGCTAGGCTCAGTGCCACACTGATGTGACTTTCAAGAACCAGCAAGTATTGTGTGCAGCTCGCTTTAGCACGGAGATCCAACGTGAAGCTGAACAGATGGAGTCTAGATTCACAGGGCTTCCCTCTCCAGCACAAGCAGCCTGAAGCTGTAAGAGCCAACAGCACATGCCAGTGTTCATTTGGGTGGTAAGGGCCTTTACAGCGGGACCTCCGTGAGTTAAGCCTCACAACACCCATGGTGACATTAAGTTCAGTAGATCTTCCCCTTTGCTGGTGAGGTAAAGCGTAGGGTACAAAACGTGAGCCGCTTGCTGGAGTTCAGAGAGGGAACCCATGGCCGTGCTCGTCTCACAGCTCAGCCTGCCCGCCTCGCCCTTCCCTGCCCACAAAACCGCCTGCCCAGCAGCCCTTGGCTGCCTTCCCCTCCCCTCCGCCACAGCCTCGCAGAGGACGGCTCCCAAACGTGCTTTGGACCCTTCTCAGGCCTTTCCGAGGATCCCTTCCCTGCCTTGAGGAACAGCCACACGTTGTGTTTTTCCCCTAACTTCTGCTGCCACGTAAAATGCCGTCTGCAGCCTCACACACTTCGGGGGGATGCTGGCTGCCTGCGGGAGGGCATCGGTTCCACCGTGTCTGCGGTTCCCCACAGCCGTAGGAGGGTGGAGAAATTTGCTCTTAAAGTGCGTAAGAAGGTAGTGAATCATGGAAGCAGCAAACTCTTGTTTACCAACATCTTGCTCCGTAAAGATTTCTTTAACGCGGCAATTTGTGAGATAGCCAAGGTCTGGCTTCCAGTTCAGACAAGCTCGGCACTGTGCTCGGCTGGGGGAAAGATTCCTCTTGGCTGATGTGGTGGGGATGCTGTCCACAGAGCTGGCCCCAGCTCCTCACGTGGAGAGGATCTTGTGTGGGACACACGCACACACACACAGAGCGCGACACACACAGAGGGGCTCCCGCTACTAGAGGAAGGGCTCCAGAAATTGCCCATTTCCTTCCCACGTTTGGCTGACAGTCTGGCAGGGGTAAAATACATGAGAAGGAGCTTATGGAGGTAGTAATATTCCTACTGTTGGACCATCATGTAAAGGTACAACAAGAGGAAAGCACGGGTTACACACACGCAGAAATACCGTGGCATGTACTACAGTACTGCGTAATGCACACAGGCATAGCAGCAACTCGTTACCCTAACTGAAGGCTACAGTGTAATTAGCTTAATTACAATGCCGCTGGCTGAATTCACTTGAGAAGTATGCCATTCTCTGTGCCCTACAGGGTAATGCATAATCCCAAATACTTCATCAGTTGAAAGCGAGCTCTGAGACACATTTGTGCTGCAGCACAGTCCCACAGCCAGGCTTTTTGATTAATGTTATTTTTCCCCAGCGGACCAGAGGATCCAGCTACAGTTGGTGCCCACCAATGCATTTACTCGTTTTATCAATTGTGGGGAGAGATTATGAAACTTTCTTTTAGGGCTGGAGCTGCATTGAACTTCACCGCACCTGGAGAGGCCACAGGCTGCAGGGACTTCTGCCCCATTAGATATTAATGGGAAAATGTTAATTTTAGAGCTGCTGATCAGGCCAGCTAAAACAACTAAGGGCAACAGACAGTTTTTTCTCACATACCCATGCACATCTGCGCACCACATCGCCTGCCCCCCCAAATGCAGCCATCCTGCTTTTCAGGGGCCAAAGCCACATGCTCAGTAAGATAACACTCTCTGTCGGGTGCAGGGCTACAGTCGGGAGTGGGTTGGGGACACAGCCCAGGCGCTGGTGGCAGCAGAACCACGAGCACCGGCAGCTGCCCGCACACAGGGCACATCCCCGTCCTTCCCAAAGGGGTTAGGGCACACGTGGCCTGAGCAGCGCAGCGGCGCTCAGCTGGCACACAGCTGGGCTGCGCAAAAGGAGCCCAGCCCCATAGCTGTCAAACAAGAACTACCCGGGGTAGCTTCAAGACCTGGTCAGCCATAATCCCATACTTACAGCACTCTTTGGACCTTCGTCAATTGCTAGTTTTCATCTTCAGCTCCGCTCTCTCATCACCTTCCCCCCCACACATGCACCATTCTGTGAAACTTCCCCTCACTTCCCGGAAAAAATTAATTCCCGAGACTTTTTTCCTAAAGAGCAGTAGGAATAACTGGCTTTTGAATTCAGCACAGCAAGCCTATAATTACAAAAAATGTTTTGGGTTGACAGGAAATGAAACTGTATTTTCTTGGTAAAACAAAAAAAACCAAAAATTCCATTTTGGATAAAGCAAAGTGTTTGGTTCGACCTGAAACAAAACACTTCATTTTTGTGTTTAAACTTTTCACCCCTTTTTATTTATTGCAGGCAGGAAAACCTCAAAACAAAAACAAATGTTTCGAACTGAAAAGTTGAGCTGTTTCACTTTGAAATCCTCACACTGCATTGACTGCAATTTCTCAGAATCGCCCTCTTTGTCTTTGGCTGAAACTGTTTGCTAGATTTCAGATTCAATTCACAAAAAGTTTTGCACAACACAAAACAGCATCCCAAGGATTTCACCTGGCCCCACTTCCCTATTGTTCGAAAAAATTTAAAAATAATCGTGTTATTTTGCCAACAATATTCTTAATACCGGTGCCCTCGCAAAACCAGGTCCTTCCCAAGAACATATTGCTCTTCTCTTCGTAATACCTCATGCAGGGGACGCAAGAGAGATGGGGTATTGCCTTTGGCTTGGTCCTTATGTGGCCTGAAGGCAGGACCGAAGAGCAAATGTCAACCTCTAATGCAGTGCAGGCTGCAGTTGGGATCCCGTGGCTGGGCTGCAGGCAGTGCCACTTCACACCGGGCATGTGGCAAGCGGGATCCAGCCGTGCGGTGCCTGGAAATGGGAGCGTCTGGGAATGATCTCCAGACTTAGGTCCAGGAAATAAGGACCTACACACCCAGCCTGCTTTTGTCTTTCACTGCTCATCAGCCAGGGGGAAAGTTTAACTGTACACGGGGTTTATTGGGCTTAAATCTGTCTCCAGGTTTTGTCTATTAGAAATAGAAGGAAAACAGCCTCTTGAGACGCTTTATTATTTCCATTTCTAATTTCATATGAAAAAGCAGAACAGGGAATAGATTTGGCCTTTGACCCTAAAAGAGTTTGGGGCAAAGATCCCATCTGTTCTGCATTGTAGCTGGACCTACTCACCGTTTCTGGTAACATCTGGATACGTTAATGCTTTCAAGAGTGGAAGCAGCCTTTAACACAGACCTTTCTGCCTCTAAGCAAAAATGTGTCTTCCTTATCCTTATAACTCCGCAGAATGACCCAGATCATAGAACACACATAAAACTGCCTGGTTATAAGTAGACATGCAACAGAACGAGAGGTTAAAAAGGAGGAGCAGAAGTGAAAGAGTTAAAAAAAATGCTACAGCCTCTCCCAGTGTTTCCTTGGGTGGAGTGTGTAAAGGTTAACGATTTCTAAATATTCAGGAGTAATAAATGATCTAAGTAGTTTTCTGGCGGTACCTCATGTTCCCAGAGAAACAAATGCTTCAAGGATATGCACCATTTCAGAAGAATGTGACAGAGAGAGGGAGAGATTTATTTTAAAAACTTGAGATGATCTGTCTCATCGCTGATAATAAAGGTGCAGGCTCTTTCCATCCAGAAATACCACCAGCTAAACAACGAGGAACACGGTGCCTTAGGATTTGTGTCACACCACTGAAGGGCTTAAAATTACATTATATGAAGGTTTTCTGCTTCCTCCGCATGTATCTTTCTCCATTCCCCCATAGAGCCTTTCTCCTTGAAGTTGTTTTTGCAGCGTACTGGGTGTTATTACATTTGACAAAAAGGAAATCAGCTGTAAGGATCAAATAGGAGTAAAAAATCTTGCAGACATTTGAAGTGCGGTCACTCCTGTCCCCAGTTACGGGGGAGTGGGGACAGGTGAAGTCCATGGGAAGTTAGTTATCCCACTGCCAAGCTTGGATGAAACCGGTCAGTCACTGAAGAAACTACTGAGGGAGTGAAACAGAAGACATCCCCAGGCTGAGCTGTAGCAAATATTTTTTCTTGCTTCCTTGACAAAAGGGAAGACTCTTTTTTCTGGTACACCACTTACCTCAGGAGTAGAGCAAGGAAAGGGCCAAGGAGCGTGGGAGGTCAGGTTAAGACCTGGGATGGAGAGCAGCACTGGCTGTCCTCCTTCTCCTGCTTTTGGATGTGAAGCTGAAAAGGGGGAAGGAAAAGAGATGTAGCCTGTGGCCAAGATAAGCATCGGGTAACATGATTCGTAGGTGATGATACAGCAACAGTAGGAAGCAGGACACATGGTTAGAGCAGCTCCTGGGGGAAACGGGAAAGCAAGGTTTACCTCCCACGAAATAGGAGCAGGAGCATTGCGAGGGTGGGTGGCAATAGGAGCCTGGCTGAGATTATAGGAGAGATGCAAGTGAGTATATGCGTTTATTTATTTTAATCTGGTTGAAACCTGGGCATTTGACTAATGGAAAACCCACAGCCAGAGTGCTCATGGTTTGGCAGCTTTGCAACACCTACCCTTGCTCAGGAGCTGGTGACCATGCTTGCTTTACATGCAGGGATGCTATCTGATAACAAGCCCTTCTAAACCATGAGCAAGAAAGGCTTGGGGTTTCTTACACGGGATGCAGCTGCAAGGAGAAAAGGCCTTCAGAAGATTCAGGGAAACCTGAATTAAGCCACTGTGGTTAGTGATGCAAATACTGGAGAGCCCAAGATAGATTAGTATCCATGGGCAAGGACCCATCCTACCCCCTACACATCAAATCTTAGCTTCTTATCTTCCGGTTCCGTGCTTTCACTCACCTCTAAGTGCACTTACAGCGTATACTGCAGCACTTGAAAGATTGACCTAGTTGGGTGCTAAGTACTGTGACGCTGATCTGCTTCAGTACATACTGCACCATGGGTGTAACAGCTCCCCTGGCTCCGCAGACATCCCTTTAGGTCACGCTGAGTTCACCCAGCTGCTGCTGGCAAACCCTTGGCTGAGAATTTAATGAAATACTGTGGGATCAGCCCCTCTTTTGACCAAACCCTTGTCTGTCACTGGTAGGACAGCAGGAGCAGTGAGGGACGCCAGCCAGATAGCTCCCAGCTGCAGCTCCTGGATGTTCTCGTGGCAAGAGAACCAACTGCTTTCAGGGGGTTTTGTTGGGACAACAAATCTACCTACGACCTCACAGACCCCTCAGAAACCAGGACTAAAGACAACCCCTTATACCGCACAGCCTTTTAGCAGAAACTGGGGGATTGACACTGAAATGACTGTGGTGGGATGAACCCTTACCTGTGCGATCCGCACAGATCGGGCTGCTAGAACAAGCCCACGGCCAAGTGCTCTGCGCACACCTCTCTTGGGTAACAGCTGGGCTGAGGTCCAAGGAATCTGTATAAAACATGCTCAGGACTGCTCAGCCAATTAATCTTTTGTAACTTGTGGGGGGAAAAAATGGCATGTGATCATGTAATTAATGGTTGGCTCCTAAGGTGTGTGCACTAATTAAGGTTCAGGCCTATGGTTGCTCAGCAACTGTGTTTGCAGCATTTTCTAGCACTAAAATGCTTGACTTTACGGCCTGAGTAAATGTTCTTTCAGGCCGTTTTGTGCATCAGTATTCCTCAATCAAAAAGGAAAGAAGCAGACAGAAAAGGCAGTGGCACCCTAGAGCACCCTCTGTCCACGTCAGCCAGGACGGGTGGGACATCTTGCTTTCCCATCCAGACCCCTGCTGCGAGTGCCAGTAGAAAGCCATAGCAGGTTGTTGCATCCTCCAAGAGGTTATGCTGCTGGAGAGAAGATGTCTGTCGAGTGTGTTTTGCAGACCGTAGCTGATAGCAGAAGAACGGTGGTACCAAGGCTTTGGGGGTCTCTTCCCAACGCTGCAGCAGAGCCAGCTCCAGAGCAGCAGCCTTCTGCCTGAGTCTTTCCAGGTTTGTTTCTTTCTTTCCCATCCTCTTCAGCCTGTCGCTCTCCCAGGCTTGTCTTGCCCTCTCTGTTGGTTTCTCTCAGCCCTCTGCCAACTTGCTGGTTTTCTTCCTTCTCCCCCCGCAGGTCTCTTTGGCTTTCCCCTCCGCACATCCCTCTCCTTCAATGCCTAAGCGTCGGCAAATGGAGAGGAACACGGTGAGCACTGAAAGAAGGCAAGAAACACCCAGAGAGACCCACAGTGATATTCCAACATATCCCGTGCCCACGATTGCAGGGAAATGTGTGTTCAGCCCCTGGTTCCATGGGGGGACTCGCTCTGAGCAGTCAGGCTCCTTTGCTGCCAGCGGTCTACAAATCATTTTTCAAAGGCTTATAACTTCGCCAAATTTGGGCAGATTTTCCTGGACGCAGCAAATGGTATATTCCTGCTTCAGAGGCCGCCTCCTGCCAAATTTCAAGCCTTTTTCCCTTCTCTTGGGGGAATGCAAGCACTGCAGAAAGAAAAAGCTCACCAAGATATAATACAGAGACAGAGTTTTCCCTTAAACTTTCAGAAGTGCTTGGAACACTCTGGCAGTATCTCAGACAGAGACTCGGCATGGAAAATATCAACTTAAACTGTAAAAGCCCAACAATGTTACAAAATCAAATAAAAATAAGAAAATATAAAAACACACCTTATAACAGGCAACGTGAAGGTAGCTGGACACTGATATCAAGGTACCAATAGTCAAGATATTACCAACTTCATTCATATTAAACTAAAAGGCATTAAGTGGAACTGAAACTGGCAATTGTAGACGACAGCCCTACGGTTTAAAATGTGATGGAGCTTGATGGATGGATTACTTAATAAATTGACAAAGAGAGCAGGTAACTTCTCCTCAGATTTCATTTTCATTCTTTATGTAATTTGCCGAAGTTTTAATCAAAAAGAGATACTTTTCTCATCAAAAACCTTGCACAGCCAGAGCAACCAGTCACCCCAGTCCCTGTGCTGGACCACAGCCAGGGATGTACCGCCACTGTGGCTCCCAGGAGCAGACACGTGCCAGAGGGCGAGTTTCTCCTGTAATTTTTCTAGTGTAATTCTCTGACAGGCCCTAGCAGCCTCCTGAGGAGTTCACCTAACACCATCCCACCGTGACGCTGTGCTACAATAAACTGCCCTGGAAAAAGTCACCAGACAAAGTGCTCGCAGTACCAGTTCCAGCCACCTTTGGAGGTGGAGGGCTCCTCTTCCAGGGTCTGCCTTCAATTTGGGATTTTTAATGGGTGACTGCAACCTACTTTGGATGTGCTGAATTTTAGGCTGCAGTTTAAATCCCCTTCAATTTCTCTCATCCCCAGTTAACACCACAGACCAATAGCCCTCTACTGTATTATTTAAGCCACACACTGAATACAGAACAAAAGGCTATCAAATCCATTTGACTATTTGTTGATACCGTGATCATCATTACAGCGTACAAATATATGAAAGACAATGTGTTGAGTAATCATAACAATATAAAAGTGAATTGTCCATGAACTGCGCAGCTAACATTTTACACCTACAGAGGGTTGTGTGAATGGAATTCCAGTACTTTTCAGCAAAATCATTGCAAAGCTTTCAGGCACATTGAACTGGAAACTCATGTGAGAAATTAATGTTACTTTTTTTTCCCCGTTCCTCTATAGTGCTATTGGTGCTTCCCCAGCTTGAACAAAGCACAATCTGTACTTATTTTTGTTGTTGAGATGTACTCATTGAGGTTGTCTGTCAGACTGCTCATTTGAAAGAACATTCCCGTGTTTAAAAAAAAAAAAAGAAGAAACAGATAATTCATAATTATTCCGTTCAGCTCCAGCCTTCTACTATCTAAATTGGAAATTTTATACAGCCTGGCTTAATGGAAACTCAACATTTTGGGTTACACAATGGAAAATTTTACCATCAACAAGCTGAGTATGATTCTGCAAAATTTCACTTAGTTTGAAGCTATCAGCCATCATTTCTCCACTTAAGAATCTAATTGGATTTTACAAATGTTATCAAATGACATAGGTTTCACTGCTGGATATAGCCAAGAAATACAACATGATGCCTTTAATAAACTTGCCTTTCTATGTGCTCAGAGGTTTGGGAGGGGGGTGTTTAAGACTGGATGGGAGGACTTTAAAAATAGATTTTAAATCTGAAATCCTCTTCACCTTCTCAAAAATTAGATGAAAAAGTGTTTTAGCAGTTATGACATGTCTGCATCTTTTATCACTAAGTTCATCAGACCATTAAAAAGGTTCTAATATATATGTTTAAATACGTTGTTGCTGATGACATGCTGAAATGTCATTGTTCACTCTGAGTGGGCAGTCATTTGTTTTGAGACCCTTTCACTCCCATAGGACAGTCCGCTGGAAATACCTGAGGTCATCTCTTGCTTATGTTCATATATTAACTCTATTGGCTTCTCGAAAATTGTCGTCCTAAAGAAGTAGTGAATACAGAGAGGCTGAAATTTGCTGTGCGTATGAATCTAAGTCCCACAAATCTCACCTATAGCCAGCCAAATCCTATGCTCTTTCCTCTAGATTCCCTTCATAGTTAATGGAGATTAAATTCAGTCCCTCCAGAGGGAAATTGCTTCCAGTTGTATTTAATACCTATCTTTGGATAAGGGACACGCTCTCTGGAGTTGCAGCTCTCTCCCTCTTTCTCTCTCCCTCCGTCGATGATGGAAGAGATGCCTAAATTTTCAAACATCCAAAGTCACTTGGGGTAAATTCTGTGCTTAAGCGAGTACATACTCTGGCTTCATCATGGTTACTCATAAGGGTGAAGCTACAGTCTAGCATCTGCTTGATCTGGAGCAAAACCTATGATGAGGAATATGGACATAAATTTTATATGAGGCGCACAAATATCTACCTATCCTTTGTGGGAAAAGGTATTAAGACCCCACTCCTTTATTTCTTCTGCAGGCTCCTGTATCCAGATGTGTTATCTGTGAAAGTGCATGTCTTGCTGTACGGCAGGAAGAGCCAGTTCCAGTCAGCATGGGATGCAAATGTGATGCAAATTATGCATAAGCCATATTTTATCAACCTCAAACACTTTTCCATGAAAATAAGGCAACATATATACCCTTGTTGCTGCAGAGGGGTTTGCAGCTCAATGTTCAGTGCAGATGAGCATGTACAGAACCGAACCGAACAGAACCTTTCTGGAATTACTAAGCACAGCTTGTCTCTAAACTTCTTTGAAGAGTATTATCCTTTGATCACTCTTCAGCTGCATCTCATATTTCATGAGTCTGTGTGCGATAGTATTCTGAACCTACTTGCTGGATTTTTGTAATTTATACTCCTTTGCCAAGGAAGATTACTCTCTCAGTGAGCAAGCAATGGTCAATTGATTTCAAGAGCAAATCCTGTTGGCACTTAAGACAGAAATGATTAGACCCCTTGTTATCAAAGTCCCAAGGTCAAGTCATCAAATATGACTGATTACGTTTTCTAATGGTTTTTCTATGCTCATTAAAGTGCATTCAAATATTCAGAATCACCTCTGATCATGACATTCAAAACCTGCCCTGATGGCTCCTGACAAGCAGAAATGTATTCTCTAATCTTAAACCACATAAACAATAGATAACTGCTTGTAATTGGGTTCAAATTGATTTCAGGTGGCTTCAGAGAAAAGCAATTTCTACAACAGATTAACCTTTTAATTAATGTTTATTAAGGATATTACCAGGTGCAGGAATCCTCCTAAAGCAGAAAATTAAACTTCATTGACATTCATTTATGATAAAATAGCTGATCCATTCCCAGGTCATTATTCATGTATTTATCATCATTTCTTGCTCTTCATGAAGATGCTATAAACTATAATTAACTATTGTTACACTGTATGTTTTAAATACATTTTTCTATATTGAATAGGGGAGTGAGCATATGAAGATCAAGATGTCCTTTGGCACAGGTTTTTAGAGAAGGACACAGCACTCTACCAAATGTCACCATGAGCAGGATATTCAGTTGTAACATCAGCCTCCTCTAAAGGTTGGTGAGATACCTCATTCATAAAGACAGTGCAAATGCATGGAGAACTCTGTCAAAGTTCACAGACCATAAAGGACTTCATCCACAGATGAAAGATAGGCTGCTGTCTTGAAGGGAACGCAACCTGGGCTGTAGAGAAGTTTATTTTGCCATATTTGTGGTACATTAATGCCTCAGTGGTTGTCTGAATCCAGATCTTAAGGAGAGTGATCTCCCAGATACCTTTGGAAATTTCCAACTCTAACTGAGGTTTGAGGTGATTTACCTGAGGCTGATAGGGATGCCACCTCTGGATACATCTCTAATACTAAATAAAAAATGGCCAGTTATTTTCTGGATGTGTCTATAATACAAAATTTTAAAATGGTCAGTTATTGGTCATACTGTCCAGGTTTTAGCTCTTTCCCTGGCTTTGCTTTGGACAGTTTCAGCTAGCTCTCCCCAAGACATATCTGCCATGGAGAGGGCTGACCCTGGCTAATGTGGGTGTAGACCAGTGTGTACCATTTGGCTTTTGGGACAGGATTAGCCCCTGATCCTCTTCCATGTAACAGCGTAGATACCAACTCTGTGGCTATTGCTAATTTGCTGCCACCCAAGAAGACTTCCCACAGCTTCAGGCCATTCTTCTGATGAGCAAATTGACAAACCCTGTGCTCTCAGGGGGTTGCTTTGATTTTGTTTTGTTGTAATTGTGGAAGGAGTTGCTCCCAAGCATCATACATTACTTCTTTACCCACGGCTTCAGTTCAGCGTGTTGTATACGCAATATACGGTTCACAAACCAAGTAAAAAATTGTCTTGAAAAGCTTTCATTGATTCACAGTGTGCTTCCCATTCTGTAAAATTACATCAATTAAAAAAACCTTTTTGGTAATAATGAAATAAATAAATAGGTATGGAAGACCTTTAGTTCACTTTAATGCTAAAGCTTGTAATTTTCTGTGGAAAGCTTTGTTCAGCTACTGGTAGTGTATGATTTCCTTACAGCATCATTTCTTACCCTCCTAGTTCCAAATGAAAGACCTCCATACACTACTCCAACTGATAAAATAAATTTGCTTAAAAAAAATAAAAGAAGGTTGATACTGGGTTGGGGAGAACTGGGCAGACACAGGCAGGGACTCTTGTCCAGAAATGGGAGAATTTGGTCAGTCTATGGCTACAGCATCTCCTCCAGAAGGCAAGGGCTCTGCCACCAGGAGAGTCAGGCTGACTTTGGAACGTCAGAAGACACACAAGAAGATGCTTGCAGCAGGTGACAATATTCTCCACATCTCTTTGTGATTTATAACTACCTGGACACTCTTCCAGCCAGCATTACTTTTTCTCTGTTATCTCATACCGTGGTACCCCCATCAACTTCACTGAAGATGCATTACTGGATGGATATTTACACACAGACAGGCTAATCACAGACCGGTACAGTCCATAGAACCTTTGAGGGATCTCCTACAAATGTCTTAAAAGATCAGACAGAGGAGATCCCATTTAAGAAATTGTCTGACATTTATATATATATATATATAATAGAATCATAGAATCATAGTGTTGGAAGGGACCTCTGGAGATCATCTAGTCTAACCCCCCTGCCAGAGAAGGGTCACCTAGAGCAGGTTACACAGGAACACGTCCAGGTGGGTTTTGAATGTCTCCAGAGTTGGAGACTCCACCACCTCTCTGGGCAGCCTGTTCCAGTGCTCTGCCACCCTCAGGGTAAAGAAGTTCCTCCTCATGTTTAGGTGGAACTTCCTATGTTCAAGTTTGTGCCCATTGCCTCTTGTCCTGTCCCCGGGCACCACTGAAAAGAGCCTGGCCCCATCCTCCTGACACCCACCCTTTAAGTATTTATAAGTGTTGATAAGGTCACCCCTCAGACGTCTTTTTTCCAGACTGAAGAGACCCAAAACCCTCAGCCTTTCCTCATAAGAGAGGTGTTCCAGTCCCCTAATCATCTTTGTAGCTCTCTGCTGCACCCTTTCCAGCAGTTCCCTGTCCCTCTTGAACCGGGGAGCCCAGAACTGGACACAGTACTCCAGGTGCGGCCTCACCAAGGCAGAGTAGAGGGGGAGGATGACCTCCCTTGACCTGCTGGCCACACTATTCTTGATGCACCCCAGGATGCCATTGGCCTTCTTGGCCACAAGGGCACATTGCTGGCTCATGGTCATCCTGTTGTCCACCAGGACTCCCAGGTCTCTTTCACCCAACCTGTACTGGTGCACGGGGTTGTTCCTCCCCAGGTGCAGCACCCTACACTTGCCCTTGTTGAACTTCATAAGGTTTCTCTCTGCCCAGATCTCCAACCTGTCCAGGTCTCTCTGTATGGTGGCACAGCCTTCTGGTGTGTCAGCCACCCCACCCAGCTTGGTGTCATCAGCAAACTTGCTGAGGGTGCACTCTATCCCCTCATCCAGGCCATTGATGAATATATTGAAGAGGACTGGACCCAGTACTGACCCCTGGGGAACACCACTCGTCACTGGTCTCCAACTAGACTCTGTGCCCCTAATCACGACCCTCTGAGCTCTATCTTTCAACCAGTTTTCTATCCACCCCACTGTCCATTCATCTAACCCACACTTCCTAAGCTTCCCTATGAGGATGCTGTGGGAGACCGTGTCAAACGCCTTGCTTAAGTCAAGGTAGACCACATCTACCGCCCTCCCCTCATCTATCCATCTAGTCATGCCATCGTAGAAGGCTATCAGATTAGTCAGATATGATTTCCCCTTGGTGAATCCATGCTGAGTACTTCTGATAGCTTTCCTTTCCTCCACGTGCCTTGAGATGACACCCAGAATGAGCTGTTCCATCATCTTTCCAGGGATGGAGGTGAGGCTGACCGGCCTGTAGTTCCCCAGCTCTTCCTTTTTGCCTTTCTTGAAGACTGGAGTGACATTGGCTTTCCTCCAGTCCCCAGGCACCTCGCCTGTTCTCCAAGACTTTTCAAAGATGATGGAGAGCGGCCCAGCAATATATGTTCCTATATTTCAGTACTTGGGTTTATCTATTTAGTAGAAAGTTTTTCATACAGAAATAAACTGTAAGGGATTTTTGTAACACTTCTGTACTTGTTTTTAATATGTAGGTTTCCTGATGCAATGAAATTCTATCAACTTCCTAAAAAGCCCTACTTTCAAACAGTTTAAAATTAAATTTCTCCTACCATTTCCATTCAGTTTCTTTGATTCCTTAAAGTTTGACAGGTTTTTTTTAGATATCCCAGAACTCTGGAGTTCATTTTCACCCAGTGAAACACAAAGGAGAGCTATTTTTCTCTTTTTTAAACTTATCTGAACTACAAAAAGAGAAAAGTGAGCTCCTCTGCAAAACTTCCACAAGAGCACTTAAACAGCACAAAGGGAAAAAAGTCTATGAGGCTGTATTACTAGGCTCTGCTTAACAATATGCCACTGCCTGATTAATATCATTCAGCTGTAATACATGAATAAATTGCAATTTGGATGATTGCACGTATGCACCATCATATCAAAACCGAAATGAGACACTTAGACAATCATAGCTTTCTCTCTTTTTTCCTTTTTTTTTTTTTACTCCACACCTTTCTCCCTTCTAACAAGGGGATTTCTGTCACACACTTATTCTAAGATTGTCTGTAAAGACAGGGCTGGTTACAAGGCAGAACACTAATAAAATGAAACCAGTTTTGTGGGCAACAAAAGGCATGTTACAATCTGCTAAGCAAAAAGGGAAAGGAAAAGTAAGCTCCTGTTGTTAAGGCACCACCCTGGGACACACAAGGGCTGGATTTAAGTTCCTTCTGTGCAAGAAAATTCCTCTGAGTCATCAGACACGTGCTTTCTGCAGTGGTTCGTGAGACACCAGCCCAAGGGAGAACTGAAATAACATATCTAGGCTTTGAGGATCTGTGAACTAGGTTGCATGCCGTTGCAGGGTCCAAACTTGCACAGTGTCCTGGCAACAAGCATGTGGCTCAGTTGTCCATCCTTCACTGCACTCATCCCCAAGAATCAGAAGCTGTTTGGAGACCAGAGCCTCGTAGTGCTGCAGGTACCAGAACGGAGTTTGGTGCAGGGCTGAGCCATGAACAGGCACCAGACATATAAGTTCATGGACCCGATAGTCACTCAGCCAATTTGGCAAAGTGAGCATTTATTTAAGAAAAACAGCACTTCCCACCTGATCAAGTCCAGCTCCTGGGTATTAGAGGCACTGCCTCTGATAACCCTTTCCTCAAGCAACCAAACTTCACGTGAGGCAGTTTGCCCACCTTGAGCTTACCGCTGGTTCTGATACTAAGTGTTAGGCAGGACTACCCCTTGTCTGTCTCTTGCTTTATGTCACTGTCCCCTTAGCCAGCCTTTCCGTTTCTCCTAGGTGCCCTGTGGCCATCTATTGATTTTCCCACACTTCTTGCCACTACAAGGGGAAAAAAAAAAAAAAAGATGCTTATCTATTTAAATGACTGTCTCTTCATTGAGAGAGGAGAAGTGGCATAAAACAACAGCACAAACTAGTCATTTAATGGAAACTTCCAATGTCATAATGTATTTCAAGCATAGGATTTGTAGTTCTCAGATAAGAATATTGATTGCATGGAAAAGGAATCAAAAGCCTAAACTGATGATCTTTCTACATTTCTTTTGGAACAGCAATTAACTGGTCGGTCATCGAATTGTTGGGGAAGCAGCAGGAAACACAAAGATTATGAGTAGGTTACGATGTAGCAGGTAATTGGCTTGGCCATATTGAAGACATTTCAGCTGAAGAAGTCGTTGACATAGGGCACCAGCTTGGGAAAAAATGGCTTTAACTTGGTTAAATGTCATTAAAGTTTTTGTGATTATTATAGCAAATGCACCCATCGTCTGTATATTATATCTTGTGGTCTGCCAGGCACTTTAGTTTAGACATGGTATCATTACAGGAGAACCACAAAAATGCTTTAGATTCTTTGGAAAACTGAAGGGGGGTAAAAACCTCAAGAGATCCAAGAAGGGGGGAAAAAAAGAGCGAGAGAGAGAATAGAAGGTTTGTTATCCATCCTGTTCTTGGAAACTGAACCAACGGGGATAAGACAACAAGGGCGCATATTTATAAAGCACAATAAAAGGCCTCTGTGCAGTCATGTCTGCGCAGAGCAGATGAGCGGTGGAGTTCTGGGAAGAATTACATAAGGCGTCTTGTGTACACGTGCCTGCGAACACAGAAACACGCATTTGCACACATAGCCACAGTGCGTGCCCAGATGATGCCCCTCTTCACGTACAAAACCTCTCAGTCACCATCAAGAAACGCCACAAACACTTCAGATGCGACACATGAGAAGTCCTGTTTCCTGTAGTGCCAAACCACCCAAGTCATAAGCAGCCTAAGAGCAGGATTGTGAGTAACTTTTCTCAGAAACAAGGCTATTTAGCCTGGCTTCAGCTCAACAAATCCAAGAGTAATTATACGCAGACATTTCAGTGGATATTGCAGACTTGAGGAGTCAGCTTACATGCACGGCTATTCAAGAGTAGTATGAATTATAGAATCTGCTAGCAAGATGCTTTCAGATGGATTTGTTGTGTGTGTCCATAGCAGCTTGCCATGTGGCCCATCTGCAGTTCACACAGCTTCCAAAATCTCAGTGCAAGCCTTATGTCCAAGTAATAACAAGACTGCGTCTTCTCCAAGAGTTAAATGTCAACAATTAGAACTATATCTGGACACCCCAAAGCTCTTGCACTCTCTTCCCCCCTCATATCCCTGTTGTCCAGTCTTTAATCATTCTGTTGTGTTGACTAGCTAGCATAATATTTCCTCCATCTAAAACCTTACCCTTTTTTCTACATCATGAATGGTGTCTGGATGTATACCATCCCAAACATGCCCTGCTATACATCCATTTCCATCTTCCTGCCTTGTACAAGCTTCCACATCTTTAACTGTCTCCTTGCCAGACATAATGTTCTGTCCTAAAACGGTTCTTGATTCTCCTGACAGCTTTTACAAAATTAACCTGTTTTTTCCCCAGAGTTTTCAGAAATAGGAGATCAATGATGTGTGATGAGATGATGCTAAAGAATCTTGCTTTTTCTCCCTCTCTGGTAAGTTTCCTACTCTGCCCTCTTGTCTTTAGGGTGAGAAGAAGAATTTGGTCTTAGAAGAAGAAGAAGAGAGAAGAAGAAAGAAGAATAGAACAGCAGAATTCCTCTGCCTTATTGAATTCAGCTCCATCTCCTCTTTCTGCTAACATCTTCCTAGGAACAAAAATCAAGTTCCATCCACACCAAACTCCCTCCACGTGCATAACGTCCCATGCAGGTTGCAGAAGTAAACGAGAAGGACATGAGCTGCTTCTTGGTTAATCTCTGTTGGCACTCCAGAGACCGCTGACATCTGCTCTGTCTAATGAGGTAGCTATGAGTCTGAGTTCCCTCCAACTAGCAGCATTCCCCAGCATGATTCCTCCTTCCTCCAGGAGTTAATTGATTTGTACACTCATTAGCTAGGCTTAGAGTTAGAGAGCTATTTATATTGCCAGTTGGCTACCATCTCTTAGCTGTATAATGCCACTGTACAGTCTTGCAGGCCCTTGGCCCCTTTCACAGCCCAGAAATGTACCTTTGGTCCAGAACTGTGATGGTATTTTTAAAGGGCCTCCTCTGAGCAGCTAGGTCCCATTGTAAGAGGCTGGTATCAGATTTTCGGAAAATGAGAGTGAACTTCTAAAGCACCGCCAGGCCATATTTGGAGATATGAGCTAAGTGTTTACCTCCTGGATGTAAATGGGCATTTGTGTCTTACCTGGATAGTTTTCCATAAGAACTGCAAATTTTCACTTCAAGGTATCTCAGCTCCCTCCCAAAGCATAGACTAGACAGTCAAAACACCTCAGAAACACTTGCAGAGGAAATCAGTAACCTAAGAAGGTAGAAGTCACCCGGCCAGTTGTAGATATCTAAAACAAAACAGGTTTTCTTCATGGTCAGTGGAGGACAATATGCAATTATAGGGTACAAAATATGTGGTATTCATTAGTATGGGACAAATTTTGTGTTACAACAACATGTTTCGCTCAGTGAGCCATAAGAGGAATGACAAAATGACCGACTCAGACACAAAACATACCGTAGGCTTCCTGTAAGTCACGGCAAGGTAAAACCCACCTCAATAACAGGTTGGTCCTCTAAATATCTATGTTGACATTTCACTCAGGTTGCTCAGGTTGCTTTTCCCCGTGTGCATGGCATGATGGGCTGACACATGGGAAGGGATTTGGCTGGGAAAGGACCACAGCCTAAGGCTGATGCTGGGGAATGTGCCAGCCAAGTTGGGTGCCTCTGAGCTCAGAGACCAAAAAACCTCTGTACTGATCTGTGATCCCATATAACTAACCCACATCTTTCTCTAACTCTCAAGTTTCCACTCTTCTCCATCCCTATGGCCTTCCTCTCTCTACATCTCCATTTCTGGATTCCCTTTTCTATGATAGGTAGCTCACTGTGGGGAAACCCTGAGCAGGTGGCATCTGCAAAACATTGAAAGAAGGAGGAGATAAAGTTGGCGCTGACAACATACAGGAGAGTGCTGGGCAGAAGAGTATGACACTGTTGCAGCAAAGGACTTGCAAGGCCTACCACATACTAGGTTATTATACAGGCCATGAGTAATTGCCCTGGCTACTTTCCCAGGTTCTTGCTGTGGGTGGTCTTGCCCCACGGGGTGGGTGGCAGATCAAGGCGTCCCCCAGCCAGCTGTGCTGGGTGCATGGGGTCACAGGGCAGGAGGGAAAGCCTAGTGCAGCACTGCATAAGGGGGCTGGGCTGCATCCTCCTTGGCTGAGTGCTGGGGCAGGAGCCATTGGGGTTAATATCTCCTCCATGGTGGACAATTCACACAGTTTCTGGTTAATGCCGGATTCTGACTTTGTATATGAAGCCAAAAAAAAATCAGACTCCCTGTGCTGCAGACTGCTGCAGGCACTTCCTGTCTTCCAGTGTTACCTTCTCTGAAGGATATTCTAAGATAAGAAAATAGATGAAGTATCACTAGCTAGACCATTTCTGCACAAGGAGTGAGCTGTGTGGGCCTGACACCCAGATACTCAGGTCCCATACATTTACCAACTGCTAACTGTAGCCAACACAAATCCCACGTGCTGTTTGGACTTTGTTTTTTTTACACACAGGCCAAGGAGAGGATTTCAATCACTTGCCTGGGGCTTGACTTTAAGGAGCAGCTGCAGGAAAAACGAAGCGACTGCACCACATAAAACCCACAGTATTTCCATATTACGTACCCATGAGCTACAGAGCTGCAATATACCCCACTCAGGCTCCTGTGGCTGCGGGTGGCTTACCCAGGCAGTGAAGGGTGGAAGTGGGGATTCGCGCCAGGCTCCCCAGGGGAGCTGGAGAGAGCAAGGAGCAGCTCTGAGTTTGTGATAGGACTTTAGAAAATGCCTCAGCAAACGTGCTGGGAGTTCAGGCCTGGACATAAATGTCAACAGTGCTAGCATTGCGTATGCCCATTCTTGAGAGGAATTTGCTTATTAGGGCTGAGTAACCTAAGGAAAAGGCTATTTGCAGACACAGTCCAAGAATGACCAGCCTCAGAAAGCAGCTGCAAGTGGTTTTGCAATATGATTTTTATCTGGGCAGAATGAGTTCATAATTGGAAACTGCCCCAATCTTTCAGTCAGCTGAATCCTTACTTCTCTTGACCAGATCAGTATCACGTAAGACATTCCTCAGCCTACAGGGTGCAAACCCCCCTGCAGGTCTCCTCCCTGGGTGGAGGGACAGGATTGTGAGAGGGGTGAAAGACAGAAGGTTTTCATCCAAGTTTCAGCTGTCCGTCCATTTGAAAAACCCAAACTGGTACTCTCTGGCCCAGCCAGCACCTCAGAGTTAGGCTGTAGACGTTGATCCATAAACCTCAGTGGCCTATCCTGTGCCAACAACACGAAACCAAACCAGAGGATACAGGTACGGCACTTGAGAATGCTAACCCAGGGGAAACAACTCATTGAAAAACCAAACATAGAGATGGATCTTTAGAAATAGCAGCTTTTGCCTTGACCACTTCTCTAAAATACATCACAGGCTTTTCAAATAATTGTTTTTTCTGCTTTATGTCCTGCACCCCAACAGGTCAAGCAGAGCTGGGAGCATTCGGCCAAGCAGGAATGATTAACCAGGTGACTTCAGCTGCAAGGGCTGACATCTGAGTGGCAAAAACAGATGTGAAAGAAAGAGCCCAGTGTTCTCGATCTAAAATACCGGCTCTGTTCTTCCTGGGGCTAGCAGTTAAAAAAATCAGAAGCAAAAGTACGCATGCTAAAGCTAATTTCATGGCTCAGAAGGGTCAGATAGCAGGACCTCAGTTCTCGGCAAAGGTCTTCCTCTGAAGATGTCTGGTAGTCAGAGGCTTGTCATTCAGTTTCCAGCTCCACTGGCTTCCTTTCTCCATCCATTTCCCTGACACCACAAGTGTCTGAGGACTGTGCTCATGTCTGAGTGTACTGAAGGGCTTACAAGGCTGACAGTGAACTGAGCAGCTGTAAACACGCAAACTCCTTCTTTTGAGGAGTAGAGGAAAGAGATCAGGCTAAAATTTTGACTTCCTGAAGGCAAGTAGCCATATCTTTCCTAATACAGTTTATCAGCTCAGGCACTTGCAATAAATGCCACAGATTTTTTGATTTTCTATCACTCTGGTGATTAGGTCTTGACAACTGGAATCATTTCTCTGTAATAAAACATTTATGAACAGGCCAGAATAACAGGCCAGAATGAGTGCTCTTTGTCTCTTAAGTGATTAAGTTTTAGACAACATTGGCTTCAAGATGAATATGGAAGTGCCAGCTTCACAGATTTCATAAGTTACTGCAAAGAATATTTAAATTTGCTTTCAAATTACAACTGAAATCGGGTTTTAGTGTCGCATACGTGTTTTGGGACTTGTTTTGGCACCAGCTGAATATCAGTATTTACAGTAAGCCATGGAATTAGCCTCCAGATCAGAGGAATTATGATTCAGTATTCATTCTCATGCTGTAAATCTTACCCAACCAGTAAGGAGAAATGATTTTCAGTGTCACAAATGGCAGATGAACAGGAAAAGCCAGGTATTAAATTTGTTTAGATCCAATAGGTTTTAATGAACTTCTACTAGTCTTCTCTTAATTAAACCAAAGGACATCTACTTTTTCTTACTGTTTTCTTTGAATTCTCTACCACATTTGAATTCTCTACCACTCCTAATGAATCTGCTTGAGCATTCATACCTCTGACATCTCATACTGGTTGACTCGACTACAACTGGGACAAAAAATCTCAAGTTTTCCTCTACAGCAAAGATAACATGTTAAAAAACAGCAGTGTGGATGAGCTCTAATTCTGATGCTGGTGCAAGTCACTAGACCACTCATTTCATCCCTGACAGTGGGAACAAGAAAACTTCTGTTCCTCACATATTCCTTGATTCAAACAGCACTAGGAATTGTTACATCAGGTGTATTTCTAAAGCATATTCTGACCTGTGGTCAAGCGTGGCATGTTTTGTATTAGACACAGAAATTGATATAATACATGTTATACAAGGTGAAGGTAAATTATATTCTTTTTATTTAAAGAACACACTCTGCTTCCTTCTCTCTCCCTCTTTCTCCTTCAAAAATGCAGCCTTTTTTATTTTTGCGTGCTACAGCCTCAATGTAAATGGAGAATATATAACACGTCGACATTTTGTGAGATTAATGACTGGAACATGGACCCAAGAATCTTGGCCAGTATTTAACTGAACATGAGATTTTAATGTAATGTGGTGCCTAAGGGATCTACATTTATCTGTGGGTGTATAAGCTAGGCAAGGTTATGCAGAAGTAAGGAAGCAATATTAGGAGGTTTTTGTAGTGCTAGAGAGATAATTACAAATTCTATTCCATTTTGGCACAAATATTTCAAAAAGGGTGATGAAACTAGAGAAAGGAACACTCAAGAGCTAATGTTCTGGGTAACAAGGATGGTGAGAGTCATCTCACCTAATTTCAGCCACCAAAAAGCTAGGTACCTAGTCCAAAATAGAAATCTAATCCAAGGAGGCAGATAGGTGTCTCCAGAGGGTGATTCATCTCATTCTAAGAGATATGTCTAAAACGAGTTGGATGAGTAATGTTCTGAATGAATCATCTTTCCTCATTGACTGCAGGAGGACTGTAGGAAACTACCTTAGACTAGATGCTTCTCATGTTTAGGTAGCAGAAGATACATCTCATCCCGAGGGATTACACTTTGCTCCCATGCATTTAATTTAACCAGAAGAAGTCTGCAATTGATTTGACTATACATATCACCTTGAGGAGACAGGAGGGTTCGGAAGAATCTTAATGAAGGCCATGGTGGGTTCTCCCTCACGTGAAAACCCCAGATTAAGAGACGTGATCTAACTCAACAGCATAATCTGAAGGTGGTGCAGGATACATCAGAGAAGTCACATGCACCGGATCATGGAGGCCAGACTAGCTGACTGAAGTTACTCCATCCTAGCCTTTAGCTCTGTCTCATATCTATGAACAGCGGTATTCTGTTTATAAGATGATACTCCTCAGAGCAATGGATATAGGCAAAGCACCAAATAAATCAGTGGGCATTTTTTCAGAGAAAAACCCACACACGTCTAATGTAATTTAACTGGGGGGGGTGTTTCCCTGACACAAAGATAAGCGTTCTCAGCTTTGTGAAGATTATTTTAAAATAGTCTTGCTTTACAGCACAGTTCTAGTCCTACGTCCTAGAGTCCTGTGTCCTAGAGAAGCTAGCCAGCTGCTCCCAATGAGGAAAGCAGGCTTACCTGGTTTACAGGTGTTTTTAGATTAGCTTTTCTGGTCTGAAAGTCAACACCAATTGGTGCTTTTAAGGATAACCAGCCATTGCTGAAGCAAGTTAATTATATGAGGGCAGCTAATCATTATTCACAAATAATTTGGAGTTTGTAAATCCACAGATGTCATGTCCCTCAATGAATGTGTATTTTTAGCTGTGGAGCACATTGGTCTTTCCTGTCTCTGTTTGCTCTAAAATGAACATTAATGAACTTTTGGCTCTATGCATGCAGTATCCCCCCAATCAGGTAATTACAGTAAATTTCCAGAATGAAGACAAAAAAAAGGTCAAATTTAAAATTCCTTGCTTCCCACCTTCAGTGGTAGGTCACTCATTTCTTTTAGTATTGCATCTAGTACTCATTAGTCACATTGGAAGTCAAGGCTGTGTGTGCCTAGAAATGTGTCATTTTCCCTAGCACATCAATCAGTTAGTACAAGATATTACCTCTCCCTACACACCTGGCCTCTCATAAAAATGATGAAACATAGGCTGCATGCAAAATGCTCTGTGAAGCAGGAAAATCATCCAAGAACTCTTCCACGAGCTGACATCTTTTGCAGCAGCAGCCTTACCTGTACGTTGGTGAGGAAGAATATATTTAGTTGTTACATTACAGGAAAATTATACAGACAAAAGCAATAATATTTCAAATTATTACCATTTAGAAGCCATCAAAATACTTACAAACAGACATAAACCAACCTACACATCTTGTTGCTTTCTTAAAGTTTAAAGCAAGAGCTGTAACCCCGGTGGTAGGAGGCTTAGTTTAGCTGAACAATGCCATATCCTGTGGCTGTGAGAATCTCTGTGGAGCCACAAACTATGGCTGGTAAGTATGAGACAAATTATAAATTATAAATGTTTGTTTTAGCAAACCAGACAAACAGCACTACCCCTCCCCCCACCAAAAAAAAAAAACCCAACCAAAAAAACCCCCAAAACCAACCAAACACCAAAAAAAAACCCCAAAAAACAAACAAACAAACAAAAAAAAAACAGAAACAAAAACCCAACAAAAAATAAACTGGCCACACTTCATGGAAAATCTTCCTTCCCCTCCCAGCCAACCACCACAGGTAAAGGATGCTCTTCACCCATTGCTCATGATATTCGCTGCCATTTGTGTTTTTTCCCCATTTTTAATCAGTGAATACAGTGCAAACGGATGTAAAACGAAAGTTTCCAGTTCTGGATCCTCTGCAGCACATTTTTCTAGATGGAGTTCATGTGTGGAGCAATGTTGCTCTTGCTGACATTTATAGGAAGAGCACTTCCTGCTCCAGAAAGGAATTCTTGACAGTTGACAGGTGGCAATTTTTGTAGGGTCAGCCCAAAAGTGAGCAGGAGGACAGCATACACAGTGAAGCCTGCTATTCCTCCAGAATTTCTAACACAGACTTAACATGTCTGCCTCACCTCCCTGACTGTTGCACTGTCCTGTGTATTTCTCGGACTCCACAGGCTGTTCAGTAAGCCTTTCCTTTGCTCTAACATATATCTAATGGCATAGAGCAAAAACTTGAGCAGTGTAGGGTAGTTTTGATCATAACTACTTCCGTGCCTCTGCCATTGGGCTAATGTCTGTTGTCCCTACAGCACTTTTATGCCTCTGAAGTCCTCCTGTGGCCCACGCTTTCCATCCCAAGGACCCCTGCACACCCAGCATAAGCAGAGTTTTGAGAATAAAACATGGCTTTGTTGTGTTTAGCTCAAAGAAGTTCTACATCAGATGTTCTCAGACTCAGTCCTGTACCAGGCTCCTCACTACGACCACCACAGCCCCGTGTGTGCAGAGGCACTGAGCCTTGCAGGCGAATGGCAAGTCAACCCCAACAAAGTGCAAATCCGCCTTCGGGTCTCTGTCTTTAAACAGCCAGCACTGCAGCATCCCAGCATGAAATCAATACCTGCCAAGGTAGTCCAGCAGTGCCTACCACTGAGAAGGGGAGCATTTTTTATTTTTATCTATTAACGTAACTTTTGCGTTCATCTGATGAATGCTGGTCATTGTGGTTTTCCATCTTTCAAATAAGATACAAATAAATCAGTCAGTGACAACTCTCAGGAGTAAAAGCTCCCATTCTTAGACAGGAGAAAAAACGTAAGTTTCACATTTCACAAAAATTTACTCATTTGGGTTTTTAATCAGGAGGATAACAGGGCTTGAAAAAAGTCTCTAGTAAGAAAACAATCCTGCCCATTTTTGTAGTCACACCCTTCTGGGCTGCTTTGTTGACTTTGATTTTGGAGGTTACAACAGATATGCCTATGTTTCTATTACAGAAGAGTCACCCAAGGGTGAGTGCCATTGTAGTTGTCCCTTTTTGGAAGCATCTACATGGGGACCTGCTTTATTTTATCACTGGTGGTCCATAACACTGGCTGAAACACAACTGCCACGAGAAATGTTGACTTGGCAAGTCCAATCGGCACTTACTTTTCCTATCAAAACTCTTGCAACCATCCCTGAGGGACTTTGTTTCTCACACCTTCCACCATGTTCTTTCTCACACGGATTTGTGAAAAATCTGGATGCCACAAGGAAATTTTTTGTCATAGCAAATCAGCATATCAGAAGACAAAGAAGTTCATAGTCACCCACTCAGTGGGATGCATGACTCAGGTAGTGATAACGGGTGAATCATCTAAAAGTCACCTGGAGTGCTTCTTGCATGAGCGCTCAGAGGGGAAACCTTTTGATAATTGATAGGTGGTTCTTCACTTTTTGTGTCAATACTGAAAGTCAGCTAATGACAATACGTGGCATAGAAGGAAGGGAGAGGTTGTCTGCTCAGTTTTCAGGTTTGTTACTCAACAGAGACGACAGTCATTACAGATCCAGAAGTTGTCAAATTATTACTTCTCTAATGAATAACATTTTCAACATGACCTTTTAGCTCAGATTTATTAATTATGATTGCCTCAATACTACTTGAAAATTCACCTGGTGGGGGACAATATAGATTCTCAACCAGATTAGAAATGTCACACGATATGATACATGCAATATGTCCTTAACACTAAGCTAAAAGAACAGAAATTATGGGCATTGAGTATTGCGACAATTGAGTATTATGACAGACATGGGTAGGAAAAATAGGTGAATCTGAAATCTATTTCTAAAAATTACTAAAATCTAAGTTTTCCTCTTCACTGGCTCCTGCAATGGATTGGTCATTTTCTGCTGCATTCAAAAACGTGACAGATATCTCATGAACCAAACTGACTTGTCCTTTTCTTAGGAGTGTCAGTGATTTAGTTCATAATAGTCCTTTTTGTTACTAGTCCCAGAGAAAACCTATGGAAACTTTTAAATAATTCATCCCATCTGGAAGCGTATTTGCAGAGTCCTTCTATTAAACTGTTCTTGCAGATCTGCAAAGTAAAGATCTTGCTTTGTCCCTGTCTTCCTTCAACATGGAGCTGCCAGGTTCCTTAATCCCACATGTTTAGCTCTGCATTTTCCTTGCCACTTACACAATCATCTTTTGAAAATGGCTTACCACCCATTTTTCACATTATCTGGAAGAGAACGCCTATTTGTCATTTCCTAAAGTGACTGGAATATCTGTTCTCAAATACAGTGTTTTGCCTCATCTTTCCTGGATTGCCCTCCAGTTCATCTCCACCTAAATAACTCATTGCTGATGATCCCTTACCTTGCCTGCACCTCATTACAATGTATGTCATTCATTTCAGATCTAAATTTATCCCTCCTGCCCACAGACATAGTATTATCTGACTGCAAATTACTGAAATCAGAAATGCTGAGTCCTAAATCTGAGGTTATGGAAAATTTAGTACATGTTAAGAATAATCCCATATAATTAAAAGCTTTCTCTGCTATTTTTGTCATGTCCTTCATTTAAAGTATCAGTTACACACTTCACAGGTCAGTCTCAAAAAATATTAGATTTTGGCAGTTTCGGAAAGCAGGATGGACCGCAAGTTGTCCCACTAAGTAAATCATACTGGATGGCTCACAGTAATTAGATACAGAGTTTGTTTCTAGATCGCTCACCTCAAATACACTCTGGCTGCCAGTTCCTGAAATTCATTACAATCTAATGATTCTCTGTGTACATCCAAAGGTAAATGATTTGGTCACCTTACTCCGCTCCAATTTGTCCTTATAGGATTTGTAAGGGTGACCAAGGCTTGAATGATCATGTAAATGGAAACTCAGCATCACTCCTATAAGTGATAGGGGTATTTTGTCAGGGGTGAAGCTTTCAGTAGCTCTGTAGGGTAGAATGTGATTGCATGGAGACTGAAGAACATTGTAGTAGGTGGTCCATTAATGCTTCTTCTTATGGCCCATTACTCCTTTCCCGTGTGACCCAGTGCTGATAGATAAACTATTGTCACCGTAGTGCCCTTTTCCCACTCTTGCTTCCTCCCTGTCTTTGTTGCTAAATCCATCTCTGGCTTGAAGACTTCTGTGGCTGCACAAACTCCCAGTACTCACCTGAGATGAGCTTTGGGCCTATGCCTTAACAAGTGCAGTATGGCAGGCCTGTAATTTTTCTACTTGCATAAAAGAATTTGAACAGACAAAACTGCACATGCCAGGAAGCGAAACTCTGCGAGCACAAGTATGATTTAATTAAAGCTGTAAAGGGGCCTGAAGGAAAAAAATAACATATTATTAGCAGCTTCAATCTGTAGCTGGCCAAAGGTCTGTATGACAAGCCAGCTGCACTTTTGGTGTGAAAAGGAAACTGGCCAGTGGCCTTTACCCAACTCAGTTACAGTCTTCCAAAACACACCCTTTCTCATGCCTCCCATCCTTGTGACACACCTAGCATTAAAAAAGCTTCCAGTAATATTGTGCCTCTGGCCTATGTAAAATGAAAGAAATTCAAGTCTAAACTTGCCTGCTCTTGCTTTCGGAGGTAATAAATGCACCCTGCTGTGCTAGCAGGAATTCTGCTCTACAACCACAAGGAGAAAGTCTACCACTTCTGAGCAAAAAGCATTTTTTCCCTTTAGCTGCCTAATTATTCTTTTTTCTGATCGTTACCAGGCACAGAATCTACCAGCTACTTTCATGGTCTACCATGATGACAAGCTTTTGTCCTTACCACAGATATTCAAAAGGCTGTAAGAACATCTTGGACCCTGCTGCAAAGTTAAAGACACAAGCTGGAGCCAGAATACTCTGTACCAACACTGCCGCATAGCTATGGGATGTTAACCAAGTTGCCTTGATTGCAAAAGAGAGAGCTGATGAGAATCTACTCAACCTTTTCCATGTTCTCTGAATCAAGTGAATAGCGTAGTCCAGACTTAGCATTTAAAAAATAACAAAATTTGCAACCATGATTGGAAAGAAAGTTGGAACTGCAATAGTCACCAACAACTTTCATCAAAGAACTCCAGCTTGTCTTCTTCTTGGCCTCTCTGCTCCAAATTCATCTACCTCCATCCTCCTTTTTGTGTTCTTTCAGCGTAATTGAAGAATATTACTGAAGAGAATGATATTTACAATTGCCTAACTTGACAGTTAGACAATTATCTATTTTTTTTCTCACTGATCATATGGAATGAAAGAATATGGAGAGGGCAGCAAAGGAAGAGGCCTTTTAGAAAAGGGTGCATGGAAAGGACTCATTCAAACCACGCAATTCAGGCTGTGTGTGTGCTTTATTGCAGACTAGAAACAGAACTGGAAAGGGCAAAATACACCTTGTATAGGGTGTGTTCTACATGTACTTGTATAAATTAATCCGCTTAATATATTAATGGGTAATAAAGTGTCCTTTATATACATTACATAAAGCGCATTCTGCTGAGAGAGGATTTCTGAAGAACCAGATGGCCACAGAAGTTCACACCTCAGCTGGATCACCAATCTGTCACTAATTGATGCGGGATTGAAAGGAGGGCTACCAGGTGACATTTACAGCAGCAAAAGCTGAGGGCAAAGACCGTAAGGATCAGGGTAACCTACTGGGTCAGCCACTGAGGGGAAACATAATGCTGGTTAACTAATAGTTTAATAAGACAGAAATATAGGACTAGAGGACTGGTGCTGTGACCACCAGTCAGTGTGGACAAGACCAACCTGGTCCCAGCTGGAAAAAAGGGAGCTGAGGAGAGGTGAGCCGTGCTGTGCCACTTGCTCTGGCCAGAGGGTGGGCCCTAGTCCTGCATAGTTTACTAGCACAGGTATGGCCAAAGGTTGCAGACCAGTTGCCCCGTGGAATTACGGGTCCCTCTTCCCTCTCTGATGCCTTCTCTTCCACTTTGGGGTACCTCGCTAGTTGTAGCTTATTCTAAGTTAGATAGTACAGCCTATTTCTAGAGGAAGCACCATGTCTTGAGTTGTTACGCAGGCATAACCCTGCAGGGTCCCCACATATTTCTGGTCTTCTGGATGCTCTCTCACTGTGGGGCACAACAGTAGTTGTCTCCTGGTCTACTAAACACAAGTTCATTTTTTTCGTCTTTAAGAAAAACTTCTGGTCTGAAACCAAAATTAATACATCCAGGTGTACAGAGCAAACCTTTTCATCATCACTTCTCACTTCGCAACTTTCTTTGGACCCTGATCATAAAAATGATTGTGCATGAGCTTCCCCCCAAAACTAAGTGGCATTCTCAAAAACAGAAAGTGAAGTATGTGTTATACGGATATAGGTAAAACACCTACAGCTGTAAAGCTAATGCACAGTACAGACTATGTGTTGTGAACAGAAGTCAGCTCATGTCAGCTCACTTGTGATGTCTCCAAAGAGAGCTCAGATGAAATACAAAGGGTAAGAAAATTAAGAGTTACCAGGGGAAGGAAATGATAAGAAAATAATAGAAAAATCACAAATATCAGGGAAAAAGGAGAGAAACAGACAAAGGGTGATGCAGGGCAGAAAATCCTTTGTTTCTAAATGAGTGAAAATTTTCCCACCAAATATTTTCCTGTTTACTTGTTGCTATGAGATTCAGTTAATGGGAAATACAATAAATGTCAGTCCGCTAGATGATGGAAAATAAGTTTTTTCAAACACCTTTCAGGTCATTAGAAACATAGAAAAATAGGTATGGAAGGAACTTTAGGGTTCATATCCTCACTGAAGCATTGTTTGGTTGGTGAAGGTAATTCAGTACATAGGATAGACCATAACATGTTTGACTTAGCACAACATGCTCATTAAAGAGCAGCACTATAAAATAGCTGGCTCTAACATTAAAGCTGGCCTTGTTTTGAGCAGGGGTTAGATCAGATGAGCTCAAGAGATCTCTTCCAAGTTAAATTCTTCTATGGTAATACGAATAAAGTGATGATAAATGGGCAAAGGATTAGTGGAGGGAAAATCTCAAGAAGCTATGAATGGAGATGAATGCTGATCACTGAATAAAGGTTCCTACAGGGGTGGATGGCAGGCAAATTGTTCTGCAATGTTTTGAGAATGACCCAAGATCTAAAACAGAACTACTGCTGCCAAAATTTGTATATGATACTGATGGGAGAAAGGGCAGATATTGATGCTGACAGAATCCTCAGGAGAATCTATCTATATCTGGCTTGTTTTTTAAGACACTCTAGTACAGTTAATTTTGTACAAATTTGTACGTGTAGCAGCAGTGATTGCAGGCTGGACTGGCAGAATTGGGGACCATAACATGGACAGCAGTAAGGTTGGGAAGGCTCTCAAAGTCCAAATGTGCAAGCGCTGCTGCAGAAACTGCCTTTGTGATTTTGTGACGAGAGGTGCAGCTAGAAAACCTAGAAGGAAGCGGAGGAGAGGGGTGGGACAACAATTAGAAGCAAGGATGTAAAGGATGGTACTCAGGAAAGTAATCCCTGGAACAGAAAAGAGCTGCAAAAATTATTCAAGGGCCAGAGAAAGTGCCTTACAGTATAAGTCTTAACAAGATCAATCTGTTTATCTTCTCAAATAGAAGATTGAGAGGTGATTTGATTGGTGTGTAAGCACACTCACAAGAAGACAATACCAGATAGAGAACTCTTAAGCAGAGAAAGGCAGAATGAGAACCAGTGCGTGCAAACCAAAACCAGACAGATTGTACCTATGAGACACAACTTATATTCTATCATTCTTTCTTTTTCAACAGGAAAAGTAGAGGTGAAAAAATGATGACAACTAGCAAGAGCAGTGATTGCTTCTCTCTTTCCTGGATATCCTTCTGTGTGATAACAGTAGAAGTTAACAGGTTTAAAATAAAGTCAGTGGGTAAACTCTAAAGGCCTGTGATTTATGGCTAAGATTCCTGGACTTGCAAATTAATTTACATTTACCCTTATGCTCTGCTTTGTCCTTTTTTCTGTTCTTTTATAGAGTTGTTTGTTCCCATCAAACAACTGACATGTAAAATCCTTCATGAAGCTGGGACTGAACTCCTAAGAGTAGAGATGGTCTTGTTATTGAACAAGAGGGTGAGTGATACTTGGGGCCCAAAACAGTGACTCAGGAGGCCCTTGCTTTGCCTCTGTTTTCCTTTATGACTTTGGACAGATCACTGGGGTCCAATATCTCAGAGGTATTCAGGTAGCTTAATGCCCTCTGAAGCCAAGGATTATTTTAATGGAAGCCAAATGTCTCTATAGCTTTAAACACTTGGATTTGAAATCTCACTGAACAGCAACATACCTCCACTTCATACACTTGCTAAGGAAACAGCACCGTAATACTGTTGCAGCATCTCCAGTCAGTCGAGTATCCTATAACATCCTTCATATGTTACCTAGGTCAGTCAGTCATAGCTTAGTACAAATATATGTGCCCTACATGACTGAAATTATAATCTGCCTCTAGCAATTTCCTCCCTTTTCTCTACTTTTTGGAAATTAAAAACAAAACAAAAAAAAAAAAAACAAAAAACAAAACCCAAACCAACCAAACAAAAAAACCCCAACCACCTTTTCTCTGAAAGTAAAACAGCAGCATTTAATTAGGGCTGTAATTTTCCCCTGGCATTTCTTACAAGGTGTCACCGGGTGTTCGGATCAAAAGTCACGGAAACATCAACATATGAACCATAGTTTTATCTCCACTGTTTTGAACCCCAAATAATCTCTATTTTTTCACTGTAGTATAAGTTGGCAAGCTTGATTATGTTCTTTCAACACCAAGCATCAGATAGGATCATTTTCATACCAGCGCCAAATCTTGAAAACCAGCTTTATTCCAAACTCAATGGAAACATCAGTGAGATACTTGGACTGGAAATTCAGAGCACTAGTGTTGTTAGGTGTCTGGTGTCTGACTTCTAAGTCATGGATGCAGCATCTCTGACACCGCTGTGGTTCAGCTGGAAAAAAAAAAACATTCTTCATAATCTGGTTAAAAACCCATTGTGAAGTTTGCTAGAACTGAAGATGAGTTATGTGTTCTGCCTTGATAAAATTTCATCAGGGCTTTTTGACCTACTGTATAGAAATATAGAATCATAAAATCATAGAATAGTTTGGGTTGGAAGGGACCTTTAAAAATCATCTAGTCCAACCCCTCTACAATGAGCAGGGACACCTTCAACTAGATCATGTTGCTCGGAGCCCAATCCAACCTGTCCTTGAATGTTTCCAGGCATGGCTCATTTACCACCTCCCTGGGCAACCTGTGCCAGTGTTTCACCATCCTCATTGTAAAAGCTTTCTTCCTTACATCTAGTCTAAATCTTCCCTCTTTCAGTTTAAAACCATTACCCCTCATCCTATTGCAATGGGCCCTACTAAAAACTTTGTCCCCATCTTTCTTATAAACCCCTTTTAAATACTGAAAGGCTGCAATACTGTCTCCATGGAGCCTTCTCTTCTCCAGGCTGAATAACCCCAACTGCCTCAGCCTGTTCTCATAGGAGAGGTGTTCCAGCCCTCTGACCATTTTTGTGGCTGTCCTCTGGACCCACTCCAACAGGTCCATGTCTTTCCTGTGCTGAGGGCTCCAGAGTTGGATGCAGTACTCCAGGTGGGGTCTCATGAAAGTGGAGCAGAGAAGCAGAATCACCTCCCTCGACCTGCTGGCCGCACTGCTTTTCATGTGGCCCAGGATACAGTTGGCTTTCTGGGCTGTGAGCGCACATTGCCAGCTCATGTCCAGCTTTTCATCCACCAGTACCAAGTCCTTCTCGGCAGGGCTGCTATCAATCCCTTCATCCCCCAGCCTGTATTGATACCAGGGGCTGCCTCAACCCAGGTGCAGGACCTTGCATTTGGCCTTGTTGAACCTCATGAGCTTCACACAGGCCCACTTCTTGAGTCTGTCCAGGTCTCTCTGGATGGCATCCCATCCTTCAGGTGTGTCAACCACACCAGTCAGCTTGGTGTCATCTGCAAACTTACTGAGGGTGCACTCGATCCCACTATGTCATTGATGAAGATATTGAACAGCACTGGTCCTGATACAGAACCCTGAGGGACACCACTTGTCACCAGTTTCCACCTGGACGTTGAGCTGTTGAACGCTGCCTTCTGGATGCAATCATCCAACCAATTCCGCATCCACCAAACACTCCACCCATCAAATCCATATCTCTCCAATTTTGAAAGGGTGTCAAAGGCCTTACAGAAGTCCAGATAGATGGCATCCATCTGTAGTTTGCTAGCATGTTTTTCAATCAATACAGATCAGAAATCCTGGAGAGACTTTCAAAAAGCATTAAAATTGTGCAAAAAATTAGCAAACATGCTAGCTTACATTTTGTAGCTCAGGATGCCTCACTAATCATTTATTTTAAACAGATGTCCTAAAGACATGTTAAATTAAATCAAATACATATATATATATATAAATATGTGATATCTGAATTACAAATTATTGCTACAACAATCAAGTGGCAAGAATTTGTCACCATGAGTTTGGGGAGGTCGTATTATTCATGAGTGGTAAAACCACCAATGACTCATGAGAATGATCCCAGGTAAGTATGAAGTTTTGGGGCAGTAGATGCAAATTTCAAAGTCTTTGCTCATGTTAGCAACCCGTTACTTCTCCAAGTATTCCCAATGGTTTCAGCATGAGTCAGAGCTTGTCAAACTAATCACTCCTGCACAAAAGTGCACTCTCAGGTGTAGCTTCCTACACCCACTGCCACAGTATATCGTATTGCTTTAAAACTCTTCCATTAAAAATGCTCTCAGGACAAACCACCAACTTGGCCTGTACTTTCAACTGAAAAAACTGGATCACAAAGTACTGTGTGTTCCTTTATAGGTTGGAAGATGTCACATGCATTTCTCCAGCTCTCCTTAGTGTATTTTGATAGTATTTTACCCCACTGTTCCTTAAAAGCTGTCTGAGTCTTGGGCTTGGATTCTGTAGAAAGGCTTCCACATTCCCACCTTGCAAGCTCCACTCCTAAAAGGTAATCGTGATATTTGGGACGCATAAACACCCCGCTTTGTGGCTCAGCTGGAGCATTTGCTGCAGATACTGAAGAAGCTCTTTCTAAGAGACATTCCAGCTTATCACATATACCAAGTTTGCAGACATGTATCCTCACATACTTTTGAGAGCACAGTATCAGAACAGCTGTACTTGGCGAGACAAAGAGTCTGTTTGGCAAATATCTTCTGAGAATAGCTAGCGGTGGACACTAAGAGAAAGAGTAAACAAACAGCTTCAGAATAGGAATCCTGTCCACATCAGTCGGTATATGGACTTTCTGAGCCAAAGGTTGCATCTGGATTGTCTCTTAAGTGTTGAAATAAGACTGGAGAAACAGACAATCCAAATATGAAAATAGTCCAGATACCTTTCTTCTCCTTCTTTACCTGTTTACACATATATGTGTAATAGGTACACATAGAATGTGTGATATGTTGCACATTCTTTTCATTCTCACGACAAAAAAACCCATACAATGATCTCTATCACAACTCCTGGACGAAACAAACTCAGCTCTCCCAAGCTATCCTTCCATTTACCCTAAAAAAAAAGCCTGCCATTTGTTCCTCTGAGAAAAGAATCACACTAGCTGTTTTAAGATGATGAGTTTGACCATCGCAGTGCTTCTTCTAGAATTGCTATCAGGTCCTCTGGAACATGATTATGTCATTGACATGAGAGTGGGATCCTTTAAATTAATATATATATATATATAAAAAAAATAATATTTCCTGACCTCAGTGTGAGAACAGATATGTTTTCTTCAAAGTTTTCCTCATAATTATTTCTCTTCTAATGAAGTGGGTTATCCCATTCAAGAATCAGGTTCATCCTCCTTCCAGGCACTCGACCAATTCATTTATGCAACATCTGTATCCTCTGATATTTCCTGAATCATGAGGGTTATTTGAGGTTCTCTCCGATTTCATAGGGTATTTACAAGCCAAGTTTGCCTTGAGGGTTTCCTTTCAGGCACAGTTACCAAATATGTTCATGGTCTAACACTTCTATAGGATTTCCTACTGGCCTTGCGGCTAAGACAAAAATTTACTTCCCGGAAACAGTAACCGGAATAACGCTTTTTGTTGTGTTGCAAATTCCTGTATTCTACACATTTTGTTTCTTCTGCATTTCCAAACCTCCTTAGAGTTTCCCTTTCCTGACCAATAAAATGGTAATTGCTATCCATTTCAGCGAGTTGGTCATTTTCTCACGGGCATCTCTATGTAGGGATGAGGGGAACATTCTAGTAAAGGCAGCTTAAGGTTAAATCCAGGCAAAGATACCCATATTCCAATAACGAAACTAAGCCTTTAGGAGGCACCTAAAGTGTTGAATACATTCCTCTGCAACATAGAAGGAGAAGGCTGCAGGGAATGGAAGAAAAAGGATCAATCAGCAAAGTAAGCTGTCAGCAGACAAAGATTGCAGGGAAAGGAGAGGAATTGCCAAGTTTTGAGCTGATCTAGGCCAGCAAAGGAAATTAAAACATACTGCAAAAAACATCAGGCGGCTCTTCGTTTGGGAGAAGACAGAGGTGCTGTAGGTAATCCAGATGTGATTATGGAACTACACCAATCACTTGTACTATGATCAGGAAGACCATTACGATTGTAGATTGGGGAAAGAAAAGAGTTTGGCTCGCTTAGCATTAAAGTAAAAGCAGACAAGGGATAGTACCGCTTTCTATAAAAAGTGAAGCAATTCTCAAGGGAAAACATCTTATCTTTATTGCAGGAAAAGAACAGCTGATTTATAAATGGAAAGAGGCTGGCTATGCACACATTGAAAATGTCACTTGGGAATAAAGTCTCTAACCATCAGAAAAATAAGGCTGTGGAATATCCCTTCTTTCACAATACTGGGGTAAAGAAACTCACCGGTTTTAAGTCAGAGGTTCTCTTTGATATGACTGACCAGGGTATTGAACACAACAGCCCAGCAAAATCCTTCAAGTTTTACGCTGTGAAATAAAAGCAAAATTGAGGAATAAATAAAGCAGAAATGTTAGTTGAGATGCGCGCCACGTCTATGGTTCTCAAAAGCAGCAATTTGCAGCATCTCCTGCACAGGCTACATACTCAAAAGAGCATACACACATGTTGCAGAGCTTAATCCAAAAATTATTTCCTCTTTACTCAAAGAGGAAATTGCTCTGATTGCTAAGGTAGCTCTAGCTCTCCAGGCACCGAGGTGTGTTAACAGATACTTTCCCAGTCCTTCTGGCATGATACGACTCATTCAACCATTTCCTACGCTTGGTTTTGCCAACCCCAACCAGCAGTTCAACAGTGCCTGTGAACATGTTCACGTTGCACTGTTGCAGCTTTAGTGCCCCGTTGAGCTCATACTGTGCTTAGCTGCATGTCAGAAATTTCGTATGGCAGCTGCTATGGAATTGCAACAGGTGGAAAGAACGGAACTGCTATGTGTGTGTAACAGACTTTGCAGAAGAGGCCTCCATAAAAAACTTGAATATCATTGAATATCATTACTTGGTTGAAAAAAAATCCCCAAACCTGAGATACTGCAAACTCCAGGATTTCATCATAAATTCAAATATATTTCTAGCTCTGCACTCAATAACACAGGCTGTATGAAATCCTAAGTTGCCTAATAGAAAAATCAGAGACAGGCATCACAATTTGCATTGCATTAGTTCCACCTCAAGAAAAAAAACAGGAGAAAGGTAATGAAATGGAACAGCTCTCATATTAAGCAGCTAGCTATTAAAGCTAGAAGAGGAGTAGAAAATAAGCTGAGATGAGAGAAATTCATTAAATCAAAACTACTCATTCAACAGCTAAATATCTGAGCAGATTAATGTTATTGAAATGGTGGCAATTTTTGATCATGGGGATGAAGACGGCAGAAGTTTAGGATTTTTTTTTCATTCCAGCATTCATGTTAAAGAATGAAACTTATATGTTGATATGGCCTTACCGTGGAGCTGCTCAGTTTGAACACTGCCACCTCCATAGTCTCAGACAGGTTACTGCCAGTCCACTTCCAAAGACAGCTGTGTGTTCCTCTGCTCAGTGCTGCAAAACCTCTGGACCCCTCCTAATCTTCAGTGGAAGGCTGAAATAAGGTAGGGTAACATGACATTAAGTAAAATAACATAACATACTGAGTCAGACCAAGGATCTAAGTGGACAAATATCCTGTCTCTTAAGATACCCAACAACAGACTTTTAATGAAATGCATAAATAAAGTGTGTAGTGGTATTCCTAACTCACGATGACCTATGTCTCACGTGTTCTGCTCAGCTAAGAAGAAAGCTTATAGACAGTATTGGGTGCCTTTAACAAGATTTTGGCAGCAGGGAGGGAGGAGGGAGATGGCGCTGCACTGGTTACTTCTATGGGAGGAGGTCAGAGGCTGTCCTATGCCAGTCACAGTCAACTCTAGCTGACTCCACAACGGTCCCCCAAAGGTACTGCAGCCCCTGGAGAACCCGTGCCAGAACACATACACCCTGAGCAGACTGTGGCCTGTGGAGGACCCAAGCCAGAGCAGAGGAAAAGAGTAAGAAGGAAGGAGGAGCAGAAGAAAGGAATAAGAGACAAGGAGTGGTAGAAAGAAACCACTACACCCTGACCCTAATGTTCTGCGCTGCCCGTTGCTTCAACAAAGGGACTGAGTGTAACCTGTGGTGATAACAAGGACAGGGGACTAGGAAGGGGAGAGGAAAGGTGCTTTCCCTAAGTGTTTGAATGTTTGTCATCTTTGTTTCTCAATACCTGACTCAGTGTCTTTATTTAGACCCATGAGTTTTCTTGCTCCTCTTCTTCCTATTTTCTTCCCCCATCCCAGTCGGTTGGAGAGTGAGGGAGCAGCTGGATGGGTGCTTAGCTGTCACCCATCACACATTCCACAGCAGGAAGTTTTAATGAGGAAACACATTTGATTCAAAACTCTAGATGTGATCTTATTGATTACTCTGTAGCAGTTGAGTCTTTTGTCTCTTCTGCTCTTCCAAAGCTTCATTTCAGTTATCCAAGTGTTGTGCTGGGTCCTGCTTTTATCATAGAAGAGTCTGACATTTGTGGTCTGAATGGCATTGTCTTGATAATAGATCTCTAACATGCAACCAGTATCTAAAGATAAATACGTTAATAGCTGTTATGATCAATTATTGAACAAATATTGCTGTGATGGTTGGATGAGTTCCTAAAGCAGCTGCACTGTATGGGCCACATCCATGTATGGACTAAATGGAATAACTCCAGTGGTACCTTCCCATTTATCTACCAGTGGGAGCACAGTTTATAAGTTCTGTACTCTCAGGCTCACCATATGAAACTCTGCTATTATAATAAAAATATCACGTTGACTTCTTCTCATTTGGATCTTGCTGAAGAGAGGCACACATTCAGATATAACACCACCACTAATGAAAGGTAGATGGGGGAAAAAGGCGTCGTGTCTGTTCAGAGTAGATTATGCGTGGGCTTACTCATGTGATGATCATTGAAAAGGAATGGTTCATTTTGGTAAAGTTAAGAATTTTTTGGTCATCACCCCAGGGACTAACTCTTTAGCTCTTACTAGCACTGAACCAAAGTTGTGGGACCAAAAGATTCTCAGCTGCTGGAAATTGGCATAGATCCACTGAAATTAAGTGGAGCTATGCCAATTTATACCATCTGGAGACCCAGCCCAGCATGAATAAATGTTAAACAAGCTGTTTTTACACTTGGAAAATAATTCCACTTCTGACTCGCCTTCCAACACATCCTTAATAAATTGCCTAAATGAATTACACAATAATTAAAAGGAAAATACCTGCCCAAGGAAAACTTTCTGCACCTGTCCTTTCAAATATTTTGAGGACTTTATTCTTGTAAAAGAGACCTTCATTTATTTTGTCAGACCGTTGTGAACAGCCTTAGAAAATCTACGGCTAGGGAATGTCTCCCCTCCATTGTGAAGGCAACTAACCAACGTAGGACTGACACAGATTAATCTGGAATAAATACCAAGAGTGTGAGGGTTACAGTGACTCCTTGGGCCCCAACTCACTGAACTCGGCATTCAGCTGCGCACCACTGTCACACTCCACATGCAGATGTGCCTGGGACATGCTCCTTTGTGGGTAACATTAAGTTATCTCAAGGGAACAAGAGGGAATTTCAGAAGACTATAAAAGGAGATAAATTACAAGGGTACACAAATATACAGTATAATCACATCATTTCACTCTCTCCAGGGAAAGCATCTAGATTTAAGTTGCTTACCAGTGGAATTTTACAGCTCTTGTCAACATAAATTTTCTCCGGTTCCAGTGACAAGAAGATATTGAAAAAAGGTATCCTTCAAGGAAGATAAAACTGAAGTAAAAGCTGTGAAGTACACAAAAGATAGATAGGTTTATTCAAAGGATATGTCCTCCATAGTGAATGCTGACTGAAAATCAACTACACTCTGGGGAAGAAAAGGAGAAAAAAAAATCTTGAGGATACAAGCCTCAACCAAATATTGCTTGTGGACCAATATAATTTTAGATAACCACACAAACACTCTGAAAATCGTCAGAAGGAGAAACCAAGGTGATGACTGGAACTGGTTGACTAATCGGTCTCAAACCTTGTCATTTGTCATATCAGGTAACTCACTATTCATGAGCAATATTTTCTCCTAGCTGTTGACTTATTCTTTGTATTATGTGGTAGCACCAAGCCTCAGCACAGCTCACAGCAGAATATTTCTGGATACCTTGAAGGGTTTTCTCTAGTGAGTCTCAGTACCAAAGGCACAGGACCACTAGCCACATTGAGACACTGGGCTTGCAAAGTGTCTAGGATGTCCAGAAATAGAGCAGCCTGACACTTGTCCTTTCAAGTGAACAGAAAGCAGGTTATCTTTTTTGTTCTTTAATGGATACTTGAAAATGTGGAAAAATGTGCAATTAGTTCTGCAGTGTGCTGAATTATTAGTATTAATGTTATTTTTATTTCTGCTTAGAGAGCCTATTTTACTTGGTGTTGCTATATGATGAATGACAAACAGATGATGACCTTGAGTGATAACCAAACAGCGATAACCTTGAGCATCACTATAAGACATATTTAAAACTTGACCTTGCCATCCTATGACATACAAATACATCTGTAGTAACTAGGACAGCATAGGTGGTAACTAGCAACATAATAAGGGCACTTGCTCTTATGGATTTACCTTCTTACTACATGCAGAATTTTTATTTCTCCAGAAACATAAAGAAATGAGATAATATGAAACCTGACTACTGTGAATGTCAAAATGTACATCTTTTGTTGTCATTTCAGACTAATATTAATGTTTAAAGCAATGTCAAATTACAAGATTGCATTTATTTTCAAATGTTTAGCTACATTTTTCTCCATTTCGTCCAAGTTCCATTGTTGAGTGGAAACAGTGCGGATTTCTAGTTTTGCCTGTTAGATAAGCAGAATCAATGGTGTCAATGCCCAAGTTTAGCTAGAGTCTTCTCTCAAGTTATATATCTGAAATGAAATGGAGGCATCTAAAATTTACTTTCCAGAGAAAATGTGTCAGTTTGCCCAGTTCCAAAATGCAGACAGTGCTTAATCAGGTTCCCTCTAACATGCTCTGAAACATAAAGAACTATATCAAGGCTCCTGAGACTGTATTAATGAATTGCAATAAATTATCTGCTCCCCACCCACTAGTGTTTAGTACAAGATCTGAGATGACGTTGAAACATATGAAGGTTTGAGAGGCAATAGATTTATAGAGATATCACTTAAATGCTGTTTCCTCAGTGCTACCAAGTGATAAAGACATATCCTGTGTTGAACTTGGTGCATGCCAAGGTAGATGTTGTATGACTGCTCATTCAGTCATAAAATTAAAAATAAACTAGCACTACTGCAAAAATCTGTGTGCCATTATTTACAGCAACACGCTGCAGAACTACTTGTTTCAGCAAACACCACCCGAGGGAACTTTCAGTAGAGATGAAAAATTTTACAGGTTTTTTCTTTTTTTTTTTTATCTTTGCTTAATTGTGTCTCCATTTTACACTACACTCTTTATTCTCTGCCCTTTTGACATAGCCAGCTGCCTTTCGGAGCTCTGCGAAGAAGCAGGCTGGCTTCACGCTGTAACAGGCACCAGCTCCCAAAGCCTGGTCTATTGATGAGTCACATTGCTTGTGTGTGCCTGTAAGCACATCGCACAAGTTCCTATGCCATTTCCTTTCAAACTGCTGGGGAGGACCAGGGGGAAAAAGTGTGCGTGAAGCATAAACTACAAAAACAATGCCGGTAGCAAAGTCTCCTGCCCCACCGTAGAGCACAATAACCAGTGACACAGTGGAACGTCTGGTTCAGAGGCAGCGCAGGTTCATCCTGTTATCGGCCTGGCAGCCTGGGGAAGTGACGTCAGGCGCACAGAGCTCTTGTTTGAAGGCAGGGAAACACGCCGAGAAGTTTCAACACTTGTACCAAGGCAGGAAGTCTCTCTTTCAAAGGTTGGGTTGTGCTCACGTCCGTCCCCTGAGCCATCTCTCTCCCCAGCTGGCCATCCCCAGCTCAGCCCAGGATGGGACTACCACCCTCGGCTCAGAGAATGCAGTGCCTTCGGTGAGGGTCAGTGCCACCACTGCTTGCTCTGAAGGACGCCGGCCAAGCTGTCAGGAAGAAATACTCTCACACAGCCCTTGCTCTGCAAACTCTTCTTTGAGTAGAAATTCCCCGTGAACTCACTAAGGCTAAGTGGAGACAGTACATGCAGATCGGCCTCTCCATTACCACGCTTGAAAATCACAGCTACCCAAAGCAATACTTGCAATTACGCCATAGTGGTGTACACTGTAGTATCTAGCCTCAAAACCAAAAACTGCACATGCCAGACACTATTGATGCACTCTGCTGCATGAACATACATCCTGAGGACTTCTGTTTTCTCTGTCACTTGGCACTATCCAAATATCATAACGGCATTATAAAATGGTTGCTACTGAACGTTCCCCTTCAAATCAGCACCGTGTGTGGAAACACATGTCAGAGCACTCTTGGCACTTACCAAATTTGCCCGTGTGTTCTTAATGAGGCTTTCCCTCTCCTGTTCCCAAATGCCATTCCTCCACTCTTGCAAAGGTCAGACCTCGCTTATAACCTGCAGTCACTTCATCCCCAACACCCACATGCCCTTACTGACATACACAGCCCCATGGCTGCTCAGGCAAGGTGCAGAACAACCACTCAGGAGGCCAAGGCCTCTTCTGCTCTTTCGGGTGTGCCAATGTGTCTCTAAATAGTAGTGATACTTCTGTCCTTTTCAGAGCACAATACCTTTGCTCATGTAAAACAGAGTTGAATTTAATAGCTTAGGTTGGGACAACGTGAATTTTTAGCAGCTAGTAGCGGCAGTCCCTGTAGCTGCTCTGGACAGCCTGGTTCAGTTAAACCCTCTGTGAAGTCTCAGTCATAGATGCCACAAGTGAGAAAATATACTTCATATAATCCATCTCTCTCTATTGTTGGAAATCGGGCACCTGGCAAATGTGAGTTTAAGGGGTATCAGCCTGCTGGCCAAAAACAGGTTTTGATAAACTTTCTTTTTTCACCGTGAGGTCAGTAGAGGGTCCAAAGTATTTCTGAAAACCTTAACATGTTTTCTCTTACTACATAGTCCAAGAGAGAAAAACATGGAGGGTGTCTTCACTCTCCTCCCCCTGTAACACTGATGCCAGCAGGGGGGTATCTATCTGAGCTACAGTGAGGGGCTAAACTGCAACCTTGAGTTAAAAGTGGCAAGAGCTCTTGAAAACACAGGATTTTTTTTGGTGTGAAATTCAAAGACTGATCAAAACTCCAACAGGAGAAGTTTACCCTTAAACCTTCTACCTTACCAGAAAGACACTGCGAGATGTAAGTCAGGGCATGAGTAACATCTCAAAAGCAAGTTCCTCTTTGAACCACCAGAATGGGTGAGGAAGAAAGTGTCCCTGGTGGTGTGTACAGCAAGAGTGGTCCTGAAGTAGCCACACATTGCACTCCGCAAAACCCTCGCTACCAGAAGTGGAAATGCTTACGCATGTTGTGGCCCGATAACCCTGGAGAAGCAACGATAGGTACTTCACGGTGCTCACAAGGAGTGTGCAGAGTGGTGACATAGATTCCCCTAGGGGCCAGAGCAGGTGGATTGAACACCTGTAACCCATCCAAGGAAGAGGTCATGGTGGCATCAGCAAGCATACAACTACATCAGTGCTTTACAGTTTGCTGTTTCTTGAGAGGAAAGCATCCTGCGAAACACCCACTGCACTCCAAGTGGTTGGTCCACCAGCAGCCCTGTCCATTGAATTATAGAATAACGTTGTTATGGCATTTAAGAGAGACCTTTTTTTCCCCACATAACCCAAAAGCTGGAGTTTAAAATTCCTATTGTATGAACATTAATATGAAAAGAATGCTGTCTCCTATTATGGAATTGTGTTATAAAACTGGAATGTTGTCCCCGCCCCGTCTGGCTCGCGATCATCCGGACTTTGCCAAAAATCATCCTGTACTACAGAGTGTGTGTGTGTCTCACGACGGGAACTGCCTCCTGACTCACAAAGACAAGAGACCGCGAATGTGTAAAGCTGGCAGAGGGTTTTTTTTAATCTGTCGGTAACAATCAGGCGACTTGCTTAATTGTTCTGCATTCTGATCTCTACTCTATGTGCAGCCTCCCAACCAGCAAACCGCAGCTGTGCGCCTCGGCTGGTGAACTGCACCCATTGTCCCTCCCAGGAGACTGAGAGGAGCTCCAGCTAATACGCCTTTGTCTGCCCTTCTTGCTGCTCTTGGCTTTTAAGCAGTGACCTAAAAACGTAATGCCCAAAGTTCAGAGCCTTGGAAAGCTGTCGGGAGCCTTCCTCTTCGGTGCTTTGCGCCTTAGCAGCACACCTTGGAAGGGCAGTGTGTGCGAAGCGACTTTCAGGCTTTCTTTGCGTGCAGCGAGGCTTCTCTCTAAAATTCCTCTTTCAGAGCAGCGACTGCAAAAGGAGATTTCAAAGGCTAAATCCTCACTCCATCAGTGCCCATGATTGGAACTGAGTTACTTTGGATATAGACTGCTCGTAACCCGCTGGAGTTTGTTTACTGCATTAGGGATTGATTCCCTCTGGCTGCGCGCTGAAAAATCAAGATGTATCATTTTTTAAATGTCTGTGCATGTCTCTGATTTTACCAGCTTGTTTCTTGCTTGAGATTCTTCTTTCCCCACCATTTCAAAACCCAAAGTTATCAAATTAGCTCAGGAAATGCCTCTTGGGAGGGCTTTTTCCTCTCCTGCCCACAGGGCTACATCACATGCCTCGTAACCCTGGACAAGAACGGTAAAATTGCTGGGGTATTTTTGAGGGAACTTGTTCAATTACACAGAGCACATTCTAAGCCATACGGCCAAGTCCTCCTCCGCACAGGGATGATGTAAGCACATCCAGGAAACCTGGGATGCCAAAAATCTCAGACTCTGGAGGAAATATTTGCAGGTCGACATGGCTGCAAATTGGTCAGAGTTTAGCAGCCCGGGGAGTGTTCCACTCGCAGCTTCCATCCAAGCCCGGAGAAGACCAGCACAAACAAAGACATGGTTGCACTGGTCAGGTCTCAGAACAGAACCTTGCTGGGATGAGCTGAAATGCAGCTTCTCAGACCAGGGCTGAAGAAAGTAACATTTTTCCCCAGCTTATGTGTCAGGAGGGTGCACAAGGAAGACTGACAAGGTTAAGGAGATGAAAATTGCCAGGATTTTGCAGTGACGAAGCTGGATAAAGTATTTGAATAGAGGAACGCTGGATGTAAATAAAAATAGGACTGTACTACTCTGACAGCACTGGGACGTGTGCCAATGGCAGATACCAAGGCAATAGATGGTCAGGAAATATGACACATGGACCCACTTGATTACTTGATAGATGCTTTTTAAAGCCTCTTGTCTGCCTTCATCCAAAGTTATTTCCGATGCAGTTCCCAAAACGAAGGAATCTCTGGCAAAGATAAACAAGACTGAGCTGCCTTCCTCTGCAGGCTAAAGCAAAGATCAGAAAATACAGCACAAGCGGAGAAAATTAAAACACAGAAAAGGAAATGCCAATCATTTTCCTGACTAATAAATGCTAGGAGGAGAAATCCAAGGTTCACGGAGGGACCCGTGTCTCTATGGAGTCTGTACATTTCTTCCCTCCGCGATCCTCTGAACTCCACAACACTGACAGTTCAGTTTTGCCAATTATGCAACTTCTTAATGCTTTTGTTGCTTTTATGACATGTGTCAGCTGAGCGTGCAATCAAACCAAATAAGACTACAATAATAAAATAACCCACATTAACTAATTATCTTAATAACAACCCAGTTAAGAGTGAGACATCTGATAGGAGAGATAGAAGCAATATTAAAAGGGCACTGTCAACTGCAAGAACAGACTTGCGCTGCTTCCCAATGTGATTCTCCAAAGATATTAACCCCTGGAGTCCTGGGAGAGAAGTCTCGGGAGGCACCAGAGGGTGAGGTTGTCTAGAGGCTCTTAAGGAATCCAGACCACAGGGATCAAAACCAGGGAGAAGTTTTGGGATGGGAATGAAATAGCAAAGACATGCCTAAGAGATTTTTCCTCTGTTGTCTGTGAGCTGCCCTCTGCAGCAGTACGTTATTGAGCACATGGGCTGCTGGGGATGAGCTGTACCAGAAAATAAACACAAGATCTATGGAGCAGACTATGTTGTGAATTCAGACTTAATACATGCAAGGCATGAAGGGTCATCCCAGGAAATCTTCCTCACCCTTCACCAGGCCCTCCAGAGCACGGGGATACTGCTGTATCCCACAGCTTGCAACAGCACCAGCCTCCCAAAACTGGGGGAAAAGCACACTGTTGTAACACCAACAACCATGTCTTTCAAACCCAGCATGTGAGCTGGATCAAGACAGAGGCACTTGGTGTCTTGTTTCCTCCTGGGAATCCTTCAGAGGTCTTCCAGGACTATCCCCAAGGGTGAGTGTAACTTTGCCCTATGCACACAGCCAGCACAATCTGTTCCACACTTTGGAGCCTGACATTGTCCCTCGGTAGCTGAAAAGTGACCTGACTGATGAAACAACAGATCTGTGCCTGTCAGGATGATGGATTAGAGAAACTCAAACATCTCTGATTTTTCTTCCAAAAGATATGACCCAAAAGTTTTTTCTGCACTGAAAGCTAAAATAAGAACATGTCCAGGTAAAGTTTTCTTCCGCTGACCACCCTCCCTCATGGTGGTACCTGCATTGCTGTAGTGGCCTGAAACCATAAGAAGGTCCACTTACACAAAAAGCCCTGTTAGTCACTTTAATTGGGCTGGAGGAACCAAACAGATCCAAAAGAACCACAACATATCTGAGGGAGGATTCACACCACCAGCTTAGAGGATCCTGCTTAGGTGCCTTCACTAAGCATTCCCCTCTATGCTCAACCAAAAGGCATGAAGTTTCCAAAGGTCAAGCCTTTGTTCAACTCATGGGTGGGTTGCTGTCTTTCTTCAATGACTACAGAGGAAGCCTGGGGCAATAATCACAAAGGCTAACATTAGCCTGAGAAGGCTAGTCTCCACAGGTTTTCTTTGTAGTCAATGGAGGGTGAGAGGCAGCTTTGGCAGGAATTTCATAGCACCTAATAGCTCTGCACAGCTCCTGCTCGGTTGTCCTTCTCCCCAGACTGTTCAAAGACGGACGTGAGGGAGAACAACATCCCTGGATCAAACATACTCTTTAGGAATATCAGCCTCAGATGCTTATTTGCATCTGCTGCATTAGTCTGTAGGAATACCTCATGCCCCAAATCCAGCCCACAGTGGGCTGTGCCACTGTGGGCTGTGCCATCCGTAAGTGGGATGGCCACTTACGATCACATCAGCGGGAATAGCTGCTGTGCGTGGTTCTGCGCATGCCCGTTTCCTTTGGACAGGTAAGTAACAGGCTGCGAGTAACATCTCATATTGCCGCATGGCCCAGCGCAATGCAGCTTCCAGGTGTTCAAATGCAATCTTTATTTCTCCAGCTCCTGCCTGTCCCCCAGCTGTCCCGTCGGCTCGCACTGGAATAGTGTTGTCAGTGTATGCCTTGTGTCAGAGGTACAGGAGGAAGGTGAAGGGTCTGCGTAGCGCTGCCACTGTCTCTGCGACTGCACCCAGCCCTGACCACCCCTGTTTCCTGCCTGGTTTTGACACGTTTCTCAGGAAACAGTACCTAGAATCTCCTCCCTGTTCAGACTGTTTTCCAGATAACAGGTGGGGTAATGATTTAAGGACAAACACCTGAGTCACTCCTTGTAGTCACTGCATGGTGAATGCTGCAGGTGAATGCTGCAGGTACAAGCCTTCAAGTGAAATGAGATTTTTGTGCAGCTGAGGTTTACTTGAGACTTAGGCGTGACTTCTGTAAAATCACCTGCACAGTCTCTTCAGCCCAACCCACGTTGTGGGGCTTTCCCACCACCAGAAACATGAGTGCACCACGCTTGTGAAACTCCTGAATAGGCAAGAGGCTTCCTTCTCTTCCTACAGAGTGATCTTCGTTATGGTAAATGAAACAGGCTGGAGGAGCATCGATCTGCCTGCTCAGGACTTTCACAAGCGCACTCAACCCCAGGGCACAGCCCAGCAGTCCTTGGGCCCACTCTGTGGCCAGCAGAGCTGCAAGGCCAGCTGCGGCCATGGCTGCAAGAAGACCTCCTCCCAAGAGCATGTCTTCGGATACACAGGCAGTTCCAGCACTGAGACTGGTCAAGATGTCACCCACTAGTCCTAACACTGCCTCTGCCTCCTGGGATGCGTGTGTGCCCAAGGGGCTGTTGGGTGGATTGAGTATTTCACATTTCCACCTCCAATGGCTAAGCAAATGTAGAGTTGCATTCCGCAGCACCTCGTTTTAAATCAGGAGAGAAGAAAAGTCAGCGTGGGTCTCGTCCTTGAGCGCACGGAGAGCCCATGTGGGAGTGGATGTGTGGAGGGGAAAAGGCCACCTCGAAGGCAGTGTGAACTGAGTGGGTGAGAGGACTGGGAGTTTGTTTGCCCAACGAGAATTTCTCAGTCTTTCCTGGGTACGGCTGTCACTTCCACCTGAGGGTTGTTTACCATCTTCAGAAAGCAGTAGGAAATGGAGGTGTCTAGTACAGAAAAAATGCCAAAAGCATCGAAGCTACAGAAATTTCTGTCTCACTCCAGACTCTCTATTTCAAGATACTTTGGAGATATTCTGTGATCAAAGTCTGTAACAATATGTATGTGCAGAGAAGATGAGAAGTTAGCTTTCAGCCTTAGCCATATGGCCCTTCCCTCTCCTTCTTCACACACCCCCCTCATCATCAATGGGATATAGCGAAGACTTCACCCCTTGGTGACCAGGCAGGAATAAGTCAGGCATCACAGAGCACCTTCTTCCCAGAAAGGCAACCCCTCCAAAACTTGCCCCAGTAATATGAGGTCTGGTGGAACACAGCCAACACCATCTCCTTCAAGCCCCTTCCAATATTCTGCAAGGTGGCATTGGGAAAGAGGCCATCCTGGGTCCCAGAGGCTACACCTGTGTTGGAAAGCTAGCCCAGGCCAGGCCATAGCTCAAACATGAGCATTAAATCATCAAAACAGTTTAATACTTCCTAGAACAGTTTGTCTGCTAGCCAACTAGCACTCTCCCAGGCAGTGCCTGGGCATGATTCAGGCACAGGCTAGGAATCCTTCCTAATAGGGAACATGGATGAGACCACCCAGTTTCTGGCAGCGAAGAAGTTTAGCCATATAGATAGCCATATGTAAGCCATGCGGTATCAATTACCCTCAGAGTCAGAGTGGATCTGGGCCTTTTACTAGAATAGCCATAGCCAACAGATTCGCCTCATTGAGAGGCGAATGCTACTGTCTCAGACTGCCTGCAGATGGAGGCAGCCATGCACTGGCGACAAGTAGCCCACATCTGTACATTTTTTTCAGCCTTCAGGTGTCAAAAGTCCTATTAAAAAGACAGCTCTTGTGGAGATGTTTCATCTTCTCTGCTCTTCCCTCACCCCAGCTTCTTCCATCCACAGTTTCCCCAGTGAAGGGATAACATCCCAGTGACGCCAACAGCCCTAGACCACATGCAACACTAAACAAGGAAAATATTTGCACTGTTGACAGCTATCTTTTCATGTTGTTTAGTAGTTGGAAATAGAAAGCAGACCTAGGAACAATCAGAATGTTTTCAGCAGACCAGCTTTCCTTCCTAGGCTTGCATCTAAGAGCCCTTCTTCTATACCAAGCAACAAGGTGATGGGCAGCCTTTAAACCAGAACTGGGTGCTTAACTTGCTTCTCTTTTAAGAACTGAAGTCAACAGGAGCTTTTTATACTCTAGTGACTGTGATTTGGAGGTGCTAAGGCTTTACATGTTGTGTTGGACTATACAAGTAGTGCTGGACTGCACTGCAAATCATTCAGCTCAGGGGCGAGCACACTTTTTCCCAGGTCTCAGAAGTGTAGATTTATAAAGCCTTTCACAGAAAAGGTCAGTCATGGAGAGAATAAATATGGTAAGTACAATTTACTCCCACCAGAATCAGATTTATTCATACCTACTGATTAGCCTTAATTATACAAACCATAACTGATAGGCAGGAAGAAAGGAGTCACTCGTAACATTACTTGTGGCAAAAACAATGGCAGGAAAGTAGAAATCTCCCCCCGGCTTGCCAGGGGTTTTGCATAGACCATCTCAACCTTGCATTTTGGCAACCCAGTTCCTTCCAATTAAATGACATCAGGGAAGCATTAGAAATAGTGTGAGCCCTTTTTCGTTGCTGCTTATGACTAACTGATGTAATGGTGAACTGTTTATCACCGTAATCCCAACCTACATATCCTAACCACTGAGTCAGTATTTAACTGAACCTCTCAAACCAAAACAGTTGTATAGCGAATACTGCCTGCAGTTTTCATCCCGTGGGTTCAGAAACTTCTAATGATTGTTACTTATAGAACTCTAACAACATGGGCCAAGGTCTGTGTGCTGGCCCCAGGCAGGGTCATTGTGCTGGGCAAACACAGAACCAAGATGTCTTGCACCCCAAACACTATATATTATAAGGGATTCTTAAGCAAAAGGTAGCAGAGGGCCAGCATGAGATTCAGAGGCAAACTGAGCCACCATGCACTTCCAACATCACTGTGTTTATCAGTGGTTTGAAATACAGGATTGCTCTGTGAAAGCAGCCTGAAAACAGAGCTGAGGAGTTTCTTGCCTTAATTCTGTGATGTATAAGACAAACTGCTGTTGAACTGCAGCACACGCTAGTCAGCACATGTCTGCTGCCTTATCCATGGCAAGCCTGAAGTTAAACTTCTCTCTGACAGAGGATCGTCCTACAGGGAACATACCTTTGGTATGCAGAGCCATGATCAGCTGTGTGTTACCACGGTCTGTGGTACAGACCGCAGTGGAAACACAGGCTACATCCGCCTCACATTTCTTCAAGTCTGGACCTAGCTTAACCAGCAGGGAACCAGTGAGGGCACCTGGAAGCTCTGCAGTAGCTGTTTGAGCCATTTATTGCTCTTGAAGCATCACGTGTGCATTCAGAAGAGGGTGATTGGAGTTGCTGGCCCAGAGAATTCGGAGGTAAGAGGGCAGGCATGATTTGAACTGATCAGAACAGGCAGATGTTTACAGTTAAGCCCACACTGATGAGTGGTACCACAAAAACCACAGGTTCTGGACCAAGCCTTCTCTGAGGACCAGACCAACACACCGCTTATGCTGCTAACAGCTCCTGGGAGGTGAGGAACCAGACCATGTCGATGAGGAACCAGACCATGTCGACTCCATATGTGGATCCAGGCACTCCCATTCAGTCATCCTGCAGGGATTCAACCCAGGCAATGCGGGGAATAATCACACCCCAAGCGACCATTCTGAGAGAGCTTCGTGTCCTCTGCAACAAGGCAGAGTGTGTCTTTCCCAGTACGAAGGTGAACACTACACAGATAAGCCACGAAGGCAGGCAAGCTGTGGCTGATCCAACGCAAGTAATGCAGGCAGACAACACGAGGGCAATATGTTGAAACACGTCTATGCCTGCCCTCAGGCCGGCTCTTCACCACGCAGAGCGGTGGAGAGGTGTGAGAGGTGGGCTGGGAGGAAGCCCAGCCCCCCGGTGCACCGATGTGGTGTGCATCGTGGGGCATCGGAGGCAGGACGGAACGTGGGGCGTGCGAACGACTGGTGGCTAGCGTCTGCCCTGGCACAAACAGGTTCCAGCTCTTCCTCATGTCGATGGGTGTGCCCCCAGCTCTCCTCGGAGCCCGAGGCCGCCCCAGGCAGTGCAGCCCAGGGAGGATGACAATGAATGTGAGTAATTCTTGAAATTTGTGGGAAGACTATTCAGACGTCTGACTTCCTGCTTCTGCATGTACAGAGGAGATGTTTTTGTCTGAAGGAGTGGAAACAGCTTACGCTGATATAAAGCCCCGTGCGCTGGGGCAGAGGAGCAACGAGCCCAGGAGGCTACAGCCGGCGAGGGGGGAGCGGGAGGAAAACACATCGAACTCTGCGAGTGGGCATTGCCGACCCAGTGCAAGGAGGGAAGTAACCTACAGCTGGGAAGGAGCTCATATATAGGAATTCCCCTTGGACCAAAGGGGAACCAGCCACCAGAGCAAGACTCTGAGTCACAGCTCGTTTCCCATGGTGCTGCTGGCCGAGGCAATCACACGGTTACCCCCCCCTCAAGGGCAGATTGCATTATTTCAGTCCAGCCTAAAAGCCTTTTAATAAAGGTTAACCTGGATGGCAATGCCAGCTTTATAAAACAGTTCATCATTTAAACATCATCAGAAGTTCTTGACAGAGTTTGAAAGGCTGCAGCGAAGGAAAACATTTTGCTTTGAATGCAGCCAAAGAATGAAATAGGACTTCTGCCTGTGGAAGCTATTTGCCTTATTCTCCAGAGCACCATAGGTAAAAGGAGAACACTTGAGGTTAACAACAGTAACACTTTTTACAATTTGAGTGTGCAGAATCTCTTCCCAGCAACTGGAGCCACTTTAATATGAAATGCATCATTAGAGCGATAGGGCCCTGGTGATGGACGACACTGACAGATCACCAGAGTAACCCTGATGGGAGCTGGTGCTCAGAGAACGCACCACATTAATTTACAAGCCTGTCAAGATTGCTCTGGGTTTATTTTTAACTAAAATATCCTGGCCTTCAGCAATCTATGCCAGGGATACCCTGACTCTGCAGAATGTGCAGAGCAAGAGCTGCAGCATATGCTTTTGTTTTCATCAGCCAGAGGATTAAAGTTAGGAGTACTCAGTATTAAAGTAATGGCTGTTTTTTTCCACCTCTGCTCAAAGGTTAACATTCAGTAGACCATCAGTAAGTCCAGAACACATATAATATTTTCATCAACATGGTACTGAACCACAGAGTGGATAAGGAGTTAGAGAAAGATCATCTGGTCCATCACCCTTATCCCAGATCAGGATCTTGTATTTATCACCCATTCCCAGCAGATTTCTCTCTAGTTCAAGAACATATTAATACCACAGGGGTGGACACCTACAAATACCCCACTTCAGTCTTGCATTTAGAATTGCCATCAATATCCAGGAGAGGGGCCACGCTGTGACAATGAAAAAGCTCATATTGGTGTAGTGCAAGTGCCTTGACAAATGTGAGGGGGCAAATGAAAGCTGGGGAAGAAACCAGGAAAAACAAACAGTTGCTCCTCAGGTCATGGCATAAGGAAAACACAAGAGGCAGTAAATGCTTGTTGATTTAAAGGCCCCACCGATTTCAAAGTGACCAGCTGGCAGCAAGTGTTGATATTTGGGCCATTTAAGCAATTTTCAGATGATGACATAAATATCAATTGCCTTGGGGACCTACTGGCAGCTTTCCTGTATTGTAAGGAATCACTTACTGGAACAAGAGACATTGCAAGTGACAACTGGAGGAAAGTCTTTGCAGAGTACAGTCAGATGGCAAAAGGGATAGACCTGGGACAGGGATGTTGGGGCAACCGAAATGCCAGTTCACCATGTTCACATACGCTACGGCACTCACGAGAGGAAAGAAAAACCCCAGAAGGCCAGGGCTGTATGGGACAACTGCTACCTAAAACTTACCCCCAGAGCTAAACCTGTGATGGAACTATTTTACAGACCAAGTGGACTGCCATGGCTGTCCTATTGGTCCCTGGGAGAGGGATGGAGTGGAAGTACAATGGCCTTCAGAATAGGGATCAGTGTGTAACAGAGCCACCTTGGACACAAAATCTGGTCAGCAGAAGCTCGGAATGACAGCCCTCTAGTTTGCTTTCAGCAGAATCTCCATCAGGTGGTTTGAAGTCGGCATTGCATGAAGACTGCCTCAGTTAGCAGGGGAAGTTACCTTCTTTGCGTGCTCCCGGCCTCCCAGTTCAACCCTTGTTGTTCACCATTTGCTGTGAGTTAGACTGTGGACATCATAGACTCTGTGGTCCCACAGGACCAGGGGCACCAGTGAGTTTGCTAGCAGTAGTGTAAAGAATAAACAGGCATTTGCAGGAGGTTACAGAGCCGCCGACTCAGCTGGGATGGTTGGGTAGGATTTCTCTCATTCTGCTTAATGTGCCAACACCAAAGACAGCTATATATGAGGCAGTGGTCTGGCTTCCCTTTATAATCACTGGTAGAGAAACATAATTTTTTAGCATGCAAGTCATCTGGGCTGCTTTAGACATCTGCGTGAGGTCTGATAAATTGTACCCAAGAGATGCTATTTCTCTCCATGGACAGTAGCATAGAAGACAGTGGTACTCGCAGGGATGGAAGAGCAGGGGCACTGCCCATCCATCCCCCGGTGCTGGAGGAAGAGGGCAAGGAAGGCAGCCGCTCTCGGAAACCTCTTGAGTTACCCCAGTGTGAATCAGCAGAACTCGTGAAAATGTAGCAAAATTCATGGACAGTATTTCTTCATGTCAACAAGTACAGCTCATGCTAGATGTAAAGCAGATGGATATTTTTGGATCCCTGAGCTGCTGAGGATATACATACTCGAACCACTTCATAAACAGGTGGGTGTGAAATAGATAGCGAGTGCATAAAAATCCCGTGTCTATAGGCGATTTTTACTTTGTGGTGATATAAATGGTGAAAACAGTTGTTACATAAGCTAAACCTTTTCAACAGATGGTAAGAAAAAGAAATATCTAACAGTAAAATACAAAGCAGATATTTGCCAAACTTAAACGCAAGGACCTTAAGGAAGGAAAATGTTCTTGCTTCTGGCCTGCATACAGCCAGGAAGCAAATGAAGAAACAGGCTTTGATAACCATATAAATGAAAGCCATGTGTCACTGGGTTGAGTTCGTGGACCTGGAATAGAAAAAATAAATAAACACAAATAAAACAAATGCTCTCATCATGACTGGTTTCTGGTTCAAAGACAGCTCCCCAGCAGCGTATAACTCACAGAAAGTGAAGCTAAGAGGAAGTCCAAGTTTCCATGAAGCAACAGGGAATAGAGCATTGTGCAACAGCTTTTCCAAACCAAATGTACATTCAGGGATTGCCCAATCAAATGATAGCCAACAATGTATGCAACAAAGAACTGATTGAATCTTGCTACAAGACACAACCCAAATGACGCTATTAAATACCTTAATCTTGGAGCTGACAGAATTGTGGCATGGCATTTTGTGAGTGGAAGTTATAATGAAGCAGTGGTATTACACACACACACACACACTTTCAACTTCTAACACAAAACTGGAGGCTGGAGGAATGGCATGTGGCATCATCAGCCAAGATTTTTCAAGCATAAGGAATTTTCTCACGCAAGTGACTGTAGGTTAGGAAACTGTCCTATTAATTACAGCTGATAGAGGATCATTTCTTTTCATATTCTGAAAATTTTCAGTTAATATTTCCAACCACACAGGACAGTCTTCATGTTTGGGATTGGCTTGGTGACTTTATAGAAATGCAGAGCAGCCCAATCCCCACAGAAATCATAGATCTCTGTTATGTCTCTCTGCCAAAGTCCATGCCAAAGACTGGAGAGCACCAAGTCAAGTGGTCTCCATCAGAAAGTACCCCTCCCAGACATCAGGGAGGACTGGGATCTGATTCTCCTCCCATTTCTATGAATAAGTCTGAAGAGGGTTTTCATTAAAGTCAATGAGACGAGACTGAGTGCAAAATAATTAGCATGAAATTATGTAATGTACTGAACAGCGGTATTCTCACATGAAGGACGGTTGCGTTTTGGGAAAACAAGAACCCGTCGATCACAAGTTACTGGAATGCAGGTGGAGATACGTGGAAGCGCACAGTATCTGTATGAGGTCACACCAGATGATCTGATAGTCCTTTCCAAACCTTTGAATCTGTTAATTGCCCGACTCAGATTCAAGAGAGGACAGCAAAATATTATATTAAAAGTTCAGCTGCTCAGTGAGCACACCAGCACTGTCAAGACCCGGGGTCTCGAGCAGCCTGACCCTGGGGGGTGTGCGGTGCACTCCATGGGAGGCAGCTCCACCCCCACAGCTCCTGGGAGCAGACCTGCCTTCTTTAATTCCCATTATACCCTCACATACCTGATGCCAAACCTCTTAACGTTGCCTCGGTCCATTTAGAATTGGCCTCGTAAAAGTGGTGTTTGAAGAAAACTGCATTTAAAAACAATCCATGCTGCACAGATGAATAATGCTGGATTTCAGGCAGTTTTCTCTGCAAACAGAAAGAGTTTAAATTTCTTTTGGTAATAACCCCTTTTGACTTGCCCACATGTAGACGGTAATTATTACTGCTTTTTACGGCTAGAGTATTTTAATCCCAACACATCTCATTCCCTCTCCCACATAGACTGTCTTTGAAGCAACAATAACAAGTACCAGCTTCCCTAGGCCAGTTTGCAAATTTGCCTCACGGCTAAAACAGTCAGAGCAGGCTTAGTAGGTCAGAATTGGATTTCCCAAATATGAACCATTCCAGAAAAAAAAAAAAAAAGTCTTTTTCTTATTGTTAACTTATTAATCATTAGAGAAAAAGAGAAGTGTTGGGGGGGGGCGGACATCCCCCTGAGGGAATTATATATGGAAAATAGCTGCACAAAATGCTCTGGCTCTATTGAAGTCAATGGGAGGTTTGCCACCGGCTTCAGCAGAGCCACAGTTTTATCCACTGGCTCCAGAGTGACATCTCATATGTCACCATTTGCTAGTAGCAGCAAAGAGTTCACCACCGGGCCTCCCATTACCATATAAAACATAAAGGAAAGCTGAGGTGTCTCTGTGGGGATCTGGCAGCCTTACAGGACCCATCCAGATTTGTTTGTTTTTAATTACTATTACAGTCAAGGGCACTAAAAGCTGTGTGGAGTCTGGGAACAAACTGTTTTGGTTGCCCTCAGACACACATTATCCCAGCACAGCCCTGGCAGCGGCACGGTAGCGGTACCCAGCCGGAGGAGCTCCACCAGGCGCGGGGGGGGGCCTCATCCATTTCCTACCAAAAGGGGGACTGATGCTTCTGCTTCCTCCCATGTCCCTGGGCACCATCCCAGGGCCCGCACAGCAGCTGATGAGTCTCCCTGCAGATCCAGGGGTGCTTGTACAGGCTTTTTCTCTAAGTTCAGGTGGAATGCGGTTGCTGTCTGTCCCTAGCCAGATGTGCCAGCTGTGACCCAGCCACAGGCCCCCTCAGCACGTACCTTAGGCACAGCAGGCTCAGGGAACGTGCGCCTTTGGATAGGCTGAAGGAAAGACAGAGGGAACAGGCAAGCAGCATGATACAAGTCACTGATGAATTTGTTAAAGGCTAGTCCACAACGGGCACGACTTTGTTACCACACCTGGAGCCGCAGCCGTTCGGTCCCTTGCTGACAGACCCCTGCTAAAGCCCCCATTCATCCTAAACTGAAGCACTTTGTTTCTCCGTCTCCTAATGCAGTCAAACCTTCTCGATGAAAAGCAGATATATTCCCCTGAAAAAGTTGCTCTAATGAACTGGCAGGAAAAAACAGTTTCACAGAAAAAAAGACCCCTGAGCAGCCCCATTCGCTATTGCCCCTCGCATCCACAGGCTTTTGTGCTAATTAGGAGTGACACCTTTAATTGCCAATATTGAAACCCACAAGGGCTAACAGATCACAGCCTAAATCTGTGATATCGTCAACCCAGGAGGCAGCTCAGCAGTTTGGGGTTTTTTTGAGTCAGTGGCTTGTTTCCCTATGACGCCTTGAGAAAAGGTTTACTTGTGTAATGTCTGCAAACCTAAAATAACAGGGAATATTTAAATTGAGGTAGAAGGCAATTTAAAGCCCAGCTAAAACTCCTCTGCTGAAATCTCTAATGGTAGGAGAAATGTGCATTTCCAACACATAATTAGGAAGAGACAAATAGAGGGTGTGGAGTCTTACTATGGAATGTTAATTACAAGCAGATCCTGAATCCCCGGGTTGAGTTCCAGCCAGTTGAGGACACATATTGAAATGTACTTAGTGATATACTCATTTCTACTTAATTACTTGTGAGACAAAGTGCTCGCAGCCAAAGGATATTCCTTTAGGATGCAGAGGATAGCTCTGAGAAGGATTGATAAATGTAAAAGATACATGAAGCCATATCAGTCCACCTACATGCCAATTAAGGGTATTTCATAACAGCTTTTTTTCTAGTGCTCTGTGTTGCCTATTTTAATGTCCTAAGTGATAAGGTTTCCACCACTTCCTCTGGAAGATGAGAGAAGTCTCACAGCCAGGATTTTTTTCTCCCTGTGATATTCAGCCTACATTGTCTTCTCTTTTATTATAGTTCAATTGGTTTTTTCTGAAAAAAAAAAAATTACCCTAAATAATTTCTCTCTCTCCTCATTAATTACACCCTCTTGGCAGACACAAGGGTTGCCCTGCAAAGGGTGTCTACGAAGACATTTTGGTTGAGTCAAACTCACTCTTTCCCAGGCATGGGTGCTGGAGTAGCAACCAAGCAGAGCAAAAGATCTCCATGGGAAGATGGAGGAGGGTCCCTACAGTCTGTCTCATTCTCCAGACCTCCCAAATTTTGGGGTGTCTGAGACCCCTGTACCATGTATGCCACAGAACACAGTGGATGCACTCTCTATGCTTTAGATCACGCAACAGGGCAGAAGGTGACTGGTAAGGACTGGCAGCCAGGCTACTTATCCTCAACGGCAGGCCGGCACCACAGTCCCTGTAAAACATACCCCTAGATGGACTGTCAGTTGACCTAAAATGGTAGATGATGAGTCAAGACAACAGCTGCATCAGCATGACGTGATGATGGAGAGGCTGTGCTGCGAACACATGGACTTCATACTGAGGTACACAGAAGGCAGGAGAGGGTTATGTGAGCCTCAAGAGCATGGCACAGGTCTGTACCATTTGCCTTGCTCATAGATTCAGGCTCAATTTCACCTCAGCATGAATCACTAAGGACTTTCACCTGCTGCCTTCATCCTTCTTCCTACACTACGCTTTCTTCTGTGAGTCTTTCTGCTGTAGTTAACAGGGCTATCTGGATGGTAAGACAGAGAGTCAGGCCTAGACCCCTTCTTAGTCCAAGGAGACATGTATCTTTCTCATCTCAAAATCAGACAAATCGTAAGTGCCAATGCCACAACAGTCACAGACGAAACCTATATCCGTAATTACATTCAAAGTCAAGTGGGAAGAATCACATCTGATATGATCAAAGTGCAATATCAGTTGATTGCCATCTAGACACAGCAGAAAAATCCAGGCAATTTATTGCTCCTAAACGTATCAAGGAGCTCAGGCAGTAGTCAGGACCTGGAATTAAACACCGGCACCCTAAATCTACTTGAAGACAACATTTTTCCATAGGCTGACAAAGCAACAGGCTGCACTTGGGAACACAATGTGTGATGGCTCAGCTGGCATGATGTAGAAGGTACAAGATAACATCTCACGTTCCCTAGTCCTCCTGAGAAGGATGTGTACAGGCTGAGAATGCCCCCTTGCACTTGTGATCATCCAGGTGAGGAGAGTGCTCCCTCAGGGCGTGTGGATTTGCATTACTGCCTGTTTGTTCTGGTTGATAAGAGACATCCAGAGGATGCAACTGTCTGTCAGTAAGTGGCTGCTTGGCTTTACTTCACAGTAACTGCAAGATCAGACATCACCAGGGGAAAAAAAGGGAGTTGGAAATTACTAAAAAATAAGAAAGGGAGAGAAAGTAGAAAAAGTGTAATGTAGATAAAAATCATTATCAGTTCTTTCTCTAAATCTGCCACCTCTTTATTCCCAAAACCACTTGAGCAAGAGGGTTCTGACCCTGCTGTCTGAGTCATATGCCACAATCATCTCTGAGGTCAGTACCAAAGAAGCAACAGAAAGCATCTAAACAAAATAAGAGAGGTCACTGGTTTCTTGACCATTAAGGCCAACCCAAAATCCCACCAGCAACAGTCTTTTGTTGACAGAAAAGAAGCACCCACACAGGCAGTGGTGAATCTGGGGCAGCGCAGGAAGATAGAACTGGGATCTGAACATTAAGTTGTAGCTCCATCCAGATAGATACCATGAATTGAAAAAAGTAGGAGAAAAAAGTGGAAATACATGCAGACCTCACCCACAAAAGGATCAGTCATTCATCTTCACTGTTAACATTCCTCAGCGACAGGCATGGTTTTCAGCCCTGCCCCTGTCCTTTACTTTCCCAGAACCGGGCTCATCTTCAGAGCAGTCAAGGCCTTCCAGATCACCTTTACATCTCTCTTGTTCCACACCCCGGCTATGTGGGACAACAGAGCCCCAAAGAGGAATCACAGGGATGAAACGGAGATGGGGCAGAGAGCATAAAAAGAGCCGAAAGATGGATCATCCTCATTGCAATGAGTTATGTTGAATAGCTGAAAGGATCATGGAAAAAGTGAGTACAGGCAAGCTTAGCAAACACGTTTGAGTGCCTGATATAGTCTCCTGCCCTTTGACCAGGCCTGGGTAGAGTTAACAGTGTTCTAGAAGCCAGAAGACTTCTTTCTGATGACTCTCCATTAGATCGTCTCCGGGTCATTACCCTCATCAGTTCCTAACTCAAGCAAAAGCCGTGTGAACATCTAATGACAGACCTTTCCATCTCCAACAAGATCCATTAGCACAAGTTTTCTGACAAGTTAGACATTATGCTCCCATGACAAAAGGCGAGTCAGTCATAATGAACTTCCACCACTCTGATTTCTGCTAACCTAGCAAACTTGGTCTAAAAATCAAACATGACCAGGGGCAACACCCAGGGGATGACATAGTCTGTCAGTGGAGTTCCTTACAAAGGAAAGGGCATGCAGAGAGGAGAAAGGTGTTGGCTGTGTGAGATCATCCTTCTGATGACTACAACACAGGTCCACACCGGATGTCAGAAGTTCAAGTTCCACATCTTTTAATGATTCCTGTCTCAATTTCCATACACTCTCCATGTCATACTTGCTTTGAGCAGCTAGGAGGAATAAACATGGCACATTATGCTATTTAACCCCTGGCTAACCTGTCCACCATCACAATGACTTGCTGCATAGGTTGAGTATCTGCACTTTATGTGAGTAACGGGGATTAAAAACAGAACAGTGGATCCAGATGTGTCAAGGCACCTAAACAAACTGCCTAGAGCTTAGATTCAAGGATGCCGGAATAAATACCTGTTCTCATGTCACAATTGCTTTCCCAGTGCAGATGGGTGGCAGGCAACATCCAGAACAATGCTACCATTGGTGGTCTTGGTAGCCAAGGCGAGCCAACACTGAAGGAAAGAAATTAACTGCTAGCAGGAGCCGGTACAAAGTACTATTTCTGGATCTATTTGGAGGACAACCTCTTAAGTATCAGAATTTTTGGAGAATGGTTTCAAGTACATCATGCCTGAAGAGCCTGAAAGCAGATTGCAGCCTTAAATAAATTGTTGGGTTGTATTTACCTACATGCCCTGGCAGACCAGCTGAAGAGCTGGGAACAGAATAATGGACTTTATGGTAGATAAAAAGATGGAAGCAATGGACATCCTTTCAATACTTAAAGGGGGCTTATAAGATGGGGAGAAATTTTTAGTAGGCCCTGTTGCGATTAGACAAGGGGTAATGGTTTTAAACTAAAAGAGGGTAGATTTAGGCTGGATATACGGCCCAAATTTTTTACAATGAGGGTGGTGAAACACTGGAAGAGGTTGCCTGGAGATGTGGTAGATGCCCCATCCCCGGAAACATTCAAGGTCGGGTTGAACAGGGCTCTGAGCAACCTGATCTAGTTGGAGATGTCCCTGCTCATTGCAGGAGGGTTGGACTAGATGACCTTTAAAGGGCCCTTCCAACCCAAACTGTTAGGTGATTCTATGATTCTGTGACATTTTAGGGTTTTGTCATTTGCCAACATCTGAGACACAAGCGTTTCCTTCAGGATTTCCCGCCCTCCTGGCCCATGCCAGCAGATCCCCTCTGAGGAGGACCATTCAAGAAATTGCCACCCCAGGAAAGAGGATTTTTCAGCCTAACAAAATCTTGCACAGAAGTCATCTACTTTCACAAGGAAAAACTGAAGGTTTTAAAAACTGAAGGTTTCAAGAACTGAAAAACTGCAACCCCAAAGCTGCCAAACCCAAACAGTTCTTAGTCCAAACCCAGAACTTCTTTAGCTAAAAAATACTGAAAATTTTGCTTTTATTTTTGCCAAAACTCAGAAAAAGCCCATACTAATTTGTGTTACTTCCATTTGTGCAGTTGGTTTCAATCAAAAACCAAAATCTTCCACACAAACCAATACTAATCAGCTCTCCTGTTACTCACAGAAACTGCAGCTTCTTCTGATAAGTCAATCAGGTTAACACAAAGAGATCTAAAAACACTGAAGGGGTGAAATTGAGAGAAGGAAACACTTACTGAAAACCCTTCAGTACTTTAATGTTTGTCCTTGACCTTTTAGCACAGCAGCAAAGGAAGGAAGCGGAAGGGACAGATTGCCATTAGAGTTGTTTTACACTAAAGCTAGTTTTCACAAGTTCGTGACCAGCACTGACACTGAACTTGTCCAAGGAAGACTGGGCTTTGCTGTACCATAAAGCTAGAGACTCAGCAAAAACAACAGTTTGCTATTCTTCCTGCTTCCCCTCATCACACCAGACCTCTCTCTCCCCGGTACCTAAATTCAAACTTATACCCCAGCTACATCCTAACCCTATAGTGGGGCAAGACTGAGGTGTGCAGGAGGTCCCTTCTGCCTTCCCAAACTACAGTTTCCATGGAAAAAGGGACCACTTCAGTGTTATATGGGCCCTAAATCCCCAGGTATGTTGCAGCAAGCATCAAAGGTACATTTCTAGACACAGACACCAAAAAACACCTCCTCAGTGGTACAGAGTCTGTGGGAACCCAACAGTGACCCATGCTCCCTATTTGCATCCTCCCTTGTGATTTCTCTCTTGCTTCCTTTATCTGTTTCAGAATGACTCAAGCAACAGCACTCGCTCATCAAAGACAAAGCGTTGCCTGGTCAAGCTGTATGGTAGGATCTGGTCTCACACTCAGCGCTTGCACAGCAAAGCACTTACAACAATAATGCTTACACTGGAAGAACAGTGTTTCACTTGCAAAATGAAGAAATGCCAAATTTACCTTTGCTTGAGCAACTTCAATCCTTTCCTTTCTGATTCAGCCCTCTGATGCATGGAATGAAGCTGGGTTTGCCCTTGCCGGTGCAGCAGATGACAGATAACTTCATCTTATAGGAGAGAAGCTATACCAAGGAGCTTAAATGAGACAGAAGAATGACAGGTGAAAGTCACCACTGAGCAGGCAGGCTGTGTCTATACCAATAAATTAAAACGCATGAGGGACTATCTCCTTCCTACCAGGCCAAAGGGCACAGCCTGGGTCACCTACAGGCTGCTAATGGCCACAGCCTGACTGTGACCACCCCACCGAGTGCTTGGCCACAGGTTTTTCCTGGGCGCTATCTGGTGCCCCACTGGCCTTAAGTTACAACTATTAATTCTGCGTAATAACCCAAGGACTGTCCTGAATCACGCCAGAGTGGTGTTTCTATATCACGGTCCCGGGGGACGGGGGTGTTGCATGCCCTGAGATGGGGCAGGCGCTGCAGGCGCTGAAGGCAGGATGCCATCTGGGATGGTATGGGAGGGCTGGGGGGAATCTCACCTGGTGCTGGTTCGTTTGTGGGGCTGGCTGGGAGCAGTCCTAGGGCGAATTTTCCCCAGCTTGTTCCCTGCAGTGTGGGCAGTCAGGACTGATGTTCAGTTTTTTCCCTGGCCTTCTTTTATTTAGGGATGCAGAAGCACCCTCAGGGATCGTGTACCACCTTACATGCCACCAAGCAGGGCTGTCCAGAAGCAAAGGCAACACTGCCAACAATAAAAATCTTCACAAAATCCAAAGGTAAGAATCTCTGACGCTGAAGCACTGAGATTTTCTCAAGCCAGGTTTTGGGTTACTTTTCCCTCTCTCAGGAAAATAGTTTGCAAATAGTTTAATTTATAGACAGATATAAAATTAAATAGCTTTTGTTCTCCATTATCCTTTCAAAATCCCTTTGGTCAGGCTCATCACACCACTGCTTAAACTTAGCCAACATGAGTTGCTTATGCATGCTCTTCATTTTCCAGTTTTCCTCTTCTGTCTTTGGCTTCTGTCTTTGAGCAGCCAGGTAGAGTCTTGGGACTATCCTACTCACAAAGACTTAATTTATCCAAGAATCTTTCTCTGTGTACAGTTCCTGTTATAGCACCCTGTTGTCACTGACAACAGGCTACAGCAAAGGTGTGAAACCATTTACCACTTATTAACAGATCCCAGCAGAAATGATTTTCCTGTTTGCATACAATGTGTGTCTTGCCCTCTGACTTTTCTATTGCATCAGAGCTGTCAGTGAAATGTGGAGCGAACTATGTGTTATAAGGTTCATGGTCCAGCCACATCACAGCACAAGTGACATTCCCATGCAGACTCCTCCCCTTCAGAATGCAAAACTGAAAATAGCAATCTGTTTTAGATCTCTAAAAATATAAGTATTAGAGGCTTTATGAGAAATCTGAAAAGCTAATTTTCAGCACCACAAGCAATGCTTCCTGCCCGACCTGAATGCAACATAACTGGAACAAGGAGTTGCTTAGAGATTATTCAGCAAAGGGATATTTACAACAGGTAGCTTTACTTAACCTAAGCTACCCAGGGACCCCTTTCAATGGAGTTTTGTGTTGGACAGAAGTTAGTTAAAAGCACCACCCACTCCCGCTGACTTTGTAAATCCTGCACGTCCAGCAAGTTGCCTGTGATAAAACAAGTGAATCCCAAGTGTGACCCAGCACTTATCTCAAGCCCCAAACAGCTCCTCAGTGCTCTAAGTATTTTTGCTACTTTTGTGAGACACTATAACCTGATTATTCCACTACGAAACCTAAAATAAATGTTCCGCCAGCCAGTAATATTAATAAAATACCTTTAGATCGAATGAAAACTCTCCCTATTGACCTAAGAAGATGACCATGTCATGTATGATTGAGGGTAAGTACCAACATTACCTTTTTGCCAGTATCTGACCATCTGATCTCTGAGGTTTTCATGTATTAAGAGCAGGGGATGAAAAGGGCTATCATAAGCCCTGTGTGTTACCTGCCTGGGCTGGACCTCTGGGTACTCCTGAAGCATAGTCGTGAAACAAGGAAAGCTGCAGATCCCTGTGAGAGTCCCTCCAAAGCATGGGGTTGTCACAGGTGTCTGTGTGTGCTGGTGCCTCTGCAGATATGCCTGCTTTGTGAAATGTGGGGGACAGCCAAAACCCAGGGCAGACAGCAGTTCCCAAAAATAAGAGTAGAAAAGTAGAAATAGTCAGGTTCCCCATTCTCTAGAGAAGCTGGCATGGCACAGCACACAACCGTGTGCACAAACCATATGTCAGGGAGAGCCCTTCCCAGCTGCTTCATGAGGACACCATCCCTGCAGAGACTCTCCTGGAAGCTTGGCTTATCTGCATTTCTAAGGGGGAAGTTATTTTGCATGTCATATGAGGATAATATTTTTTTCTTTTTTTCCTGAAGCCATGAACTCCTGTTTTCCTGACCCACACAGCTGCCTCGGTCCTGCGGCTGGGATGAACCTGCCTTGCTGCTCCTAAGCCAGTCCAATTTACTCCAGTGAGTTTGTACCTGTCTCACACACAGGAGGGCAGACTGCTGACTGGAGTGTCTGCCTGGCACAGGAACTCCTTTTCAGTAGCTGAAAGAACTCACTGGGATGGAAAAAGCCACAGCCGTATGCCAGACTTGCCAAGAGGAGTTTCACTGCTGACTTCTGCATGGTCAAACCAAAGACCATGGGACACTGCTTTGAACCTGAGGCTGAGAGCACATTTACAGATCAGTTGGAGCAGCTGCTCAGCCAGACCAAGAAGTTCTTTCCTAGCCACACAATAAATACATATTTTTAGCATCAACAAAAATAGATTTCAACGAATGTCTTTTAAAAACAGATAACATTTCACATCCCTCTTTGATATTTAACAGGGATAAAAAGTACTGGGCTTGCACTCCTCTTAGTGTGGGGACCCTAAATGCTGTGAGCACATCTGTCAATGGAGGGTTGCATAACAAAATACAAATAAACGTCATGCAGAAATATCATTAACCAAGGGAGTCTTTTTTTGGCACAGGAACATTCTGGACCATGACAGGCTGTGCATGGAGGCTACAAACTGGGCTGTGCATGGAGGCCATTCATTCTAGGGCTACATTCATCCCTCCCCTTCCTCTTGAGCCACCAGAGGCCAGACACATTCACCTTCAGATGATGCTGTGAAGCCTATCTCCCCTTTTGCTGGGTGCTAAGGGAGGATCGAAGTGTAAAGGCTCCTGGGTGAGAGACCTGCACTCTTGATCTGTTGTTGTCTGCAGGACTTGTGTTAGCCAGAGATGATGGCAGTGTGGGAAGTGGATCTGCTATCATAACCCTGTGCTGAAAACCAGAGGAACTGCCACAAAGTTTGGAGTAGCATGGAAGACTGAAACCGTACTGTTTCAGGGCAGGCTCCACCAGTGCCTCATCAAGTCACCTCTTGATCCTTGAGCTGCCTCTTTGAAATCCACGTAGGAAGGCATTGCCTTAGGAGTAAGACAACCCTGCAGTGATAAAAGGAGGTGCAGCAGCTGTCCTAAGAGCAGTGCTTTGGGATTACAATTAGCCTGAGTTTAAACAGTGGCTGTAGAGAAGCAGGACAGGCTTGAAGACACAGTGCAATGCAGAGCAGTCATCCCAGGACTAACCACCATCAAGGCAGCACTGAAATTGGAGGCAGTATAAACACGTTAGTTCAAAGTTGCACCAGAGACAAAGAGCCCTGCCAAGAGACCCGTTAGCCTAGAGTCATGCTGGGAGGACACACTGGGTCACTCGGTGTTCAGCCAAAGATTTCTACATCACACTCCGCTAGGCTGTCCCACAGAGGACAGTAGGAAAAAGAGGATGATGAAGGGTATGTGGCACTTGCAGTCAGCACAGCCATAAGGGAGAGGTGCAGAGAAACTTGTTCCTTGGGACACCTCTCACGCGTGGGGGCTGCAGGCTGAAGAAAACCCCCTGCCCATTTGACAAGGAGTTACCCACCTGCAACAACACCCACAGAGGCATTTTATAAAATGCAGAGATTTTATACCAGCATGTGACAACATCCAGAGTGCAGCTGGGAGGTGAGGAGCTGAGATTTATGCTGCACAGAGAGGAGCTCGTGGGGAGGGTGGGGGCCACCACCCAAGCTCTTCCCCAGCCCCAAGCAAAGTGAGAAAGATGTCTGGATTAACGTTGAACACTGCTCTGATACTGGGAGCCGCGTGAGGGACTACCTTGTATACAAAACTTAAACTTAGATATTTTTCCAAAGGTTTTTGTATGGGTGCTAGTCACCTCTGCTAACACAGCCAAAAGATAAATCTGGATAAATCTTTATTTTCCCACTAAATAAACAGTTCCTCTTTACTGTTTCTGCTTGACTTCTGCACAAACTTTTGTGGCGTTTCCCAAGGGGAGGAACTTGCTTCCTACATATCCTCCCTCCTTCGTATGGTTGCCATGTGGCCTGATGAAATGCACTGCAGGTGTAAAGTGTTCCCACTCTTGCCTGAAAGGGTCTATTCTGAGGACTGAGTTTCTGTATCATACCTCAAATGTGATTTCTAGGCTGTATCGACACTCTTTTGTGACACAGGCAAAGCTTTCAAGCTTTCCTTGCACAGGTAACAGATGTGCCAAACAGCTGGTTGAAACACAGCCTCACAGTGCTGCTGGGTAGGTTTTATTCTGGTCAGAGTATTCGATAGGACCATTAAAAACAGAGGGGGCCACAAGTAAAAATTGCATGGAAAGGGTTCTTCCCAATGGACAAAGGAGACCCTCCTGAAGCAGAACCTCTCAGGCACTTCCTTGGCTTGCAAGCATGGACAGGTCTACTTTACATCTGTGTACACACACACGTGTATACGTGCATAGATATATTTATACACAAGTATTCATGCACATGGAGATGACTATATATACACACATGAATGTGTGCGTATACATGACTGACTGCGCTTGTGTCCGTGCGTATATAATTTATTATGTTCTGCTGTATTTTTGACATTTGTTATGCCATCTATAATTTGTGGTTGGAGAAGGCTGAGCCATGAAATGTGGTGAGCCAAACTGGTTTGAATGTATTCCTCAAAAAATAGGGGGTTAATTTAAAAGACATTTTCCCCCAAAAAAATGTAATTTTAAAATCAGAAAAAAAAAAATCTATCCTTTTTCAATTTCTAAGTTTTCATGTTGCTAGGGGAAATCATGCTCTTTTGCACACCCTCTTTCTCTTTTTCTTTTTTTCCCCGAAGCACTGGCCAAAGGCAGAAAAAGAAGGAAAAGCTAAGAAGCAGACATAGGGTTTGGTCTTGGCTATTTTATTTCTCCACTTTCTTCTTTTATATTCCTAAATGAAAAATAAGAGATGATATTTTAGGAGTAACAGAAAGCTGGCCTGCCAGTTTGTTTTCTTACCATCAGAATGATATCATATTTTCCTAAACAAAAATAATTCATGAAAAATTTCCAACAAAAAAAAAAAGTCTCTCAGTTTTTTTCCATGAAATGAGTGTTTACTGAGCAGCATTGCTGTGAATACTCCCTGCTCTGACTACCAAGGAAGACGTCACAGGAAGCCCTTGGATGAGCGGGACAAACACTGGACTTGGGATGAGTAGCACAGCTCTTGGCATCCAGGCATCCAGCATTCACGGAGGCGTCCAAGGGACTTGCAGCTGAGGAAAGTGGTGATCATACCTTTTCCCATTGTCTGCTCAGGTCTTCTCGCCATATATGAGCACCTTCCAAGAGGAAAACTAATGAATGTCTACCAGGTCCCAGCCCAGTCCTCGGGAAGGAAAAACATAAACCTCTGTCGCTCCTGGAGGATGAGAGGGCAAAGACATGTCATTTGTATGGGCTGGAAAGCAGCGAGGTTTGCGTTCATTCTGGGCTGAGTTCCACATTTTTTGGGGTACTCCTGAGAATAGCCCAACTCCTTCACAAAGATGAACTCTGTCACAACAGGCGACACCATCATCCCCAGGAGGGACTCATCATGACTCAGGGAAGTGAGGAATTAGAAATGACGCGGTCCTTTAGAAATCCCAACACCAACCCTTTGAGCAAGGTGAAGTGCTCCCATCTGCACCACAGTGTAAGAAAGAGGCCAGTGGAAGGAGCAGAGGACAGGTGAGCAGGGCTGAGGGAGGTATGCGACCCTCGCCCACACCACTGCTAGCATTTTAACACTGGTGCTTTTAACATTGGAACCCCTCATCTTTGGGCAGGAGGTAGAAAAACAATCTACTAACAAAGCTTGGATGAGACAGAACCCCCTGTGCCATCAGGCAATGCAGAATACAAATATGCCTTGAAAAGAAAAAAATCTATCCAATAAAACAAATGTTAGCAATACATGAGTCCCCTCCTTCAACAAGAAGAGAGATGTTGTTGTTTTCAAACTACTCCCCGTATATTTGAAAGCCGAGGTAGACAAGCTCATCTCACCTAAGACCCCTTCATCTAGGTACCAAACACTGCCTTTGTAGCTTAATACTTGTGTATCAGTAACATATTAAGCATCAAAGCACTGCTGGGTTAGGCATAACAAAATAGTTATTTATCCACCCAAACCTGGATTAATAACTTGAGAAATAAAGCCAGATTGCTGGGATGGTAGGTGGGAGAAGAGAAAATACACAGGAACAGTAAGTGCACTAAGGCTTTAAATTTTCTTTAAACTAAGTTTGTTCTCCTGAATAAAGTTCTTGAGGGATAAAAGCATTTTATTCATCACAATTGATTTAGAAGTCCCTTTATTCTGTTTTGCTTAACTACAAAAGTTTTTTTTCTCTTTGAATGAAAAAGTTCTATAGGAGAAGGGAGTCATGTTCATATCCTCTCATTTCAATACCTAATTCATCTTCTGTTCCTGTTTTCACATCTAGGAAATTAAAGTACAAGAGCCCAGAGAGAAAATGACATTCACAGAAAAGGATACCCTTGCATTCCTGGTCAAGAGAAGGAAGAGACATAATAATTACTGAATTACAATGAGGCTTTTTGCCACCCTCTGAATCTCTGAGAGGAATAAAAAATACACCCCAAATCAGAACTGAGATATCGAGTAATCGGCTAGCTTTGTTCAGACACAACAAGGGCAGATGAAAGTAAAATGTCTGAATTCTTTCAAGTGAGGAAAAACACAACTCTTTTTCCTAAGGGGAGAAATCAAATTGTTATGGTTTTGTTTTTAATTTGGCTCCTTCGTGGGCAAATTTATTTATGTGCAGATTATCACTGCTCCTACAGACATTTCAGCCCATGCTCTCCAAAGTCTACTCTGGAGGACGGGCACCCAGCTTGTGGTCACTCGGCCGTAGGATCTCTGCCAGTTGGTGAAGATCAGAGGAGATGACACTTACTCCTGTCCTACCAGGACAACACTGTCTGAGCGCACCCCCCATCTCTGAAGAGATCCCACCTTCCCTGTGCCATCCACCCTGCGCTACATCGGGGCTGCCGTAGCAGGTTTTCAGCAGTGCCGTGGCTCCCGCAGGCAGATCTGCGTGTTCCTGGCTCTCCCGGGCACCAGCAGGCAACCGTGGCTGCACAGAGAAAGCTTCGAAACATGCCTGCGCAGACGTGTTGCAGCCTGAGACCAGCACGATCCTTGGGAGTTGGTGGACTCCTGGATGCCAGGTGGCTTTGGGCGGTTCGCAGCAGCAGTGACCCACCAAAGCCCCGGGAAATGCAATACCTGGCGCAGATATGTCTCAGAACTGGATTTAGCAGCTGATCTAATAGGGGTTCTAGAGACGGGCAGGTTCCTTCTCCGTTTCCATAATTCACTTATCCTACAGGACCTATTCAAGGCATACTTTCTACCTGAAGCTGCAGGATTTTTCATCTCCAAAGGGAATCTGAGACTTTTGTTCCTGGGGACCATGTCATGACAAACTCCGTAATGGAAAAGTAATGACTTTGGAGTGGGTTTATTTAAAAAAAAAAAAAAGACTTTTAGAGATTAAATAAAATCTGGGCCCTTATCCAGGTAGAGATCTTAGCCTGGCATTCCAGCTACATTCTTTCTGTTATTAAAATAATTTAGGAAACCAGGCAGCCTGCTCTGCATTCAATCATGTTAGCCCACGCTGTGTCAATTTGAATTCTGCCTGTGGTGATAACAGTTGAAAATCTGATGGGCCAGATACCGAACCGACAAAAATCGGCATTGCTCCATTACAATCAGTGGGGTTTTGCCAATTTACCCTTGTTAAAGATCTGGACCTCTACTTCTAGGCAGGCATTTTTCCAGACAGCAAAACAGTCTCCTACCTCTTTGGCAAAGGAAAAACTAAAGGAACAATTTAGCGATACTTTGGAAAGTGACATGACCATGATAACGCAACTTGAAAATTATGTTCTTGGCTCGTTTTCGATATACCTGAAACTTAACTAGAACCATGTCCAGGATCTTCAAATGTGATCAGTAGATAAAATGAGGTACCATTTTGCAGTGAAGATGCCACCAGCTTCCAAGCTGAAGATTACTGTTTTTCCATTTTAGTTCATTAAGATATCTAAACAACTCTGTTAAAAAGCTCCCTCTGATGAAAACACCAACACTTACACGTGTAAACAGTCGCATAAAAATATTTCATCTTCCATCCAATTCCTGTTTCAAGAATAAAAATTTTTTAAGTTCATCTTTAGGGTAGAAAGTCCACAAGCCTTGGGAAGTGTCGCTATGGGTATTTGGGGCTTGTCTGATCAGCAACTGGGGAAGCTCAGCCTTATCCTGTGCACCACCCTCCTGCAGTTCATGTCGCGAGAGAGCAGGGCAGGGCAGTCCCTTCCCCATCCATGTTAGTTGCTTCTATGCCTGAGCAGCATTTCTCCTGCCCTTCCTTGAGATGACTCTACAGTTTTGCAAGATGGTCCTACAATAGTCATTATCTGGAGAACTAGTCAAAAATCTTAGAGAACTACAGTGTAGGTCACACTGCTTTCACCAAGAGGTGGAACCTGAAAAGCCTTCATGGTTACACCTCCCCTTACCCTGTTGCCATCTGCCATTGCAGAAAGGAGAGGGGAAAAGAGTGGAAAGAAGGGATTTTGAACTTCAGGGAGAGGTATTTTTCACTGAAACATGACAGGTATTTTTTACTTGAGAAAAGGGAAAGAAAAAGCAATACATTTCTGACAAGATCAGTTTTACCAAAAGATTTGAGCTGGTTATAGCTTTTGCACGGGAGCTGGGACTCAGCAGCAACCACAGTTGTCTAAATGCAGCTTTAGAACTATCCTGAAGGACTTGGACTCAAAAACCGCCACTCTACTAGTGAAGAAAAGGGCCCAGGATTCGTCTGTGGCTCTAAAAGCAAATGACAAAGCAGAGCTTGCTTTCACCAAGCTAAAAACCCTTCCTCAAGGGCTTCACCCATAGCAGTCTCTGCTGTCCCATGAACCATGCCCAGGCGTTGGCAGGGACACTGCTAGTGAAAGCTAGCCAAACCTGTGCCAGGTAACATGCCAATAATTCAACAGCACGGACAGTCACGAGACCATGCTAAAGCCTGTGCCTTTTACCTGTTCAGTTTAGTAGCACAAACCTGGCCAGACAAGGCAACAGGAGCCTGGTCAGTTTGGATATACATATATATATGTATATATGCAACACTGACTTTGCAAGCCACAGTCCTGACCAGCACCCGTAGGCACTGCCATAGCTAATAATAACACTGAGAGTGCACTGGAAAAAGTATTCAAATAGTTATATTCGACCATTTCCCTGACAGGCAGGACAACATGGCTTAAGGCGAGCCATGTCTTTTGAGCTTTTGAACATCACGTACTTGGAGAGAACAAGCTACAGACAGGAAACCCTCCTACAGTTTCCCAGTAAGGAAAAATTTGAGCCAGTCACAACAGGACTCATACAGAGCTATGGATGAGTAAAGTAAAGGCATCATAGATTAAATAATAGCACTCGGTTTCTAAAATTGGCCTTTAGTCCCTACCTCTCAGTGCACTAGGACGGCTTCAGCAGTGCAAAGGCATGGCTAGACCTTCAGCTCTGCCTGCTGGAGAATTCTTCTTGGGAAGGATCACCTCCAGTGACAGTTCCCATGCCAATTCCTCCCAACCCCCCTGCAGAGAGCAGGGCTGGGGGGAAGGCGGGGCAGCAGGGGCACCCATTAGCCCCAGCGACTGGCATATGCCCTGATCTGGGTCAGCAGCTGCTGGAGATGTAAGCAGCAAACCAATGGGTCTAATTTATTCAGGTGAGCTGGGCCGATATCCAGCAAACCTTGCTTTTCCAGGGAGCAGAATGGAGCTTTACACCTCGCTTTTTCTTACCCCTCCTATCGTTGGCTTCTGCAGTGAACTGCAGAGTCTGCTCTGACAATTGGGCTCACAAAACTAAACTGAGACAACACCGTGTAGTAGGCTAGTCTTCATGCTTCAGCAGAGATCGAGTCCTTCAGCTTCTTTACTTGCTTTGAGGTACTTTCTATTTTGTTTAGTTTTCAGAGCAGATAGAATCCCATTGATGGCATTTAAATGCATCCACCACGATGAACTCTAAGATGTAGAAAATAACATTTTCTTTTTCTTGAGCATCCCAGGAGACTGCAATGATTATATTAAAATTTTAATCACAAACTCCTTGCGTTAAAATCACAAAGGATTCACTGTGCTAGAGAATTTCACAATACGAAGCTCTTTTATAAATTTGTGTCAGATAGCAATTTGCTGTCTGGGAAATGTAAATCAGTTATTAATGAGCCAAATTGCTAACATCAAACCTGGTATCTATAGGCAAGAAAGAAACAAAAATCTTTCACAGGCTTATAAAGTTCTACATGTACTACTCTGAACAATTTTATTCCCTGTTTCCTGAATTGAGAGACATCATTTGTTGCAAATGCTGTCAAAGGACTGCATCTCATTCAACAGTAATACCTCCACCTGATCCACACACAGAGCTGCAGGGCTTGAAGGAATGATCTGCACATTAATAGCTGAAAAACTATTCTGAAAGACGGACCCATTGCATCTCAGACTTTGCAACTGGAGACTACATTTTTGGTTCAGACTAACGGAGTTCTAGTACAGCCTCAAATCAAGGTGAGAAGACAGTCAGGTCCAACGCAAACAGAAGAGCAAAGTCTACAGCATCCGCTAGAACTGTGCAGGCTCCTCAACAGCTACAAGCACAGCCCAGAGCTCAACACCTCCCCCAGCAATCCCGCCCTGCCCTGGGCCTCTGTTCTGAATTTCAGACCTGTTCCTTGAATATACGATTGCACAAAACAAAAATCTTGAATTTTAGCAGCTTCCATATGTTAGGATCTTAACTGAGCTCAAGCACATTGCTAGCTGTGCTTGAAATCTAATTCCGTTGCTTTTTTTTTCTGAGCGTATTAAAAAAAATCTATTACTGTTGTTAAAGGCTGCAAAAGGTGGTGAGTAATACAGAGTGGATTCTGGGGACGAATTCGCAATGCAGCTAGAAACTGTGTATTTAGATTTGAAATCCCAGCTCATTATTGAAATTAATTCTGAATGCCTGCAAGTCTTTGCTAATGCCTTCATAGAAAACGACATAGTTTGCATCACTAGAGATTACCCAATTCCTTCACTTGCACAATTGTTCCAATAATCAAGAGTGGACTTAGCCTCTGCAGGTGCAAAAGAATCTCCAAATAACACAAATGGCTCAATAACTGAAATGGACCTTATTTGTCGGAGAAGTAATCTGCAGGGTACCGGTTCTTCCGCTTACTGATTTTTTGAGCAGAGCTTAAGAGATTTGAATGGAATTGCCACAAAGATTTAAATTTAAATGTAGGGCAGAGGCAGATAAACTGATTAATTAACTGATCAATTCCATAAAGAGCTTAAAGTGTATCTTGTAATTTACAAAGAAAGGCGTGGGATGCAATGTTGGCTTCACAAGGGTATCTCCCCACGTAGGAGTGTGTCCCATGAATAAAGCACTTTCATTTCCCTCCCATCAGTGATGAAGCTTCAGACGAGTGCGGATGGAGAGTTTGCCTCCTGCAGCACCATGTTTCCTCCAAGCTCAACTTTGCCCAAAACACAGAGAGCAAAGCCAGATGGAGAGCCAAAGATTTGTTGTTTGAGGCTCTCAAAGGGTAGCTTCAAACCAGAGCTCCTTCCAGTCGTTGGCGTGCGGGAGTGTGAACCCCCAGCGGGGATACGCACAGTACAGCTGTCTCACTTGCACACAGTCTCTGGCATGTACTTGCGAGTGAGTCGGGACCATGTTCAGACCATCTCCTCTAGGTGCGTGCCTTCGTTGCCATGACAACAAGTAAGACAGTGATGGGCAATTCGGGCTCCCCACGCTCCACGGCTGCCAGACTCTATTCCTTATATAGGCAATGGAGAGAAGTAGGCATCTAAGTTAGGCACCTAAAATCAACATGCTGACTGCACACCCCCCCCACACTGCCACCCCCAGCCAGCTGCTAGATTCCTGGCTGGTCCCTGCAAGCGAGAGGGACCCGCTACACTCTCACCACTCCTGAACCCACTTCCTCATTTGACTTCCTCTTCCAATGTGTCATTCAGAAGTGACAATGCGACATCTGGAAAATGGTCCAAAATTGTGCATTTTTGAAGTGAAGTCCTCAGCAGCAGTTAAACAGTCAGAGCTTTCTGCTTATCATAGTATTAGAAACACTCAGCTTTCTTTGCAATTGCATAGAGAATGGCAAACTCTACCATTGCACCTGAAAGGGCTTTTTCATGCATTTTGAGGTCTTTCATCCTGGAAATGTATTCCAGAAATATGGAATCAGACAGACCTCCTTTAAGCTTCAGAATAAAGATGGAATATTCAGAGAAAAAAAAAAAAGTTCCCTATTTCAGTTAAAACTGCTGGAAGTATAAAATCTTGAGACAACTCCTAGTCCTGCAAGTAGTAAAAACCATTCTCTGCAATGACTCGTGCAAATTCAAATGCATTCCAGGTCAGCTCATACTTCTGGGAAAGACAGTAAGCATCTTCCCGTCCTACATGCCTCTTCCGTTTTTATGGATTCTTCCCTTGCAAGTATATGACTCCCCATCAGACCTTCAGCAGTGTCACTAGCAACAGTCCTGAGGCGTTTTCTCTTTCATCCCCTCTGGAGGTGAAATACGTGCAGTGGAGTGTCTCACGTTGGTAATCTGTGATTTTTTTGTTTGTTGGGCTTGGAGGTTTCTGTCTTGTTATTGATAGGTTTGTGTTGCACAGGCATTTTTGTGAGCTGTTTTATTTTTCAATAGACACGCTGCTGTGCATTTATGATAGGAGTGGCCAAAGAAATGACCTATCAAAGAAACGGACCTTACACTTTGAGCAGAGGGAGGTGCAATTTGTGACATGCCTCAATTCCTGGAAGAATTCATTCCAGATGTTCAGATAACAGGCCGAAGCTTGTTTCCATTGCCAGGAATTCCATTATTCCAGCAGAGTGAAATCTGTGACAATGGTGACCACCCAGGAACTTTAGCAATTCAAACAGCTTTCAAGAACATCCAGAAAGAGCAAGTTGAGGTACCTCATGCACACTGAATTCCGTTGGAATTCAGTCCTCTCTCCTCACTTGATCCATCTAGAAGCTGGGTACATCATCTGAGCTCAGGGTCTAAGCTTTCCCAGTTGCCCATAGAGAGAGACAGGCTTCTTTTGGGAACAAAGAGCGGAGATGCCTCTTCCTCTACCCAGTCACTACAGAGAATTGGCTTAAATAAGATGCCCATCTGTTTGGCCAGCTAAAGGGAGGAACAAGGAATTCCATGGAAGCAGTGGGAATTAGGGACTCTGTAGGACTCAGTGATCTTAGTACCTTTCCGGGCCTCAGCAGGAGGAGATTTTGAGTTTGATTTGATGATCTATGCAAAGCCAGTGGAGAACATGGGGAGCAGGTCTGAGATGCTCTGCAAAGCCCACGTCGCTGGAGAGACTCACTGCTCTGTTCTGTAAAGGGCTAGGTGCAGAGGGCTTCATTTACAGACCATCTGAATTGCCACGTCCATCCAAGATGTGGTGAAAGCACACATAACTGAAGTGAGTTTATGATTGACAAGGGTGGGATGCGGGCTCTGAGCCAGCTCAAGCCCATGAGAACTGTTATTTGTAGAATCATAGAATAGTTTGGGTTGGAAGTGACCTTTAAAAGTCATCCAGTCCAAACCCCCTGCAATGAGCAGGGACACAACTAGATCGGATTGCTTAGAGCCCCATCCAACCCAACCTTGAATGTTTCCAGGGATGGGGCACCTACTACCTCTCTGAGCAATATGTTCCAGTGTTTCACCAGTTATTCACTGATGCTGCTTTGTGTAGGCAGGAATTCAAGCGCATTCTTTAACTACAGGCAGATCTGATCAGTTCCCAACATGCCCTTTCATCCAGCCAAACCTTCAACAAGGCTATGAAACACACTCCCTCTGCTCACCAATACTCTTGCCTTGCTCAAATTCACCTTCAGCCAACCGATCTTCACTTGTGGCTGAGCCCTTCCAAGACACAAGGTTACCAGGGTGACAGTAAATGCACTTGTACCAATCCCCTGCTGCTAGCACTTGGATTAAAGTTAATGAATATTAAAAAGAGGTAAGAAAAGGAATGGTTCTTGTGGGAATCCACCAACAAAAGGTCTAGTGATAGGGACATAATTTCCCATCACTGCCATTTTCCCTTTACCCATGGATATCCTCCTACTTGGAGTGTTTTAACCCATGTGAGCTAAACCAATAATTTCAAGTTATATTTTCAAAGTCATTTGAAACACCTGTGGGTCATTTTTTAATGGTGGCTATGTTCAGCAATTGCAGAGTAAATGGAAGGGTAATTTGAAGACAGAAAAAGAAAAGGCAATGTTTTGTGAATGTGTCAGTCACCCTTACCCACTTGCTCAGCATGCGGGGGTCATTTTGGCACACCTGGGCTGAAATCAGTGACATCCACTGCTAGAGTCAATATTCCCTGAAAAGAGTGCAGGCTGCCAAGCCAGGCTCTTTGATGTTACTGTTTGGTCGTTGCTTTGTTGAAATGTCATCCTCTTTGATATTCAAGGCAGGTACACAGATAAATTAAAGGAAGAGCTTATGCTGAGTGCATGAAAATGGCACTTGTGCATTTAAATCGACGTGAAAGCTGCATTTGTACGAGCATTTTATCTGCAACAGACAGGTCTTCATAACAAGATGCCTGCCATGACACAGGAACAAGCAGCTAAGGCAAAAGGCTTATTCATCTATTCTAACATGTAATTCCAAAGTATAACCTTTCCCTTCGGTTATTATTTATCTAATTGCACAGCCAAATTTAGTCGGTGCATTTGAAAGCATAATTAATTGCAATGCACTTAGTAACGTTCCATTCTGCACCACCTGTAAGTCAAACTGCTGTAAGACAGATTTGATTTTTGGAAGGGTTTTCATCACACCGTGTGTACTGAAAATAATTAGTGAGCCAGGAGGGCAGTTACTTTTATCCTGCTAATTGGATATGCTGGCAGTTCTTATGCCCTTGTGGTCAGATGTTGGCCTCATTTGCACAGTTCCAACCAGTGGGATTACCTCACTTGGGTGGTCGTGTGTGTATTTAAGAATATAATTCACTCTTTTCAGTTTTGTAGGAATTGAACTGGTTTGCTCTGAAGGGATCAGAATTCATGTTGTCTCAATACAGCATTGAAAGACTACCTATGGCTTAGGCTTCTGTGTAGCTCTCACGAGCCTTTGCAGCTACCATCAGGCATTCAGAAGTATTCAGCCCCATCCAAAGGGACCTTCTCCACTGATTTTCACCATTTGCTACAGTTTTACAAGATTTGGAAGAAAGTGTTTATGGAATGTGACAGTGCAGTTTCACAATAATTTGGTTTTGGCAGCAGTATCAGCTTAAGAAATTCCGCTCTCCCTTCTCCTGCCTTTGCGCTGCAGGTCACTGACCTCTCGGTTGTGCCAACACAATTGTTTGTAAAACAGTGTGATGCCCTGGGTGAATGACATAATCCAGGTTAAACTACCTTCTTTTTTTTCCCCTCACTTTTGGTTTTTAGGGAGGAAAATGGCAAAAGGGGAGGTAAACTTTGGTGAAAGAAGGAGTGGCTGTGGAGGGAACGGTCTAAACAGGGATTAAAAAGCCTTCAACGTTGTGAAACTGCTATTCTGAACCTGGCTTGTGGTGCTTGGGTTTTTTTTCCAAAGTAGAGATCACACATACCAAGTAGAAGGAAAAAGTTGGCAAAAAATAAAAGCATGAGGCTCTTATGTGTTTTTATCTGCCTCAAGTGCAGATTAGTTGTTGGAAGACTACGATGCCCTCTGTCAACAGTTCTCAGAAATGTTTGGGGTTTTTCTTAATCCATGGGATATGCTCAACCACTAGCTTTCTCATCCCGTGGTTTGAGAACTACTGCTATGGCAGTTCAAACACTGAAGCACATGGCTCCACAGAACAAGCCTTTGGTGCACACCATGAGGACGAAGCCCTCAGGGAGAGAGGCAGCAGGACTGACAAGGAGGTGGAAAGGAGAGGGATAGGGCCAGGAAGGATGCCAGCTCAGGAGACAAGGAGCATTGGGCTCCTGGGACCTGGTAGGGCAAGGAACTCCTGGGAAAGAGTACAGTCATGGCCAGGGGTGACTTGCAGGTGACACTGAAGCTTGATGAGATCTAGGAGCTCCATGTGCTATGCCTAGTAGAAGACTGATAAACCTGAGATTTTTTCATCTGCTTTTGAGAACTTACCTCTTTTGATCAAGTGGGAATACACTGGTCATCTGAAATGGCCAGGAGGCAAATCAACCAGAAGGGAAAAAGAAGGGGAATAATAAGAACATGGAAGAAATATTGGCTGACGAAGTTAACACAGTTTCAATTTGCTAGAAAACCGCTTTCAGTACAGACAGCTTAAGAACAAATAGGAAACAAGATCAGCACCTCTTATAAAATAGTAATGCTTATTTTCAAGTACTGGTGCTAAGGGGTTTTTTTTTTACATTATTTTTCACTGGAAAAAACTTGACAAGTCCAAGAAAGCATACCTGAGATTTTCCTCAAAGCCTATCAAATCTTAGCTGGAAAAGGTACATAATTCCCAAAAAGAAAGCAAGACTGATTGCAAAAAGGAAGTAGAAAGAAGAGAAGTTTTGACAACTCAGAGCAAGAATATGCTGGTATTTGAGCTTTGGTTTTTCAACGGCAGCTTAAAATTGTTCAGAAGTCCAGAGACTACATTTTTTTCTGGTTTTTTTTCACAAGGGAAATGAAATATCTTTTCCAAACTGATTCTAATACTGATGATTGCAATGTCATTTACAAGCAGAGCTCTCTGTGCATGAGCTATTTCCATCAACGCAATAAGGACATAATGAAAACAGAGACAGATATTAATGTGATCTAGTTCTAGCCAAGTACATAAGCAATGGTGGCAGTAGTAGTACTGGAAGCAGTCATATTTCCTACTTTATCTCAGCACTGACATCCATTCAGAAATTATGAAAACAGTATTTATTAGTCCAAAGTATAGAGGGTTGCTTTAAATTCCAGATTTCATTTGGACGGTGGAGATACTAAATTTTTTAAAAGTGTAATGATCCATTTTACAGAGAACAGTCTCTTTGACAGATTGAGACTCACTAGCTTTGAAATGCAATAAAATGAAATAAAATAAAATGCAATAAAACAAAATGCAATAAAACAGAATAAAATAAAAAGTGTTAATAAAAATACTAACTGGAGGAGTCAAGACAGATGGCTTAGAAGACAAGGAAACAGTCATCTTTTTCCAGTAACTAATTCAGACAGAATCGAGGTTAGCAAGAGCAAGAGTGAGGTGAGCCACTTGCATGCTATCTAAGTTAGCCTCTTCTTCTGCTTGAATAGGAATCAGAAAAAGGGTGCAGATTTTTAGAAAATAGCATGTAATCCATAATGACCCAGGAAATATTTTCCATAAACAAATACAGCCTGTTCACTGTGGGTAGAGACTTAAGAATTCACCATGGGCAAGCTGCAGAGAGTGACCGGCCTTCAGAGACACACGATGGTTTTCCTCCTCCCTGACTTGGATGGTAAAAATTCCAAAGCTCTTCAGGGCAAAGGACTGAAACCAATTTTTTAGAGCCAGCAGCAGGGCTTGCAAACTTCACCAACTGCCAAGCTTTCACCTGCAGTTTGGCAGGTATCACACAAGTATTTGCACCACAATAGTGCATTTGCTTGTAAAATATTCCCATATAAAATATTATTTGAAATACTGTTTATGGAAACCAGATAAAAGGGGTTCTGAAAGCCAAAGCAAGTTTGCAAATCTTTGTTTGCAAATATTTTCTTTGGTATTCATCCAGCTTTACAAGGAGAGATCTGCTTCACCTAATACTAGTGCTCTTGAAAGTTAAGTAGCTAGTTAGGCATGTAATTTAAAACAAATTTTGGTAGATGATGGAGAGAAAAAGGCACTGTCAGAGGGCAATTTATTCTGTCTCTACTAGACACCCCTTAGAGGATGATGAACCACACCCTGGAGATACATGTATCTCTTGGTTGCAAAGGGAGTAAAGACGATAAGTTTGGAGAAGACACCGCTGAGTCAGATTACTGTCGTTAATGACATACCTTTTTGCCAACTGACATGCCTTTGATAGGACTTCGTGGAAGAAATCAGCTATTGTGGTCCCATTTCTTGCAGTCCTCCTCTTCCATTTGCATGCGCACCCATGAGGTAGGTGGGCCCAGTTCAATTGCAACTCTGCTTTGGTCAGAACTTAAAGTTCTTCATAACGCAAAGGAGAGATCTCCACTAACAAGGACCCACATTCAAATCGCCAGCCACCCTCTCAGACCTTGGCTTTTAACAGGCCCAAGAAGGAGACTTTAAGCTTTTACAAAAAAAAATCATATGTTGAGACAGCAAAAAAGACAAAGAACATTGCTGTGAACCAAACTGTTCTGAGGCTGTGTCTAGGCATAAGTGCCTAAACAGTGCCAGGGAGCTCACAAGTACCAGAACATATTCATCTTTGCTGCTAAAAGAGTCCCTGGCATGGCTCACGCCCCTGCAAAATAACTTTCTCCATAGCCTACTGTGGGTATTAGGATGAGTCAGGATCCATTTCCAACAGGGAATTTGGATGCAGTCTCTAACTGGAGGGTAAGAAAGCTTGACAGCATGGACATAGGTCACTGTGTGCCAGTTTACCCAAATGCAAGAGAGTGGTTCTGAGAAGACTAGATATAGGTGTAGCCCAAAGTACACTAGCAAAGTGCAGCCTGTCAGGTTAGAGAGCAGACATAATATTCCATGCTGAAAATGGTATTTCCATACTTGTAGCACATGTATTTGGATATAAAGCAGCAAAGCTTTCCTCAGCACTCATACAACAGATTTATTTTCCATCATCTTCCATTTTATGACTTTTCTCTTTATGTTTGAAACATTGATTCAGCTTTGGCTTATGAGCACCGCCTCAGAAAGGTTCAGCTGCAGCAATCATCTGCTGGGAGTAATGATTACCATATAGCCGACAGCTAAGAGTGGTCCCACAACTGCCTTCTACAAGAGCCATTTTCAAGAGAGAGCTAAGGGGCAATCTAATAGCAGCCTACTTGAAGGATAGCTACCAAGAAAGTGGAGCAAAACTATTTTTACTAGTGGCAGATTGTACAGCAAGGAGCCACAACGAAAAATTGCAGCTTGGGAGGTTCAGGTAGGACATTAGGAAGGCTTTATCAACTAGGAAAGACGTGCAGCACTGGATCAGGTTACCAAGACAAGTTCTGGGATCTCCATCTTAGGCAGTCTTCAAGACTTGGTTGGAGAAAGACACGACCAACTTAATCTAGTACCAGTGATAGTCCTGCTTTAAGCAGGCAGCTGGACTAGATGAACTTGAGAGGACCCTTCCAAACACCATTTCTATGAGAGACTGAAAACGTCTCAGAAAATTCTCCACTTGAGAGTGCTGGGTGTGCTCCCTTCCAGTTCTTCCCTTCTTGTGTGCTCCACTCAGGTCAAGCAGAGGCGCCCAGAGGTCGTACAGGAAGGATTATTTCCTTGGTATGCCTTCCTCTTCCTCATACTCCTTCTTCTGACCTCAGCAGAGCTGCGCAGGTTTGCCTAAAGAAAGAATGTGACCTTTTGACAACAGAGTCATCCAGCAATTTGTTCTAGTTTGAAGCTATTTCCCCCAATTCCCTCTTGGTTTTTTCCTCAGCCTCTTTGCCACCAATGGGAAGGTTTGCTATGCCTGGAATGTGAAGTTTTGGTCACCACTCACTGCGATATAATTCCCAGTTCAACAACACGTACCAGAAACTTGGTTTCAGCCAGGAGTTGTGCTTTTCTCTTATGCAATGGGCTGTGCTTCAACAGAACTTCCCAAACACATTTTTTGGAGGGTTTTTAAAGTAGAAATAGCAGAGAAAGGTAAGTTTATTAAAAAGTATGCGTTGCTTCATGAAAAAGCAAGTATGCTAGCCTGAAGCAGTAGTGATGGCAGAGGTAAACATATCACCAGTTATTTAATTCACATTATAGATGTGTGTTGTGTACATTTATAAGTAAACACGTATACATACATTTTTAATTATAGAAAAATATGTGTTTACATGTTGATATATGCATATATAAGAAATCAACAGAAGTATTTGTGCAGATAAACTGATTTCTAGGTATACGCTTTGTGGTTATGGATGCAAACGTCAGACACCGCATAGTAACGCAACAGATGTGGTAAGCCACATCGTTTTGACTGCCTCACCTGCTCTTTCTGCAATAATTCACTTACACAGCATTTGTGCTCAAATTCAGTCTGGACAGCTTCACATCACTGATATTTAATACAAATACAGAGCAAAATAACCACCTGCCAAGATTTCCTTTGTTCTATTTCAGTATCGCGCAATGCCATAGAAGTCAGGCAGTACTCAATATCCAGTAACCCACTATGCATAAGTTGCTAATCAGCATTAGGATGTATCCTGAGGTCTTATTCAGAGCTGAGATCAGACATGAGTGAAAGATGCAAATTTTTTGCTTTATTTTCCCCCTAGTAATTCCCAAAATACAATGGACATTCTTTAAATGAATTATGAGTCGATTTTAATCAGAAGGAATCCCTCACAAACCAGTAATGCTTTTCAGAATGGAAGACACTTTTTCAGGTGGCAAATCTAGTAGACCTTAAAACCGTAATCTTATTATATATAAAGCTTTGATAGATACTTTAAACTAACATTTTTACTGGCCATAAACTATTATTCCCTGCCAGACTGAGATAGTTAGCTGAGCGGGGAAAATATTTGGCTCTTAGAAAGTAAGGCACATGAGAAAAAAATAGTGGGAAAATGCTATTTTTAAAAAGACTCTAAGAATTTTTCTAATAGGTTTTGTGTGAAATATGTTGCAGTCACTATGCACATGGTGCGTCAGAAAGCTTGGATTGGTGTTCCTTTGGGATGTCTTGCACAATTTGCTCTTGTTTTTTTTCCAGTACAGATCACTAAGGTTTCCCAGAAAAGCAAATTACCTCTGTTAAAAAAAGGAGGGGGGGAATTTACTGTTAAGTTTTCCTTTATTGCTAGAGCAAACGTTAATGGCTTAAGTGGTTATAATGGATGGTCAATTCAAATGAGTTAAATTCAGCAGAAAACCCAGAGCATCCAGAAAGCAGATTCATGAGCAGGAATTCGTTGGAGCACACTAGCTGTTGCTACCACCTTTTCTGTTTTTAAGCTGTAGGCCTTCCTTGCACCTGACCTGTAGGTTCCTGAGGACCTGCCCACTGCCAGGAATCGGTCTGTCCAGCCCCACCAGGCTGTAAGGTGGCATGGCATGAAGTGCAGGTATCAGACATCCAGTGCTACACAGATTGGGATCCCTTTCCTAACCTGCCCTCACCTCCCTTAACACGCGACGTGAGTATTGCTGGGTAGCGCACAGTTCTCCTTGTTCAGCTTGTAGTATCCTTCCCTGCAGGCCAACAGGGAGAAGACGATCCACCAGCTCCAGTGCAGGCAGGAGCAGCCCTGTGCCACTGGTGACTGCCCCTTTCTGGCAGCCCTTGGTCTGTGGAAGCCTCTCGTGCTCTTTGAACACAGGCTACACATTCACACTGCCTGAGCAGGAGAGCCAAGGTCCACGTTTTGGGCTCCAGTACTGCGTCTTCTCTTCCCACCTATAGTGCACGCTTCCAGGGCATTTTGATGAGAACTAAACAGCATTTGCCTTCATCAGCCTTTGAAGACAGAAGAAGGAAGAAACAGGTAGATACATATTTACATCACACTTCTTCTGGGGCTCCAGATGTCAAGGTTGCTCCCCCTCCATGCTAACTCCAGACATAACGGGTAGGTGCCTGTGAGAGACGATTCTTGGTCCTCATCATGAACAGCACTGTGCTGTTTTCAGCATTGTCACTGGTTTGCCTGGTGAAGACATCCTAGATTGAACTTACTGTGACATAAAAATGACTCAGGACAGAAACAGACACAAAAAACACCCACCTTCAAAGCCAGAGTCCTAACCAATTTCGGAAACAACTACAAAATCCTGTCGTCATCAGCTGCTTCCAATTACATCCTACATTGCCTTTCCCACCCCCGGAGTGGATTGAAACACACAAGCTATAATGTGGAAAGCATGAAGGAAGACTAAGGAGTTAATGGTTAGTTTTCTCTGGAGGAACCAGTGGTACAGAAGATGAGAACAGACCCCCCAGGAACAGCAGCTAGGGCTGGATTATGGTCCACAGGCATCTCAAAATACAAATCTTCTATTGACTGCTGTTAATTGTGCAAGGGCTTTTTCTACACAGTAGCACAGTGTCAAAAGGAAATCCTTCCAGGGGAGAGGACCTTCTTCCATCTGAGAGCTTGAGAGTTTCTGCAGGTCGGTGACTTGAATGATGTTCATTGGTGAAAACAGTCAGAAGCCAGCAGTGTTTTAGGAACCTGCCAGGAGACTCTTTGATCCCCTATGGTGCCTGGGTTCCCTCAACAATGTTTTGAGGCTTTAGCTGAACTTTAGTGTTCTGTGCGAGCAGTGACACATAAACCCCATTGCTTAGCTCGATTAGGGACACCAACAAGAGACTGAAAAAAAGAATATGCAATCAGCCAGTTGTTTATTGATGTGGCCTCCTTATCCATAATCTCCACCCACTTCTGCACCCCATCACCATGAAACAATGCCCTATTGTATCTTTTCAAAATGGGCAGTTCCTCAAGGACAGACATCTATTTCTTGAAGCACAGGGATCTGCAGTCTACAAGCAGAGGCAATTGGTCATGTTCCCATTTTATCCTATTCTAGTTTTCTTCAGTGCATTTGGTAACAGATCAGCAAGTGAATCCAAACAGTGATATTTAAATCTCTCACAACTTTCATTGTGTCTTAATCATCTAGATAAATTCTGTGCACATATTCTCCAAGTATGTTCAGTATTAACATTGAAACAGACATTCCCCCCTTCTTGCGCATTTTTTAAACAGATGTTCCAATATCCTGAAGAAAAATGAACTATAAGCCTCAAGTATGTGTATATTATAATGTACTCCAAACAGATTAGAGACAAAATGTTTTCCATCTAGCAGCTACTGCTTGTCGCGGAGGCAGAGGCAGTCACATTAAATCCTTTGTATGGCACCCACCATCATTTACCACCCTAATGCCAAGGTACCCCAAGGCAAGGCACATCCTTTACCACTTGCAGTGAAGCACTGAGGCCTCTGTCCTGCTCCTTATCTCCTAAACCAGGCAGGTGAAGCGGGTGGAGCCCCTGTCAGCCTGCTACAGCCAAAGGATGTGTCCCATAGGGGCCTGCAGACCAAAGGTCCTTGTTGGATGGTCACAGACCAATGACATGGGCTGCTGGGGGTCTTCTGCACCACACCACATGGTGTGCCATGCTTGCCATGGCAGCATCAAAACTCAGGACGTAGGTGGCTGGCTTTTTTCACCCAGTTTCAGGTGCCAACAGACTGTTCTGCAGAAGTTTAGTCATTGTCCCAAACACCTTTAAACTGGATTTGGCTCTTAAGTAATGCCTGTCATCTAGGAGGTGAATTTACTGGATCAGGGTTTGGCAGCAGTGTTGTTCCCATCCTCCCCAGAGAAGGTAACACTGAGGGATCTCCCAAGCCCCTCAGACACTAGCAACATTGCTTCCCTTCCTCACATAAACGTAGTCCAAGCCAGAAGTTGTCAGAGGATAATGCCATCTGTATGAACTGTGGGAACACCTTACTCTTTGGACTTAACGAGCAAAACAAGACCAGAGATGACTGCAGAGTATATGATTTTGAGTTTTCCCTTGGATAACATGACAGGGTGTCCTGCGCTTTCAACAGAGTACTTAGAAAATAACCTAATCCTTTTACGCAGGAAGCATTGTGGAATTGTTGGAGATAAGAACATACAACAAAGTAAAGGAACAGAACTTTGCATCTTACATCATAGCCAGGACAATTTGGGTCCAAATAGCGTCAATGTTCTTACACCTTCATGTGCAGGTGACTTACGAAGATACCTTATGAAACAGAAACTTTTTTGTCCCTTTCAACAGGTCATTATAGAGACAGGCCATTCTTGATTTTTCATAGGTGGATCACCCTGGCTGGGGACTAATCAAGCTGAAGGTGCTTTGTGGGAGCAGCACAAGTCTGGAGCCAGCGCAGCCTCCTTCACTCTGGGCTGCCCCGTCCTTGTGCCCATGGATAGTTATGTCCCCAGCCTCTGTTTCCTGTACCGCATCTTCAAACGACTTGTATCAGTTCTGTCCGATTTCAGGCTTTGCTTTTTGGTGGGTTAATTTCCCCTTTTCCCTTCCTGTTGATCTCACAAGTGAGAGGTGTGTGGTAGGTAGAGCACCCCCCTGTGCAGGGTCTGCTCTGCAGCAGCCTGCCTGCTGCCCAGCAGAGGCACAAGGGCAGCCAACTGGTAATAACCAAGTGCCATCAGGGAAGATGCAGGGAGCCTGGCAATCACCCATCAGGTCTTTATTAGGTAGGTGCTGTTCTCGCCAAGCAGAGGAAAATTATATTCAAGCATAAAACTGTATGATTTTTTCTGCCCATAAAACAAGTTGCATACAGTTCAATGCAAAAAATTGCAGGCAAAAATTTTTAATCACGGAATATTTTCCAAGTAAAAATTCCTTCTTCTGTCAATTTTGTAGCTTTTTCTCTCACAGACATTTGGCTTTTGGCCTTCTCCAGCACTGACTGGTGCTAGCTTCACTCTGGATCGTGAAGTCAAGAGGGGAAAGTGCTTAAATGCACATGTAATTAGGAAAACAGCCAGCAACATCTCTAGCAGAAAATCTCAGATTTTTCCTAAGGGCTGTATTCTGTCCAAGATCATGATTTACCTGTACCCGTAATTTCACAGGGAAAACTTTCAAGGGGCATGTCAGAAAAAGCTGCTCTTTGGCCTAAAAAGAAGTGTCCAAACCTTCTTCGCATACTTTCTGGCAAAAGGTAGCCCTCTCTGGAAACCTATCTTATGACATGTCCTGACATACATGCTTTTCTTCCTTTCCATGAAGTTTTGCCAAGACTCCAGATGAATTCCTAGCACAAAAGATAAGAAGACATTGTCACATTCATGGGGGACAAAGAGACTTCACTGGTCCTCCACTTTAGCAACGCTTCCACAGAAAGGGGCAAGACCAAGTTACAGTAAGCCAGGCCCTGGTAAGGAGACCACAGCCTGACTACACCTGCTGGAAAGCCTGACCAGTGTGTGCTCCCCTTCTGAGAAGTCAGAGCACAGCGACATGAGTTGCTGGGCCTGGTCATGTCCATCAGGCTCCATATACTGAAGCAAGATACCACCGGTGACCGTTTTGGTCATTTGCAAACCAAAGCCCAGCCTTGGTCATGACCCCAGACATTGTCCATCTGTCCTCTGTCATGGGAGTAGTTAGTCTGCTCCAGTCAGGTCAAGAAAAAGGCCGAGGCGCTGGCAGGTAGAGAGGGTGCCCTCTTGCTGAGCTTTGTACTGTGCTTCAGGCAAGGTCCAAACCAACATTTTTGCATTTTGCTCTTTTCCTGGCGGAGAGCAAGGCGAGAGCAATATTTTATGTGTCTAGTTTCAAAGCAGCAATCTAGTATCCACAATGGGACATATCCTGAACTAAGTCCTTCCACATGTTTGACTCCCAAATGCTACTCTAGGACTTGATAAAATCTAAAATTAAATAATGTCACCTACCACGATCCTGCTCTCATCCCAAGTAGGTATGGACCTTGCTGTAATGTCTTGTCCCATCTGACCCTGCAAACACAGCACCAACAGTGTGTTTCGGGACATCTTCATCTGCTTGGGCACAACCACTAGAAGGAAGGACTTGTATTGTGATATAAAGGTAGCAGCTCTACCCTGGCCAAGCAAAAGCATCTGGTGATTCCCCAACACCTCCAGGAGAAGGGTGGGGGACTGGGCTTGTACAAGTTCAACACTTTCAGGTGTATCACAGTGTGGGAATCCTTGTTTCATGGCACTAGATGAGTCGGCCGTCTTTTGCAAGCTTATCAGTTTAAATCACTATTTTCCGGCATCTCAGCAGGGTTTGCTCAATATGAAAACAGACTACACAGGGTATTAACTCGTCTGTCCTGGAGCTGCTCCAGCAAAATACAGAATTGCCAGTGTGTGAGAAAAATTCCAACCGGGAATACCGCTCTTTGGAAAATTACTATATCGAGTGTTAGTCTATTGGATTTTTTGTAATGAATGGGCTTGAGCTCAATACCAAGCTGCCAGCAGCACATTTGTTTGCAAAGATCAGACCCTTCAAGAAAACATTTTAGGACACATCATTGAAATTTAGACTGCATTCTGTAACCTTCACGAGGGAACATTGCTCGGCCCATCCTTACTAACTCATAACTCAGAAGCAAGTTTCCCCATGGGTTCACCAATGTTTTCACACTTACTGAATGAACCTAGGCTGATGGGCAGATTTTCATAAAAATAAAGGAAGCATCTAATTTTTCACATAAAATTAGAGAGTGAAAGCTGTGGCCTCAGGCCCAAGATCAAGTCACCACCATTGTGTGTTGTGGACCAGGACAGTGTGTTATCAGTTAAACTGATACCTTTGGCCAACGGTACATGCAAAGTCATCTGATTGAATTCTATTTCTTTGTGAGCTAAGGTCAGATAATCAAAATACCTTGTATTTGTCAAAGGCTGAAAGTACACTCATGGGCAGTTACTTTCAATGACTTGCAGTAACTTATTATGGCACTGTCGAGTGGTATTGCATCTGAGCTTTGAGTTTGCTTTGAGATTTCCAAATGTTTCAGCTGCTTGCAATGGACCAAATCACATACCACGAAAAGAGAAAAAGTATTTAGATAATTTCACCAACAAAGAGGTCCATATGGGCCTATCAACTCATCCATGCATTTGAAGCCATGCTTTTTTACAGAGTAACAACAATTAATTAAGATTTCGGTACTTCGCATTTGAAGTTTTAATGCATTATTGTTGATTGCATTAACCAAAGAAAACTGTTTTGGTTAATAATTGCATATTTCGTTCGTAGAGTCACTGAGAGTCCTTCCCAATCCCTGACCTGTTGTACCAGAACTGCTCCAAGGGACATGCAACATGCTGTGTGGCTGCAGATGAGCCGTGGTGTTCTCAACCAACTCACAGTATGGTTGTCTCCAACCTCAAGCGTTGCATTGCTGCCAAGAAGCAAACGTGAACCCCAAGCCCCACAGCTCACAGCCCTGAATTAAGAGATGAGCATGTTTCCATCTTCAGTCTGCTTTTGCAGTGCTGTGTAATCACACCCACACGCACTCATCTGCTCCTGGTTACGTGACCACACTGCCATTTAAAAGTTTCCTCCTCCCAGGCCACAGCGCTGGGCCAGCCGAAGTAGGGATGTTGGCAGTCTGAACAGCATGGGGACCAGCTGGGGAGGGAAACATGTGCATGGACAGCATTAGCAGCTCCTGTCTGGCGAGCCCTGCCTGACTCTAGCCCTTGTGGACAGCCAGGGACAACGCACGCTGGCCCCAGGGGCTTCACTGACATCAGGGCCCGAGCTCACCCATGCATCCTTCATGTCTCTCGTGTTTTTTCCTTTCCCTTCCAATTTCCAATACACATGAGGAACAAATGTGCCCTGGGCAGCAAGCTTCTGGGAGCTTGCTGCCCTACTCTGATGGTGGAAAGCATGCAGGTTTTGGCACCTTGCCTAGCAACAGACCCTCAGCAAATAATATACCTCCGTTTCCCCCAAGACAGCCCAATCACTTGTTTCTTACTGTCTTTTTATTTTTTCCCCAGGGCATTTCAAAATAAATAAAAAGACAGGTGCCAGAGTCTATTTCCTCTTGCCTCTTAATCATTTCACATTTATCATAACACAGACCAGTGCTTTATTACATGGGTTCCTATTTCCTCATACGGGCATCCCATATCTGAACCTCGAACTCTCTGCCTAGACAAACAACTCCGTGGCAAAATCAGAAAAGGTTTCCCTTTGCTATTTCAAATCCATTGAACAAACACCAACAGCTTCATCTGTCCCAAAGGAATAAAATGAATTTAATATCTCCCAGGATAAAAGGCTGTTGTTCAAAGGGTTCTCCCCCCTGCCAGCCCTGAGCCAGTAAAACCTGAGCTGGCCCAAGTACTCCCTAAAGTAGTATAAGGTAAAGGTCTTTGGGCAACCAGGAGCAGAAAAAGCTCAGAAAAGGCCATTGTTTCCCCTCAAGGGAAAGACCCAGGCTGAAGATCCTCCTTTCAAAAGGCAGGAGTCTCCCACACACCAAGGTTCACTTCCCAAAAATATATGGCTGGTCTTCAGGTTTGCTCTGCACAGCAGCAGCTGTGCCTTGTGCTGGGCTGATCTAGCAAGTGCTGCTATTGCTTGGTCAGAAGAGCATCTCCCAGACCCTGCCATTCATTGCATGACCACCCAGCAAGGAGGCCTGACCCTGCTGCTGTTTGCTGGTGGTGGCATTGGCTGCAGATGCCCTGGCACTGCTTGCACAGCACTGGGGCATCCACAGCCAGTGCCACTGCTGTGGAAAATTGGGAGTCCCATGAACCCCGCGGCATGCTCTCACCCTGGAATTCCCCCGCCCTTGCTCAAGCTACTTCCACTTCATTATCTGTAAGAAGTGTCTCCCGGTTCCTTCCATGCCGGAGGAGAAAGGGATTTCCCCACATGCCAGTCTGCTCGATCTAAGACCACACCGTGAGACATCTTACTATGACATGTGATGAAGGTATTTCCAAGTGAGGGGGAAAAGGACGTATCTTCGGGCAGAGGAGGTAGCTCTGCAATGCTGTGACTACCAACACGTCTATCCAAAATTTCACGTGTGATATGGAAAAACTCACACTGTCATGTAGGGAACCAATCCTGCCTCTTCAGTGGCCTTCTGCCTTCTTGTTTGCACTGAAAGCCTTCAGTATAAGACACTGATGGACGATCACTTCGCTAGAGCATTTATCCGATGAGCTTCAGCCTCTCCACTAGCAAAAGCTGCTATTTCAAGGCTGAGAGTTTGATCAATTTGCCTAAGCACAGGTGGACAGTGCTATTTCCAGCTGCCTACAGTATCTAAGGCACCTGCACAGGGACAATCATACTGGAGAGGCAGCCAGAGGCCATGCCAGGCACCCGAGGGTGCCTTGGATGGCACTAGATGTTTGGGTTTAGGCAACTGAATCAGGTCTACAGTGTGTACACAGCAGGCACCTTGCCTAGAGCAAGAGTTGCAGCCTCATGCTCAAGTCAGTGCAGCCTCCATTCAGTAAACTGAACCAGAGACATCCTCATGCTTTGGAAGGATGATAAAGTGCATTTTGGGGTGTGCCAATTTGGGGTGGGTCATGTCAGTGTGGCAGGAAGAGCTGCACCTCCAAGAGCTTCCATTTGAAGGAGCGCAGTGTGAAAGCTTGGCTTACATGGAGCACCAAAAAATACAGGGGCAAGATGCCGGGCTTGGAGCTGTAGGCTAATGCAACAGCCTCCACTTCAGTTTCTCTCACTAGTGGGTTTACTTCAAAGATGTTGATGCTATTTTTGAGTGTTGCCTTATATTTATTTCTCCTTGTTATCTGTGCAGTGAGTTAAAAAATGCCATATGCCTGTTTTTATATTCTTTGGGCTTCACCCCCACGCACACCCCATACACACACAGAGTTTCCAGTTGACTAAGGAATGCTAAACATTTATCTGTGGCTCAGCACAGCCACTGGTATACCAATGCATACATCCAGTGTGGGTGTACTGAGAGATATAGATGCCATATGGAAACCACATCTGACACATACAGCTTGGGACAAATGGGAGAGAAATCTGTGCCACTCACGCTCACCATGCAAGGAATATTTTCTGAAAATCATTGTTTGCTTTGGCTTTATATCTCTCTGACACACCAAAGCAGAGGGAGAGATGGGGCTTGACTGTGGCATGGAGGGAGAATGGGTCGCCCTCCGCTTCCTCCCCTCCCCCACATTTGGGAACGGGCAGGACCCCGCCTAAGGAGGCAGTGGCGCTACGCCCACCCACCGACTGGCAGCTCCACGGCATTCCCATGATTGCCAGGAAAGAGCTGGCTGCCATCCTGCCTCCCAGAGCTCCCTCCCTTCAGGGGACAATATACACTTCACCTTCTAAAAACTGGATTCCCAGATACTTTATACAGCCAAATGATAACTGATAGGCAAAGAAGAGAAATCAAGCAGGGCAAGGAGTTTAAGGTGGGTTGAGGAAAAGATAAGTTAGAAAGAGGATTTAATTATACAGATGCTATGGTGATTAGGGTCATCCGAGTAGGTAGATGGATTTGCAAATCCAGGAAGTTTTGCTCCAGTGGCAATGAATTCTTCCCCCTCCGTCCTGCCTCCACTCAGAGCTGGTCTAGACAGCACAGCACTCTGAGCGCCTAGAGGTAGCCGACCTTGGCAGTCCCCCTGCTGCTAATGACAAGCGGGGTTGTACCAGCGCTGATGCAACTTGTTCGGATGTTCAGGGCAGGCTCAGCCCCCAGCAGCGTTCAGGCGGTCTGGAGGGAGGCTGCTTTTCCAGGGGTGGGGAGGAGGAGAGCCGTGATTTATGAAGGAGGCTGGCACCGATCCACAGAGAGCTTTGCAAGTGGGAGGCTCCATCACCCACTCTCTATGCAAAGAGACTCGTACCACCATCAGTGGAAGCCTGGCTGAACAAAGACCCAAGGGCTGGGCTGGTGGAGGGAACATGTTTTTCTGTAGTGTGAAATGAATGCAGAGCCGAAAAAGTTGGTTTCGGGTGGAGCCGGGGTGGTCGTGCCTCCCAGTGGCTGTGGGAGATGCAGGCAGCAGCGCTCCCCTCAAGCCCCACAAGACCACAGCTGCAACACGGAGAACTGAGCTGGGCAAATTCACTTGTTTAACCCCTAAAATGAAGCTTCTAGCTGACTGTGGTTGCTCATAAATCTTCTCAGATGGAGTGAATAATGAGAAAATGTCACAGGTTTTTTGCCTCCCCAGCATCAAAGCTGTCTCCAGTACTTAGAAACTGCTGGGGGTGGGGGGTAGGGGGGATGGTGGTAGTTGTTGGCATTTCCCAGACAAACATTTCCCGCAGCAAACATTATTCTTTGTCAGTCCAATCCAACCTGAAAACCTGAACATCAGCACAGTCCTAGAGAGGGGACTAGTTCATGTCCATCTAAAGGGGATGGAGAGGAGGAAAAGGCCAGGAGGCAGAAACAGGCCAGGTTACTAACACATGGAGGGGAACTAAAAGCGTTTTGCAAAACAAGAGCCAAGGAACGTGCCTGCTCTCCTTCTCCTTCAAGCAACTGCACAGCAAGGTGCTGACTGTAAAAACAAAACAACATTACAATGCAGAGGCAGGAAAAAACCAAATCCCAATCACACAGAGGCAGAGAAGGAAAAAAATTAATCAAGTAATGCCAAACCTAATAATAACATAGTCCTCCCCATCAGCCTCCCCGAAAGAGAGGAAAGGAAAACAAAGGCTCTGAAACACTAAACACAGGAATTAATGGAAAATATCAAACAAATGTAAGAATAACAAGGAGTGCAAGACTGCACACTGGCCTCCACTTCCCTTTCCCCCCTTATGCATACAGGGACAGAGAGGGAAAGCAAGCACCGTTCCCCAGACATGGTATTTCTAGAGTTGGTAGATTGGAAAATTATTTGTAAGCCATTTGAACCAAGACAGCTAAATTCTACTCTTCTGAATGGTCTCAACTCAGTGTAGTCATTCTACTGAATTGGGCACGAGGTCAATGCGATTGTATTTGAACCATCCTCTGAACCCCTACACTGAATTGGACTTCGCAGTGTATGCAACCCCCTACCCGAGAGGTGATTGCTTCGAGAGACAGGGTTCTTACTGAAAAATAAAAGGCTTGGGCCATCCTGGAGAGAAGCATCCTGGCCTGCATTGCTGATGCCAGGGTTCCTACACCCTCAGTTTGCATGCCGTACCAGCTAAGGTCAGGAGTGAAAGAGAGAGCAAGCCAGCCTGGCAATCTGTACCCAGAAGTGGCTGTGGGAAGAAGTACAGGATTGTTCTGGGATTTTGGTTGTTTTATGGTGGACAAGCAGCAGCTCGAGACAGACAATGATGGAGAAGGAAGCCAGGTGAGCGGACCTGCATGCCTGGACCTCAAGTGCTCCCAGGGAAAAGCCTGATGTGGCGCATGTTCCCCCCTGCTCCTGAATGGCATCCTCCAGCCAGGCGTGGGGACAGGAACCCGCCACCTTCTGCAAAGACGGTCTGTTGGGGCTGCCACATGTCATCCCACCCGGCATGGTGCCCAGGCTCAGGGCAATATTTTGCTGTGTTTTTGGCACCGGTCCTGACTGAGGGATGGGATTCATTTCACCTAACTCTAAATGTCCACAGAGGAGACGTTTCCAGCTGAAATAGTCACCTGAGGGCTGCCCTTGGTATGCACTGCAGAGAAACAAGCCTTTCTAAGGTGAGATACACCTCACCTTAAAGGAGGTGTCTAAAATAGGTCAAGTGTGTCAATCCTAACAAGTACAATTGCTCTCCATTGCCTGTTAAGAGAGCGTAGGTTTCTAGTTCAGGTGAAGGTCTATAGTTATATGAGATTAATTCCATCCCTGGTGACCTTTGGTGCTTCTCCACTTCAGTTTCATCTTCAGGACAGCAATAATGATACCTACCCTGCTCTGATACATCTTCTCCAAGTACAATGCTATATAAATACGGAGTTTTGATTATTAATATTATTGTCCTTTAAGAAAACAGTAAAAGTGTCTCCCACTTCATGGTGGTGGTGGTGGGGTATGTGTGTGTTTGTTTTAGCTGCATTTATTTTAGCTCCTTAATTTCCTGTGTACATATTCAGGGAATGTATTTATTTATATTGAATTTATTTTCATGGATCAAACGAATTGAGAGAGAGAAAGCACACTCCCCTCAAGCAAAGAGACACACAGCTCATATTTGCCTTCCCTTCTAGCTCCCAAACCTTTTTCCAACCTCAGCCACCATAACTTAGCTTTTTTGAGGCGTGCGGTGATTCAGCCTAAATCTCCGCTTTCCTCTTCAATCCCTTCCCACTGTCTATCCAGCTCACCCAACCCAAATTTCCCCACCCAGCCCTCTCACCCAGCTCTCCCAAAGCTTGCCTCTGCTCCCTCATTGCAAGACCATTGAGACTGCAAGAGAAGTAAAATCGCTACACCCAGCGTCCGTGTTTGGACATGGCTGTGGCATGGGAGGCAGCAGTCAGACTGTGGGGGAATCCCCATTCATCCAGTCGCTCCCCTCAGCATGACCATATAGAAAGGAGCAAAGCCTTTATGGATATAAGTCACAAAGCCTCGCTGAGCCAGCTATTTGTAAAGGGATGAGAGTTGTGCAATCACCAGCAGATTTCCACACAGATACAAAGGTACATCCCTAATGCAAGACCATCATCCTGCCAAATTTTGAATCTATGTCACAGTGTGGGGGAGGCGAAAGTTCTCAGAGAAAAGGCAACAGAGCTTTTTAATATTGATGAAATAATATTTATTTCTCCAGTGTTCCTCATGGAAATGGATGAGTCTGGATGGGTTTTTTTCATTCCTCACCTCCCTCCACATCAAGGTAAAACATTTGAGGCAGGTGAAGAAATTCTACATGGCTATGAGAACCGTCTCCAGCAACTTCTGTAATAGTGGGGCTGTTCACACTGCTGTTCACAACTAATAAAACACAACATAGCATCGATTACTCACAAACTTCATTCAGCTTCAAAGTTCAGATGATGGCTTCTAAAGTGTTTTACCCTTACTTCCCAATAGACAAATTCTGCTCTCACAATGAGATGGACTTTACAGCCAACTATGCCAAATCTTACATAAACAAGGTAAAAAAATTGCCCACACTGGGTCTTCATCTGATTTTTTCTTGGCCCCGATTCAGTACATGTGAGTAAGCTGAAACACTGAGTCCACACAACCCACATTTTGGGGAAGTTCAGCTCAGTACTCGCACACAGTGGCTTGCAACATGCCTTTTTCACAGAAGCCACAGTAATGTTCCTAAAACTTGTTAAGAGTGCAAAGATGACATGAAGAAAAAGGCTTTGAAAAGCTAGCAAAATAGATACACTTTTAAGGACCACTTATTGTATGTGAGCATGTGAACCTGCCCCCTGTGTTTTGACACTCAACCCTGGTCCACTTTCTGTTCACTTCCCACGCTTATGAAACACTACCCTCAGTGTCATATTGGCCATTTTTCTCACACAGCATCACAAGGTCAGTCACTAAGTTTCTCCAAAGCAAGGTCATCTTTGTCTGCACATTTCTGGGAGCCCAACCTATACCAAAAGTTGGGAATCTACGGTTTCCCCACACAACCTCCTGCAATATTTCACTATCCCCACTGGTGATCTAACCTCAACATTCCTTGCCACTGTTTAAACCCAACCTATCTTCCCCACCACAGACATGGAAAACAGATGGCTTCCTTCCATTATGCATCAGTCTTACAGATATCCAAAGGCTATTATCATCCCTTCAACTCTCCAATACTCTTTTCTTTCACTTAAATCATGCCTGCCATTCAAATTTTCTTCACAGCACAGGATTTCTAGACCATTGACCACTGGTTTGGCTTTTTTCTGAATTTCCTTCCACAGGTCTACTTTTGTTTTGAAACCCAGTCTCCAAAACCAGGTATATGTCATACCTGAGAATCCACTAGCAGTGGGCAGGATGGACAACTGATAGAGCATGTCAGACCAGACTTCTCCATGCATTCATGGAGTGAAATCATGTCTAGTTCATAGGATGTGCCTTGACGTGAGGTCTGGGTTGTTACCATGACCCTTACATCTCTGTCAAGGCTGTATGGCAGAAATTGAGTTATAGTATTGACTGAGGCACTTAGCCTAGCCTGCCTGGGTGGTGAGGGAAACAAGACATACCATTCAGGAGGGAATGAAGAAGGGTGGGCACCCTGGACCAGTGTCGGAAGGAGCTGGCTAAAGAGGCCCCAAGGTATGACTTGTGATTAAATAGTCAGAGGACGTTAGGTTTTGGTTCATGGCATGCAGAATGAGTGCCTTGCAGAGAGGATACCCGCCAGACCTCCCCCGGGGAGCTGGAAATCCCCACCCAATGGCACCAGTCAGGCTCCTGCATCCGGACCACAAACCGTAGAAGGGCAGCTTGCCAAGTGGTTCGTTCAGGGCGTCCGCGTACTTGGCGTGGCTGCGCTTACCGGTTTTCAGTGTGCTTTGAGCCTTTCCTCACATCATCCTCTTCTCAAACCACAAGGCCTGGCATATCTCTGCTTCTGCTTATATAATGCTCCCAAATTGGCTTTCACATTCTCTCCGAACCGCACACAAAAACCTTTTGCCTTAGAGCAAAACACTCTTCTCAAGCAAGGAGGAACCAGAGCAGGCGCTGAGGTTAGACGACCGGACTCCCGCTGCTCAGGGACGGGCAGCCCCACACCGCAGCATCCCCTGGGAGCAGGGGTTTAGCGAGGTCCCCAAAACACCTGCTGCTCCCCCAAATTCCCCCGCCTCAACCTCAGCATGCATATAAATTGTTGCAACTATGTCAGAAGACCAGGAATGCATCATGGAAACACTTCCCCTGTAACCGTAGCTGGGTGTAACGTTTTTCAAGCGCTAAGCGCTTATGTTTGTGCAACAGCGCTTCCGTACACCGTGTTCCACCTGGATCGCGGGAAGAGGAGTTCACCGTGACCCCGTCACAGCATCATATTTAGGCACAGTCACACTCTCCTGCCATGAAGGAGGTGAGGGAGGGAGCGGGGAGCTGAAAACTCCCGTTTAGTGCCAGCTGAAGCAGTGAGTTGAAGTGACAAAATTCAGGTTTCCACCCACTTCCTTCTAAATTTGACATTTCGTTGCTATCATTTTCCACAATTTATCTCAGGAACATGCACTTTTAGGAATAGCAGTGTGAATCTAGCCCATAAAACTCAAATTAAAGAAATCAAGTCATTGTACTGATAAATGTGCCAAACAACAACACAAGCAGTTCAGAAAGGACATCAGTAAGGGGACTTGGGCTACCAGGACACTGCAGAGGTGGGACTGACGAAGGGATCAGATTGCCAACAAAAACACTCAGACACACCTCAAATTTCTTCGTTCAAGGGGGAATCTGGTATTAATCCAATAAATAAGGGATCAACTCTACTTAAGTAAGGGATAGATACACCTCTGTTTAATCTCCACTTAAACAGCGATAGACAATGCTTTTATTAGATCAACTGTCTCTTAAGTGTAACTACTTCATGGCACGTGGCAAAACAAATGGAGCAGAGACCAGGCAGCAAACTAGGCTGAGCGCTTACCTACCATTTGTCAATATCATGAGACTCATGGACGGTTTTTAAACAGCAAGGAGTTAACGAAACTAATCAAAATGCTACACAGATGGAGTGACCTGCATCTGGGTGTTGTGTTGGGGTTTGGGGCCAGGACATGCGCTGCGGAAGAGCTGCAATGGGGTCCTGGGAGAGCTATGGAGAGGTTTCCGTCAGTCCCTGGTAGAGATGCTTCTAGCTGTGAAACAGCTCAGTGCTCCATGGGAGGAAACGAGGCCCAGGGATGGACCCTACAGACTGAGTATCGGAGAATTTAAGCAAGGATGGAGAGACCCAGGCAGCCTTCACTGTTCCAGTTAATCATTCCGTGAAAGGTGGAACAGCCTGAACATGAGAAATTGGAAAGAAACCATCCCAAAATTCTCAACAGCCTGGTAACTGGAGGAACATTCAGGTCCCATGAGAAAGCAGAGGGAACAATAACCACAGCTACAAGAGGAAGAGTGGCACATTGCTCCTCCCATCATTTTGTGCGCCTCGCAAGGGAAAGTTTTCCATCGCATCTGTTCCACTAATTTGCAGAATATTGGTGTCAGCTCAAAACTGCATTTCTCAATTGTTAAATTATTGGCCAGGAAGAAAATGGGGAGGCAAAGGGAGAGGTAATGTCCAGTCCTCACCTGCAGCTCTTGGAAACAGATGGAGCTGAAGATGACTTCAGAGAACAGAATCAGGCTCCTCTCCTGCTGCCGGGGATCTCAGGGAGGTGGAGGCATCATAGCAGTGTGACAGCAAAGATGAGAGCTTGTGGTCCCCCTGCTCTGCTGCAGCTCCAGCTGCAAAGGTGGGCAATGCTGGTCCAGCAGACCCCAGAGGTGACAGACACATCTGCCAGGGCTCCATCAATGCTACCAGTTCCCATCCTTGACAGAAGGAATAGCTTGGAGGTTTGTCCTCCACTTGGCACTTATCCTGCCTCCAATGAAGTAAGATGTTTTTTAAGATAAATATGTTGCCCCAGTTGAGAAAAAAACATCATAATTGGAGTTTGTTACAAGCTCATAGATTTTGCCAAACAAAGCCTAAGCAAAGATCGCAAGATTTTTTGGAGCAGAAATCAGAATTTGCTGTTTGTCTAAATAATGCCCCATGCAGTGGGATCCCAACCTATCTGGGTCCTCCAGATGCTCTGAAAATAAAATAGGTTACTTAAAATATTAATATATTTCAATAAAGCTACTACTGTTACTGATTATACTGCTATTATATCAATACCCCTACTGGTTATTAGTCCTAAAAATTGTAAGATTAAAGTAATAATAAGCCCAACAGAACTGAAACTGACTTTTTAAAATGGAGATTCCTGAAATCTCTTGCATTTTGAGCTGAAATTCAAGAAACAGTCCCATCATCTCTATCTACTGAACAAATCAATGTTAGCCTGTGAAGGAGCGGTTCATTTGCTAACGGGCCACCAGAAAGGCTAACAAAAGTTACTATGTTTGTAATAGTGCCAAAGGACAGTATCTGGATAGACAGCTTTAAGCCTATCCTAATACTAGCTTTTTTCCTAAAAATAAATCAAAACTGTCTCCTTCAGTAACTAAAAATAGGTGCTCTCAAGGGTTTAAAAATCTAGTATTGACCTAGACAGTCCAAATGCAAGAAAAAGTCAACACTGAGAGGGGCCCAAAGGAAAACCTCAGACCTGACCAAGTCTGGTTCATATAGATGTCCCATATAAGAGAGAGGTGATCTCTGAGCTCCCTTTGTCCTGGGGACTTTCTCAGCCCTGTAAATGGTGATGTGTAGGTTGCACCTATATAACAGTGAACTTTCCCAGGCACAGAAACTCTAGTACCTACACCACAAGGATGGCTCCTGGCATGCTTTCAGCTCGTAGCCACCAGCCCCCAGGACTGGCTCAAGAGGTCTGTGTTGTGGAGGACCCCAAGTAGGAGAGAAGAGGGCTGCTCCTGGGGGTGGCCTTGCATGGCAGGCACCTGTGTGTCCCACCCCTGTCTGCCACTGTAGAAATGATGTCCATGATGTGAAGACCTGCTCAGACCTTCCTATCATTTGCAGCATCGATGCTCGCTTCATCTTCCGGCTGTCTCCTGTTGTTGTTGTTGTTGACGTTGCTGCTTCTTTGGAGGAGCGCAGGAGATGTCGCCACCCATGTATGAAAACAAAACTCACTTTATGTTACATCAGTAGCCTATTGACATGCAACAGCATAGTAAGCTTTCTTCCTGATAAATAAAAATGATTAGCCTAACCGGGTTGTTGTATATTCATCATTCTTGATACCTGGCAAACATTCTGGTTGTCAAGCCGGTAATATCTGATACATCTGCCCTGTTGTTTATCTCTCAGGCTACACTAACTCCAGCACTCTGCCCTTGTCTTCATTCTTTGCCCACTCTCTCAAAAGGCCTGACTGAAAACTACGGCCATATTTCCATATTTTTAAGTATGTTTTTAAGCTGCGCTAATAGTGGACTTTTGAAAGCTTATAAAAGCTGCAGCTCATACTTAGTACCGTTATTAATTCCCACCATTTACTACCTGCTAATATAATAAACACTTGCTTAGGGCTATATTCAGACTACCTAAAATAGCATCTAGCACTCCAGCTTCAGAGCCAAAGCTCAGGGGAGGAGAAGAAGTTTAGGTTGGCTCCCCACAAAGCCTTTGGAGATAAATAGTCCCAGTGTCCCCATTAGGCACTTTATAAGTACCAGTTAGAAAACACAGTCCCTACATCTCAATTGCCTGGATAAAAAGACAACTCTGCAGCCCTGGATAGCAAAAGCAGCTTGTTCAAGTCTCAGCTCCCTTAAATTTACAGTTTTTAACTGGTGTTTAAGCTAAGCTCATGTAAGGCTCTTTAAAAGGCAGACAGGATACTGCTTGAAGGGCCACATTCAGATAAAGTGGGATTTTAGCTAAGTTTGTATCTGGAATCAATAAAGACTGACAGGCACTTACAAAACCTTTTCAGAGCAATTTAGAGAGCTTACTCAAGGTGCTGAGTGCCATCTTGCTTCTTTATTGGCATAGATTCAGACAGTAAACGGTTCTCACATGATCATGACCATTTCTGATTAATTAAACTATCTCCTGTAGATCTAAAAATAAATGAAAGGTGCCTCTGATCCCAGTTTTCAGCTTTTGCAGTCAACAAAGACAAAATTGTGGTTGTTCACCCTTCCAGCAAGACCTAATGAATTTTCTTTTTTGAAATATCAAAAACAAGAACAGCAACTGAATTATCAATCTTAAAAGAATACTGTTTTATACTCAAATTACTTTAGTAACAACTGGAAAGAAGACATGTAAAAATAGAGAAGATCTTCAGTGCTGGGACTTGGCACTGGGTCTCAGCCTACCAAAATAGATGCAATGCCATAGGCCTTATCCTGGGATCATTAGTTGTCCCAGCTCTTCCCTCAAAAATTGCCACAAGGTATAATGTGACCCCCAACCTAGACACGGAAAGAGAGAGACAGAGGTGAAAGCTGACCTTTCCAGGTGACGAGCAGACAACCAGCTGTGCCAGTCCAAAAGCAGCAGGGCCGCAGGGGAGGCAGGAATAGGGTCGACAGGGTTGTGGGGTCAAGTGGGGAGAGATGACCCCCGCCTTCTCCCCACAGAGGGAGGCTCTGGGTAGCGGGGCGGGAGGAATAGAATTCTAATTGGCTGGGCTTTTTCATTTCAAAAGTAGCAACTCCAATGCTACGTGATGCTTCACTGACCGTATACCCCCTGCCTCCGACGTGGCTGGTTTCTGCAAGAACAAAACACACAGACGTGCATCCCTTTGGCTGAGCTCATGTCATGTAGCCATTCTGCATGAACTCCACGCTGTACCAGGATCCTGGGCCTTTGCTTATAGCTTGCCCAGATGGGTACAGATCACAAGGAATCCAGGGAATCTGAGTAGCATTGGAACCCGTGCTTGACAAGAAACTTGCCCTTGAGCAAAGCGGGGGATGGATTTTTTCCCTCACCTATTGTTTTCTGCACTTCAAAAAGTCCTGCCCTTTCCTTTGCAAGGCTTTATCAAATGTTCCCATGTCTTGATGACTGGAATGAGCACAGTTGAGAGACAGAAATTGTGTGTAGAAAAATAGGAAGGACAAGTGGAAGCCAGAGAATGACAAAAAAGCCTGAGACTGGAGAAAGAGATGGGGAGAGCCCCTCACTTCCCACAACTAACTGTTAAATGGAAGGCTGAGGGAAAGGCAATGGACAACTTGACAAGGAGCCATGTCGCATGTGAGAGCTGGGCCTAACTGAGCAGATTAACACTGGGCAAAACACTGACAGTAGACAAGCAGCCCCAGAAGGAGACCAGCCTGTGGAGCTATCTGGAGAGATCACCAGGAGCACAGGTGAAAATAGGGAATGACGAAAGGGAAGAACTCAGCAGCAAAGAGAAACTGGTGACAAAGTGAAAGTGCTACAGTGCCAAGCAGGACTGACTGGTTCTGGTCAAAACCAACTGGGGAGTTTGCAGTGGGAAGCCATTGGAAGACCTGCTGCATGAGGAAACTGGAACTTGAGATAGCAGAGCTGAAGATGAGAGAATGAAGTTGGCTGGACATGGAAAAAAGGATTGGAACAGGCAGCCAGATTTGGCACAGGATAAGGCAGGAGGATGTGTTGATCCTGTCCACTGAAATAAGCAGTGCTTCTGATCCCACCGCCAGGAAGTTAAAACTGTGCCAGGAGATAGACACAGGAAATTATGATTAAGTTAAAACATCCAGAAAGAACCTTCACTCTTGGTCTAACTTGGAAGAGCTGAATTTTGCAGCCTCGGAGTTCTTGTCACATGCTTTGTGTGCATGTACATTTGTACTGTACGGCACAGGATGGGTTCAGTTTATTCTATGCCAGAAGCCAAGAGTGCGAAACCAGGGCTTTCCTCCTTTGTGATTTACTGCTTCTGACTCTTCAGCTGAAAAGTTCATTGGCCTGTCTTGTTTGTGCTCCATATTACAGTACTTAATCTCACGTCTGATCAGTTGTTAGACAAGGCTCGTCAGGGCTGTCTCATCTCCATTACCTGTCCCCCATCCTAGTTTTTCAAGCTTACTGCTCCACCAGTTTCTCCTTTCTGTGGGAGGAGACCTTACATCACCTCTAGAGGACTGGCTTATTTTTACCTACACTGAATTCAATTGTGCTTTGTTTTCCACATATTTTAAACACTGATGTATCTCTTACTTATTGTTTTTCTTTCCTCAGTGAGACTCAGATCAACAGTTTAGTTTCCTCCGGAGATGTCACCTTCAGCCATGAGCCACCATTCAGCAGAGTCCTTAGCAGGCCACTCCTTGGAAGTGCAGGTCTCGGAGACCACCAGATAGTCAGCTACTACTGAAGTGGCAGGAGAACAGACCTGCCAGCAGTACTAAGAAGAGGGCAACAGTACATACACCCCCAGCTTTCCAGTCCTGCTTCACAGGCAAGACCAAGCTCCTTGTAGAGCACCTGGTGGTGTGCAGACACATCCCAGCCTGGTCAGAGCATTTTCTCTGGGGCTCCAGGCAATTCCACATAGATCTAGCTATGGATTGGGGGTAGCCAAGCAGCCTCAATGTTGCCACCAAAACACTTATGGGATAACAGCCTTTTCCTCTCTCCTGCCTATTCTGGTGGAAGCTCTCTTCTTACAACCCTTCAACTGCCAGCTCCCCAAGCCAGGACCCCTGGCCCATGCATAATAGGATTTCTGCTTCTCTCATTTCCCAAACCCCTACCAGTCCACATGCAGCCCCAGTCTCTCGATTCCTGCTGCCCACTTCCTCCCACAATTACTTCACAGAAGGAGCACTGACTGCTGACCTCTTCCATACTCCATGTCCATAGCCCCTTTTCCTTACTTTCCGAGCCCATGCCTCTCCCACATCCTCAGCTGAAAGAATTCCTCCCCAAAGTGCTCCTGAGATGGCTATAGAATAGATACTGCCGCCAAAACTGCCACCTTACACAAGACCAATTTACCATGTGAAAGTTGACCCTTGCTCAACCATAACAGCTCCTTTGCTCACCCGCATCATCACAGCACAAGAATTTCTTCTTTATCGCTATCCTAGTGCTGCTAAAGTCCATGCAGTCCCAAGAGAGTAGGCAGGAGCAGCTGATGTCTCCTGGACACCTCAAAACTAAGACATATGGAGAGAATCGCTGATGAATTTTGAGATGTATCATGTGAGAGGTGCTTTTGGCTCTGGTTGTCTGAACGAGGGCGAAGAGGTGGAGAGGGTCTCAGATGGGTAGTTTTCTAGTGGAGGTTTAAATATGCCTAACTATGAATCATTCTTGTCTATGCTGACCACAGAGCATCACATCTGTTGTTTTTATGGTCAAAAAAAATAAAAAAAGAAAATGACTAATACATCCTTATATAGACAAGCCACTTGAGTCAAGCCTAAAGCAGAGTCTGCTAATTGGACAAAACCATGGCTCATAATAGCATTTTAACATTTCTCCTGCTTAATGTTTGTGTTTTGGTTAGTTACTGAAGTGTGTTAACCTAGAAGTGGTCACCACAAGAGTTTGAAGTTACAGTAACACCCCATTAAGCAGAACATGGTAAATTCACTTCACACCTGGCTTGCCCGTGGTAGCATTTCACACTCCGAAGGCTGCCAGCCAAGCCAAACAGCAGCACAGGGATCCATGCAATGACTGACAGTTTTACAGCCAGGAAAGCAGGCAGCGTCCTTCTATCTCTTGCAGAAAGCGTGGGGGCGATTCAGGCAAAGACTGTGAATTGACCATGTCCATGTCTGCAGCTCAGATGGCTCTTCTCTGCCAGCACTCCCTGTACAGGTACATGCACACGCGTGCTCTGCGATGGGCAAAGCTGCCCAGCGCATGTGACAAGAACAGCGGGGAGCCGGTCTTCATACACTGCCTGGAGCTGACACAGTCAGATCCCAACAGTGGCTTACTCTGAGGTGGTAAAAAAAACATGATAAAGCACACAAAACACTGAAGTGACAATAGATAAAGTGAAAGTGTTGGCTTGTTGGTCCCAGCCCCGTCTTTCTTTGTTATGACTGAGTTAGAGCCTATGAGGTTTTACCCAGAGCTCCGGGTAATAATTCTGTGCACTCCAGAGCACTCTTCATGGCTGGTTCTGTGGTTTTTAGCCCTCTTTGCCCTTCTTCCCTACCGATACACTCTGTAGATTAAATCACTGTGGCCTCAAATCTCCTCTGCTACCATCCGACCAGTAAACACATAGCAAGGGGGAAAAAAAATCTTTCTGTATTCCTGTAGTTCCCCAGGATCAGCTCCCAAACTTCTTCTGAAATAATGCCAGCTGCTTTACATACGTGCTATTCATGTTTTTTATTTATGTAGGAAAATTTATTTAACCTACAGGGTGGGGTTTGCTTCTTGTCCACTGAATAGCGCTGCCTTCAAGCACGCAAACTTGATCTGTTTGTGGCATCCAAAATAGAAACATTGCTCTAACAGTAATTAGATCAGAGTTTAAAAGGATCAGATACTCATTAAGGCTTTTCCTCAAAGACTTTACAAGCTTAGAGCTTGAAGCTAATCTTCAGTGTCAGCTGAAAGGGAAGCCAGGGGGGTTGGAAGAGGGGAACAACAGCGGTAACTTGCAGTGGTTGCTCTTGGTGAAAAGAAACAAGGGTTTAGTGCTGCAAATAGTTAAATCCATAAGATCCTTGAGGTAGAGCCACAGCCTTGAGACTCTCTTAAGTATCCCCGCTTTCAACAAGACTTCGGTGTATTGTAAAGCAAAAGCTGAACTGCCGAGTGTCCTGACTTTCCCATCCTCCCTCTCCCTGCAAAGCAGCTGTCCCTGCAAGGCAGCCACATTGAGCATGTGGAATATCTTTGGAGGAAAAATCCATAATGAGGGTGCCGAACCAGCCAGATTTCCCCTGGTCTGGCTTAATTCAGGCTTCCAGAAGCTTCATCCTCTCTTTTTTCTCTCTGTTTAGTTTTGGTTATTTCTTCCCTTCTTCCTGCCACACTGGTGCCCCTTCTTCCACACCCTGTTTCTAAATAGCGCAAATGAGTCATGAAATATCCTGGTGAGTTAGCAAGGGTTTTATCATCCATGTTTTATAGTTAGAAAACTGGGGGACAGAAATATTAGGTACCTGACCTAATTAGCTCTAAGAACTGTGTGGCAGGGCACAGACCCAACCTACAGAACCAGCTTTCCTGTCTCTATCCATTGATTCACACACAAGCCTTGCACAACGCATTCCTTGTTTACTTCTTCTGTCCTTGAAATCAACTTTCTGTCTTAGCCTCCTGTCTAAATCTTCAGTTTCATTACCCCTCCGCTTCTTAATGTTCTTTTTTCCATCTTGATCTTTTACTACAGTCCTCAGTCCCATAGGTCTTTACTGGTACCCCAAAGCATCCCCTTAGCAGGGTTCAGTAGATTTTCTTTGTGCCAAAGCTTTGCACGCCCCAGGAAAGCCTTACGTTTAAAACGTACGAAAGGCAGCAAGAAACCTAACAGGCCCTGGCAGATTTATTTCAAACTATAGGGATGGGTTTAAGATACAACTGATTCTTAGGACCTGGTACTTAATATGGAAGATGAGCTGGAGGAAGTAATCCAATTGATCTAAGCCTTAAATATGGCCCAGCTCTGCTTGCTAATTAAAAGTAATAATTACCATAACCTATAAAAGCATTGATTTCATTTTAATGGCCTTTGCAAATTGCATTACTGGTTCATTTGTTTACAAGAGCAACAGATTGTATAAAAATCTATCACCTCTTACCCCTGTTACCATATTGATTATGACGAGTTGTGCAGGATATAAAACTTAGTGCAAACACATCCATATTTTTGCTAATGCTGAACTTCAAATTTCTGTCATATAAAAAGAAGACCAGTTTCCTCTTTAATATCCAAGATGCTTCTCATCTAAATCTTTCTTATAGTATTAAGAATTGTATTTGTACCGGATGAATGACATCAAAATGCTGGTACACAAATGAACTGATTATGAAGATTCACGAGACAAAGTGCAGTTTATAATTAGTGGCCACTGGTCTACTACAAAGCCAGGAACAGAGCACCCTGCTCATAAGCCACTGAGTACATGTGGTATTACCTCTTGTCTTACCTCTTGACACTCCTGAAATAAGAGGGTAGCACCTAAAATATTTTTTCAGTGGTGCAACAACGTTTCTTCTGCATTACACTTCAGTTCCATTTATTAAGATGCGTTATCCACTTCATGCTAAACCCTGACATCTCTTTAGTCACTAATTAGCTAAAGTCCCATTGGACCTGCTGTTACACAGTTCTGAGATTTGTGTAGTCGGTTAGGCCTGGCCTAATCAGAGCAGTTTCATTGTACAATCAGTCCTCAAAGGTATAAAAGTACATAAAAAGGATAAGAAAGAAAAAACAGAGTGTTACCTCACATCATTCATTTCAGTGAGTCAATGGGAGGTCTGAATAAAAACTGGGTAAGAGCTGAGGAAAGAACCTGATAAATCAGGGCAACACAGATGACATTGTCAGGCTATAGAAATGCTTTTCCAATAAAATAAAAAGAGGGTCACCGACATGCTGTGAGAAATATTTTAAGTGCCTCCAACTTAAACAGAAGTAAAAAATAAAAAGGGATTATGCATTCTGTACAGAAAGCCAAGGATGTCAAAGTGAAACAACCACCACAGTGAAGGATTCTCTAGTTCAGTGGTCCTCATAATGGAGAAGGAGAGGAAAGAAGAGCAGACTATCCAGACCCCACCTCCCACCCCTTTTTTCCTCTCCCTGACAACCCCCTGGGGATCATAAGCATTAGCTGAGCCATGAGGAGCCGGAGGCAAGCATGGTGCGGATGCTGCAGCCAGCCCATGGACCAGTCCCATCTCCTACCTTCCTGTGGGATCTGGGGCCAGGCCCACGAAGGGATTTGCCAGAACAGGAATTCAAGGATCGCTGCAGGGAGAGAAAGCAGTGTGAGCAGATACTACCAACTGCTACACTCAGGGAAATGTAGAAAGTTTGGAGGGGAGGTTAACAAGGCAGAGTAGAGGTTATGTATCTGGGAAGATGGGGACTGGAGAGGGAGTAAGAGGAAGGAGGACAAATTATTGAAATGGAAGTTATTGTCCAATTGAATTATTACTGAATTGAAATAAATTCAATAATTACTTAATTTTTTAAATTATTGAAATCTATGTTAAGGAGAGGAAAAAGGAAAACCTGACTGAGGATTGCTGTTCTGCAATGTTTGTGATGGTTGTCATGATATATGGTTTGATTAATGCCCTAAAAATGAAATTTCTACACAGTAATAAGGCAATTTTTTCTTTGTGGAATGAGGGTTCTCCACGTTTGCATCTAACTTCCTAGGTATGTATCTTTGCAGATGCCTCTTTCTCTGATGATTCAGGGTGGGGTTTTTTATGAAATATCATATACAAAGTGTACTTTTTATTCTATTTGTACTTTTAACTCTTACACAAGCAAAAAACTTGTTCCAATTGGTTGTGGATTCTTGTTTATTGATTCATTGTTCAGCTTGAAGCTCGGTGATCAAAATACTCAAAGGGCTTTCAGGAGGTCATCTAGTGGTGCCCAAAGGCAGAATTGACTATACATCAACCATTCTTGGCAGCTGCTTGTCTAACCTGTTCTTAAAAACCTCCAGTGATGGAGATTTCATCATCTCCCTAGGCAGCCCATGCCAGACCATAACTATCCTTATCATTAGAAAGTTTTTCTTCCCAGTATGTAGGATCATCTACTGGAAGACATATCAGTCACTGAGAAATGCTTTGAGATAATGCTGTGCTGTCATCCAAATCCACCAGGTGCTTACTTGGGCCTAACATTTGGTCAGGAATATGCCATCCTTGAAAGATACAGAAATGTTTTTGAGCCACTCCCAAGACAACAACTGATAGCAACCAATTCAGATTCAATTAGCTATTGGCTCCTTAGAGGCAATAAATATCTCAGTGGCTGCTCCTGGATATCTTCCACACAATGAATAGGAATGAACTGGGACCAACACTTCTCCAAAATATTTAATTCTTAAAGAATAGCCATTAAGGGGGGGAAAAAAAATGCCTGGATCAAATACTGAAAGCATCCAGCCCCTGATGAGATCCAGATGGCGTTGTGAAACAGATCAGATTAGACTGGATTAGGCCAAATATATATTCCAAGTTCCTTTGCCAATGAGCAAAAAGAAGAAGCTTCCAAGAAGGCCTACTGAGTTTGTAATTTAAATTGGCACTGCCTGCAACACAATCAAATCACTTTAGTGACAGGCAGCCTCGTGAATGCATGCTTATTTTGTGCATGGCTGTTCTAATGCAAAAAAAAATAGAGTTATTTAGTTGTTTAATGGCGCAAAAGAAAAGGCATTTCCAATGGTGTCCTGACCAGCAGCTCTTACTTGGTGTGCACATTTCATGAAGGAAAATGGAGGCCAGGAGAAACCAATAACTCAATCCATTTTGGCTAATTCAATTTTCCCTGCCTGAGATTCCTGACTTGAAAGAGACAGAGATGCATCTTATTCCTTTATTAACTTTTGTAAGAAAAATATTGAAGCTGTTCTCCTCCTTTCCATGGAAACCAGATAATGAGAGTTAAAAAGAAAAAGAAGAAAAAAAAAAGAAAAAAAAACCAAAACAAACAGAAACTCCAAGTCTCAATCACAAGCCCTCCATTAAAATTTTATTCTATTCAGATCCTAGCACTCACTTGGTCCTCATCCAAATGATGGCTGAGAGATCCTGCTGAGACACCTACTTTTTTTGCTTCTATTATCTGGCAAGAAAATCAGCCCTGTGCTTGTGTGAAGGCTTAAGCACATGCAGGGAGAGTATGATGTACAGGAAAGTTCTATGACCCCAAGAAAGACCTGGATGGCACACGAAGCAAGCCAGATGTGAGAGCAGCTGAATACTGCAGTGGTTTTCAGTTGCCCCACACCAGACTTCCCAGGGGGCTTGTGCCTGGATTCACCCCCTCTAACTCAGGCACATAACTGAAGTGCCTCTTCACCTTTGATGACCTCATTGGTCAGCGGAGGGAGACAGCTATTTCCAGACCACCCAGGACTTGCGTTGCCTTCAGAGGTCTCACTCGTACACCAATGTTGACATGGGAAGTTCAGAGCACCAAGGCTCATAAATTAGATGTTTCCTTTAAGTGTCCAAAATTATATAGGATGCAATCACGGCTTGTTGCACGGTGGGATTCAAACAGGGGATCTTAGCTAGGCACATTTAACACCTTGGGCAATGTAGGGTGGCAACTGAGGGACACAGAAGCCTATGAAAGACTGGGGAGGCCTGTAAAGTGTTCTAAGAAATAACCACTAAGAAAGATTAGAGCTTGAATCCAGAGTACAGAAAGGGCTTTTCACCCCTTTGAGATTCTTCAGGACTTGGACAACATGGCAATCCTGTCTCCTCAAGACTGAGTTGGAGAAGGGTGATGCAAGAGCCTCCCCACCAGAGTACTCCCTGGGGACACAAGAACCCCTGGGCAAGCCCTCCTCCTGCCTGAGGGCATTTCAGACCACTTCTCCTACAAAACAGCTGTAACCGCAAAGGCATGGGGCATTCAGAGGAGCTCTGTCTGGTTTTGGCTATATAGTCACCATCTTGGCAGGCTGGGAGATCAGTTAATTTCTGTAGCTGTGATCAGGACACGTCAATAGGGCAGGTCCTAGAGCAAAACTGAATACCTAGCTAAGGGTCTACTTTCTGGCTCTGTGTGTGTTTGTGCACATAGGAACGTCTCCATGTGACTTTCCCTGCGGATTCTTCACCAAGGGCTAAAAAACTGAAGCCAAGGCTGTCCCCAAATAGTGCACCCCAGGTTTTAGATCAAACCTCTTATTTTCTGGCAGCAGGAACTTAGTCAGCATTTTGGTAACGCTCCCACATTGCAGACACGATCATTAAAAAAGGTTTATGGTTGGCTGCAGTCAAGGCTCCCTGTTAGACCCCTTCATTTTGCAGCGCTGAGGCTGTCTCCCAGAGAGGCTGTGGCAGCACCCCCTAATCCTTTAAACTCAACCTTTCCGGGCTACCGAGGACAAGCAATCACAGGGTCGGTATGGTGCAGCCTGTAGTTTTTCGGTTGCATGTTAGACCACCTCTTTCTCGTCATCCCCAGACCAAGGCTGATCTTTCAGGCTGCAGTGGCGCTGGTGTTATACCTCGCAGGGGGCTGCAAAGGGAGCAGCTGCTGGCATGCCCAAGGGATGCATGGAGCCCCAGGGTGTAGGAGAGCCGTTCCCCGGGCGAGTGGGCTCTGCTGCCGCAGCTGAGCAGCCTGGCCTTGAAGCAGCCCCTGCCCGGTTGGGGAGCGAGCACGTGGCTGAGCACCCCGGCCCCATGGGTCTGGAGTACCTTACCCACCGTCTCCATCCCTCATCCCATCCCAGCCACCGCATTCAGGCACAAAAAGGAATAGCAACCAGGTGTGAACGCAGGAAAAGAAGGGGGTCCTCACCTCTCCACAGATGTTATTTTGCCCAAACCATTGAGTCTGTAAGAAGGAAAACATTAGGAAGAAGAATTATTTAATCTTAGTTTGGACATGACTAGTAATTAAGAAAAGCTTTGTATTACCAACCCATACGTTGTCATGAGATCATATTTCTCAACGATAAACAGACTTCAAAATTATGGTTAGACTGGGATATTAAATTTTATTGATTGAAAATATAACTAAAGATTATAAGCCTAGAGCTGTCAATTGGTCTGTCTTCCATGTATTGAACAGCAAAAATTGCCCTGGCACTAAGAGCTGGGAAAAGAAGAAAAAGAAACAACTGAAGTTGTCTCTGTTTTTCCTTCCCACCTTGAAGTCATCCAGAGCCAGTTCCTTATCCTAATAAGGGCTAGTTAATAACTCGTTTTAGAAAGAATAAGTATGCATACTTTCATCTTGAGCCATGACTACTTGCTAATGAAAAAAATAAATCTCTTCAGGCAGGAATTTAGGAGAGTTTAGAGTGGCAAAAAAGTCACAATTTCCTGAAAGGGTATGCTGAACAATCTAGATTAGATTAAATTATTTTCCTAAATCCTTGGTGAAAACCAGCCCACCTGCAGGTTTGGCACTTTGAGGTGGGTCAGAGCTCTGTGGTCCCCTGTGAGTTCAGCCACATCCGAATTATAAAAGGTACATCCAAATGGAAGCCAGTCAGTGGAAACTCAAAGATTAATTAACGGGTCCGGAAACTCTCAGCCTCCAGATTCCTCTCCTGCAGATACCAAACCTGTACAGAGCAAAAATCCACTTCAGTATTCCCTTCTCCCTTCACTCCTCTCTGAAGGCAGGTCAGATAAGCTTGGTCCATGTGAGACCGCTTTCCCTGTTTGATGTAAGGTGCTTATTTCAGTACCACTGAAGCAGGAATTACTATTAATCATTCATCGCCATCACAATCTTGACTCATCCAGAACTGCAGGGGTAGGTTTTCTTTACAGCTCCAATTAAAAATAGAGGTGGCTTTATCCTTCTAAAAAGGAACTGTCGGCAATGAAATACAAATGACAGAGACTTTGATGATGCCTCGGGATTTTCCATCATTCTCCGCTGTGAGGTTCAAAAGGCTAGCAGGTTCCTGAAAAAAATGTATTCAGAGATACCAACTAAAATTGGCTTTCAGCTACTACAAAAAGTTTATTTATTTCTCAGTGATCAAACTGCTGTTATGATTGGCTGGAATTTGTGTGTTTCCAAAACAAATGACTGGCTACAGGGGATGCTCTAACGAGCAGGGGGCTGGTATCCAGTCACAAAGGAATATGCATTTTTAAATAAAATTATATAGTTGTAATTGCATTTTGACTTCTAGTTGCAATGGACCAAATCACAATAATTTCTCAACAAAAAATTCAACTATTAATTACTGAGCCATGAAAATACTTGGGCCCCCAGATGAATTTGCCCTGGAGAGTTCGAGTCAGGAGATCACTTCTGCTAAGATGTGATGCTATGAAGTGCTTCAAAATGCAAGCACTGGGACATAAGGTTGGCTTTTGAGCAATCTGCCAAACAGCCTTTGCTTTCAAAGACTCACTTCCCACTCGCCAAGGCGGGGAGGATCTGATTTGGTGTAGATGTCACAGTTTATGCAATATCGCCCAGCAGAAAACTAAAATGCACGTGTCCCACACTGACTCAGCAGAACGGGGTTACAGGGATGTGGTCTGGTGAGGAGGGATCACGCACAAGCTCAGGTCACGGGTTCCCCCTTCATGGCCTTCCTCCTCCCAGGCAAACACCCCACGAGTGGCAGCTCCTCCAGTGCCACCACAGTAGATGTGTGGCATCTAGTAGTATGATACCCACATCTACTGTGGTGGCACCCAGCCACTACTGCCCCCAAAATGCACCCGTGGGTATGGGACCAACAACCCAACCAGAGACCCTCTTTGTGAGGTCAGGGATGCTGACGCATGTGAATCATCCTCCTTCCCTCTTTCTGGGTTATTCCTTCCCTCCCCCAAAACCACTGTCCCTCTGTCTTCCCCCCGCACCCCGCTCCCACCAGACCCATGTCACGAGTGGCACTTCTTAATCCTTTCTCAGGGCCCCACTTCCCACACTCCCCAGTCAGGAGCTGTTACGTGTGAGTGCAAACTTTGGCATTTCTTCTGTGTTACGAATTCATGCTCCTCTCTTCCTGAACTTGAGCTCAAAACTCAGCTGGTGGGGACAGCTGTCATCTGTCTTTTTTTCTTTTCGGTTGCTTGTCGAGGGACCACCCTTCACCTCTGACTCACCACCTCGCAGGCAGGCCCAGAAGGAGTTAACTTCCTTGTCACCCTGTTTTGAGGTTTCCTGCTTTGATACTGCAAAGACTCTTCACACAGCAAAGGAAAAGGCAGGGGGGGGGAAGTCCTTCTGGTTCTAACACCTGGTCACGATCTGCTTGCGTGAATAAAAATTGCACTCCCCTTTCTGTTGAGTTGAAGACAACCAGGATGATTTCCCTGCAACCAGAATTAAATAAGCATACAGCCAGGCCAAGTGGGGAACGGGGAACTGCACATCAGTCAGTGTCTGAGATACAAAACCCCTCAGCTGCTATCGGCTTCAGGAGCTCTGTCTATACTGCTATACTGTCTATACTGCAGCGGAGGGATGCACAGACCAGCCCATGCTCACGATGCTTCGGGACTAACCCCTCGATGGCAGACAGGTTACGTCTGTACCACACAGCACATGACCCTGGATCTCTGTCACCATGGTCCCCTATAACACTATTATTATTTCTCGTGCTTTTCTTAATTCAAAATATCCGAAGTGGTGAGGAAGGGGGATCTTATGAATGCTGATAAATACTTAAAGGATGGGTGTCAGGAGGACGGGGCCAGGCTCTTTTCAGTGGTGCCCAGGGACAGGACAAGAGGTAATGGGCACAAACTTGAACATAGGAAGTTCCACCTAAACATGAGGAGGAACTTCTTTACCCTGAGGGTGGCAGAGCCCTGGAACAGGCTGCCCAGAGAGGTGGTGAAGTCTCCGTCTCTGGAGACATTCAAAACCCGCCTGGATGCGTTCCTGTGCAACCTGCTCTAGGTGACCCTGCTCTGGCAGGGGGGTTAGACTAGATGATCTCCAGAGGTCCCTTCCAACCCCTACCATTCTGTGATTCTGTGACTTGGCTCCACCCCAGGGGCATAGTGTTATGGCACTGAGAGTCCATGTTGCATATACCCAGGGTGGCAAGAAGGTATGTGGGCATGCTTGAGGGTACAAAGCCCTCTGAGACAGCACTGCATGACTGTGTAGGGTGAAGGCACACACAGCTGGTGCCTTCCCAGTGGGCACTGTGAGCTGTTCCTGGGACTCTACCAAGTCTGTGTCTTGGAGACAGATCACTGAAGGAGTTCTAAAGAGATACAGGGAATGAGTTAAGCAGTAGGGTCAATCATGGCTTCAGTACTCAGGCTTCTTTCCTGGCCTTTTCTATTTAACACTGTGGACATACCCTGTGAGGCTGAGGGTGCGGAGTGCCATGCGGACACAAACCCTGTCCAGGAATGCCCACAGTGGCATGCCTGCAAGGCTTTTGTCACTGGGAAAGAGGAGATAGCAAGGATATAGGATCCACTTAACCCAGATGAGCTGATCCATGGCAGTTATGTATGAGTCTGCTTTCTGTCTGTAGTAAATGCAAAGAGGGCTCGGCTAAACCACAGTGATAGGGGGTTAAGCTGGGTCAGATTTCCTCCCATGTGCCATAGGGTAGGAACATGCACTCAATTACCGTGCCCCAGCTGATGCTCAATGTATTTATTGTGCCACAATATGCTGATCATATGTCTGAGCCTCAAGAAATGATTAACATTTCTGGTTTGATTAAGTAAAGGTCCCTTTTGAAGCTGCAAATGATGCCGCTACAATCTATCAAGCAAATATGTATTTATGAATATTTAAAAATGCTAGTTATGCAAATGTGCACTTAGGGAATTTAAAAATACACGTAATTAATCTCTTTGGGGTTGCTGTGATCTGTTGAGTGAATACATATCCAAGGAGAATAATCAAGCCAATAAGCCACCAATGACTATTGCAGATGGATACTCAGTTGTATCTCCCTTCTCCCTAGGTGATGGTAACCCACAGTCGTTCTGGAATAGACAGTTATCGTATGTCTTCAGTCAATTCTCTGCTAGGCTGCCATAGCTCAGGCTGGCTGATGAAGCATTCCCTGCCACAGCCACACCTAATCAAGGCGTTAAAACTCATTACGAAATCATTGCTGGAAAAAAAAAAAAAAAAGAAAAAAGAAAAAAAAAAAAGCATGCAGCATCTTTTCTAGATTAAATTTTTGTGTTCACATCCTTCATCCTACCATTCACTTCAGATATTCACTGCTTATTTTTGCAATGCCTGACCCCACAGCGCCCCACTCTCTGGTGGAATCCTCATCCCCAAGCGCATGTGATGCCCAAGGAGCATGGTTGTCTAAAGAAAGAGGTCCTGGAAACCAGCCAAGTTGGGATTCACTGCTTTGTGCTGTTGCTAACTTAAAAGAGACGGTGCTTAAAGTTGTTTCCATTATCTAATAGCTCAGCTCCCACGCTTACTCCTGCATCTTGGTCCCCTTGCCACCCATACTGCATGTATATTACTTCACATCCAGGATGTTTTTTGTGGAAGTCAAGAAGATAAAACAGGAACACAGTAACAGCAGGACAGACATAGCCTAAGAGGCTAAATGGATCAGCAGTGCGTGTCTGCGGGACAGTTAGCACTCACACGCTCACTGGCTGTCTGGCTGCTCTCTCATGACTTCCACCTAAGCCTATCAGCCTGTTCTTGTGGAGCAAACAAATGTCTCTAGGAGCCACGCATGGTCTCCAGTCTATACAGTTTAAAGACCCATTGAAGAAATCTGGTATCTTTGAGACTTCTTTCCATTTGCTGAATTTGACTGAAATTAGATAATGGATTCAGAACTTATTGGGGGCTGGCAGGGGGAGAGCTAGCAAGAACATGCATGCAGTATATATAAATATATTCTCAGAAGACTTTTGTATAATTTTCTCAGAAGGCAGTATTTTAAAAACTATCTTTGCACATAAATCTCATTGGTTACTTACCTGGTGATCTGTAGGAGATTGTTCTACCTGAGCTGGAGCAGATTAAACATATGTCCTCTTAAACTTTCAGGCATTCTGGAGTGGGCTTTTAGCTAGAGTTATTTCATTTCTTCTTCCCTTATTCCATACCAATTGGTGATTGGCTCTATAATCTGCTCAACAGGGCTTTCATCTGAGATATATGAGATCGAGGATCAGATCCTCCTCATTTGTACAGAGTTCAACAGGCCAGATTAAGAAAGCCTCACCCCATAATTCTCCACAAACAACGGTTCACCTTGTTACTTAGATTGAAGAGAAGGATTTGAACCTGAGGGAGAATGCTTTTGACTGCCAGGGTTCTGTTCTTCCTGCCTGCTGGACAAGAAGCCTTTGCCAAGACACACTCTGAGCACATGCTTAAGGTTTGACTGGAGCCCATCTGCCCCATGACTGGAGCCAGCTCAGCACCTATCCTGCATGCGTGCTTAGAATTTAATTTTCTGGGTTCAGTAGTCATGATATTCAAGACACCAAGATAACTTTGTCGAAATACCTTTAGATTCAAGGCCTCACACATAATTGTGGTAATGGCGGGAAAGGCACCATGGCAAGTACTGTTCTCCTGTATCCGTGGCTTTCATGCCATGCCTTGCCTGCTTATCCAGTGACAGAGCTTTGGTCCATATAGGCCACTGCCTTGGGATAATCTCCCATGAAAACTCTGAGTTCATGTTCACAGGATTTCTCACTCATCCTGGCATGAGGAGTGTGCCCTTGCTGCAAGGCTTGCAGAGGATTCAGCCTGCAGCAGACCAGCATCCCTAGGGATCACTGGTATCTACCGCTGGCCTGTCCATGGACCCCATCAGCCCGTACTGCCCACATGCTCCAGCGGTTAGGCTCCACCACAGGAACCCAAGAAAGTGAACAACTACTTAGTCAGCACTGACTCACACCTGGAGGATAACACTAAGCCCCAAATATTACGCACTGTCAGCTCTATATAAGCAGCATAGCTGATTTTTTATATATTTCACATATCAACTAAGACAAGCAGCCAAATTCCAACTCCAGACTTGCCAAAATAAAACAGAAAGGAGAAAAGAACCAGATAAATTTTCAATGACAAAACTGAGAATGCAGTACAGGCATTTAAAAACAATTGCTTTGAAAGCACGTGAGCTGGGTCCATTCTTTCTGGAAGCGAGAAGTATATCAGGATCCTCAAAAAGGCATTTGACAGGCTAAAGACCTGGGATACAAAGAGTAAGGGCAAAATTCATCCTCATGCAGATGTCTATGACAAGTTTGAGCTGCACTGAAGCCCAAACCACAGTCCATGTAGTCCTGAGCACTCTCCATTGCACACGTTGTAACATTAGCAATCTGCATTTGTGGTAGCCACCCCGTGCAGGAACAGTGCTGGTCCCAGAGCAGGTTCAGGAAACATAAGGGCAGCTGGGTACCAATGCAATGCAGGAGGCGATACTCTGGATGGTTACATTCACTTGGCAATTCCTTTCTGAAAGCAAGAGAAGGCATCACAGCCTTTCACAAAACAGTTGGTGAAATCTAGGCCTACGGACAGGCTAGAAGTGATGTTCAGCGTTTAGGGAACAGGCACTAAGTTCATAGGTACCTTTATTAGCCACATCCGAATCCACACTTATGACCACAGGAGCAGCAAATGCACTTCTAAACCCAGCCTGGAAATCTGATCGGTGTGAAAGGGACCAATGAACTTCACCATAGTTCAGCAGAACTGACTAAAGTTTAGGAAATGGCAGCCTGTTTCTAATTTCAGACGTCTGTGAGAAAAGGCAAAATCAGGGCCATTATGTTCAGCAGTGCACTGGCTGACATTTTCACATGCTGAGTTTCAGTCACAAAACCACTTATCTCTAGTGGAAATATTGACACAGATATGAACAGCAAGACTAAATACTTTCAGAAAAGCATTTTATTCCTGAGCTTAAGACCTACTGTTTCAAGTGGCCACAACTAGTAGTTCTCTTAAGCAAATTAAGTCCAATTATCTGATGTCTAAATTATAATCCTCTCCCTCCTCAGCTCCATTTGCAGCAATTTTTAGCACAAGAGCAATAACAGTTACGCACACTTACCTAATTATAGATAATGATCTTTATAAAGAGCTGCTAGAATATGCTAAGCATCTTAGCATAAACATACCCATTCATTCCTACAGTAAGAGTATGGTAAAGCCTAGTGATCATGGCAAATAGTACCCCCGTGGAAGCAATCCGCTCAGTACAAAATACTGTGTTAGTCAAATGACCTGCCTCCTCCCTTTTTTCCATCTCATCGGCTGCAGGTGTTTGTTCCCAGCTCAGAGAGAAGATCTCAGTCCGTCCCTCAAATAAGCAGTTTTTAGGAAACCAACCTTTATTGCCTCTGATTTGTGACACCTTCTCTCTTTGCTGACATGAGAGCGGCCGGTTTGAAGACCCATTTTTTTCCCAGGCCCTGCACTGCTCACACAGTTTCCATGTGGAGGAGATAAAAATTAATGACCAGATTCTTCTGCCAGGGGAGATTAAAGGCACCACTTGTTACAAAAGGCGCAGATTTCGTCAGTATGATTGGGACAGGCAACATAATAGACGTCCCATCCTGTCTACTACCCTTCCTTGATCTTTGAAGTCTGATGCTGGACACTGATGTCACATAAAAATTGAAAAGTAGATGAATGCGTCCTTTTGGTACCCAATGACTGTTGGTGAAACTATACCTTCACCATACTCCATATGCTGAAATTTACCTGCACGTTACAGATTTTCCTCAGAGACGGGGTCATTGCTAGGGACAGGTGAAAGAGAACTCTCATCCACTTGTAAAACCAGGGGCCTGAGCCCAAATGTGGTGCTCGTGGACCTGTGGAAGGCCATGGTCACATGAAGAAAAGCCCTACCTGCAAGCAGCCCTGTGTCCTGACAGTACACAACGCACAACCCTGTATCCCTGGGATGTCCAGGACCCCTTGGCTACTGCTGGTCCCCAACACACAGCAACCCCACAGGCAAAGCAAAAGGCTCCCCAGCTGCAGTAAGCTTTCCAGATAACTTCAAGGAGCTGGAAAGGGAGAGGATAAATGTATTGTAAACCCAGATTCTCCAGCATCTGGGCAGTGGAGCGTGAGACTATCCTGGCGTCAGGATCACGCCTTTGTCTCTCCTGACATTGCATCCTAGGAGTTTAGGAGCAAATGCTGCTAGCTGCCAGGATGGTCTGTGCCACACTTCCCAGCCCTCCCTGCAAGACAAAAACAGGCTCATCTCACAAAGGGCAGCTACTGGAAAGACAAGCTCTCCTTTTACCACCATGAACTCCCACTGACGTGTTTCTGAAAAACAGCTATGCTGCTAAAAGAGAGCTCAAAGGAGCTGAAATACAGCCCTTGAGTGAGCAGGAGCAGCCACAAAGGCCTGGGGAGGTCCTTTGGCCACTTTTGGAGGACCCAGCCCCTAATGTGCTGTCTGGAGCACGCACGTTTTTCACGTCTGAAGACCAGGTCTGCAAGCTCCGGGGAGGCAGGCTGAGCAACAAGTGCATTTCCTCCCCTCGCTGCCAGCAGACCTGAGAAACCACAAACCGCGGGGCTGGGAGGGGCTGTGGGAGCAACCTCTTCACAACAGAGTGGTCCAGCATCTGCACCTGACACAAGAGCCTGCTGAGAGAGACTGCACCGGCCAAAAAGTTTCTGCCAGAGCCATCTGTGGTCCTGCAGCCCTGACAGCACTGGGCTCACTGCCCCCCCCACCCCGCCCCGAGAAATTATTCCTGCTTTGTATCCCTGTGAAATAACAAAAAGAGAGGAAGCCTAGTGCAGATCCCAGGTCCCAGTTCTGTTCTCCAGCCCATCAAATTGCCAGTGGATGCCTCAGGGTTGTAGGCAATGGGGACATGACAGCAGCCTGTGGTAGCAAATTTTGCCACCTTGGTCATCTGCCACCCAGAAACAGAAATTCCTACACAGGGCATTGTGAGAACCATCACACGGGGCACTTAAAAGATGTATTTCCATGAGCTGTTGAGGGTCTGCATCTCTTGAGCATACAAATAAGACACTTCTATCAGGCGAAACACAGGAAGGCAGCACCTTTGCCGCTGTCGGGAGCAAAAAGAGATGCAGCTATAAGAGAAAATTAGAAAATGGCCCCATTAAGGCCGCAGCTGTTTGATGCTGCCAAATTAAAAGATCTAGTCAGAGAAAGGCATGATGCTGAAACAAAGCTGCTTGGAGAGGCCAATCCCATGCTTGGGAAAAGCAGTAGAGATGAGGCTGTTACAAAAGAAGTATGTCTGGTGAAGGACCTGCTTCTACGTGTGGTACACTATCTGTGTGAATATCAGCTCCGGCACAAACTCATATGACAAGTTACTGTACAAAACCTTTCGTAACTTAGAGGTGAGGTTGCAAGACTGCTAACCTCACCAGCACAAACCTCACGGCTGTAGACAAACCCATCGCATGGCTGCTGTTTGCAGCCTACAGCCAGACCCTCCCCACCGTCTCCGTACAAAACAACCATACAACGTGTTTTTAGGAAAGTCACCACTAATAGTGTGCAGAACAGACGAGCTTGTAGCTGGTGTGCTGGGTTACGAAGACTTCCTGCCTCTTACCCAGGAAGGGCATGGTCTGCAGGTGTCATCTGGGGTGAAAAATAAAGAGCAGCTCCCAGTGACTTATTCCTAGTTACCGCTTTGACTTTCAAGGTTTGTGCTAGTGAGAGAAGCTCTTTAGCCATGTTGTATTTGTAAGGAAAAATATATGTCTAGAGAACTCATGTGACAGTAGGAAAAAGAAGTATCATGTTGTTTTGGGCAGGCAGAGTGCAATTGAAGCTACGCACACACAAAACCCCACTCCTTGCAGTGACGGAAGGATGGATGGGTCTGTTTCCAGTGCTGCTGGAAGCAACTCTTGAAGTCCCTTTGCATGACCAACCTTTGCATGTCCCAGGCGAGCGGAACGCAGAGATCCCGGGGCTGAGGGAAGCTTTCCACCAGCTGCTCACCGTAGCAGCTCTGTGAGAATCCCCCAAGAACAGCCTCAGCTGGGTGGACTTAACTGTCAAGAAAAAAGTCGTTTCCTGCTGATATGAGCAACAGCACTAACTCTCTACTGCACAGAATTGTATTTGTCCCATTTTACAGATCAACAAACAAAGAAACAGAAAAGGGCTGTAATCCACCAGACCTGAAGCCAGGCCTAGCACCCATCTGAATTGGCCAAGAGCTCATGCTACCCACTCCTGTGATCCAAGACTTTCTCATTAAGGGAATACACCAGCAGAATCAATTTTAACAGTGTCAGCCAGGAGCTATTCTCTGGTGAATGCATACAGATGTACATTTTTCCATACTTGAAACTATGCAGATTTTCCACCAAATGGGCTCTGCTATGTAATCAGAAATATTCTATCAAATAAAATCTTGATTAAATAAAGCTTTCTATAGAATAGTTCCTTTGCATAACTAGGAAACGTGAAGGGCATGCTGTCTTCTGCATACACAGGCCTCTTGCTGCATAGGTCCAATAGGCATTAATGATCCCAGTGTTGACAACTATTTGCCATAGACCTAATCTGAAACAATAATTCTTACAATGCCCTTGAATAGTTTCAGCTGATTCACACCCGAGCTCATTCTTTCCTTTCAATCACTAATCTTTTTTTCCCCAGTTAATATTATGCTTTGCAGAAAGATGGTGTGCCTAATTTGTGTTATTACTACAAGTATTTTTGAAAATGGTGTTTTAATGAGATCAAGGCACAGTGGGTCAGGTCCCCATCTCCAAGGACAGGGCTGCAAAGCACAGTAATGTCTGTTTTACTAATCAAAATCCAAGCTAGCGAGATGAGCTGGCAGCATTGTACATGGGCATGAGATATTTTCTTCCTCTTATCCTGTCTTTTCCAAAAGAAAAGTAAACCCAGCAGGCTCTTCTAACTAGTTGAAAGAATACGGAAGTTGTTCTATAGAGGGGCACATATATATTTCACTCAGGGACAGCAAAGTATTCAGCTTCATTACACCATGATCAGTGGAGAGGACTAAATCTTTTTATCTACTTGGAAGCACAGTTTTCATCCGTCTTAGCCAACAGATTAAATGGAAGCAAAGGAGCAGCACCTGCAGTGATTTACAGACTGCTGATGATATCAAACGCGATTGCTCAGAGCAAGAAGGTAACTGTGGCTGGGCTGCACTTTCCTGTTATGATACCTCCGGCAGAACCCTCCGGGTCTCGTTCCCTGGCCACCACCCACTTACCCAGTCTATGGAGACTCCTCAGCCTACTAAGTGAGCATGTCCCTTGCTGCTCCAAGTGGAAAGTTTGCAAGCACAGTTCTCTTATCTGTGCTCTCTGGTAACATCTACCCTCACACAGGCATTACCAACAGAGAGAGAGAGCCAACAGAGACCACACAAAGCTGTGTGGAATAGTGTGTACAGTTGCACGAACATCTTGTAGCCCAGCATCCCCATGCCTTCAGGCCTATGCAAAATACCTGTAGCATGGACAAGACATGATCATGGTGTAGCTACATCCTGAATACTGCAGCATATTTTTGCCCTTCCATCTCAAAAAGTATACAGCAGAATCGGAAAGGGTAGAGTGAAGGTCTGATATAAAGGCAAAAAAACCCAAGCAACTTCTGTATAAACAATAGCCAAGGAGACAAGAACACTTCAGTCCAGAAGAGCAGGGATGGAGGGGGAATTTGTCATCCTATATAATGACTTGTATCAAATCCTGAATGGTATGGAGAAAGCAGGGAACTTTTCTTCATTTTTCCTCTCATATGCAAAGAACTAGGGAGCATTTTACGGAATTAACAGATGGCAGATTAAAAAAAAAAAACAAACCAACAAAGAGAACACTACATATACACACAGAGTTCAGCTGTGCTCCTCACAACTCACTACTGTGGATGCTAAGCAGTTTAAAAAGCAACAGAACAAGTTCACAAAACTTGTGAAAACTTTGAGAGCTTAGGAAAAAGAAATGATCTATTGACAGCTACTAAGTACAAGGCGACTTCCTACCCTCCCAGCCGAGGAAGTGCCTCGGCAGATAGCTGTGGAAGTCAGGAAAACCTTCCCATCGAAGTGTGCACTTGTCCTTTGTATCCTCATCCTTAGGTGCCCACTCTGAGCCTGCTGGGGAGAACTGCCCGCCTTCCTTTGGTCTTACCCCTACAGACCCTTTTAGAGTGTTTCTCATGAGACACAACTGTCTGGTGTCAGACCCTTAGTCAGCTCCTCAGACCATGCCACGGCAGCCCATCATCTATGGGAGTCACATAGCCCTGCGAGAAATCCCATACCCTCTTCTTCATCTGGAAGAGATAAACATAGGATTGCAGTTTTGAGAAGGCCCTTTACAGCCACTGTGGGGTTGCAGAGAGGTTACCCATGTGTCACAGTGGGTACAGAGGGAAGAGGGAACTGTGCTAGATAAAAGGAAATGCTGAAGGGCTACAGGGCAAAAATCCACACAGCACACCACCACAGACAAGCAGGATCCCAGCCCCTGAGCTGCATCAGGAAATAACATACATATATATATATTTATAAAATCTAATAGGAAAAATTACCCGTCACAAGCAGCATGATCCTACACCCACCCAGGTCCTCTGATGACTCAGCAGACATCACCAGAGCAGCTGCCATGGGGACTCAGAAGGTGTCTATCAGAGCCATCCACGCCAGGAGGGAGAGGAGAGAAGAGGCACTGGGGCAGCCTTTAGGAACACCTTAACCAGGGCAGTGCACATGTGGCCATTGTTTCTCTGATTACAGATCAAGCATGTTGACAGGCATGTTCTGAAGTTCCCCGTTTACGTCCTAGTTGTCTTGATGTGTAAACCTTATATTTTACCTTACGTATAAGACTTAGTTTGCGCCTGCTTGCAAAGCTTGTTTCCATTAGAGGTTGTTTCACCATAGCTAAGAATAAAGGACCTCAGAAGACAAGGTGCTGAGCTCCATCCACTTCAATTCACTTAGAAGGGGTTGAGCTGTGATTCACAATAAGCTGGAGGTGATGGCAAGTGCATAAACATTGGAAGAGTGTGTTTTCTTTCCAGCACAAATCACTTCACTTGACTAGGTCTCTGTCGGCCTCATTTACAGAGGTGAAAATATTTACCCTCTTTGGAAATCTACAAACACAAAAGCATGAGAAAAGTGCTAAGTATTAGCTGAGGGATTGTAACGCTTCACAGAGACATCGCCACCATGCTGGAACTTCCTTTAGCAATGAGGAAAAGACATTGCCATCAGGAGAGGAGGAAAACATAACTCCTTCTCATTCACTCACTGAAAGCATAATTGTAAATTACCCTTGACCAGATGACATGAGAGGAAGAAATGCTGCTTCTAAAGTTATTTAGAAATCAGTGTCACAAGCACTAAATGCTCCAAACAGTTGTTTTTAAACTGGGGACAGTAAAATTACAGTCCTTGCCATGCACATCAGCAATGACAGATACTGTAACTAAACAGTTTCTATTACACTCCTGCAAATTAAATGCAAGTGTTCTCAAAGGGATGGGTTTGTATTCAATCAATGAACAGCCACAGGGCAATTAATTACTGAACGTAGACAGTAGAAAAATTGCCTTTCTCTGCAGGCAGATGGTTTAAACTATAGACCCTGCACTGCTACTTGAAGGTGTACATCCTAAGACCTGTGGCGTTCTGTCAGTTTCTGCCAATGGAAAGTCTATCCAATCATAATCAATGTGAATATCATTGTTCGAGTCTCTGTAAAACGCAAACACGCTTACCACAGGTTGGAGGAAATTACAAGTGAGCCATTACAATGATTAAGTAACCGAGCAACCTTTTGATAAGTTCCAAGTAATTTAGTTTTCCCTGGAGCCACGCTGTTGAGTCCATACAGCGAGCAGCGGAGGCAAGGCAGCGAGGGGCTGGCTGGGAGGGCAGCCATCCTGCAGCTCTGCTCCTGCATGCAAACAGCGTTTCTGGAACATTCACCTCCTTAACCACACTTCCACTGAGCTCACTTTTTAAAGCTACAATTATGTTACACGGTCCTGCCAAAAAAGCAGCTGACACATGATGAAATCTTAAAGAATTCTATTTGCGCTCTGACTACAGCACTTGTCCTGCCCCATGTTACTTCTCTTGGCAACTCTATAGAAAGTCAATTTTTTTTTTGGCTAGTTCCTGTAAATAGGGTTTTGGGGAGTGAGCACCTGGCTCAACCCCACGTCTGCCAAACTTTCTTCTTTTAAAGAGCTACTTTTCAAGAAACGGGGAGCATTCTGCTGAGATGAAGAGTGACATCAACTGCTTTCTTTCTATTGAGACTTCTTGGTCCTGTTTTGTAGATTAAGCAACCAAGCCTTAAAGATGGGCTGCAATTTAGCTAGGAGCAACCCTGCAGGAGAGGCACATGGAAATGAGCATCCGGAAAAACCTGAATTAGCATCTGGAAGTGCCTACACTGCCACGTTCCTCTGACACAAACCCCTAAAGTGCCAGTGCCCAAGCAGCACTACTCTGTGTGCACAGAAATAACAGCATAGGACATACGCACAGACCTATTAGACAATTTCAAATGTCTCTCACAACATAGAGAAGTACCAAAAAGGCTAGAAGGAAGAAAATGGGTATCCAAGCACAAGAGGTTTCCCTTCTCCATGAAATCACATCCCTGGAAACATCATCTCCAACACCCAAGTGCACCTTCAGGTGCTAGATACTTCCGCAACTCCAATCCAAAATGAACTTCAGTCCCTGGGGTTGACATCTTCACAAGTGCTGTCATCACCTTCATCTGCAAAATAATCAAGTTCTACTCACCCTTTTTTAAGGGTCATGTGTTCTCCTTAAAAATGTCTCTTAACTTGCAGGAATATAGCAGCATCCCTGTAATTTGCCTCATATTACATGCAGACGTAGCAATGAGATAGCAAAGCCTTCTGGCTTTAACCACAGCCCGCCAATAAATGTTGCGTAGGGAAATGTAGTTCAGAAGCAAATGAAGTTTTAACCAAAGGTTATAAGTGCCACTGTGTCATTTTTCTAAATGGGAGAGAAGCAAACACCATAATTTGAATCTAATGTAGTTTTCCATGTTTTTCATGACAGAAACCAAATATTTGGCTATGAAAGTAGATCTGCTCTTTCCAAAAAGACCTGAGTGGCATTTTTTTTGCAAAATTAATGCTGGCCCATCACCACCAGCACTGAAGTCAAAGACATGGGGAGACTGCAGGTGATTTCAGTAGAGCAGGGTTAAGCTACCTGCCCAGCCCAGAAGGTCCTCCACATGCACAGGTTGTGCAAAATCAGGGCCCAAATAGCAGAACTTTGAAGTGGGAAGGAAGTAGGTGAAGAAGAGACAGCAGAGTTCTGACAAAAGGGGAAGTATCAGTCTGTAGAGAAGCTACTAATAGAATTACTGAGGGATCCTTGGCCCCATCTTCTTTAATGTTTTTGCAAGTGACCTTGATATATAAAGCGAGTGGGCTGCTGATATTTCTCATACCATAAAGGAGACAGGTCCCATTTTTCTAGGGGAGGCTTGCAAAGCCAAGAGCTGGAGGAGCAAGGTAACTGGAGACACAAAAATGGGATGAAATTCAAAGCTACTTAACACAAGATCATATATTCATGGAGTAATAGTGAGAACTGCTACCATAAGCTGAGAGCTCATTAACTGGGGATGACTGAGAAGGAGAAGAAGCAGGGAGCATTAGTTAATTATAGGATGACTTAAGCTACCAAGTGATGCAACTATGAGAAAAAGCAAATGTGATCTTAGGATATGTCAGTCAAGGTATTTCCAGAGGAGACAGGTAATTGTTGTCATGGCATAAAGCAGTGGTGCAACATGGAATGGTAATAATGTACAAATGGCCATGCTAGCTCAGACCAGGGTCTTCCTAGCCCATTACCCTTTCTTCAGCTGTGGCCAGAGTAAGAACAGGAAGAATAAGAATAGGACAAGCACATGTAAGACTTCCCCCTGATACTCTCACAGCCTCGAAACATTTTCAGCTCAGGGGATTTCCTTTGCTAGCTGTGGTTTGACTATTAAGCAACCCACAATGGATTTTTCTTCCAAATGATTCTCAACCTGCCCTTGAGCCAGTGTAAATTCCTTGAATCCACTGTGTCCTTCAGCAAGCACTTCCTCACGTTTACTGCTTATCACATGAAGAATCACCCCCTTTTTTTTGTTTTGAATCTAGTTCCTAGTAATTTCATCGTGTGGCCCCTAATTCTTGTGCGGGATGAAACAAGGAACAGTCAATCCGCATCAATCCCTTCCCAAATTTTGTAAATGTCTATCATATCTTCCCAAGTGGCCTCTCTTCCAGGCTGAACAGGCCCCATGTATTCAGTCTGTCCATATCCCTGATCATCCCAGCTGCCCTATTCTCAGTTTCAATACACCCTTTTTAAGCTAAGGAGCGAGGGACTGCACTGAGCGTTCAAGGCATGGTCAAGTCACAGGTTTAAACAGTGGCATAAAGATGTTATCTTCTCTATTCCGCTCCTAGTAGTTCCTACATTTGATGTGGATGGGGATTTTTTTGTTTTCTGATGAGTATAAAACTGATGTTTGCACATCTAACACGGTCATCCGTGCCCAAGAAACATTAACTTGACCTCGAAGAGGTACTGAAGTACAAAATCAGGCTAAGATAATGGAAGACATGAAGAGTTGAATTTAGAAGAAAAGTTATTTTTCCTCTCTGTACATATCCCTGAAAGCACCATGCAAGGAACAGAGTTATTGAGGGTGAAAGGCATTGTTAGGATGAAGATGTAAATTGGGTTTCGGTGTAATTCAGGCTTGGATATATTCAAACTGGTGATTATAAGAAAGCCAGAGACTGGGAGACTCTGGAACAGCCTCTCAACAGAAAGGGGATAAAACATGAAATTAGTTCTAAGATGGGGCACAGTCAGTTTGTGAAAGGACAGTTGCCTGCAGTACCGGGAGATTCGTAACACAGGAAGGCCCCACCTAGGTATGCATTTAATAACATATGAGGTGCTTCACACCAGTTCCTTCACGGCTCCATTTAGGCCTTCCCAAGGGCGATGCTGCTTGATTTCCTTTTAGGATGGAGTACGTTCCTTTGCACATAGACATCCAGAGACTTACCGAAAGCATCCATAAGGAAGTGAAGGCAGAGGAAGGCTGTAAAGCTTGCTGCTGGTTAAGGCTATGAGCCTTTACCAGGTGAAGAATTAGCTTGGGCACGTACATGGGAGTAAGAAACCTACATTAAACCTTCTACCACAGAGCAAAGCAGTGGGAGGAGCAGGTTACATAATCCCTAACCATTTAAATAATTCAATACGTATTAAATACTTAAATCATTTAAGCAATTATTTATGAATTGACTAATCCCCTCATTTATTGCTCCTTGTGTAGACAATCTCGGAGTAACCATTACTGCAAATACCTGAGCTTATAGTAGGACAGATAACAGGAGTGTGGAACTAGGCACTGGATGGACAAAGAAACTGTTTTGGTTTAGGAGAAGGGGCTTTTTGGTAGGGCTGGTTTTTTTCACCAGCCTCAGCATTTATAAAACCTCAGACTACCACCACATAAAAAAGAAAAAAAAAAACAAACACAAAACCTCCGCAAGTCTTCAGGCTCGCTGTTTTCCTTATCACTCAGTATATCACCAAAACACTAGAGGATACTTGTTGGTGAGTTAACTAATCAAAGGTATTACTGAATATACTGCCATAATGCAGGCACATTTCAGAGAAATGTAAGGTAAGTTTAAGGCATTTCTTTTCTCTTGGGAGGTCAGAAAACTGGGAGGAGACATTTCCGTGTGCTCAAAGAGATCCTGTCTTACAGGCAGGAACAGTTAAACTCTTCCTTACTAAATCGCCAGTAAAGATGCCAACTCTGATTCAAAAGAGACCAGTCCTGTAAATCTCTGCCTGTAAATCTCTCTTTACCTTGGCTGTGAAACAGTCTTTTTAATGTCACTGACAATCTCAGAAGATTCAGCCTAGTGACGCTGGTTAAAGCTGTGCTTTAGTGCCAAAGTCATCCAACCAATATCCAGTGTCCACAGGGGCAAAGATTTAGAGCTGACTACAGGTAGATCTTGTTAAATAATCTTAAAACATGAAAATATGAAATATGAAAAAGTAATGTATTTTCTACAAGGTGCATGGAAAAAATGCATATCAAGATTTGTTAAAATTATTTATTCGATTACTTGGTGTATATGGGCAGTGCACAAATACATTCTTTTCTCAATAAAAATATATTTTGCCTGCCACAGAAACACACAAATGTATTTTTCTTTCAAGAGTAGAGGGATGGCTCACAACAGCAGCTGCAGTACCACCCAGCTATAGACACCTCACAAAGAAGAACCAGCTTCCACATCAATGAAGAGAGATCAGCAGAGAGCAACGCAGCCTCCCCAAAACACAGTCGCAGTAAATTAAAATTCCTGAAATCTTGTTTGGGGGGAAAAAAAAAAAAAAAAAACAAAAAACCACTGATGATTTCTTTTCTATTTCCACTGGGACTGTGTCATCTCATCATCTAGAATAACAATAAAATCAATTCATTATGTTCCATTGAAAGCAGCCTCAGGAGAGAGATCAAAGAATGAGAGGAAATGAAAGCTGACCGACTTTATCACCTTTGGAGTCAGTCCCAAAGATCTCAAATTAATTTAGATTGGTGGGGCAGTCCATAAAAGCTGGCAAGCCCTTTACCAGTGCAGAGCCTCTACACAAACCAGTGAAGTGCTGTTGTCTCCGGGGTTTTTCAATAAGCCAAACATTTTTGCAAGCGCCAAGTACTCCTTCCTTTGGCCATTTCAAGTTTATTATTGGAGGCGGGAGGGAATACTTTCACGTTTTCCTCTTGAATTCTGCAGGGAGCCATCTCTCTCTCCTGAAAGACCCAGCGGTGACATTTCTGTGTGAAAACTCTTCCCCCGTGGGAGGCTGCCGGCCATCGGCCCTTCCCGTTGCTGGCACCAGCCCTCACCGGCCAGCCGCTCCGGGACGGCATCCCGAGCCAGCAACGGCGCCCGCGGGAATCGGGGGCTGCCTGCAGCGAATCTTCCTCTCTGCTCAAGAGGGCAAAGAAATTCCCCAAAGCTGTGAGTCATGGAGGGTTTGCCAGGGTTGCTGGAGCACAGAAACTGTCTGGGAAGGGGCTGCGATCCAAGGGGGATGCTCACATGGGGAGAGGGGATGACTCCACAACTGGCTGCAGCGGGCAGCTCAAAACCTGACCCCAGCCTCCCTTCCCTCATCCACACCAGGGCCGCAACAGCTCTCAGAGCTCCCTCACCCTGCTCTTTATTTTTGTCCCTTTCCTAGGAATTTGATTTCAGATATTTGAGAACAGTCCTCTGAGCTCTAGTTTCCCCTCCAGTCTTTCCTTGCAATGCCTTATCGTGTTTTGTTTTCAAACCAGATCACCATTTCCTTTCCAGTCTTTGTTTTAATACCCAAGCCCCGGACTGCCAGACACGAGACGGGCTCTGTGCAACTGCCCTGCCTTATCCCGGGCCAAATTCCACAGCATCTGCAGGGAGCTCACGACAGACACCTTCCCTTCCCTCACCTCCTTGGTAAGTGGCTGCTTACTGGAAACACCCAATTAGTCAGTGGATCCCATCAGCCCTGGTGATTCAAAGCTGTGTCATCCGCAGCTGCAGACGGGCACTGCGTTTTTCCCCTCCGCTGCGTGCGACTCTCCGAATGGCGTGAAGCTATTAAGCATCTCTGGCCTGATTTCTTAGCAGCCAGCTAAGAAAGAGTCCAAAAGGTTTAGCAATCTCCACCAAAATGAGACGCGTTTGATACCTTAACACCTTCTCCATGAGCCACAGGTTGCTTTGAACTGTGTGTTTCAGAGAGGAGACAGGCTTTAAAGAGGCTGCCAGGTAGCTGGGCAGTCCTCACCCTGTGATCAAGTCCCCGCCACCAAACCCAGAGCCCTATGAAAGGGCTCTCTTTTCAGCTACTCACTGAAAATCCAACAAAAAATGAATTCCCTCGTTCAGCCCCAGTTCTACATTCAGTAGGAGGCAAAAACCTCATGAAAAAATTATATTTTATGGAACAGTTCCTGATCTTCCAACTTAACTTACCACCTGAGGACTCCCACAGGGAGTCCCACAGGGACCGTACAAAGTACTGTATCAGCCAATTTTGAAGTCTGAGCCCTGAAAGAAAGCTGCTCTGAAGAACTAAGAAAAGACGCATTTATCGCCATCAAAAATCTGTATTCTTCACAAGCAGTTTGAAAACCACCACTTTTTTTCGCTAGCCCCCTCACTGTGTTGCCTCACTGGGAGGGCAGCTAATATTTGCGGAGGGTCTCCTTGCCTGCTATTCCCAAAGCACGGTGGAAATAGATTGTGAATAAACCTAGGCGTGAACTGCGTGCTCAAAAAAAAGCAGCTCTGTCCCCCAGTCCATCTCTTGATCTACAAGCGTTCAAATTTGAGTGCAAACAAAAAACAAGAGAAAAAGTTGTGATTTTTTTTTTTTTTTTAACCATCTGACAGCTGTTCCTGGACTTGAATGCGAGGAGTCGTTTGTCTCAGCGTAGCTCTTGATGGGTAGATCCACGTGATCGAAACCGCTTTCAAAAGTAAAGTGTAGCCGGGCTGCTGGCAAGCTCAGAGGGCAGAAGGGAAGAGAGACAGAAGGACTTTTCAGCTGCTTTTCCTGGTGGTCAGTTCAGCTGAGTGTCAAAGTACAGCGATAGCCTAAAGAAGAGATGCTGTCACTGGCGCACGCCAGCCTCGCCTGTAAATAAATAAAAGGCATCATTTTCCTCTGCTATGAATCTGGCACTTTTCACCGACACTAAATTGATTTAAAACCTTCCAAAGGAAAAGCCTCAATGTTTAATTTCTCTGGCTAGCCTTAGATTCTTGGCCCTACTTTTATTTTCCATAACATCCAGTTTATTTCTTTTGACGCTTGTTATCCTTCAAAAATGCTATTGTAATTAGATCGTGACACTCTACAACTATATCCAAACTTAAATATTCCCTTTCATTTAAGACAGTTTATGTGTAAATTTCATAAGATTTTGAACAATGTTATCTTGAAAGTACACAGTGTTCAGAGCCAGGGTAGAAGGAAAATAAACTCATAGAAAACAAAAAGTAATTCAAACTTCTGCCCAAAAACTTAAATTAAATTCTTTTGATCCTCCAGAAAAACTTGCTTGATTTTATTTATTTTCCCATTCTTCTGTGCTTCCGCTGCTCAGACCAGGAGGGAAATACTGAAATACCGCGTGAAAAAAGTATTTTTTACCGTATTTTCAGCTCAGCAAGGACTGTAAAATTAAAAAGAAAGCAGTGTGACCTGAAAGCAATCTCAGTTCATTCACCTCAGGACAGTTGAAAGTTGTCTGATTAAGGACCGCTGTGTAATATATTATCTGAAATATGTATCTGTCCGTTTCAAACTGGTGTGATGCCACAGACTCACCAAGGATCACCTGCTGGTATGGCCAAATTTGTTGCTCCCCAAATTCCTTTGATTTCAGCCTCAAATAGTTCACCATCAAATAGTTTGCTCTCCCCTATTTTTTTCCACAGTGGCTGTGGCCTAAAGGCAGAAGATTTTGCTTTCTTTTCCCAAATCAATTCATCTGCTGAGGAAACCTCTCCAAAAGCAAGCAAACTAAATAGCGGCCAGCTTTTAAAGGCAAAAGGTTCATGCTCAACCTCTGTTCATCCCCATGTACACGAGATTGCTTGGGAGTTTGGTTGGCACCTCTCTCTAACTGCTGGCTGCCAGCCTTGAGGGCCCCTTTCCCTCCCAGCATCCAGGGATGCATCCATAAGCTTCCCCTGGAGCTTCTGTATGGGCCAGAGACAGGTCCTGGACTTTGCTAGGCAAAGCTGCATGACCAGTCACATAAACACACCTTCAAGACATTGGCTACGGGAGCAAATGATTGCAGAGGGACGCATCTCTGAGCTGGTCTCAAACAAAATCACAAGAAGTGGTGCCAGAAAAAAAGAAAAGAAAAAAAAAACATGCAAGAAAATATATTGGAACCCATAATAAGGAACCAATAATAAGACATTGGAACCAATAAGGTCCAACAATGTTCCCACTACCTTTGCGTACTACAGGCACCAAACTTCTGCAAACCAGTGCCCCCTCCAAACCAGAGAACAATGTTATGGATAGGGTTATACAGAGGTCCCAAGGCAGCAAAACAAGCCACAAAGTCACAGAGGTGGTTCCTTTTACTACAGACATGTTATGGGGTCCAACTACAATCACCTGCAGACTATCTGACCTACCCCATCCTGCTGCCACACAACAGCCCACTGAGCTGGACAGGACTCAGATTTTATGTCCGCATTCTGGGTATATAACCTCTACCTAATCTGCTCAAACTGCCATCTACATCACAGGCTTGCAGTGTAGGCTTGGTTTCCCTGAAGTTCCAGACTTTCTCAGGCTCCCAGCTCTCCCATCCCCACATCTCAACAACCCCACCCCATAACAAGGCATCTGGAAGACAACATTGCTGGAGTCTAGAAGGACACCAAGGATGTTTCTTAACATGCTATGGAGCGAAGAGGCCTTTCTTTACCATTGGTGTGCCCAACTTTTAGGAGCCCAAACCAAGCTCCTGAGACTATTAAAACTGCAGAGAGTTTAAAGCACGCGACTTTAGACCAGCCGCCACAGAAATCTGTTGATTTGGTGATTTGTTCTGTGTTGATTGGTAGGTTTCAAAGCAGATAAAGAAAAGTCTCCTTTTTGGCACATTTTGTAGGTGAAAAGCAGCTTTCTTAGGCCTGCCTATGAAATTGTCCTTCCCCCTTCAAAGCAGACTGCCTTTAACAGCCGATGTCTGGGGCTCTTTCCCCAAACCGTGAGCTGTTCCCTTGAAATCATTTCCTTTGTCCAAGTCTCTGTATTCCCTCAGTCCAACAGGCATGTTCCGGAGAACAGTCCTGGAGGTAATGAAAGCCCAGGAAGATTCACATGATCAGCTTGACCTCACCTAACCTCCCTGCCGTCAAACACCTACAGTGTCCCAGTGCTCCATACAGTGGTCTCCAGTGGTTCTCACACAACAGCATGAAGAGCAACCAAGTCCATTCCTTGTTATCAGACACACTACATAACACTCATGTACTGCATTTCTTAAACTCATGGGAAATGTTGATTCAGCCTATACCTCATGTAAGAACTCCTTAGAGGGAAAAAAAATATTAATAAAATCCTCAAACATTTTAATCAAGCATTAGGAAAAACCAGCAGCTCTCTTTCAGGCAACTTTGGAGCCCTTTTCTGTGAGATCCTGGTTGCCCCAGAACTAGCTGGCTTCAGAAATGATGGATCAGTTCAGGATTTTTAGGATAAAGGTGTCGCTGAAATATGCAGACATTTTACCCGAAGCGTCAAAAGGAGTGACCGTTACAAGGCTCTTCTGAAGGTCTCCCCCTCTAAGCCCTCTTTATCTTAGGCCAGCCTAGTCTCTGGGAGCAAACACATGGTAATAGCATTAATCCCATTCTCTGTTGAATGGGTTTGTTTCCTTCCTCCACTGATACCCAGTACAACTCCCAACACCAATGCACCACGAGTAGGAAAGGTTGTGAATGAGCAGTAGTGCCAGAGGCTTCATTTCTTCTCAGCTTTTGGGACAATGGAGTACTCCTCAAAATACTGGTCCTACACCTCCCAGGTTGAGTACCCATCAGAGGAAATTCTAGCGCCTCTCTTCGTTTTCCTTTTCTGGAAAACCAGTTCATACTGGGAGGAAACTCATCCAGGCTTAACTCTGCCAGTAGAAAACTTGGAAACACTTCTGGGTATTTTATGAGCAGGTCAGAGGGACTAAATAGGTGCCCTGTACAGTTCAACTAAGTACAATTCAAATTTTAAAAATGTGTAAAAACAACAGAAGTGCAAAGTTCCCAGGAATTAAACTGACCTCTTTCTTCTACTGTTAGAGGAGTTAAAGGGGATGCTCTTTCCAATTAACGATGGTATACACCCAGTATGTCCCAGGGTCAAAATGCTCCTTCAGTTCCCGCAAGAACAAGATGGAAAGAATTTCACAAGACATTATCAGAAAGAATTCACAGTGAGATAAACACTTACTTCTTCCATTTGTTTTCATTCAGACTTGACTTGTCACTAATAATTATGACAGAGGATGTGATAAATGTCCGCTCAACATTTGTAAGAACAATATGCTTTACCCAAACATAAGAACACACAGGAAAAAAGGCTAATCATAAACTAATTATTTCTTTCACTAATCATTACTGCTCTGAGTCACTGTTTCTATGAATTGCCTTACTTTTTTTCCTTCAGGAGTGAAGGAAGGGAATATTTCAACCTTGTTTTGTTTCTTACTGTGCATCTTTTTCTTTTCATGTTCTTATGTATTTTATTTCTCCTTGTCAAGAGTATGTTGATGTTCCAAAATCCTATGTTGAATTTTCCAGCCTTCATAAATTTATTTAATGGCTAAGAGCAGCTAAAATACCAAAATGATAAACCTGACTGTGTTTTCATTCACACAAAATGTAGCTCCTTGGCAGTTAGAGTATTTTCATGGAGTTGGATGAAGCTTGAACGACAACGCAGACCCATGCTTTACTCCTCTTTCACCTGTGACCTTTCCAGGGGGTGGAAAAGCTCTTGTGCCACAGAGATAAGAACTGTTCTTATTTTGGGCCTCTGCTTTCCTTTCGTACCTCAGCAATGGGTGAAACATCTTGAGCAGACCACCTTCTTACCATTCCCGAATGAAAAATAAGTATGATAGTTTCAAAGTCTTGACACTCCCTCCTGCCAGGAGAATGAAAGTCACATCAACAGCCCTGGAGAGCAGCCACCCCAGGTAGGAGAAAGGTGGTGAAGAAAACAACACAGGCTCTGTTGGAAGATTACAATTGTGGAACCAAATACAACGTTTCACTGAGTATAACATTTCCATCATGAACTGTCAAGATTCTTTCATCAACGGGACTGTGTAAAACAGCAAAACTGAACAAACACTTTGGACTGTTGTAATTACCAAGGGAGTTTCACAGACACAGGATACCTGTGCTTCTTCTGGGTACGTTCCGTAGAGCAACGTGGACTCTGAAACCCACCTCCATGCCATCCAGAAAAGGGACCGTGTATCATGCTGGACACCTTTGGGTTTTCAAGGTGGCAAGTAGGGTTTCTGCATGTCTTAGGATTTCATGTTAAAAGACAAATTCTAGATCCTGCAACTAACTATGTAACTCCTATGGTATTGAGTGCTCTCACACGCTCTCAGCTTCTTAAAAAGAGTAGGATTCTCAGTGCTTTGCAGTAGGATCTCAGCAACCTGCAGGATTTAGCCCTTGATAGGAATATACTGTTTCTTAGGTAGGAAACTCAGGTCTGTCATTTAGTTAACATTCAAGAGATGTGAGAAGTTCTGGGTATTGCACGATCTCCAAGGAAAAGAAAAAACCACCAACGACCAACAAATGAGCAGGAGCAAAATTAACAAATTGCTCTTTAGAAGCTGCACACTCTGACAGTTAGATAGCAATTTGGAGTTATTGTCAACAACCCTATCTCCTTGGAGACTGGCTGACACTGCAGAGAAATATTAGATGGGAAATTAAGGTTAACAAAGGGTTTCCTACTGTTGTTCCTAGTAATATAAGCACTTTACACATCAGTTCTAATTCTGTTGAACTGAGAAAGAGGAAATGGAAGAAGAAAATTTAAACAGGGACCCTCATTCTACAGCAAAATTAGCTAGCAGAAACCCCACATTAAAATTAAAGGTACCCCATCCTCCCTAGACTCACGTTCCCACCAGCAAATCACTGGTGCAGCCTTACCTTGCCTTGGCTGGCTTGTTCAGAAGCAATCTTTTTATTGTAATTGCTTTCGAGTTCCATTGTTTTGCCATTAACCCAAGTACAATAGCTGTTTTTTCGGCAAGGTCTTGTTTCTGTTCAGGTAGAAACATGACATGGTAATGCCCTCAAAGACAGGACAAATTGTTTATCCAAAAGCTGTCTCAAGGCAGTGGGCAAGCCTGACAAGCGGTACCACTAATGCAATGCTTGCTCAGCACTGCTCACCCCCATGTACGTCAAATGTTTCAAGTTAATATCAACTCAAGTCTCTTGATAACACCTGTGTTGTGTTCTGCTTTCCAGCCAGGCTCTGTCATGAATAAAAGTGAAAGACAAAAATCCACGTTTCTCTTATATAGATGTGTCAGCAGTAAAAGAAAATATGACAAGAGGTCTAGGAGTTCACTTCCATTCAGAGTCTGCCTTTTCCACTGTTTTCCCAAAGTACTGCACCATTGCCATCTTGCACTGAGAAACCCTCAGGTGTTCAGAGATCATAATGCCAAATCCACATTATCATGAGTGGTTATGGTTCTCCAGGTTCTCACATGCTTGGGAAAGAAGGTGGCTATTTTGAAGTAGAAGCAGCACAGTGTTCCTGCTTAGTGGATCTTTCACCAGGACCCTGAGAAGGAGCTAACATTTCCTTCCTATCTGAAGAGAAAAGGCTCTCGCCCTTCTCCTCGTTCACATAGAGAAGAACGCATCCAACCTTGGGCACTGAACATTTCTATCACACCTGGGACAAACGGACCTCCAACATCAAGTTTTAAGTTCTGCTCCAACTTGAAGACTCATGGCCATCCTGTCAGTGCTCTTTGCTGCTTCCAGCTCTGCCTCACTGGGATAAACAGGTTCACAGAAACTCAGTAGGGAGAGAAAAAAATTTGGTTGTCCCTTTATGGGTAGAAAATAGACTTGGCCTGTGAAACCTCTGCCAACACCATGTGTGTAGCCAGTGCTGCTGTGTACTTTCCTGCTTCTTTTTCTTGCATTAGCCTGTCACTTCATCTTGGATTTGGACTGAAAAAAAAATTTGGAGATGGACCCATCTATCTGCACAGTATACTATATGCTGGGTAGAGAATTACACACCGTAAGCTTTCAGATAACATCATTATCATTTAGAATTCAAGATTTAGGAAGTCTGAAATTTTGTAGAACTTTTTTTTCTTTTGAACAGTATAAGTCTGGTTTAAAAGAATGTTGATAGAGTAGAAACGATGCAGACTGGATAGCACAAAAATGACCTGCCAGTAGCAACACAGCTGATAAAAATCAGGAATTCTAGATTTGAAGGGAGTGTGACTATATTGGCCAATTTCCTCCAAGCCCCTCCAAAACGCTTCTGTCCCAGTCTCTCTTCCTTACCCCTTGGTCAAGCTACCTCATGCTCATCTACCCAGTTCATGCCAGTGGTCCTGGTCTATATTCCAGACTATCACCTCCCTCCCTTCACTGTTTCGTGTTCTCTTTGTTCGGTCAGTCCCAGTGTCTCCTTTTCTTTAGCCGCATATCTGCCCCCAGCTGCCTTTCCACCTACCTCCCGCTTTGCTAGTTCCCATTTCCACCTAAACTGAATTTCCCTCCATTCAACCTCCCAACACTGTTTCTCTCCTGTCTTGTCACCTTTACCAACTGAGGTCCATATTTTACCCCCCTATATTTGGATAAGACAGCTTTCTCCTCCATACTACTGGGGCACCAGGAAAAGATGATGGACAGGACAGCTGTTCTGCATTCCATTCTCACTTCCAACAGCTGCTCCCAGCTCAGCCCACAGCAGTTCAAGACACAGCCACAGGAGATGCTTTCCAACCCGCCATGGACTTAGATGTTCTGCAGGGATGGAGCGTGCGTATGAGGACATCGCCACGGCTGGAAGATGGCCAGCGAGGAAGGTATCTTCAGGAGATTTGAACTCTAAGGAGACCTGCAAATTTCTACCTCAAATTTGTCCAAAATGCAGATTTCACATGGCTTATAACTTGATCAAGCCTGAAGAGATTTTCACAGGGATGAAAAAGAGCCATCTTTGATAGAAAAGCAACAATTTCCTACTGTATTTTGAATCTCTGCCACAAAACGGAGGGAAGCATGGAAAGAAGAACATTAAAAAAAAATAATAAAATGATAACATTTTAAAATTTTTTTACTTTATCTTGAATTCTCTTTTGGGGAAAAGAAGAAAAAAAAAAAAGGCCATTCTGGTCTCATTTGCCTATTATACTTACCTTACGGCAGCACACCGCGTTGAAACTTTCAGCCTACATAGTTGAGCCTTGAGAACGTGAGTAGTAATTAAAAACAGAGTACTGAACTGCCAGGTATCACATGACTTTAGTGATAATCAAAGCTACCAGCCCCACCTATAATCACATCTTTAAAAGAATAGAAATGAACCAGCCATTTCCAATCTCTTTATGTTCATTGTTGCTACACCTTTTATTTTTTTTTCCCCATCGGCCACTCTTCCCCAGCTCCTCCCATCCCTGCCGGAGTACGTTGTGGAAAGACCAGTCACAGCCTGGGGGTTATGATTGTTTTCTAGGACATGTACACAGAAGATTTCACTACAGCTGGCAGTTTAATGCTACGACACGTTGTACAATAACAGAGTGATATTTTCAAGCAACTGTGTAATGCTCTATTCTTTCTGAATCAGCCAAGAGTTTCATTATCTAAATCCGTGTGAGAACACAGGAAGCTGTGTTTCCCCAACTCCTGAAATATCTGCCTCAGGAAGGAAGGTATATTGTCTTTTTGATGCCTCTGTTTTGCTTGTGAGGTGGTTCTGTGCGCCTGTTTTGCAACAGCGCTACAAAAGCAAACCAATTCAAATCTCCTATGGAAATGCCATGTTTGCTAGACACAGTTTGCATCCTTTTAACTCAAGGGTGACTGGATCTCGAGCATATCTTTAACATCATCAAAACCTCTATGTTCTGGGGAGCTCCAGAACGCGATCTGTTTGAGCTGCAGTGGGAAATGAACAATATGAAAATGATTCCTTGCATTTCAATCACCCCATGTTTTTGTTTTGGGAAAGGGAAATATACTTCCTGAAAGTCTTTCACTAAGTCCAAGACAAAAAAAGAAAACCTACTCTAATCTTTCCTTTTAGTGTGTGAAAAATAATATCTGCAGCGAGGGATGATTTTTATGACCTCTGAAGGCACGAAAGCAGAGCTGAAATAATAATGATTACCCAGACTTCAATCTTCCTCGTTCTTTGCCTACACAAATCCTACTCCAGGCACCAGGAATTTGATCTGACTAATAAAACCTAAAGATACAGAGATTCAGCACAGTTAGGAAAGGAATACTAAGCAAGTCACTGACATGATAAATCTCAATCCTCAAGTGTAAATCATCAAAATACCTCTGTGAAGTTTAACTTCTTGGATTTACAAGGAGGCTAGTTTTATAATGTTTCAAAATAGTTTCTTAAAATTATTTTATTATTATTATTTTTTCTACTCTCTGCTCTTCCTCCCCTACCAACAAAAGACACAGTTCAGAGAAGCACTTACACGTGCATATACAATGACCACACCATCAAGTCCCATTGACATCAACTGGGAAGTGAATTTGAATTTGCACCGATCAAAACTACCCCTTGGACTGCTTCTCTTGCAGGGTCCCATCGTCACTGACTTCCAGGAACCTTCCTCTGATACGTCCATGTCCTGTCCCTGGGACCTGACCCATCATGCCCGTGCTTCAGTTTAGCTGCAGGAATAGCCCCGCTGGCTCACAGGCTTGCTCCTGGCTGCAGTAGGCTTTGGGTTAAAGCTGGGAAGATTGCTACTATAAATTACCACAAATGCCAGCAGAGACAAGCAAGCTTTGAGAGAGCTGTCAGAAAAGGCTGGACATTGATTCGGTCGCTAGGGGAACAGCAAGAGGGACAGACAAGTGCCCAAGGAGCAGGTAACTGAGTCCCCCAAGAAGACATCCCACGTGACTCTTTTCCAAAGAGGGATGTGATCAGAAAAAAGTCAATAGTCAGAAACAATCTTTATCGATGGAGAAGGAGCACTGGGTGTCCTGAGCCATGCTCCAGCCTGCCATGCAGACTGGCGTTTATTCCTGTGGTGAGAGCACAAGGCAGCTGTAAGCAACAGCTCAGCCTTGTGCTCATCAGTAATTCAGGAAATTTTACCCTCACCACATCTACTGTTCTCATATTTATTGGTCTGGGAGAGGTGGCATGTTCTAGCAAGGCTAGAGGGAAAGGATAATACCTGAAAAAGGTGACAAAGGGAGTTTTCTTCTTGAGCTCATAAATGAATGTTTTTAGAATGGCAAGATGTTCCTTAAGTTTACAGGATACCTTCTCCCCCTACTACTTTTTAGACTGGATAAACATTTCACAGCAACAAAATAAAGCCTAGAAATAGCCGTAGTGGGCTCTGGTAGTCCATACCGCTTGTTACTCTCTCTCTCAGCTTACAAAGGTAACTTGAATTTTTTTTAAATTTCACTTACCCATTTTTATACATAGTCAACGTTGGCCTACTGGTATAAAATAGAAAAAAATTCTGAAAGGTTAAACATAGTGCTTTTGGGCCATGTATATTATCAGCTCAGAAATCTTCCCCACAACAATCTATGCTAAGAAATGAAGAACAAAAAAAAATGCTCTTAGAAGGCTGCAGAATAAGGGAGATAGAACACTCGTTCAGGACTCCTTAATGTGTTTTTTATATTCTCCCCTGGATACATTTGTACTTTACAATTCAGTTTCTCCACTGTTCAATTATCTACAGACAATTTAGTCTTGGGTGGATTATAATAGGTTCTGCTTCAGTTCAGCCAAGGCAGAATCATAGATGGTTGGTACAAGGCCAGCAGCAAAGGAGTGGCAGATTGCTGAAGTATTTTCAGGGTCACTTCTTATTCCAAGCTTCCTACAGGGTGTTCAAGCATATTGTAATCTTAGCTTTTTGTGTTCAGCATATACCCCGGTCTGAGGTAGAAGCTTTTACTTCCATGCTTATTTCAAACATCTTTGAGATATGAACAATTACCAGCTCACCTCTTGCGTTAAGTCCAGAAATAGTCTACCTTCCTACTCTCTGTCCTCCTAACACCACTGTTTCTCTCATTTTTTCAAGACCAGCAGCTAAAAACAATGCTCTTTGCTGACCAACTTATCTGATGTGCAGTCAAGCATAAGAGCTTGGTTTTGATTGTTTTATTTTAACCTTTTCACTTAGGAGGACCGAAACTTGGGGAAAATTTCTCTTTAAGTGCTTTGTAAATGACAAGTCTACACTGCACGGTTCACCCAGTGTGATACTGCATGTGCCTGGGAATATACTGCAAGAGGGATAAACTGAATGTGTTGAGAGCTCAGTTATTACAGTGCATTAATACCACAGACCCTAACTTCTCTGTGATTCTCACATGCAGCTTCCTGTAATATTATAAAGTCCCTATTGTCTTGTACAGAACAGAGCCTGGTACTTTCCTCCTTTTTAAATGCACTTGACATTTATAATGCCATCAAAAGCTTTGAGGTTTTTTGACAAAAGCTCTCAAAACCTTGCTTCCTGTTCTGATCTACAGGCAGACATAAAATTCACAGCAGAGCAGCAAGTGCACCAGCAAGCCCTCAGCCTCTAAAGGGTTTGTGTGTTTTAGGGTTTTTTTCCCATTTTTCCTCTCCCAACATGCACTATTAGCTGCTACTCTGTTTGAAAATCAGCATCAAGGTGATCTTAAGCCCCACTTTGAGTGAAGGTAGGCTTTCAAAGTATTAGCTGCCAGACACCAACATGCTCTTCAAAGCAGATTTCTGGAACCCTTGAATGACCCTTTCTATTGTCTGGTTTGCTTTTTCCATCATTTCTCCATCAGAGCTGAAATCTGCTGCTTTGGGATGTCGATGTGGCAATCAACACTGTACATCGTGAGCTAGAAGTGATCCAGGTGGTGTGAGTCCTCATCCCAAACCAGTAGGCTCTCCCTGCTAGCCCTCGATCTTTCTGCAGAACTGTGGGAATGGTCCACTTGATTCACACACACAACACAGGTCCAACTTCAGTGGCTTTCCTCCAGACTTGGAGTCCCCAGCTGGCAAGAGCAGCCTGCTGCGTAGGTGTGCAGGGTGACATGAGCTTCGGATCCTGCCAGCAGAGACACGCCTGGAGCCTCCCACAGAGAGCACCCGAACTGTTCACAAACAACTATCCTGGAGAGCAAATATTCTGTTCCCTCTACAGGTTTCTCGACATTTCTGAACTTCCTATTGTTCCCAGAGAAACAGCTCCTGGATTATAACTCTGCTTGGTGGAGTACCTCTCCCTAAAGCTAGGAACATGTTGATTCTGTTAATAATGGAAGGACCTCGGCAATAGCTTGCACCGGATAATATCCATTTCCTCCCACTAAACAACTCCATTTCCATCAAAAAATATCCTTAGAAGGATATTTTTCATTTAGATGTGCTGCCTCCAAGATCAACCAGTCAGACAGGTCTATAGGTTTATTCCTTTGTCTCTAAAATCTTTTTAGCCTGAGACACCCTTAGAACCCAAAGGCACAACTAAAAAGCCAATATTCACAACATCATTAAATCGTTTGCGAAGGATTTAACTTCAAGACAATAAACTAATGTAGTCAGTGGGCTAACATAAGCTAGGTTGGCTTTCACTATCTAGCCTCTGGTAGTGACTCTGCCAAGTTTATCGGGACTGTTTACATTGTAGATAGCCTCTTAATTACATCTCCAAAATCTAGCAGTATATCTTGGTCCACACCCTTTTTTTACAGCAAACAGCAATGTCTTTCAGTGCGTTTAAGGGACTGCTCTATGATAATTAGGCCTGTTTTGCAGAAGTCTCTGGGCTGCAAACAGCTAAGGACACTCAACTGATTCCTCTCAAGAGCTCATCCCCAGGTCCTAGGACAACACACCTAGTTCCCGGGCTGGTTTTGCCCATGGACCATTTCAGAGCCATGAGGAGTGTAGTAGCAGAGCCCATCATATCTGGTGGTCTGAGAGGTACGTCAGAGAAGAAAGTAGTGTGCTGTGATCCCTTGCACAATGGGAGATTGTGCCACAGAGTGAAGGGTCAGCGTTCAAAGGGGCTGAAGAAGGTGGGCTACTCCCAGCACACACATCAGCATCATAGCAACTTCTTCCCCATAGAAGACAAAACATCACATTGCAGCTGGCAAATCTGATGTGCCAATGAAATACAAAGCGTACTTATCATGGCCTCATTACGATCATTAGGATCCACAAACTACAATTTCGGAACCACTAACTTAGGCTTTAATTATACAGGCAGTCCATACATGGCTTAAATTTTGGTAAAAGCTATTCACCTTTATGGATCTGCAGACAAACAACTTTTCTTGAAATCACTACTCCCATGCTAACGCCTAGTTTTCAAGCTTCCCACCAAACATTTTCATGTTACCAGAGGAAGAAAACGCTTAACACTACAACTCTTAAGCAACAATGGTGTTTGTGGAGTAAGATAATCAAAACAGTCTAAATGGTTATTTCTGACTCCTTCATGCCATAAGTTCTGAGACTCCACTCAGAATATTAGTGCTGTACTAGGCAAGTTGAAGACAGAGGTGCATCAGGACTTGGAACCCCCTCAACGCTCAAGGGTGGAAGAAAACTGGAAAAAGAGGAAGAGCATGGACAAATTGTAATGTCATATTAGTACCCCAGGCTAAAGGGTAAATAAATAGGTCAATCCCATTCTATCAGTCTGATACTGACCCTAGTAAAAGAATGAAGTGATTGACAAAAGGATTGAGAATAATGCAGAACTATATATAGTTAATGATAATCAACATGGATTTACGGAAAATAAATCCTATCAAATTAAATAAATGACAGAGGTTTTCATAGCGGTACTAGGGGTGGTAGAACTGCTTAACTTTATATAAAGTATTTTGATGGTCACTAACATTTGGACCAGGAAGACAGAAGATGAAGAAATCAATAAAATGCATGATAAGTTTAATCAAAACCAGTATTGTCAAAATGTCAATGGCAATAATCATCAAGCAACTGTCTTAAGGGATGCTCCATAAGCAGAGAATCCCCTCAGGCATCCATGACTCTTACAGATCATGGGTCATGATTTGATGTCAAACTTGCAGTGCTGCACTTTGACCAAAACACAAATGCAATCTTTGGATGCGTGAACAGACCTGTACTAAATCCATAGTGGGAATCATATGACTGCTGCTGGTTCAGTGTACCCAACTCTGATGTCAAGGGGAACACTGGAAATCAGAGGAACTTGAAGAATAACTAAAGGGTTTAAAAGATGTGCCTTATGAAGATTCCAGCCAATCACTCCAATTTGTTCCTCAAAGAAGATTAAGAGAGAAAAACCACAGCACTTTACGAGGGAACAGAAATTCATCCACTCTATCAGAAAATATGAGGACAAAATTCAAAGGCTGAAGGCAGAGGTTAGGCAACTGGTGCAGCATCTTCATCAGGGTTGGTTACTTCAGGCTCCCTTTATAGTCAAGAGACAAAAAAAGGATCTTAAAGGATGCAGTTCATCTACACCCACTTTAGATGTCTAACTTTGGATGAGATACATCATACCCCAAAAGCGCCTATATGTCTTCACTGACCAGAGTGAGAATCTGGGGTGAAGGGAAACAAGCTTGCGTCTAGATATCCCTTTTGTAGAGATCTGAAGTTGGGAGGGAGAGAACCCACCTAGCCTAACAGGGAGTCACATTCACTTTTGACAGTACTGGGACAATGTACCAAGAGGCAGAAGTAGATTTGCCTTCAGCAATGGCATCTAAATCAGTATCAGAAGGTGTATTGCTGTTGTGACAAGTCCCACGGCCTGCGTTACGCAGGTGGTCAGGCAGCACTGTTGCAGTGCTTCCTTCTGGCCTTCCATCATTCTACGCTTGGCTAAACTTCTTGCAAAGCAGCCTGAATTCTTCACATGAGCAATTTCATTTATTTACACCATCCGTCATTGGTCACTGCCTCTTGTCATGTAACAATGGCTATGCTATGCAGGCTTAAATATACGTTGTATATGTGCTTGTGTACACATATGCGTGTAACAGGTGTATGTGTATAACACATGTGTGTACGTATACACACACACAGTTTTTACATTTATGCCTGGCTCTTGGTGAGCAATGAGCAAGATAGAGAGACCTGTATACTTGGATCTAGGTTGCTGGTGTCTTTCTTCACCAAGCAGCCCCTTGCTCTAGAACAGTAGCAGTTTCCACCTAGACACTTGCAGTGGTGAAGAGTCACCAACACACAGTATAAGAAAAAAAGGTAAGGTTTGTTGATACTGTTTTTGATCCCCTGTGAAGCAGCAAACTTTTCCCTCAACCCAGAGAGGCAGGAGCAAAAGCAGAAACATATCAAAAAAGACCATTAAAATTGTTTTGCAAGCACCAACAGTTTAAGCTCAGTAACTAGACATAAGGTCTTGCCAGCTTTTCTTCTTGGTTTGTCCACACTCCTAGTAAAAAAATGAGATTTTTAAAGAAGATACCTACAAAGGCCAGCCTAGCATCTCTAATAACAACATTCGCACCAGTTGCTTGTTTTTCTGCTCTTCAGGTTCCGCCTTGGCGCGAAGCAGAGGCTGAATGAAAAGCAGGAGTTAGCTAGGGCAGTTCGAGTCTTGTGTTGCAACCTTGCGGGAGGGATTGCTTGCTCTCGCTATTGTAAATTAGGGAGAATAATTCCCTCATCTCTGGCTGGGGTGGAGCTGCCACAGAATTGCACACCTTTGCTTTCTGAAACCCAGCCAAGGGCTATTACAGTTCCATGTGTGACCAAGAAGCAAACAATCAGCTCAACCTGTCCATGCTAGCTCAGGTGTGGGACTCTCACTGTGCTGGCAGGCCTAGGAAAAAAGATAATAAAGCAATGGGAAAAGAAATAGAAAGCGACGTGGCTATTTTCAAACGACCAAGTGAAATCTGTTCTTCAATACAGCACATAGCTCAGATTAGTTGGGTCACTGTTATACCAAATCAGAACAGCTGCCAAACAAGAATCCAATCCACTAACAAATGGTCGAGCCACCACAGGGGGAGAGGGTAATGTTACTAAGAAAAGTTGCTCAGAACAGAGGACGTCCGGTTGCTTTCTGTATTTTGCCAATAAAATACTGTATTGCAAGCTGAGGAGTGTTTCGGCCACTTTTTTTTTCCCCTTGTGTTTGCTCTGAGCCCAAAACTTGAAGTTAGCTCAAACACCTGTTGCGTTTATCAACGCAGTTCCTTGGAAATATCAGGGAATGGCCAAAGGGCTCCTTCAGTTCTCCTGTGCAAGGTGCTTGTACATGCAGACCTCCTCTCTACTGTGTGCACCAAGCTGGGAGGGAAGCTCTAGCTTAAGTGGCCTCTGTAAGAACAACATATAGGCATATATATGTGTTTTCATCTTGAGAACTCAAAGCATTCAGAAACTATCATTAACTAAGCTCTTAAAATCTCCTGTGAAATAGGTATGTACCCCCATGGCTTTGGGGACATGGTATAGAAGCTCTGGAGTCATTTGTTTGGGTTTTTTTTCCCTTTTACCAGCCCATTTCAGTTTGAGAGTGAGCTGCCTGGAAGCTAAACAAACGCTGAAGCAGAGACATTAAAACTGGAACACATTTGTGGATTTAGCAGCTTAAATTTTCCAACAAATGCAGTTTTATAGCATGAAGTCTCCGAAGCCGAACATCTCAGCCCTAAAGACACTGGGCTTAACCTATGCTCAAAGGTCCCTCAGCACCTGATAGACTTCACAGCTGCTGAGTTTTATTGTTAGAACCAGACAGTTCAAACTGAGGACATCAGCCAGTTTAATAAAAGCACAGCAAAATATCCCAACAGTGACCTATTCCAAGTATCATGTGTTATGGGCATTCTCATGCCTTATCACAAAGTCATGTTTGGACAGGTCGTTAGACTGGAAACAGCAGCTTGCTACACCTGGTTGTGGAGTGCTTGACCATTGCAAGGAGAAGCTGAACTCTCTGAAAGTTAAATCCACTGCACACCGACCACAGGCTCCAAAAAAGTAACACTCCACAGTCAAAAGATTGGATGGAGAAGAAACAGGAGGAGGAAAAAGCCTGAGTCTTCTACTACAAACAGATGTTTTTTCTCCAAGATAATTGTGAGGAGCTGGGAGTAAATTTGAGGATCGGACTATGTACAGATAGTCTTGTTTTGCAAAGATCCATCCATGTCTAAAAGTAACAGACCTCCTAGAAACCCTTCTGTGCTGCAAAGTATGCATCTGTCGGGTTCTACTAATTTATCTAGGGGCTTTAACTGTGGACTACACCCACCAGAAGGTGAGAGGGTGGGTGGAGAGTGCATGTCAATTGTCATGAATTTTCTCAAACAAATGGGAATAGCACCATAATGGAGGTTAGACTTCTCAAACCAGTACTGGAAGAACAAGCACTGGGAAGTTTCCATGGCAGGAGTAAGTTTAGACCCCAAGTCAGGCAGGGCTGACTGCATTCACTAGAAAATTTAAGATGCTAAAGTCACAACTGTGTTCCAGTTTTAAGGTCTCAGCTTCAGCGTTTTTTTAGCTTCCAGCCAGCTCACTTTCAACTAAAATAGGTTGGTAAAAGGATAAAACAACAAATGACTCCAAAGCTTCTGCACCAGGAGCACTGTTTGGAGTTACCTTAATCAACTGGATCTGGCTTTGCAGAGGAAAAAAATGTAGTGGGCATGGGCGAAGTAATACTTAAAGCATGGTCCTTCTGGGTTCTCACAAAAGTGAAAGCTGCCTCGTTTGGCCAGTGCTTTCTCTCACTTGTGTTCACGAACGCAGACACTGGTGTAGGTCTCAGCACCTGCCTTTTAGGCTGGATGGTAATGCCTGGGTTTTCCTGTGCCTTGCTTTGGAGGAAGTGCTGACCCAGCACAGCTCCATCTCTCAGCCACAGCTGCTCTTCTCCAGCTCCTTAATGCCCAGGACCGCTTTTCTGGCAAGTTATTTTTTGGCTGAATCAGCTCCCTGAGCCGGTTCCCTGAGCAGCTGCCCTGCGTGGTCAGCAAAAGGGCCAGGACGAGTAGCCGGAGTCTCTCATGCTCTGCAGTCACTAACGCCGTGGAGCCACAGACGGCGTTGGGTTTGGCTGGAGCTGAAAGGTGTGTCTCAGCTGTTTGTTTCTGCAGGCGAGTGCCAGTTTGCACAGACCACTAATAGCCCCATCCCAAAGCTCAGCTACGCAAATCCCAGTTCCAGTTTCCATGAAGACTGGCAGAAGACCAGCCCCACACAGCCTTGCCAACAGGTCTTTGAGGGGTGCCGGCACCCACCATTTTCTTGAGACTGTCTCCCTAGATACCACAAACTCGTCTGCTTCACTGATGCTGTGAACAAATAGGTGATAGATTAGATGCTGATATAGCAAGCAAAGATGTATTTAGCAAAATCTGAGAACAGATTTGATGTCTTGGATACAAAACCCAAGATTTATCCCCACCTGTAGCCCGAGGGATTCAGGCAACATTTTGTCTTTCAAACACTGCTTTCAGTTCTGACTAATCTCCATTTCCATTGCCATCTGCCTCATTTCGATTCCACTGGTACCACACTTGCACAGAGAATGGCTCTACCTGGTGTCAGACTCTTCCAGTAACTGACAATGTGTTCGTGTTCATGGTTCACACCTGATCAGCCACCCAGATATCGCTAAGGACTCCTCCAGGAACTGGGAGTCCATGGTTCCCAGCAGCCTGGTGGCCAAACGCTCTCCATACATAGTCTGGACTATTCATTTTATAGAGGACTGTTAACACACTCCATGATATTATACAGTTATTCATTCAGGTATGAAAACCTCCATTAAGCTCATTGTTTTGGCATAAAAAGCATACACTGCCACGTGGGACACAGCGGCCGAGAAGCTGCTTTGACTGGAGGAGTCCTTAGCGATTTTTGCTGGCTCTCTGCGCCACGGTCACTCTCAGACCAGGGACGTCTTGCCCAGCCACTGGTTTGAATGCTTGGTAACTCTCCCCAGCTCTCTCTGTTCTGCACTGACCAGCAACTGAGTTTGCTTTTACACATTTCTTTCTCCACCTGGCCCTCATCTCTCCTCTCCAATCCCATCTCATTTACCTCCATTCCTTTCTGCAACTCATATCCTTTCGGTTTTCTTTCCCGTTAGCTTCTTTCTTGCTAAACACATCAAAATCAAGTATGAAAGAGTGAGACCATAACACTGGTTGGCCACATGCTACTCAATCCATTTCTTTGTTTTCCCTTTTCCCACCCTGCTTCCCTTTTCACAACAAAGACCATAAAGGCTGCAAATCAGAGATTACTTCCTAGAGTAGGTTTTTCCATCAACCAGCCCAGTGGGGCCCCATTCTGCCAAATACAATGTTGATAAGTAGCAGTATAAATCTCTTCCAAAAGGGAAGGACCGTAGGAACATGGATAAAAACAGGTACCCAGAAGCCTAGCACCCCTTGATTTCCATCATCTGCCAAGGACTGTGATCATATCCCTGTTCCACATTATTGGATTTCTTTCAGACTGTGTCATACTAAAGGCAAGTTGACTATTTCTCTGCACAAATCTAGTAACTAAGATGTGCCTCGTTCAAACACATAGCTAAAATGCGTCTCAGAATTGTCTGTACTCCAAAAGAGCATGCAGGTATACAGATATTTTTTTTTCATTTAAATTCACTGATCAGAGACATGTTTTTGTCTTGTCTTGAGAAAAATAAGTCAAAACTCCTCCCCCTCCTCATTAAACGCAGTCCTATCAATATATTAGAATCCATTCGCATCTGAGCAATAAGCAAAGAATTTTCAAACAGGGTTCATGCATCTTGACCTTAAAAATCACACTTTGAAAGTTTTAAAACAACACTCCCCTGAAAAAATGAGAGTCCCCTGGAGAAGTGGGTCATTTTTTTCAACAGGTAGAGCGCACCCTGAGTAAACACGGCTGCTGTCTTCCTGTGCCACTGAAGTTAGAGGCTGCTCTCGCAGTTGCTGAGCATGATTTATTATATCTGCACCACCAGAGTCCCTGAGAACCCGAACATGCAGAATCAGAGACCATCCTGCCTATTGCCTTTGGGAAGTGTTTTCCAACTGAGTGGACTAAATCCTTACAAAGAAAACAGAAAATCAACGCCATCGTGTGCCCTGCGAGGACCGTTCCCTTCGTGCAGCCATCAGCAGGGAGGGCTCGGGGATCTTGGTGGGCAGCTCACGAGCACTTGCGTTGGAGGAGCAACCCACCTAAGCCTTCGGAGATGGGGGTGGCCAAGGCTTTGGCAGTGGGCTAGGCAAGCCTTCGTTTGCCAGGGTTCGTGCTCTCCCCTGGCGCCATGGGTAGGAGCCACGTTCCAGCAATTAGCAGTGCAGCACCAGAAACGCAGAGCGAGCAGGGCTGCCTGACTGGGACCCCGCGCCGGCAGATCTGCCAGCTGGATTTCATCCCCTTGGCTGCCAGAAACAGCTTTGTATCATCACTCAGTTAACTAATGCGCAAAAGGTAACTGTAACGTTGGTATGCAATTGCCTCTTAAACGAGGGAATTATGAGGCCTTCCTCTGGATGCACAGAAATGCGGTGAATAAGGGAGCTGTCACCGTCAGCTGGGTTGTGGGTTCACTTTACGTGGCCAAAGGTGCAAGAAGTCGTAACTTCTGCTTCAATAGGAGTTACCACTTCTCCACAGAGCCGCAGTAACTGACTGTGTAAATACCACCAGACCATTGCACGTGAGGGAAAAAAAAAAAAAAAAAAAGAAAAAAAAAAGACACAAACCACCTCCAAATTAAGTGTATTCAGAGGGAGTAGGCTCACATGTTTCCCGGTGTCCCTGCGCATGGCAGGGGGGTTGGAACAAGATGATCTTTAAGATCCCTACCAACCCAAACCATTCTATGATTCTATGTTTCCCTTTGCATTTGCAATAGCCTCAGAGTATTTTGCACAGCTTCCTGAAGCTCTCATAATGACCTCAACACATCTTGACGTTGCTAATGGGTAATGCAGCCAAAACAGGGTTCAGGACAAACTAAGAACTTTGAGGAGCGGCATAGCTGCCTTCAAAACCAGTCATACAAAACCATTGCTTACTACAAATGGTCAGTTGCAAGCTTTTTCAGAACAGGAATGTTTTCCTCATGTTTGGAAGCGTGCTTCACACCTTGAAAACGCTACTAATAAAAGCAAGCAAAAGAGAAGCTGCTAAATAATAACAGATGCCAATATAAACAGGAAGGAGCTCCAGATGCCCAGTCTCTGACATTGGACCCATGATTTGGGTGTCACTGAGCCATCACCAAACCTATCGCCAAGGAGAAGGTGGGTGAGAAAAGACAGGGAAGAAGGAATGGATCTGCTTGACAATAAAAGCCCAACCAGTGCTTTATAAAACACACAGTTCTCTATTATTCAATTTGAAATACATTAAAAAGTCCAGGTTTCAGTCAGTTGAGGTGCCAAACATTAAGTTAATTTAAACAACTTACAAGTTGCATTTATGGAGGTTTAGATTTCTCCATTTTCTTTTAATGGTGGAAATTTAGAGAAAATAACCACTTGCTCTTGAAGGGCAACATACAGAGGTGACAGCTTTCTTCTTAAAAATTCTTTTTGAATGTTTTGAGAAGAGTCAGCATTGATGAGACTTCACATTTCAAAGCTTAGCAGGGGAAGCAGCTTTGGACACAGATCTAAGGAAAGAGAGCTACGTTTGCAATGCATATGGTAGTCCATTAGCATTATATTTTCAACACTTGAGTGAAGTCTGTGATTTCCTGCATGTTGACTGGTGAGCTGCAGCATAAATTCACTCTCACCCAGTATTTATAGCTGCTGGCATTCAAGGCTCTGTTGCGATGTCTACTCAGTGTCTCTTCACATGAAGGTCTATAATGGGCCGTCTCAGCTACAGGCAGGATAACAAGCCTTACCTTTCCTTGCATCTTCGGGTCAGCATTTCTTAATCAGTTACAGTCAGTTAACAAGCCTGCTGTCATTCTGTTAACACACAAAGGAAAGAGCTCAAACTATGGATCTGGCAAGAAAATGCTGTTCTGTCCTGCGCTAGAACTCCATTCTACATCATTAAAATATTTAGAAAGAGATAAAACTGCATATTTCACACACATTTCTCTTCTGGCTGACCTCAGCTGTCAGCACTGGAGAAGCTGCTACCATTACACAATGACACACCATTACTTCTAGACCGATTCTGCTAGGCTCACTGTCCAGTGTCCCTGTTGACTATCTTTGAAAGGCTTTCACACGGCCATACAAATGACTTTAACCCCTTACCTGCCCACAAAAGCAGAAAAAGAGTAGTGCTTCAGTCGTGGGTGTGGAAGGGAGGCTGCGGTTTGTAAGACACTGACTTATCCCTGCGCTGAGCACAGCCTCCATAGAGCTGCTAGGGAAGAATTGAGATTATGTTTTGGTCTGTCTTCCTTGTGCGCTTTTTTCTGCCCTAAAAGCTTACAAACCTAACCAAGTATTTTGCATCTGTTACATTGCAGCTTATTACAGTGAGAACATAACCTCAGTTGATATCTCCCAGTGAAAGGTACCAAGTAAGACTCTCAACACAGAGACAGCCAGTCCATGACCACTACCAGAGACCTGGAAAGGGACAGATGGATGTCTGAAACCTCCTCACAGAAGGGTGTTGGGCAGCTGATTCTGGCTGTACCTATTCCCAGCACAACTAAGAATTTGAAGATACCCTTGTTAAGGTCAGATCAAAGGTCCGCTTACGCCAGTGTCTGGTCCCTGATAGCGGCCGGCAGCGGATGCGTAGGAGAAAAGAGCATAAGGAACGGGTCACAGATTGAGTAATCCCTTCCCTGGTACATGCTCCAAGCTTCCAGCAACTGGCCACTTAGAGACTTCCTGAGCTAGAGGCTGCATCCGGACCATTGTATTTAATAGCCACTGATGGACCTATCTTCTATTAATTTTTATAATCCTTTTTTGAATCCATTTATATTTTTGGCCTCCAGAACATCCCGTGGCAATTATGTACTGTGTGAAAAAGTACTACTTCTTGTTTGTTTTAAACCTGCTGCCTGATCATTTCATTGGGTGCCCCCAATTGTGTCATGAGAAATACTGATTAAACATTTGCTATTCATCTTCTCCACAGCATCCACAACTTCACAAACCTCTATCACCTCACTCATCTATACCCACCCTCACTCATCCCTTCTTCTATTTAGTGTGTGCTCCTGGCTCTTTGTAGCCCTGCAATACCCTCTTTGAAAGCCAAACAGCACACAATATTTTCTATATGGGTGTATTTTGCATGTAAGCAGTAACACAACAGAGGTTTTCCATTCTCTTCTCTTACTCTTATTTCTACTGTGTATTTTTGTCAGCTAATTGTGAGCTGAGACTTGCAAGAAATCCTTCCAATGACTGAAAGATCTTTCTCACGGTGGTAGCACCTCATGCAGGGTTCATTATGCATGCATATGCACTAGACTCACTTTTCCCTTCTCCCCTGCGCATTGTTCCACATTTATCAACACTTAATCATATCTGCTGGTTTATCAGCTAGTCACAAAATAGCCTGAAACCCTTCCGCAGCTCTTCGCACAGCCTGACATTTAACCATCCTGTATAATGACGCACTCAGCAATTTAGGTCATCAACCACTTCTGCTGACCGTTGTTCAAACTCATCGAACAGCACAGGTCCTTGAGGGAAGGCAGTGGCAGCTTCCCTAGTTTGGAAACGCCAAGTACTCCTCGCACTCGGATGGACAACCCTTTAAAGCAGCGTAGGCACTGAGAGGACCTCCATTACATCCCAGTTGTCTCAGGAACTTCAGTGAGGAAAATTTCTGAAGCCACTGAAAACCCAAACAGGTTACACTGGTCACTCGTGTCCCCATGCTTGCTGGCTTAGCCACATTGGTGAAGCACAGCTCCCTCCAGCAAACACTCTTTCCTCCCATCATTCTACGCGTTACACATTCTGTGAAGTTACCCCATGTGGAAGTTAAACCCAGCTCCTCTGATTGTGCTAGGACTTCTTGCAAAGACCAGCATCACCATTTCTTTAACTTAATTTATCTGCCAACATGTGCTATTTAAGCAACGGGTCCCCTAGCAGTTATGTTGGAGTCCAGCATATTCAGTATTCAGTGTTATTTTTGGAGTCAATACTAGCCCCATCTGCCTGGCATGCTGCTGTCACCAGCAGGCACTTGGCTGTCTACACCTACCACGCCAGGACCACTGAGATGAAGCCAGCCAGCTGCTCAAGGAGTCTGTAGGAAGGAGGGCTGCACTTCTTATTTTATGCTGAAAATAAACTTCCAGACACGTGGGCTTACACCAGCAGAGTTTGCCTGCAGCAGAATGAGACATCTGGGCTGCAGAAAATGCAGAAACCCCTGAGGGCTGCACAGAAAACCCTCTTGTGAAAACCCTGCCTTGCTGAGCAACAAGGCACAGTGCAAGGACACCAAGGCAGGGTGGGACACCAGGCCAGTGGTGGAGCAGTTGCATGTCCCTAAAACGTCCCTTCCCCAGGATTTCCCTTGCAGCCTCCAGGCTATTTTCAATTTAGAAGCCCCCCAGCAGGAAAACCAAAGGCCAATGAGACTTCCCACCTCAAAGGGCTCCCGGAGTCACCCATGATGTGAATCAGCTTTGGCTTTGGGGCTCATTTGGGCATTGAGAGGTCTGTTGTATGGGCTGAAGGAGGAGGAGGAGGCAAAGAACTTCCTTATCACAGCTCCACCATAGCTGCTGGGGCTGAAAGGACACAAGGCCTTGCCTAGCCCAACTCCTCTGAGCAGGGTGGAAAGATTAAAAAAAAACAGAACCCAAGCAGTAACAGTCCCCTCAAGTGCTGTAAATTGATGGGGTGAGGGGGGAAGAAAGGGAGGAGCAGGAAGTGGTTACTTATTTGGACTCCCGAAATGAGACTCAAGCTCTCTCAGAGTTTCACAGCTCATCACTTGTTTTCACCTGGTCAAAAAGTCCCACACAACAAATCAGCCCAAGATGTTGTGCCATCTGTGTCTGCTACTGGACACAACTTCAAAATCCAACAGAAACGAAGCCCTTTTCTTGCTACATTGAGCCCTTACCCCAGAGAAATCCAGCCTCCTTTGCCCTTTGAAGAAACCATCACCCTGCTTCATCATCCCAGAAAATGGCTCATTACACCTGCAGAATTTCTCTTCCCCCCTCCTATCCTATGCATATGCATGCACTTCTATAATGTTTTTTTCCATGAACTTCTCTGATTTCAGCAAAATTTGAGTTGATTGAATATTTCAGAAACAATTTATACATTCCTGCCAAACTCCACAGTTCCCTGGAAACCCAGCAACGCTCTTGTGCAAGCTCTGTGCAGTTGCCTGCTCAGGTAGTGTCACTCCAGGGCACTGAGAAGGAAGCGCAACCACTTGGAAAGGCCTCTTCATTTAAGGATGGCATGAGCAACTGTAGATGAGCACACAGCAAGGATGTAAAGTGTTGAGGTTCCAAGTTACAAACAAGCTCCTTGTCAGATTCTTCACTCTACAGCCCTATTATACCCATCGGAAGCTCCCTGCACTGCTCCTCCAGTTGTACTGCACAAAGCCCTCAACCCTTTTCCCATCCTCTCAGTGATAAACACCCACGGAAGAAGTTTACTCGCGAAAAATACATGCAAAATTTCTGAATGCCCCAGGGTCCAACAGCAAGTGTAAAAACATAAAATAAAATAAGATGGGGCGCTGTCCCTGCCTCCTCATTTTAGCTATCATTTTGGCACATGCCAGAACATTACCCCAGGCAAAACATCACCAGGTAATGAACCGGGATTTGCATGCAATTCCAGCAGTGGGCATGACCACAGGCACTGATCAGTGCAAGCTCTTCCTTCTCATGGTCTCCACAAAACTCATCTTTGTACACCAGCTGCACAATAAATGGCCGGAATATTTAATGCTATTTGTATTTTCAATTGGATTATCAATTGACGTGACATAATAGCTGATGTTTCTGCACAAAAACATGTTATTAGATTGATGCAGAACTGACTCAGAGCACAAGGATGCTTTGAGGTTTCTGTGCTTGATCAGCAGATTCAAATCCCTTGTTGCCACGTTGGCATAAATTGCTAGCCGGTCCCTTCCCAGGAGACAAGATTTGACCGTCTCTCCCGACAGCGGTAACTAGTCATGTACCAATTAGATGCGCATCCTTTCCAACAACGGCTTCGCGAACACCCAGAGAAAGTATCTTTGAATCTTACAACCCTCCCATTCCAGAAGTCAGGCTTTTCCAAACGGCCGTGAAGATATCCTCAGCTTCCCCTAACGTGCAAAAACCCTTCCAAAACATACACTGAAGAAAAAAAGGACAAAGCTAAAAAAAAGATGGAACTGAAAAGTACGAGGGAAAATTATTTCTCAAATGTCTTTAAATATTCCTGGGTTTATGTGCAAAGATACTCTTGCGTTCTTTCATGCTCTTTAGGTCTACCTCTGCTCACTTTAAGATCAAACTGGCATTTTTGCCAGCAATTCATTAAAAGCCTGCTCTCTGCCACCCCTCTCCCTCCCCACCTGCAGGCAAGCAGGGATCTGGGCCTCACAAGACTACTGTGGCGTGGGTGTTATTGGCTGTCTGTTTTGGCAGCCTCTCCTCCTTTCTTCCAGCTCTGTTTTGAAACACAATCTAAATTTAAAAAAAAAAATAATAATAATAAAAAAAAAAAAATCGGCATTCCTGCTCTCTCTACTCACACCGGCGCTCCTGCCGCCGCGGCGTAAAGCACGGCTGCGAAAGGAGCAGCACCGTGCAGGTTGGCCTATATATAGCCCAAATGTTCGGCAAAGAACAAACTCTTAACTCGAGAAAAGGGGCAGAGGACGGCAAGAGGCGAAAAACAAGGGGAAAGAGGGGCCAAGAGAAGGCTTTGTGAACCGTCTCGCTTTAACAGGGGGAGCGGAGGGAAGAGAAAAATGTCTCTCCAGAGCCGGCTCTCTCCCACATTTAATAGCATTAGGAGCTAACGTGTAATTTGGACTAAAAGACTAACTCTTTCCTGCGGTTTGATGGATGTTAGCGTCCCTTTTTTTTTTCCTTCTTTAACAATGTATTACATAACATTCTGATACACTAATTACCATCTCATGTCATAGCAATTTTATTAAGAGCTTATACTTACAAATACCCATTCTGAAAGGATTTCAGGACCTTTTTTTCCTGTAATTTTCTCTGAGCTAGGCTTGTTGAAGCACTGGCAACACGGTCTGATGCTGCCTAATGCAGGTTCCAGTAACAAAGCGTCTCTACACAAAGATCTCTCGCGAGCCCCAAGCGTCAGGCATGGATTCTTCTTGCGTTTAGTCTCAAAGACTTGTAAACAAGTTACTTTTAGCACACTATGTTGTGATAAAACACTGGTAACACAGCCCTATTAGGTTCCTGTACCTGCTACAGTTCCAATTCCAGAAGCAATGCCAAGAGAGAGAAATTCCTTTATACCAAGTAATGGAAAATTTGTTAACTATTCTGCAGTTAGTGTTTGCGCGTTAATATGGTATCACCTTGCCAGGCAAGACGTGGTACCATGAGGTATTTTTCTGTATAAAATTGCTAATGCCATCAAGGATTGTCCAAATGGGATCATCATCATTAAAAAGATTACGCGGTAAGGAAAGTGATTACGACAACGTCTGAGTAGAAGGATTACTAATCACAAGTAGAATCCTGGTACAAATCTCATTCTCCGTATACAAGAAAGGACACAAAACCTTTTAAACATAATTTATATACATTTATGGCTTTATACAACAAACTGTCAGGGATTGTTCTCGTGTGTCTGTAGAAGTACATCAGGCACTTTTTCTGAAAATATCCACGTACGAATTTTAATTCTGCAATGTGACTAAGTCAGAGCAGTGAAGCGTTGAAGAGCTGTCACACCACTCGCAAGTAGAACTAGCAGTATGTACATGCCAATCTCTCACGATATTGCTGGTTTGTGGAACACCCTCAAAAAGGAGGCCAGGTTTAATGCCGAGTAATTTGCCTTTTGCCTGCATAAACCATGCTGCATCTTACATTATGATTACCAAAATAATAACAATAATAATGAGAACACCTTATTTAAAATCAGTCATAAATTAAGGATCCTAGCAATTTCATCACGAAAATAGGAATTTCAAATCAGTAAAAAAATAAAAAAGTACTAACATACATCCAGTGGTTTAACAAGTGCAAATTTTATACTGTTTTATAATTGGTCCAATTTTAACTTCTCTTTTTAGGGATGCTCTGTTGACTTAAGCCAATAATAAGCAATATGACTTTTGCTTATAAGTGTAGGCAAATTGTCAGTTTATCAAAGCAGAGCTTTCCAATTAATGCATCTACTACCTAAACATATATCATATAGCTATATTATGGAAACAATACATCTTTATATTTAAAATATCTGAACAGCTCTATAATACAATAAACTTTTAATAACAGTACAAACCAGAGAAAAGTCAAAAACAAGGCTGCATAGGTAAGATCATCTGCACAATTCACAAACCAATCATTTACAACAATTCTGACAAACTAAGTTACTCCGGAAACTTGGTACTTTTACTGAAAAAGGATTTATTACTAGAGGTCACATAATGTTTGTTTTCAAGGCAGACAACATGCCCCTTCACCAGACTTCACAGTATTCCAGAACTACGATTGCAAAACACTAGGATGGCATCACAAAAAAAAAAAAAAAAAAAAAATTTGACCACACCTCTGATTATCTACAACTGCTTTCTCACAATAATTAAAAGGGGTTTCCTACAGACTGTCATAATTAAGGAACGGCTACATTTATGTTATTCATAGTTATAACAGGAAATAAGGAAAATATCTGTATGCAGGAAGTTATACAGTAGCAGTAAATAATAAACAGGAGGTATATAGTTAAATGTAGCATGTTCAGCTGCAACCCCACGGAGCATAGCACTAAGTACTGCTTTCTTTGCATGCAGAGGTGACTTTTACGACTACTTTGGCCTATGCATATCAGTGCCCGTTTGGGAGCAAACCTTTTTGCACACACAGCAGAAAGAAGGACTGTCAGAAACCCACACGTGAGCCCTCCGCCTGGCTCCACTGCCAGGATCTACCACCATGTTTCAGAGAGACCGTGAATGTGACGGTGAAGATGCTACCGGAGAGATTTGCCTGTAAAAGCAGGCGGCTTCATTGAGGCTTCGGCACTAAGAAGGTTTCGTTTTGCTCAACAGAAGTTCAAAGACCGATTTCACGCTGGGGGAGAGACCCCGTATCACAGGACAGCTTAACATCAGCCTCTGGAACTGCTGACAACCATAACAGGATATCTAAAAAAGTAGGACCCGCTGTAATTAGTAGTGATTTAAGCCCAACAGGGAGCTAAATGCTAGCACATCAATAAATACATTACAGAGCCTCAGGAAAGTCGTAACAGGATCGTTAAATGTATGTCTTGTTACTAAACTTCGTTTTCTTGGCACATCCCATTTCTTTCTCCACCACACGCCATCACTACAGGGAAGACAGGTTTCAATTAGAACATTTTCCAGTTGTGGGCTATGCAGATAAAACAAAAATCGGGGGAAAATTATTTACTTCTCCCCTTCTTCACAACAACCAGCCCTAGCACAAAACCTGTTCATCCTGCCAGTGCATAAAAAAGCTCCGAGGATTTCTATAGCACAAACGATGCGTAGCAGCCAGTGAAAAGACGGGTAAGGCCCGTTACCCACACATCCATGAAAACTGCATCGTGCGATTACAAAAAAAGCAGGAATTATTTATCCAAGACCCAATCCTGAAAACGCTCAGGTAGTTGTCAGTGTGCCCACTCCAATAAGAGCAGGTTTTTCCACAGGAACAAGGCCTCTATCATTAAAGCTCTCCCCTACCCTAAAGCTCATGTATTTGTATAACTTTGACACTTACTGTATCTTTCTTATTTAAAAAAAAAAAAAAAAAAAGTAATGTTTTGCCCTGTAATAGGGGGTCGCAAAAGTTTTAGCCTCCCACTGGAAAGTAGCACTTTCACCTCTTCAAACACACTGCATTACAACAGAAACACTGACAGACCCTAAACCTAGTGCTAATTAAGACGAGTGACAGTTTTGTCATTAATTTTTTCTAAAATGATGGATTTTCTGCAAAAGGTCCTGCTCTTGACTGCACAAACATTATGAGACCTCCATGAAATAAATATAAATGTGAAGCATTGTACAAGCGTCTAACAATGAATACTTAACACTTTGTGGTAGTCAGAGTTAAAATGATAGGAGAAGCAGATGACATTTCTAAAAATGCATATATAAAACTGATTAAATATCTCCTAAACATAAAGTTGTCTATATTTATACATCACACAACAAAAAAAGGGACAGAAATGTTTTGTATTCAAGATACTTATTAAGCTTTTCCTTTATTAGCACTCCCAAGTGCTAGGGAAATTTATAAAAACATGTACTTAATCCAGTTAAAATACTGTACAAAATGAAGAGGTTATGAATGCTGCCAGATCTCAGATTTATTTTTTTTTTTTTAAAGTTGCCTATGTAACAAAAGTAGACTTTAATTATAAGAAAAATAGCTTGGAAAGTATTCCAAAAATTATCTTAAGTCCAACAATAAAGTCATTAGTCTGACAATGAAATCCAGATATATTCTTGCATAAATTTACATGAATACAGGTAACTTATCAAATGGCATTTAACCTACTGTTTACTCTGAATAGTCAATGAGTTTAGTAGGATCATATTTAACAGGCTATTCTGTTCCCATATGAAATGTGTGGCAAATTTGAGTAAAACAATGCAGTTCATACTGCTGCAAGGCAAGTCCACATTTATCTCAATTCATCAGAACACAAGTAACATCAACGAAGGTTAAACTTACTTAGGGCATGAGATCATCACAGTATTCTTACAAAAGTTTATAAACTTTTCTTGGACCAAAACAGATAGTCTTAAAAAACAATTCTTCTTCTACAGATCATACTGTACAAAACCGAAAGCACAACATGATGTAAGTGAGAGTCTTTGCTGTGATTATATGGTGTAGTGAATTTGGCACTTCAGAGTAATGAAACTTCCAATGGCACAGTTCTTATCTACAGCAGCACATAACCTGCAAACCTTGGGCAAACATCCTGTACAGGAAAATACTCTGTCTGCTGCCAACTCTGACGAAAGGAAGAAAAAGAGAAAAAAAAAAGACCCAAAAAAAAAGCTAGTGCATGCGCACAGCTTTGTCAAGAAAATTAAAAAGGAAGGTGAAGGACATCTTTGTACTGCTTTTCTCAGTTCCTGCTGTCAGACAAGTCTGGAGAATTTAACCGTAGCCTATGAAGAAAAAAAAACAACAAAAAGAACAAATTAACATCACACCAAAAGATTAAATCTATTAAAATATGCTCAAATTAGCTTTAAATTAACTTAAATAGGAAAAAAAAATAATTCCTTAATTTCTAGTTACCAGCAAGCTTTTTGTGTAAAATATTAATGGCAAAAACATTAATGCTCCACATGAAGTAACAGAAGTTGGTACACGGCAATCCTAATGCACCGGTGCAAACTTGATTTGCAAACAAATAAAGGCCTGGAAAGTGACTGAGTGTAACAGAGGCACTTCACATGCTAACACAGAAGACCACCCAGATTTTAAGCATTTTGAGATCTCTTTTTCCCTTTAGTTGTTTTTCAGATTTATTATAAAAAGCACAGCTTACCTCCTACTACATCCTAGCCTGACACCCAACTGTGTGTGGTTGTCTTTACGCTGTGCTGAAAACTTTGGTTAGGCAATACACTGTCAAAGTTAAAATCTAACGTTTCTCCATCCATAAGGTCATTACGGATAATTGACTCCATGTCACAGTCCAACCGTTCAATTAACATGTCATCTAAGTCACTGGGAAGCTTCTCCTGGTGGAGGGAAACAATTCCCACCCTTCCGTAGCCATTGCAACTGTTAACAGGGGCGTACGGGTTCATAGCATTCATCTGCATCGGGTGACTCATAGGCACTTGTAACGAAGTCTTCACTGTCGACAAGCGATTTAGACCTGAAGTATGGGACATGGTGTTCACTGTGTGTGACAAGGCACGACCATTAACTGCAGGTGTTGGCTGGTTATGTCCTTGGTGAGGGCGGGCATTAGGGTTCATCATTTTGTTGTGGGGTGGCTGACTACCATAAGTTGGCATCACCGAGTTAGCGACCATCAGCACACTTTGGCCCAGTGCCCTGCCACCAGCCTGGGAAACACCAGTGTCCACTGATGCCAAGATATCATTGTGCGGCGGAGAATCAGAAGTCAGTAACTCCTTCAGAAGTCCTGCAGGACAGTTATATTGGCTCATCGATCCAAAGCTTGATTTACTGTCTTGGAGAGTCTGCATAGGAATCTGGGGCAAAGAGTTCATGCTAGCTTGAGCATACGTAAATTTCCTGTAGTCTGGATTTGGTGAACCTATACTCGTGGTCGAGGATGCAAACGAGTAACCTGGTGTTTGCTGCATCAGGGTAGCCGATGAAGACTGGGTTGACACAGTCATTGACGTATTGGGTGACAAAAGATTAAGGTTATCCAAAAGATTTTCCATGTTCTCAGAATTACTCATCTCTGAAAGGCTGGGTAGAGTAGAAGTCATTTTGGTGGCTGATGATGGGTATACCATGGAGTGCACATCCCCATCTCCAAGATCATCTTGCTCTGGCAAAATAGGAGAAAGCCTTCCACTAATCGTACTAGCATTAGAGCTAGTTCTAGGTCGAAATGTACTCCAGTTATCAAAGTCATCATTACTGTGAGAGCTGGGGCTTGCAGGCCACTTCGAGAACTGCGATCCGGGGCTGTCACCATTTCCCTCTTGACCAGACTGAAGGGACGCTTTTTTCTTGGCAGCTCTGCCTCTGCTTTTGGCAAACTTGCTGTTGTTATCCATGGACGCTGCTCGCCTCCTAGGAGATTTGCCACTCTTTCCTCCCTCCGGATTGAGCATCCACCAGGAACTCTTCCCTGTTCCCTCATTCTGCACTCTGATGAACTTGCTGTGCAGAGACAGGTTATGACGGATTGAATTCTGAAAAACAAAATAAGGTGTAAGAAATGGAGAAAACATGCTTGTTTCATGGTGTACTAATATTTGTCTTTGCAAATGTACTCTCTTTTTGTTAGAAAACATGGGGTAATCAAGAAATGGGAAAACATGCCAGTCTGGAAACATCTGTTATCAGCTCACCACTCAAAACTGGCTGAAATAAGCTTGCAGAGAGTTGCCATGTCAATTTATCTGTCATATGGCCCAATCACATCTGACGTTATAAAAAGTTAAATTAAATACCAAAGGAGCTGTTCTGAAATACAAATTCCTCATAAAGGAGACAAAATATACCAGAAGACCAAGAAGACAACTGAAGATCTTATTACCAGCTTCACTCTAATGAGTTGAACCTGATTGCAATTAGGAATTTTTTTTTTTTTTTTATTATTATTATTATTATTATTATTATTATTATTTTACACAAAGTTCAGGAATGATAGATCCTGTTCTATGGTCCTTATAATGGCATCTCATCACGCACAGCCCTAAACCCTGCAAACGTGCCAGCCTGTGAGTATTGCCACTGAATATCAGTGAGGTTTATATTACTTGCATTACGTGAGAAAACACATATACAAAACCAGTTGAAGACTAAGTTCTAGTCTTTATAAATAAACATCACAAATTGCCTAAGAAAACATAAGAGAGAAAGGAATGCAAATAGCATAGACAAAATTGCATTTAAAGCCTCAGTCTTAAAACCATCTTTCTCTTTCAAAATCAACATTTTAATATGCAAAACTGACTCTTCTAATACCAGAGGGCACAAGATTATCTTGTGTCAAGACTGACCAGAGGTACTGAAGCTTTTCGTTATTCGTCAGTCACAAATAACGTTTCACGTTTTGTTCTTATATAAGAAAAAAAAAATCCCAAAATCCAAAATCCAAGCATAATTGCTAACAAAATGCCACAAGTTCAGAGTGCTGAAATAAGCAGCCTACATGGGGACCTCCAGCCTGCACTAGGACTGCAATTCATGCCGAACAAGTAGGAGGGAACCGCAAAACATCATATGAAATGGGTAAACCTGAAATTAGACCTCAATGGCAGAGAAATCAATGATGCAGTAGCTGCCTTCCATTCATAGCCACTTTTCATAGGTTGTCTAAAGAAAAATTTGGGTAAGCAAATATGGAAAGACTGTTTCTAGAAAGCAGTAGTAAGGCTGATCTTGACCAGCAGGCCACTAGGCCAATTATCTCAAAACACTAAATAGATGCCAGAACTACAAAAACCCTGTTTTGTCTTTCCTGTTTTCCGACCTTTTTCCTCCCACCTACCTTCTCTTAAGTTGTTATACTGACCCACCAAGACCCACTACAGCACCAAACCAAGAGGACGATACAGCTCATGGACCTTTGCGTGCCTTGTGAGGCAAACCAGAGGATGAGAGACACAGCCACTGCTCTCGTCTCTGGCCGCTTCTGCTGTATTTCCCGGCCCAGAGCGCTGCCTGTGACAGCAGCATCTCCAGACATGTCTTCCTTCACCTTCTTAACTGTCCCGTACATCTGTTTTCTCAAAGATGCTGCCAACACATGCATCTTGACTCATTGCCTACACGTCCAGCTGACAGAAGAAAAGGAGCAAAGACCATGAGGAGGCATGCCAAGTGAAAACAGCCATCTTGTGAGGCCTGGCTCAAATCAGAGACAACACGCTCAAATTCCCTGCAAGGGTCATGACATGTTGTGGACCACCAAAAGCCAACTGGCCAAAGCAGACCTGGCCACCTGCAGAGCCCAACAGGAATGGTTACTCTGGGATCGAAGAGGAGACCTTCAGCAGATGAAGGCAGCAAGGAGGTGTTCAAGTCCCGTAACACCTTATAGGCAGCAGTGTCCTGAGACTATCCTCACAGGAGTGCAGCTTCACCCCAAAGAGGGGCACAAGGTGCTCTTTGACAGCAGAAGATGGCAGAACGTGGCCTCATGGCAGCTCGCTGTTCAACCAGCGCAGCAAGGAGTCAAACCACATGCCTAACCTCAGAAGTCTTTCCAGCCTCTCCTTCCCTTCCAAAGAAGCATCTTTAACAAATCATTCCAGTTAAATAAACACGAATGACAATTTGAGCGTTTCCTCATTCAATTTTGAAAGCAAGCCAATCTTTCTCATATTAACGAATTAACGTAGGACTGCATCTCTTCACTGCAGGTAACCCTGCAATCAAAACCTCATTCTCCATCCAGCTACAGGGTGTTAGGGAAGGCCTTGAAATTCTATTTTCACCAGCTGCAGCTAACATGTCGGGAGGGTAAGCCTGAAAAATCCCTCTTTGGACTTGCCCCTGGCCCCAAGGGCCGACCGAGAAGCCTCATGAGGCCGCACGCCGCAGCCCGTTGTTTTCACTCAAAGGCCAGAGCTGAATCCCCGGCTGACACAAGTCCAGCTCTAGAAATGTCGCAAGAAAGTGGTTCTGCACGTCTGTTGATTAAAAAACCTCCTGCGCTAGTTCATTTTTTTTTTATTAGTATTATTATTATTGTATTTTGTAAACATACCCAGTTGGCTCAGGCTTACTGTTTACTATCAAAATAGGCATATCAAACACACAAAACATCAGGCAGAGAAAATACCATGCTAAGGCTCAGTTCCCTCTTCTCTGCACCAGAAGTGTTAAATATTTAAGAAATCACTGCTATTCCTTAGTCATCAAAAATGTTATAATCTGGTATTATTGTACTGAGGACATCTGAGGTCGCTCTTTGAGTAACAGAGCTGTCTCCTAACTCTGCCAGCAAGGAAAAAAAATTTTCCTAACAGGAAAAGGTTTGCGGCCCAGAGCTTGTTACATAAATTCCTGTTTTTCAGGCAGCCAGCAGGACATTAAAGAAGCTATGATTTACTAACTTGGAAAAAAGTGTTGAAGAGGTAAATCTTGTGAAAATATGCACTGCTGTTAATGATGTTGTGTCTACAAATCTTTGCCAGACGCAAACATGACCTGATAAAAAAGTATAGTTTCAGCAGTGGATCTTGGCAGGCGGAGGGAGAAGCGACGGGGCTGTCAGCGGCCCGGGCGCTCGGTGGCACCGCCGGCCCCAGCACGGTGTGAGATGCCTCCAGCTGTGGCTTTCGGCAGGGCTCGGAAGAAATGCCACCCAAAATGGCCTGAATGACGAGAAAAGCAAGCAGCCACAGTTCCAGGCGGGTTTCCACACAGCGGCGACGCACGTGCCAGATCGCCCGGCGAGCATCCGCGCTGGAATTTTATCAAAACCTTGTCAGGACGGCAGCAGGGCTGCTGGCACCTGTGGGGTGTTTCCTGGGATTGAGTTTCCGTCTTTTGAGATAAAGCGCCGAGAGCCTCCGCTCCTGATCAGTCTGCAAACCAACTTCATGCCATACTTCGGCATACAGACCAGGAACTGTGGATACGCTTATCGCTACTTGCCAATTTAAGAGCCAAAATAGGCAAAACCAGTATCTGCGAAATGCAATGTGATGAGCACTTGCCAGCCAATAAAACTCGTGAAACCAAGCAAGCGATTCCTTTGAATCTACACGTTTATATCGTTCAGCTGTATTTCCAATCTCTCCGACAGCGGAACCGCACTGCTGCGAGGACACCCACCTTGCTGCTTTTCTAAGCAACCAAAAAAACCCCAAGCTGCTTTACGTTTTAGAAGAAGTAAAGAAATAAATATTTCAGCCATTTAATCCCTGGGTGCAAGTAGCTCTGCTGATATCTAATACTGCATTTAAACCCAAGAGATACTCTTAATTTAAGTTTAACCTGACTAACTGCTGAAAAAAAATCACATCCCTATTACAATTAAAGTTGAGGTATTTACTTATTTTTTCAGTAAATTGTTTTGGTGTTTTACAAAAGAGAAAAACCTGTAAACACAGTTGATTTGTTAAACCTGACAACACTGTAGGCCTGTACTTTCTGGAGAGAGACCACACGGTCACGTCGGCCATCTTTCCTCCACCCCGGTTCTTGGAGCAGGCAAGGCAGAGGGAAGCAGAGAAGACCTCCTGCTGCAGACCCCCTGCTTAACCCTATTGGAAACCTCTCCAAGCAGGATCTAACTGTGGATCTATGAGTGTCCAGGGAGCTGCAAGACCCAAAAGACCTTGTAAAAGCCCCTACGAGTGCCCATGGTCTCTCCCACCCTCATACCCTCACACACGGGCACAGGCAGCACCCGTTCAGCTACAGTACTGCGCCAGCCACCAACAGGGAGAGCGGGGAATGGATGCGACATGTGAATGTCGATACATTTCACAAAAGTTCTCGGATCTCTCAAAAAACTATCTAGAATGGCTTTGGAAGCAGGAGAGAAATTTTCAGGGACTACAACACTCAAGCCTGCTTCTGCCGCGACCCTCTAAGATAATCACAATTCCAAAAAAAAAAAAAAAAAAAAAAAAGAGAGAAAAAGAGAGAAGGGGAAGATTGTTTGTTTATTTATTTTAACTGATAGTTGTGAGAATGTTGCAGTAGGAATACGCTTAGCAAGAAGGTCAGGTTGAGGACCGGTAGGAGAGAAGTTCAGAGTAACATCATCACTGTTAAGAGGTGTCTGCTGTGGGCAGTGGTGGCTGGCACATGAGCCCGCTGTATTAGCACGTCCTGTTACTGACAGCTTAGAGCAGGATTCGGAACCAGTAGAGTCCCTCCGTGGAGACAACACCAAAGCAAAAGCTTTTCAGCAGAGAAGGGAAGACCCTAGGATTTCCATATGCTGTTACAGAGGACATCAGACCTGTCTGTCAAGGTCTGTGTATGGGGACTTTACAGCAGGTCCAGATGTTCAAATCACCTTCCTTGGAGCCTCAGTGGCAAGCACCACGCTAAAAAGAAGTTATAAAAAAACCTCTTAGGAAAGTATGCAAAAGACAGGAAGTTCACCATCACACACGCTCAGGGCTCCTTCAGCATCAACAACCAGACAGCAGCAGCAGGAGCTAACCGTGGCGAGTGGCACCACATAACATCTATCCAAGGCTAGACTTGTTGAAACAGGCAGGTCTGCTTGGAATAGTTACACTGCCTGCACCCGCTTTGCTGTGGTTTCCAACCATCCTGCCAAGTTTGCAGGGGCAGGGTGAGGAGGCTAAGGAGGAAAGAGAACACTGATAACTCCAGAGGTACCAGAATTTCCTGGTACAACAGTCTGGTGTAAGGCAATCCTGTTTGTCTTATGACGATGAGATAATGAAAAGTTCAGATACAGATGCTGCACATGGAGCTTGGGTTTGCCTCAGAGCTAGTGTTGGACACCCAAAAACATTCACTCAACAGATAGCACACTTGTTCATAAAAGAGCCTTAGCCGCATTTCTCTCTCAAAAGCGTTCCTGATACTACAATGTTCACCAACACAACCGCACATCTGGCTGCAGTGTCAGAGGCTTCAAATGCTAATGAAATAGCTATCTTTGCCACCCAACTGCAGCATTCTTTGATTACAGCTCAGAAACCTTCCCTGTCGTCAGATAAGAGCATGGACAGAAAGCATGCCACTTAGCCTCAGGTCAAAGAGTCGTATTTAGAAGATGCTGGCAATTTGCCACCTGCAGCTGCATGAAGGTGGAAGGGCAGGATTTCCTCCTGAACAGGTCATGCTTTTTTGGGTCCTTTGTTCTTGCAGGGGGGGTGTGCTTTTGTTTGACTTCATTTTTGTCCTGCGCTGTTATACGGTTAAGAAGCGTCAGCTGGAAAAAGTGCAGAAACACTTCAATCCTACTAGAGGGACTTTGCACTATTTCTCTGGATTTTTCATTAGAGATGGTGGCATAGCGGGAGTCTTTCCCAGACCACACGGAGAAGTGGTCAGGGACTCCATGTGAAATACCACATGGAGATACTTTCATAGACTGTTTCATTTGATAGGATTTCAGCAATGCATCCCTTGTTCCCCGCATGAATGTACAAAAATGGGAAAGACTCTGTGTTATTACTATATGGTCGCTATAGATGACTCTCCTGTACAGAGGGGGCTCTCCTGTGAGCATTATCTGTGGTAATTATCCAAACTGCACATTCTGCAGTCAAGTCCACATATTTATATTCTCCTATGCTTCGTTCTCATAGCTGTAGAAGACTCAAAAACTTTGGACACCAAAGGGACTGGAGGACACCCTCCAGGTTGCACACCACTGCCACACACGGCAGGAGGGACTGGATGGGATTTCGCATCCTCTGGAACACAGTATGTGGTAACAGAAAATCCATGCACAACTCCAGACATTGATGTTTAAGGGACTTGGCTATGCATATTTACGTGTCAGAACTGGCAACTCTACTGTGTTAGAGTAATTCCCAACTGCTAACCCCAGGTACCCTCCTCTTCATTCTAGGCAGACTCCTTTGAAATACTTTTCCATAATGGCAGTTGGGACATTTCTAATGAGATGATAACACCTGCCTACTTCCTCTACATGGGCATTTAGAAAGAATAAGCATAAAACCCATTAAAAACGTAAACCATGAAACAGAAGTATACACACAAAGGGCAAGTACACTTCTGGACACGGTTCAGATGTGATGACCCCAAATCAAAGCTCCTTATGACCACCCTTATGTTTTCTGTACCTCCAAGAGAGAGACAGAGCCACAGCTACGTTGCTGATCACCTATACCAGTGCCAATACTCTGCTTTATAACTACATTTATTTCTATAACCAAAATACAGGCATGATATAACAGCGACAGAGCATACACCAAATATATAAACATTTGCTAGCATTTCAAAGACGAGGAAACTAAGTGACACTGATTAGGAAAAACAACAGACGAAGATGCATATGAAAATGGTGAGATTTTTAAAAGGGATTTGTCAAATGGAACTTCCTCCCTCTCTGGTAAAAGCATCTGGGAAGCCAAGACAGCCAACAGGTTTGTCTAAAAAAGGGGCAAATAGCCATCAGGATAAAACAGAAGTTGTGAAGTTTAGAAAATTAGGAAAGAAATAAATATCATGTGAAAAAATTTAAAAGCTAGTAGGGATAACTACGCATTTGGTGATCTAGAAAAATCCTAATACTGCCTTTACAAAACTGATGCTGTAAGCTTTCTATTCCAACAGACAGAAAACAAAATAAGGGTTCCATATTTGTAAATAAACATTTCTATTTTCCACAAATACGGAACATATATATATATACACACACACACATGCATATGTACATATATAGCATATGAAGCATTTCCCAAGTTCACTAGTGACACAGGAGGCCAAGACTCCTCCTGAAGGGAAACATTTCAAAGTCAGGATGCCCTGATTTTGGGGCCTCTTCTCCTCCCTCTTTCATCACTCTCAGACCTCGGGCCGTCGCACGCAGCCTGTGCTGCAATTACACCAGTAACACAAAAACAGCAAAGCAGGAGGACGCATGCATAACCTGGACACCCCGACATCAGTCCCAGCTGATATCATAGAAAAGATGATAAAGGATTCAATTAATAAACCATCATCAGAGGTCAGGGATATAATTAATGTCTTTCAAAACAGTGCCACAGAATATAGGCCATCGCACGTACAAGAAAAACACCTTTTGTTCAAGAAAGGTAAGATAGAGAAGACTTGCAGATACGCCGGTGCCACACCGGTCGACACTGCAGCCAAGATTAGCACCACACACCACCACTAATGCACACTCGTCAAAGGCATTAAAACCCTTAAAATTATCTGCGGCGCAGTAAGCCGTGAGGAAGGCTGCCGCGATTCGTGACGGGCGGGTGGCCCTCGTGCAGTTATTCACTGCAGGCTCCAAGGCTGCAACCGCAGAGGGGACGCAGGCACCGCAGCGGTGGCAACGGCAGAGCTGTCCTTGAATGCAGAGCAGACAGGCAGGTTATCGCCAGGAAAGCACGAATCACGGTTATAAGCAAAGTTTATTAAAATAAATAAATAAAAACATTTGGAGTAATGAAGTAGCAGTTCATCCGTACAACGCCAGAATGACTAATAGCTTAAAATTTTATCCCGCGACTATAGCAAAGAGAGACTAAGGGGTGTTTATTTTTTTTCAGCCAGTGGGAATAATTATGATCAGTAGGACAAAAAAATGTTAATCACTCGTTTCCTGTTTAACAGACAGCCTGTTTCACCTCTGCCACTCTCCACGGTTACACCCAATTCATCACAAAGACTACAGCACTGTTTATAGAAAGCTTCCCCCCCTTTTTTTTTTTCTTTCTAAAACTAAGCTGCCTTTTATTGACATTCGTTAGCTCTAAAGAAGAGGTACAAATGTGTATACATGCTAAATATATCAATACTAATTACACCAGCAGATAATCTTAAAAGAAGCACTAGAAACACGTTCTCAGCAATAAGAAGCAGTAAGGTGAGACACAGGCCAAAGTCTCAGCGTAAACCACAGAGGTAAGAAAACATCATAGTCCGAAAATAGGGCTTATTTTGTGCATTGGCCTTTGTGGACACGCAGAGAACTTCCAAGAATAATAGAAAAAAAAAAAAAGAAAATTTTAAAAAAAAAAAAGAAAAACAGACATGATTACTCTAAAGGCTTTAACAGGGTAAGTGAAGCAATTGGAAAGGTCCCTGCTTGAGAAATCGCATATGCTTTACGTGCTTCAAGCTCTGCATAATGACCAAAGCAGTCATTTGCCATTTGCCTATGTAAAGGCACACACAGGCCTAACCCTAAATGTTTGGTTTCAGTTGGATGTTTCACTAGGGAGCCACGTATCTTCTCTTCATTTTCATGGATCAAGACTATTTGCTTTCACAAAATCACTGATAACCTAAAGGGTTGTAATCATTGCCATGACCTGATGGATTTCCAAGCAATGGGCTACCCCACAACAGTGGAAAATAAGTTAAAATTGAAGCTGGTAACGCAAAGCCGGATGCACTGGAGACATGGGCTACATCCACGACACTTGCCCCATTCGCTGCGATGGCTGGAGAGGCTCGAGGACTTATTTCACCTGCAACAACACCCACTGTCTAGACCTCTCCTGAGGGACACAGAGAAGGAGCAGCTGCCAGTTTACAGCCACAAATCCACAGAGGGAGCCAAGCACACCTGCAGCGCTGCACCCACGACTCCTACAACGCACAAACTCATCTGACAAGGGCAGCAGAGGGATGTTTGCTTGCTTTTTTGCAGGAAAGCCACCAAATCTGTCTCTATTTCTTACTTTGAGGAGCGATATACCAAGGGGATGTACAGATGCAATAATGTAAAAAGTTGGGTTGACTGAATCTTTCTGCAGATTTAAAAAAAAAAAAAAAGAAAGAAATACATCTACTTACTACACTTGTACCAGCATAGCAGAGGGAGCCTTTTCCTTTAGCAAGGAAAGGACTCAAATTCTCCAGACATGGGTGTCACTGAATACTAGTTTTTCAGAAACAAAGAGTCAATGAAAGCAGCAAGCTTCCTTTGCAGCAGGGTTAGCTGTGCCCCACAGGAAATCCCTGGCTGAAGGAAACTGCAAGTCTTGTAAAAAGAAGGGCAAAACCTTCCATTTACAGGCTGAACAATATCTTACGCTACATCTCACTATGCATTTGATCTTTATTTCGACTACAGCAAGTGCAAGGATAGGCTAGCAAAATTTGGTATACTCCCCAAAACTACAAAAAGGAAAATAAAACAGAGTTGAGCAGGTTGGTTTTTTTTTTTTTTTTATTATTTAGTGTATCTTCAGAGTTTCCTTACTGCATCTAGTGGCAAAGATGCTGAAGGTTCCACATTTGTAAGGGGACAGTGTCAGCCTAAAAATAACAACAGCCCTCTGGATTTCACCTAATATTGTATATATCTGATGTTGCTGTAGTTACCAAGAGAAACTGAGGAAAGAAGACAGGAACATTTCTCTTTCCTTTAGTTTCTTTTGTACGTTTAGTGCAGTCTAATGTATAAAGCCACTGTTTTTACTAGTTATTTTTCCTCTAGCCAGTTCTCCCTTTATCTGTCTCACATATAAAAAAAAAAATATCATTTTCTTGTTAACAAAATATTAGCAGAAAAAAAATCGATTTCTTAAGTTTTTATTAAAATAGCTTAAATAGGATCAGATTTAAGTTCTCTTTAAACTACTGCATCATCTGCAAATACGTAGATAAAGGATATTGCCTTATGCAGTCAATATTTGTTCATTTTTCTTTGTGTTCTGCTTTTCATACTTGTTCTTTTTTCCAAAGTTACAAGAAGCAAGTACCGATTTCCAATTTCTCCTTTTTGTACCTCCTCAAGAGGCAGCACATATACTAGGTATTGTGTTTCTACTCAACTTCTTTGAACACAGTTTGCCTTGGTACTTTTTTTTCCCCCACCACAGAAGCGTGCCAGACCACCAGCGCACTCTCTTTGGGAGAGCTCTTTCCAATTCAAGCTTTCTCCCATAGCCTAGTAGATTTTATATAACATGATTTACTACTACAATGCCCAGAAAAAGCCTTCATCCAAATTTCATTATAGCCTTGAGCTATATTCCAGTGTGCACTGCATCTCCACTGTCTGGCCAGCCACCCCTCTTTCACGTAAGGTGTGGTTTATACTTAAAAGGCTTTTAGTTTATTTTCTCGCAAGAGGGTCTCGGCACTCGGAGGACTCCTGATAGGTGGTTGCACTGTTCATGCCAACGTCTTCCTCTCGAACGCTGCTTTCCATGACGTTCTCCAGGCTGCAGTTTCAAGAAACACTGGTGCTCATCACTGGGTTTTATGACATCTGTTCAGCATTATAAAGCCACAGTCGCCCAGCCTTGCAAAGCGTGTAGCACCAACTCTGAACCAAGTTACCCCCAGACAAGCACAAAACGTTCAGTAGGCTATGGGAGGCAGAGTACAATTTCTCAGAGCAAGCTGGGCACACAGAGGAGGGAAATCTAAAGGGTAATTTCTTCCCTCACACCAGTTTTGGAAGCATTCCTATTCCCTCACTACCGTAGGCTGTGCTCTGTACTTCACAGACCCTTATTAAATCAAAGGACTATTTACAATCTACATACTGGCAAGTCCACATTCCCATAGAATGTCATCTGGCAACACTGACTTAAACCATCAGCTCTGTATTTACTTGCTTTTCTCTTTCCCAAACAAGAAGAGTAAAAAGGACAAGAGAAAAAACATTTTTCTAATGACAAGAATGCAATTCATACAGCAAGCCCATGAGCTCTGGAACATCACCATTCATCATAACAGCCAAATGTCCAAATTTCTTTTAAAAACAGTAAAACATTATAATAAGGATGATAAAAAGGAAGATAAGCCACACCCTTGTCATTTAGGACCTTTTCCATCCGCAACCGGTGATAGAGAGGTGCAGAACCATGCTGGACACAAACTAAGACAGCTCCCGGAGTGGGATGCTGTTACGCAAAAATGAGCTTTGTTAGGTATTTTAAGTGCTATTTTTCTTCTGCTAACTAGGTCTAATTAATCTCCCCTCATGATTATTTCTCTCCATTTGATATACGCAAGGAGATCAGCCTCACCGCTTGGAGCAGACCTCACTCATTCTGCCATTCCCCCGGACACAGCCTGACACAAGGAGCCTCTGGGCACACTGGGGACTACCAGGTACAACAGGAGGTGTCCCAGGAAGGACACTGCCATCATCCTCATCAGTTCAGAGAAGAAAACACTGCTTTAAAAGCCTCCCATCCCCTTTCACTAATTCCACAAACTCAAAAAGCTCTTACCAACTTCTGGATTAGGCTCCCTCCTCTCAGAGGTCACCGTCTTTGCTTGGTGCAAAATTCACCATCATTGCTCCCATCCTCCCTCAATGAAAAGCCCGTGGGTAACTGGGCAGCCTGAGCCTGCCTGGCTAGTTATTCAGATTTAAGGACTGCAGCATCCAACTTCTCAATCACAAAGGCTACCATGGGCCTCCCATCCCTCCTGTGCCTTCGCCCAAAGACAGGGAAGGCAGAGGAGATCTCCTCCAGCTTTCCCCAAAAGCGCACTTAAAGCACTGCGGTGAAAGCACAGCCGACACAGCGAGCTAAAATGCCTTAATCAATTCAAAGGGCTGCAATGAGAAAGCCTTAAGTCACTCTACAGGGATTTGCTCAGTATTTGTCTCCTGACAGCTTTTGCTCCTTTTAAATACCGCAGTTTAGCTTTCCCCCTCACAGATGTTCAGAGAGAGAGGCAACGCAGCCCCACACACAGCTCCGAAGACGCGCAAGCTCTTTTCTTGAGAGAATTGGCTTCCTCGGTCAGAATGGGGCACTCGTTTCAAAAAATAAAATTTAAAAAAAATAATAGTAATAGTAATTCACCAGACACAAACTTACATCAGATTAAAAATAGCAGGAATGTCAGCAGTCGGAGCTGTCATTTGCAATAGTTATCAAGACACAGGAAGTTATTTATTCCGTGGATCACATAAAGGCCTCTTTAAAAACAAAGATGAAACAGAAAAAAGCAAGCATGTTTACTGAGGATCGCTTTCCAGTATTATTTATCTGGCCAAGTTTGTTTATGAAGTTTTATAATAATTTGTCATGGATACATCTATGGGTTTGCGTCCACGGATCTGTTAAACAGCTGGCAAACTCCAGCAGACACTGCAGCCCTTGCTGCTCTTGCTTAATTTTTGGATTATTTTCAGTTTTGAAGCTATTACAGAGAATGTTTCCACATTTTCATTTTGTTTTAAAAAGAAATTAAAGTCTTCCCCCGGAAAGTCAGGTGTTTTCAAGTATTTTGTTTGTTGATTATTCATGTAGTCATAAATTACGCACAGTATTTGGCAAGCCGTGCTTTTCTCTGTTAAAACGTTTGTTTTTACTTTTTCAGTTATTGTTTAGATCCTGGTCATAACATGCTTCAGGTTGTTTTGAACAGCAAAGAGGAAATAAGCAATATTTTAACTTATATCACACTGTAACTACATTAAGTGCCTACGCAGCAATACGCTGTCTATTCAGTATTTTCGACTTTCTTCCTGTCGGCTGCTGACTTACAACAGCAAGAAGATAATTCATAATTTCACACAGCTTTGCAACCTATAAACACAGCTATGATTTGGCTCACAAGCATGGTCAGAAAAAAACCAATAACACACACAAAAAAAAAAGCAGCAAGGTACAGGATGTAAAAAAGCAGCAGAATATAAAGTAATTGTATTTGCTGAAGGTTGGTTTTCAAATCATAGAAAAAACAGCAACGCTCTTCTGGAATCGGCTCACACACACCCAGGCATCGCAAGTAACACAACTGGAAGAGGCAGAGCCCCAGCAAGGCACTGTTTGCCTACGTTCACCCTGACACTAAGGCAAAGAGTCGGAAAAGAGACTTTGAACTATATGCCATCCCCGCTGCTCGTCAGGATCATGGTCTGCTCTGGACATGATTACTAACCCGTTGTGACGCCTAAGAATATGCCCTCTGGATTAGCAAAAAGAGAGACATCATCCCAAAAGTCACACAATTCATACAAAGCAGTCTCTGTGCCAAAGTAGAAATTACGGAACTACATTTCAGGAATTTCTCACGGATTTTTTTTTTCCCATAGGGTTAAGTTGGACATTATCTTTCAAGCATTCAATTCTCATGCAGCAGGATTTACGCCTCTCCTCCATTAGAGACATCTTAGGAATCCCAATAAATAACAGAGAAGAAACATGACTGTTTCACTACGTGTTTTCCTTTAGCCACCTTTGTGAAAAATGTATCTTCAAAATTTAAGAGTTCGAGCTTTGCCATAACATCACATTCATGCCTCAAGTCCTCCAAGCACACAGGCTCAAAAAACCAACTCTTTTTGTTCTCAAAAGGCAGAGTAAATGGCCTCACCTAAAAATACCTTATTTTGGATCTCCCTAACATGAACTTGAAAGATCTCATTTTCTAGGAAAATAGACTTTTGATTCAAAAATAAAGGTGCTTGGCAAGATAACTCCCTCTCCCCACGGACATCTACAGTCTACACAAGCAAGCCTCAGTGCGCTACAGCCATCCAAAAATATCCTTCTTTTGGAGCTGGAACACATTTGCCAACTTACCTGCAGAACATTTCTGGCAGACCAGCAACAAGAGAACTCCTTTCCCCATCCCCAAATTTCAAGTGTGTAGCTAAATAAAAGCACAAGGAAACGTGCAAGAAAAAGCAGATCAGCACGTCTGTAAATCAGAAGAGCTCATGGACCTTTTCTACCTGTAAACTTCCAAAGTTGCTATGTCAGCCCCCAAAACATAGAAACTGGGGACTGGGCTGAGCCAAATTATTGCCAACCGAGCCATACTTGTTGGGGCACAGACAGTTTTCCTAAAGATAAGCCATTGTGCATCAATCAATTCATTTTTCTTCCCTTTCTTTCCCACCACCAGTTGTATATGTGCCAGGCTTGACACCAGGCATCACCATTCTCTATTTTCAATTTTACCTAAATTTTATTTTCAATTAAATTTAGGTATGCCAGCTTGACAAAGCTACATCAAAGGAGCCTGTCCAATACAGCAATATCGTATTGGAGCCTCTGTGACAAAGTTGGGAACTGAAGCTTCAGAAACATTGTGGCAGAAGTTGCGACTAAACATAAATAATTGCAGTTTATCTGCTTTAACACTTGAGCAATATTAAATATACCCACTTCACACTGCTTGGCCTTAAATAATAATAGTAAAGCTCATCTACCCTACCCCTTCTCCATTCTTTCCTCTTCCCTTACTCCCTCCTTCCCTCCTGGAATAAAAGTAATAAAATCAGAGAAGGTAACAGAATAATTATGTGCTCGCAGGGCAGAGTCTGGACCTCAACATTTACAAGTTAGTTGTTGTTTGCTGCAAGATTTTGTATCTCTCAAAGAGACTACAGTTAACAACTGCTCTGATTTAACTACATGTTCCTCATTTACCTAGGAAGGAAAGGCAGCTGAAGGAAAGAAGAACGTTTCTTCCAAGACCGGCTCTGTAAAAAAGGTACTTCCAAAACTCAGTTTTGGAGCAGTGAGTGAAGGATCTGGACCTAATACCTTGAAGATACCTAGACACCAATTATTATTTTACCAGAGTCTAGTATCCCCTTACACACTCCTTTTAATAAAATTCTTCAGGCATCAGCTGAGTTCAGGACCTACCACTTAAAAACACATTGCATGCGTCAGGCTCAAATAATGGAAACTGGCAAAACGGACGTGGGCTCAATCCTCCTTTTTCCTCCTCCGTCAATTATTCAAGGACCCCTCATTCACTCCTCCACTGCTGCCTACTTCCTTCAACGCCAGGCATGGCTGGGGCATCTGATAGGGAAGCTCAGAGTTATCTTTCTCAAAGTTTGCCTAACAAAAACAGCCACCCCCCCCACGCACACACAAACACACACACATACATACATACACATGCAACGCATTTGACTGATTTTCCGAAAAAGAGTAGTATCTGTGTAATTTTGACAACAAAAATACAAATTTCCTTGCTCTACAAATCTTTTCAAACAAGCAAGTGATATTTTAAAAGAAAGGATGTTTTTTTAGCATTTCTCATCTATTTCCCTCTATTTTTGTGTTACGTATTCAAACGTGAAAACATTCAAGATTGAGCATGATCAACCAAAGCATTAAGATACGCATTCACCCCTAAGGGAGAGTCGTAGAAAAGTCTGTGACTCATACAAATCCCCCAGCTGCAGTGATTTCTAGCCAGTATGGCTGGCTAATAAAAGCCACAGAAACACATTTAAAACACATTTAAAACACGCTTAAGGGCCTTTTACCCTAAGAAAGAACTTGCCAGAGAGCAGCAGTGACAAGGCGATTGCTCCCTGGCACAGCTAAGGGCACTCCACAACCTTTGCATCAGCTTGCAATGACTCCTCTGCATTGCCACAGAGGCTGCCCACCTTTGTCACCTCTCAAATAGCCTTAACCTTACAGATTTTCAATTTTTTAATCAAGTCTATTGGAAAACTCATGTCCTTTCTAGGGTAGTTGTTTTCAGCTTGAAGCCTACAGACTTTTAGGGCCTCTGAAATACTTTTAAAAGCCTTTAGAAGGCAGCTGGCTTAAATACACCTGCACCACAGGAAGAAAATAGACAATTTTAAATTGCTGACTCTACAAAAAAGAGCAAGAACTGCCTAAGATTAAGCCCAGCCCCCAGACTTTGTTGAAAGGCCGATTTAAAGGATAGGGCCAAAGGAGATTAACACAAGTACGATGTCAAAGTACACTCAAACAGCACCAGCTTCTTGACAAACACTGAGGGGTCATAAAAAACAGGACATGTAAGAAACCAATACCGCAGCAGAGAACTCATGCGGTCTGTGCATGAAGGAAAGCTCTCCCAGACCAGGGTCTGGCACCCGGTAAACTCCAGCAAACAGTTTTGGTTGTAGTGACGCAGCACAACTCACCAATCCCATAACCAGAAATGCAGCCAGCACAGATGATTTCAAAGTAAAAAAATCCTCTGAGAGACATATTGTCCAACAGAGAAGGCAACATTCCCATTCTTCCATGCACTTTGGGACCTGGTGGTTCTCCTTTCAGCTGCCAGGAGCCAGGGAGAGATGCAGTAGCGAAGTAGTGCACAATTTAGAAGGGGACATCCACAAACCCATCTGCAACGTTAGCAAGGGACAGGGAAAGAGGAGGACTTGTAAGCTGCCACCTCTCATTCCCGCCGTGAGGGGCAAGAGGCTTTTGGGATCGTTTCCTACAGAGAGACCTGTTGGCCCCTCACATGCAGGGAACAAACAAGAGCAGGCCCCAGGTTAGGAAGCTCTGCCAGTTTGTGGTCTTCTTCACCTAACAGTGAAAAGACACTGGGAGAATAACCCCCCACTAACAGCATTAACAGAGAAGGATTTAAAGACTATGACACATCTTTCTACAGCTGTTTCATTATAGCTGCTCAACGAGCCACAGTAGATACCAGTCACTTGGTGACACCGAGGGAAGGAGTGTTGGCCACTGAACCAGGCAATGCTTCCTTGAACACTTCGGGTCATCCACCTCCTCCGAGGCAGTCATGGGCTTACGGGGTGGTAGGAGCAGAGGCTGCCACTCAAGTTAAGCCATCTTTAAGCTGTTTCTGCTTCAAATGAATCAGGAACCTGCAGCCACAGCAGCAGCTTATCATAGAATCATAGAATGGTTTGGGTTGGAAGGGACCTTAAAGATCATCTCGTTCCAACCCCCCTGCCATGGGCAGGGACACCTCCCACTAGACCAGGTTGCTCAAAGCCCCATCCAGCCTGGCCTTGACGTCTCCAGGGATGGGGCATCCACAGCTTCCTGGGCAACCTGTTCCAGTGCCTCACCACTCTCACAGTGAAAAATTTCTTCCTAATATCTAATCTAAATCTACCCTCTTCCTTTTGAAGCCATTACCCCTCATCCTATCACTACATGCCCTTGTAAAAAGTCCCTCTCCAGCTTTCTTGTAGATTCTCTTTAGGTACTAGAAAGCTGCTATAAGGTCTCTCGAGAGCCTTCTCTTCTCCAGGCTGAACAACCCCAACTCTCTCAGCCTGTCTTTATGGGAGAGGTGCTCCAGCCCTCTGATCAAAATAGAAAGGCTGCTTCTTCAAAATAGACACCCAGAGAGCATCCCTACAAGAGCTTCAGCCGAACTTGGTTCCTTGGTTCCTATTTCTCACTGAGAAACATGGCCGATGACACACGAGTTTCCCCATGCAGAAGATACTCCTCCACACCTCAGTTGCCATCCCCTGAATCTGCATGTTACCGAACTCAAGCCCGTCACTGACCAAAATTTTCCTTCTCCTCTTTCCCCTCCTGCCCACACCAAGTTTACTTTATTTCTACTGGAATGACGATGTGTCCAGCAGCGGGACTGAACACTGGCGCTTTCCCCAGTGAAGAAACCAATCCCCCCACACACCAATTCCCAGTGGCAAAAGTTGCCAGTAAACACATTTCAACAATTCAATATATTCATTATGGACAAAACTTATGCTACTCAAGCCAACAGAAACTCTACTATTTATTTCTCTATATTCAACGCTCATTTTCTATTAAGCGGATTAAAACACTACAATTAATATTGCTAGTTCTACTGTATGAAGATCTGCTCTGCTTTGGTGCTATTTTACCTTTGTCTACATTTTGATACAACATGCTTGAATCTTTTTGTTTCCTTTTTTTTGGGAGATGAGTTTATTACCCATCCCACGAGCCCCAAAATAAGAGAAAAGTCTGTAAAGGCGGTATAAAGAGTACTTGTGAAGATTAAACACTGTAATGATGCTCGGGGGTCACGCAGGAGGCTGACATCCTCACTGGTATTTTGGTTGTTGACTCTCTAACCACTTTGCAAAAGTCTAACAGAGCAATAACAAACAGCCACGAAAAATAACTTGCTCTCTCAGATGCAGCCCTCCCAGATGAGTCGAGACACACAGACCTGCAACACGCAGTAAGTTGCCCTCCCTTATCTACAGCACCGCTGCTAACAGGCGCTCCCATCAGCCTGGTGCCTACTCGCATGTGGAAAGGTGGAGGGAGAAGAGGATGGAGGTGAGAAGATGCCTGGAGCCTCTGTCAGATGTTCGGAAAACACCATTTTCTCTAGCACAGTGACGGAAGCGAACAGCAAGCGCCGTCCCTCAGCCATGGCAGCTCGCACACACATGCACACGCATTTCCTCCGGCTTCACGAAAACAATGAAGAGTGGGGAGGCTGGCTTTTATATAAAGTACCTACCAGCTATGTATAAAATTAGGAAAGCAGCTGCTTCAAAAGCTCAGTCACCCTTTTATCATCAACAGGGCTTTAATTAGTACCCATCTGCTTCCTGTTTTATACTACAGGACTAACTTTCACCTGTTTCAGCAAAACATCCCTTCCCCCCAATGCAAGCGTGTGCACACACACGAATACACACAAAAAGTTAGCAAACACCGTTACGCTTAAGTAATTAGCATCAGAAATCCTTAGTCTGATATCTGAGCTATTTATTTGCTTTTTTAAAAAGCTAGGCTTTGACAGGGTATCAGATTTCACAGCCTACACCTTTAATTCACACACGTTATATGCTTCACCATTAATACTAATTCCTTGGCACACAGGGACCAAAGGAGGACTGGAGCCCCGCTGTCCTGGCACTGTACCACGGAGATCCTGCCCAGAGGACTCACAATGGAAGTGTGGGTTTTTCCTGAGGTCCGTCACACACATGAAAGGATTTATGAATAAACAATGGCAAGGCTGATAGTTAAGAATGGATTCAAACTCACCCCATTGTTTGAGGAGAAGAAACAACATGCAGAAGAAAAATATTACTGAGGGAGGAAATAGCTTCACCTTTGAATTTCCTGACATTTTTCCTCCCACGCTTTTCCCCTTCACACGTCAATTATTTATTTATTTTGCAGGGGAAGACAAGTGAAAGTTAAGAACGCCAGCAAAGCTACGTGCTGTCAGACCTGCCCACCTCTCCCGCACGGAGGAGCTGCCAGAGCTTGAACGCTTGCCAGGAGCATGGTACCCAGAGAGCCAAACAAGTGAAGCACCAGGAGAAAGAATCGCTTGGCAATGGCCGAGCAAGGAGCACCGCTTGCCTGCTCAGCTATAGGAATGGGAAGAGGGGCGAGTGCTGCAAGGAACAGGCTTCCTAAGGACTCTACATGAATTTTGTGAGTATGCGAAGCTTTCTCGAACTTAAAGCTGCTCACTGTAGAAAGTTCTGAGCACACCTTTAGCATCAGCCACCACCTCCAATGATGCTTCTGCCAAAATAAGCCTGGCAACCGCTCAACTCATGCTCCAGTTCTGGAGTGGGAGGAGATCATTCTCTCTGTACAGTTAGAAACCTCATCTGCCAACAGCTTTCCCAGGTGCACAAAGCTGACCTAACTATTAGAATCATAGAATAGTTTGTGTTGAAAGGGACCTTTAAAGGTCACATAGTCCAACCTCCCCTGCAATGAGCAGATTTTCCCCCATAGCAACTTGAAGCTGCTTCCTGAGGCTTTTGGACCTGCCTGGCTGCAGGTTCCATGAGATTCACCTCCAGAAGGCTATTTTGGAAGACTCAGAATTTTTTCCATTCATTTGAAATCTTAAAGCATTTGCTAGGTTGGGGATTTAACTCCTCAGAGACTGGCAATTAAGTAGGAGAGCCATGAGAACAGGAAAAGTTATGCGCTCCAGTATCAACCATGGCAAGTACATTTATTCCCCTTTCTCTCCCACTCAGTGAAAAAAGAACAATTATTCTGACATCTTCCTTATTAGGGTACTTTTCCATTTCATTCTTCGGAGTTGGAAGAAAAAGATAAGGATAATACAAACACTGAAAAGTTAAAAAAAAAAAATTAAAAATCTCAGTAAACAGAATTTCAGCAGTTAACCTTCGATGTAGCTACTCATGGTGTGTTACCATGAGCAACCAGCCTACAATATCTTCCTATGCCCCCTACACGATCACCCAAGGGGAGATCACATTGTTGGCAACACCAGAAGGGTCAACACTAACAACCCAACTCTGAGTATTCAGACTAGGTGCCCCAAGAAATTTATTTGTAGCACGCTGTCATTTGTTATTAAAACAGCACACCAAAGTACCATCTACCTCTGTACATATATACAGAGGGGGGAAATGGAGAGATTTGTCCAGCATCACACAAGTCCAATAAAGAATAAGAACTGTCATTCAAAAGTAAAGATTGAGCCTTGGTTTTAAACCTCCAACTTCTGAAAGTTCTCACCAACTCTTCTCCCATATCATTAGCAAAGGCAACATTTAGTACGTACACTAAGGGAAGTACTAGTGAAGGCAACGAGCTGTCTCTAGAGGAAAAAAATCGAATGAAAACAAAGGGGCTTCCAGGCACAATGCTCTGAGCAAATGAAATCTGTGAGAAAGGATGGAGCAAAATGAGCACCAAATGTGAGAACTCCAGATATTCATTGGAAAAGAAAAGGTGGCTCACTTCTAACTCAACTGCTGCAATCAGATATGGAAAGAATAAGTGTGCTAGAGTCTTGGGCTTTTTTTAAAAAACATTTTATAGATTTTGTTTATTGATAAAACCGAATAATCCATTTTCTACTTAAAAAAAAATTATAACCTTGTGTTTTCACCTAGAAGATTACACTACCACTTAGATATTTTTCCATGATATCTCAAGCAACATATTACAAAACTTCATCCAGGACTGAAACAACAGATTGTCTCAAGAGCAAATGACAAAATATTTGTACCAGAAATCCTGGCAACGTTGTGTGCAGATGGGTTTCTGAAAAACGGGGTTCCAAGAATAAGTCACCCGTGGTTCCAAAAATAAGAGTTAAATTCAAACAAAAACTGGATGTTCACTTAGCAGGGCACTGCAGTCCCTCCCCAGGGTCCCACCCTCACCACACACACGAGACACTTGCTAACCACAAGCGTCTGAAGTCTGAATTTCAGCTAAACAAGCGAGACTGGGGGAATGCAACCAAGTTCAATGTCCTGGCTGCGTAACCCAGAAAATAGCACGCTACAGGGTGGCCAGCCATTTTACTGCCGATGGACTCCAACCTAAGCATTGGGGCAGCCCCAAAATCGCATGGCCACCATCTACAGGGGCTCTGAGCTGCAGCACGAGAGGGACCATCCTATCAAGCCGGGCCAGGAAGACGCCTGCCTGTGGTCAGGGATGCGGGGATGCTGGTCAAGTCTCAAAACCTGCCTGGGCACAGCTGGGACCCCCTCCAAAACACTTGCCCTCCCCAAAGCACCAGGGCAGGCGCCGTGTGAACTGAGGCACGGAGACATGTCACGCTTCGGCGGGGGGGGGGGGGAGCACTGGAGCATGACTGCACCACTGCAGAAACAGATGCCTGAGACTACCCTTATAAACAGGGACGGAGAAATTTAAAATCCACAGGTTATTTCTCCTCCTCCTCTTTTTTAAGGGGAATCAGAAGCAAAGTTCATAGGACAGTACTGACCTTTTTTTAAACGATTCTGGGTTTTGGGACGCACTGCTTTCAAGGCTCTGTTTGGTTTTGAGAACCTTACTCAGCCAGCCGACCATGTTTACTGTATGTTTTTTGTTTTTACTGTCAATAGCTACTGACCTGATAGGGAATTCAATGGTATTTTGAAACAAGAGGAAGAAAATGGATCCTTGTTTTAAAAGACATATTTAGTCAATATATTCAATCCCTAGGATCTAGAGCATTCAACAAACTTTTCACAAGTACCTTGTCTTCCTTGGCAATGGCCAACTTCATATATATAAGTACTTTTCATAAAGGCTATGCAAAGCTAGTGATGTTTGTTAGGAGACAGGCACACATTAACAGTTCTAGCCTGAGATGAAAAAGCTAACACAAATTTTTTTGAAATTCGGCACTCAACCGAGACCAAACTTTTCCGTTAAGATGATTAAATATCTGGCTTGACATATTTTGCATAAAAGACTTAAAAACATAATATGGATATGGGGGAAGGAGAAGTGAAACAAGAATGGGATAATGACATTTCATGGTAACAGAGAGCATTACAGTCTGGTGCACACAAGCTAACAGTACCCTCCCTTTCCTTTCTTCCCCTCCGTATTTCCCTCTAAATATGAAGTTTATAATTAAACTTTTTTTTTTTTTTTAAGTTTACAAGATGACATAAAAATCAAGGCTTAAAGTAAAAGCTTGGTCATACTCAATAGAGCCCAAAGGAATGTGATAAGAGGAATAAAAACAAACTCAGCACCTCATAACATCAGCAGATACAGTACGCACCTATATTTTTGGTTATAATAATTACAAAGCCACACACTGAAGTTTATTCATTCTCTGACATAGTGTAAGCTTCCAACTTAGGATCCCGAGTGTTCAAGAAAACCCAAAGCTGTTGGTGTGACCACAGCAGCCGTCTAAAGTATACACTATTCTCAGCATATAATTAGTTCAAATGACAATTAGACCAAAACTTAATTTCTGCCCCCCGAAGAGTCAACAATAATGCATCAAGCTGATGACTTTAGAAACTCAACCACTTTCCAGAAGTTTACTGCCTCTCCATCGTATTCATCTTACTTTGACCAAATACACTTATTTGCATTGGATAGTCATGTGCAATTTTTGTTGCTTCAACTCATTTAAGGCTTACTTAAGCTGCACTGCAAATTTCTCTTAAAAAAGACACACGTGCATACATAAGAAGGCTTGAATTAATGCTCATCCAACATAACTTTGTTTTGAGCAGGTTGATCACTGGACAGAACCTGCAGATGTCCATACAGGTTACTGCTGCCAAGCGATACACCTGAATTCGAAGGCTCTCTGCCACAAGTACTTACTGCATCTAAATAAGCATTCATTGGATCTATTAAACAACCTGCTTACTCAGGACGAGAAGTATTACATGTTAATTCAAAGTTTTGTCAAACAAAAGTAGTCAAAACGTTCTACCACGGTTAAAAAAATACTTCTTCTTTAAAGATCTTCTCTTTTCTTCCTTGAAATATTAGGCTAAATGAGAAAAGCAAAACATGCAGCTCTGAGCAGTTCAAATAAGGAATAAGGGAAACACCTACGGGAGCACAATAAGACCTGCAGGGGCTCAAAGGCCAGTGAAAAACAAACAGCCCAACTCCACCTGATATTTTTTTCTTTAGAAGAGAATCATGGGAAGGGCCATTCAGTGACAAACCAAAATCAAACGACAATGGACCTAATGGACCCCACGGAAACACAAACTCTGCTTCAGAAGCTCTGGACTTCAAGAGAAGCGGGAAGAGGGTTCCCTGCTAAAGAGGAGAGACAGCAACGTGACCAAGTAAGACCTTATTGCATCCTGCTCCCTTCCTATCTCACCTGGGGGCAAAGTTCAGCAAAACTGGATGAGCTTATAAACTCCTAAACTGCAGATGACTTCCTTTGGTATGGGGAAAGGCAGAAGACATGGCCCTGAAGCACAGACGTGCATGCAAACACCAGCTGTAGGAGGACACCAGCAGCTTCACGCTCATCCTGAAACCTCCTGCAGCTGAAGACAAGCAAGGGCTCCCCTATATGCTTAACTTCTAACAGCAAAAGAATCACCTTCTAACACCTTTCTTAATTTTGCAGCTGGGCATTGTAATAAGAACATAAAACAATAAGAACTAATACATTTCTTAGAAATTTCAATCTTTTAGAAATACTAAGTACGTTAAAACTAGCATTTTTGAGCCATCGGCGTAACAGTAATCTTAACTGATATAGCACTACTGACCCCCGGTTCAGTCAGAAATTACTTATTAAGGGCTGCTCTCCATTATGAAAGAGCTCAGATTTTCAAAGCCAACATTTACCTGTAGCTGTGTCTGACTACTAACATATCCTGAAGTCTGATGTACTGCTAGCAAAACTCTTAAGCACAGCTGTGATGAGGCATCTTTCTGCATCCAACTAGAAAGGTCACTTTACTTTTAAATTGATTCATTTAACTTCAGTGTCATTTACTCCTGTAGTATCTCAATCACAGCAAGAACGCACTTCTTTAGGCCACAGATTGATGATACATTATAAGAAGGAAGGAAGAAAAATTCGTTTTCTATACTAGTGCAACGAGACCACTCACTTTCCCTGTAAAGTGATGTTACCTATATTACACTTCTCGAAAAGGGAGAAAATCATCTTCCAGAAACTTTATTACAGCCAGCAGTCATTGGACTCACAGCCACCTAATCTTGCCAGCTGGTGGGTGCTTTGTATTACAAACATAACCACAGACAAGACAAGGTAGAACCAAAGGTCCCCAAATTCAGCTGGTCGTGACACCAAGGCCAACAGGACTACAACAACCCGACAGCAACTTCATTACTTTTCCCTGCCTCCAGCCCAACCACAGGCAGCTTCTTGCCACCACAAGCACAACGGTGACGTGAGCAGAGTGTTGCCCAAAAGCCAGGGATGCAGCACACTGGAGTACAGACACATGGAGTTATGCCAAAATCCCCAGAAAACAACCTTGCTCTATTTTATTTTCCATGGGTTTCGTCTGGCCGATCTTCCCCGATAATCCTGCCCAAATTGGTTCAGAGCAGCTTTGTGGAGATGAAATCACCCCTCAACTGTTCCCCATCCAACCCAAACCAAGGCCAGGCTGCAGCATTTTTAGGAGATCAAACCTCTTCATCTGACAGAGGTCACCCTACAAGGCTAGTTCAGTTTTTCTGTTGCCGTATTTTACACATTTTCACTTTAATCCTTGAACTTGGCTGTACCCTTTGGATCGCAGGGCTGACAACACAAGGGAGCTGTTCATGCAGGTTCACTTTGATAAAAAAATTAGGTGTTAACATCGTATTTTACTATTACTTTCTTGTGTTATGGATTATCCCATCAACACAGGGATTGCATCCCATCCTACTAGGCCTTCTACAGAGGGAGAGACACGGTGGCCTCTCATGCAAGGGGTTACAATCTGAGATAGGAGAATATAGCAACAGACAACTGGTGATAGGGAAGCAGCCCAAGGAATCAGCACGGGAACGTGCATCTGCCAGGGAGTAGTAGGAGCATACCAGCAACCCAGCCGGTCACCAAGGTCTTTAAAACACTACAAAAACTTGAAATGGGCGGATAATGAAGCAGTTTCATGGCAGGTTTCTCTCCAACAAGAGAGACCACCAAAATAGGTTTTGTACAGGTGCATCAAGTAGGCAAAGTAGATACCGCAGGCAAACTAGAAGCTCGTGTGAACATCACAGGAGTGAGTAAAAGTGGAAGGGAAAAATAACAGTAGGTTAAATGAGGCCCTGAAAGTGAAGATGAGACACTCAGACAGAGGGGAGGAGGTGGTTAGGCAGGATGCAGCATGGCCCAGGAAGGGATATGGGGTGCCGTCTTTGCAACCACACTGTGAATGGACACGAGCATGGTAAAGGTGCTTTTCGCATGGTTAGAAATAGAGTGGAAACACAGAGCAGCTTCTGGCTTGTCAACAGTGATCTCCAATTTGTTTCAAATTTGCTTCAGATCTTTTAGCAAAATTGAAAGTGATCACTTGCTTTCATAACACCACCTCATCAGGTCCCTGACACTATCTCCGCTTTTCCCTAGGAGACCACCATTTCCCTGTTTTAAGAAAAAACACCTTTACTGTGACAGTAATTAAACAGTGGCAAAAGTTGCCCAGAGAGGCCGTGGAGTCTCCACCCTTGGAGACACTCAAAACCCAGTCGGACCTGGTCCTGAGCACAGCCCTAGCAGATCAAGCTGTGAGCAAGGGGCCGGACCGGAAGATCTCCCAGAGATGTCTTCCTGCCTCAATTCCCATGTGATTCTGTGACTTCTCCCTTAGCCTATCTCCACTGATAGTCATCTTGGAGGCTCTAGCACTGCCACGGGAGGGATGGCTGCATACCCTGTCTCAAACAGCACTTTGAGCCATTCTGCCTCTGACCTCTTTTGACAACTTGGGCCATGGCAATTCCAAAGGAATTCCACTCTCTGTATTTTATGAAAAGTATGAAAGACTTTCAAATACTGAAATGGAAAATTACAAGGGGCATCATGTTCCCAAACCATCTTGGACACTGACTCATCAGTGTCCGAGCTTTCCAAACCCATGTCAACGCAGCTCCAATGTACTCTTATCCACCCCTTGAAACAGAGCTGGCCCAGCACAGCTTTGGTTTACCCTGCTCTGGAGCAGGTTTCAGTGAGACAATGGGCTTTCCCTGAACACTATAGTAGTCAAATAATGACTTCTCCATAGAGCACAGGATGGATTGAAGAGCAGACAGGTTGAGGAGATGTTACTGTCTCTTTACTTAGGAAACCGGTGTTCAGACACAGTCACTGTATTTCAGCTACTATATGGATAAAGTTTAAATCACCCTTAATTAAAAGGCCCAGACAGCTATGAGCATGCGTCTGAGGAGTTCTGCACAAACCAGTAGCAAGCCTCGCCTCACTCCCTCTACACCCCCAGGGACATCCATCAGCCTCAAGGCCCCTCTGAGAGGATCAGGGGTGCGTTGTCAGTGGGGGTGTCCAGCTCTTCTTGCTTCAACCTGCAAGGAAGGCATCAGAAGGCAACTGTGGTCTGGGTGTTGTTCCCAGTACTTTCGAGCGGCAGGACAACTTTATGGTCACAGGCTCTCATTTCAGCAACAGTAAGGCTGCGGAGAAAGTAATACATGGGTCAGAAAAATAATGAAGACACTGGCAAAGCAACTGGTGCTTTGGGTAAGGGAAGTTCACCCAAAACAGCGTCAAAGATTGCAAGTATTAATGTTCTTGATGTTTATACTTATAAACTTTTTTTGGCATGTGAACTTCTCCCAAAGAAATTATTCTCCCGAAGAAAACACTTAGGTAGAAAAAGCAGAACTATTACAAAGTGATATCCATCAATAAAGACAGATCAGCAACTTCCTTCAAATTCATTTGCATTAAGCATTCTAAAAAGCATTTCTTTTTCTGAAGAAAATGTTCAGTATAAATTCTAATGCATTTTCAGCTCATTACCTCCTGATGCATTCAAATGCCATCAACAAATAAAGACAAGAAAGAAGAAATATCTCTCTCTTCTCTCATTTATCATTAAGGAAGTTTGGTATGAAGTCTATCCTAAAAAAAAAAAAAAAAAAAAAAAAAAAAAGGAGGAATCAAATCCCACAAGCTGTAGCACACCCCCAGAAGAGAATACAATTCTTAATGAAAGGAATGCAAATAGCTGTCATAGTAGATAGCTTTCACAATGGACTAACTTATTAATTTATTTTTAAAGCAAGATCATAGGAGAGAAAAAAAAAATCTTCCGCACCAAAGTGAATCAAAACACCATTTTGATTAACCACAGCTAAGACTGTGCAGTATTACTACGGATTTCTGAAAGAAAATTCCAAGCATGTTCACAAAAATCAGACTATTTTGATTTTTTGCCAGACAGGCTACCTTCCAAGAATAAAAGTGTGGGAAAAAAATGCTAGTACAGTGACAGAACAACATCCCCACTTCTCACTCCTAAAAAAGAGACAAACTGAAGACAAAATGAAAGAGTTGACAATTACTTGGTGGATCTTAAAGCGCATGTATTCCAAGAACCAAGGTGTGATAATATGTGATGTCATCTGGAAAAGCAGATGAAAAGATGGAACAGAGTGTCTAAAAAAGCACCAAGATTCTCCTGAGCATTTATCAATGGCAGATACTAGAAGTAATGAAATTTATGGATGAAGGCATTTTTCTATTAATTACTCTGAAAGGAAAAATATTATTAAATTTCAAATTATACTTTCATTGCCAAGGGTGGGTTTGGCTTGTTGGTTTTTTTTTGTGGGGAGGGTCTGATAAATTTACTTCTCTCATTTCTTTTTCACGGTCAATGCAGAGATGTCTTTAACACACAAACTATGTAGGTTCCACCAACCTACACTTAACGTTTTAAGTGTAATCAAATTAGCATTGTCTCAGGCGTATCGAGCCCATAAATTTTTAAGCTGCTGTAAAGCAAGAGTCACTTAATGCAACTTTTTGTTTGTAAGGAACCGGGCAGTACTTGATGGTGTAAACACGGCCACCTGTCTCTCTCCGAGTCTTCACGTATTGCGCGAGAGCCAGCGTGAACATTTGTTCGCCTGAAATGCTCGGCATATGGTTGAACTGACAATTTAATAATATCTCGATAAGGATGTTGCCAGATTTTTGGCGGGAGATAAGCATGTTTTATCATTAAATATTTGTACTGCAGTAGCACCCAGAGACCCTGAGCAGAAAAGGGGCCTCGTCGTGCCAGGCACAGAGGCTTACAGAGTCAGTGACCCAGAAAGCTGACAGCCCAGGATAACCAGGCTACAAAAAGAGACTGAGGAGGGCATGTACTACGTGTAACACGCTGGAAACAAGCCTTCCTCCCAAATATACCTACACCTACCCATTAAGGCTTCTCCTACAAGTCATAATTGATCTGGAGGCAGAAATTGGAAGGAACTACCCTGCACCGACCTCCCCACCGTGCTGAGAAACCACAATGAATTTCATGGGGGAGGGGAATGGTTTATCTTCAATACTTTCTTCTTCGTGCATCAGAAAACCACATTTGAAAGGCAAAATCAAAGTGGGCATTCCTTTTCTGGATATAACAATTAGCGGCTACATTAACAGCACGACACACAGAAGCTTTGTTTCCGACAAAGTTTCCTTTAAAACGCTGCACGTGAACATTGCTCTGCCATTGCAGATCATTCTACCTGCAAGATTTACAGCGTACTCTTATTTACAGCCCATGATCCAGTGAAAATCCCTCTTCCTCTCTCCAGTTCCATGAGTACGATTTTTTGTTCCCAGGATATCTTCTATCCTCAACAACCAAGTGAAAAGTGAATAGATGAAAAGGATAAAGCATGAAATTGGGTCTTGGGATACCTTCGTTCCATTCACACTGCTAAAGCCAAGTTATTTTTGTAGACATTACTAAAAATAGTTCTCCTAGGCTGTGCATTAAACCCAGTGGCAACCCCATAAGAATGGAAAACAACCCCCTGTATAGCAAAGATGTCCAAGTTTTACCCTTCAAACAGTATTTCCTACTCAGTGATTTCTTATGAAAATGGGCTTTAAATCAAACCACGTGCCAGGAGACTGAAAATAACTATGGCCCATGGTACAGAAAAAAGATGAGAGCAACAAAAGTTTCTATTCAAAAAGAAACTGTATGCATGGAAACTTAGCAGCAAGACTAAAAAAAAAAAATTAAAGACCTCATCACCAGTAGAAACGTCTCAAGTCTGATTGATTCACCTTAATCTTTAGACAATGACACAATGCATTTTCTCCACTTTTACATCCACGACATGAGAATAACTGCTGCAGAAACAGGATTTTAGCACATAGATGTTACATGTCTCCTAAAGGCTGCAGGCAATTAAAGCATCTGCCTTCGCAGCAGCACTGTTATTTGTGTATTGGCCATTCTACATGGGTTTGGGTTGGTTTGTTTTCTTTAATATAAACACATCATACACAAATTAGCAACAAAACACTAATATTTATATACATATATACACAAGTACATATATACGCATATACCATCACATGTGTGTGTATATATCCTTAGATGAGGAGGCTTACATTGCAGAACAGCTGGCAACACCTCCTTTTCCCCTTCTCCCCCCCCAAAGGAATAAGCAGGGGCAGGCCCAGATAACTTACTTTCATCTCAGTTTCATGCCAACACACAAATTCTAGAATATTTTTGCCTGGCATGCGTTTTCAATTGCTTTTTGTGTACCACATTTGCTCCGACTCCATATTTAACCAAAGGTTTATATAAAGTAAGCCATAGCATTTTAACCTGCCTTCACAAGCCCCGTTCACCGCTGACAAGTGAGCTCTGTCCTTATTGCTGCTTGCAGACGTGTCTGCACACCCAAGTCAGCTTTATTCTGCCTTCCTGCTTCTAGGACTTGAGGTAGTATAAACAAGATACCATTTCTAAGAAAGTTAAAATGGTTTTGGTGAAAGGTATTCTAAAAGACCAGAGACCCTTACTACCTTTTTTTCCAAAATAGCCAACAGGATTAATTTATTTAATATTTTTGCGATTTCTTCCTCTTAAGAAGAAATATGACTGCAAGCTTCAACAGCAGCAAGTACCTTCTTGATGAAGACTGCCAGCTTGTAAAATTTAACAAGCATGTTATGCGCACCAATGACAGCAATACTACCTCGTATTTTAGGAGCCCAATGTGACACCATTAGCATTACTTGCTATTCATTTAATCTAACGTGACAAATGAAGAAAATGAAAATATAGTATTTATGAAGATAACGTACATAACTTGAAAATTCAGTGTGTTCCAGCTATCCATCTAGTTTAAGTTATAATTACATGCTTTCCACAAAATTCAAAGCCCTTGCTTGAAGGTGAAGGTGTTTCACTGGACAGATGCATGCCTTGATCTTGAACTCTAAATACAATAGGTCCCAGGCAGAGAAAAGACTGGAGTAGAAGGATCTTAGGCCTAATTCACTAAAGGAAATTTTTACAGTCTGAAATTCACTTTTAAAATATCACTTGGCTGCAGTCAGATAGCAAACGGAGCCTTGCAGTGATAAGCGCACTCAGATGAATTGTTTTTAATCCCGACATTAGGTCTGACAGCTCAAATGTCTCGCGTTCCCACCAGCTCCACCTCACAGACCCCCTGCCATGGGTCCTGCCTGCTTCCCCCCCCCCCCGGCCCATCAGTGCTTTCCCCCGCGTTTGAGAAACCCAGGCACAGCTTCCCCCGGACAGACAGGGATACTAGGGGGGAGAAATCCTTTTACAACTGGAGCTCCTCCCTGCTCCTTCCTCCCTGCGTTCGCTATCATTATGCTGTAAAACAAACTGGAGGGGAGATGTCGGGATAACAATCACAGGAAGAGAGCTTGTGACAGCCTGGCCGCAGAGTTACGGTGCCCCGAGATGGGAGGGCAGAGGTCCACGCAGGAAACGATGCCGAGACCAGGACCCTGCCCCGGCTGGCAATGGGCCTCTCAGGGCGATAAGTTTCAGGGGGCGGAGGGAAGAGGAGGAGGAAATGTTATTTTGCTCTTTATGGTTTTAAAGGAATCGAAGTACAGGGTGGTGTAGAGCCGCTGCAGAGCACAGGCTGCAGGGCTTTTGCATTTAGGAAGAATCCCAAGGATTCGCCGTTAGAAAAGCTCGCTTTGCTGGGCTCTGCGCTGCTGCGAAGCTCGCAGCGGGCTCCGCTCCGCAGCCATTTAGCACCACACGAGGAATTCGGGCGTCTCTCTCGCTCCAGTCGGGAAAAATTTCAGCACCACCTCCCATAGAGGAAGGACTTCTCTGGCTCCCAAGATGACTTCCAACAGCAGCAATAAGATAGTCCTTTAAAGAAATGCCTCTGCCAAACCAAAACACGGCTTCCAAGGGACTAGGGTGCAGTTGTCTGCTGTGTCTCCAACATCATTAAACATTGACTACAACCGAAACCATACAATAAGGAATGAACTAATATTTTCTTTTAAAATAAATACATGTATTCTAGATGATTCAGAGTAATGTGTGCTCTAAATTAAAAAAATTCTTGTGAAAGGATTTCAGATTATGCTAAACCAAGTTATGCCCAGTCCTTTCTGGTGACCGCGCACTCTCTCCCCTCACCTTCTGCTGGAGGAGAAACAACAACATCACATGCTGCACTGCAGGTCTGGGACGGGACAGATGTTCAGAAACACTCAGTCACGTGTTCTATCCTGTTTTCCACATTTCTAACTTCATGCCATTTATTTATACATTTTGAAATTCCAATATAAACATGAGTTTATATTAAAAGCTGCCCATTCTGGCCATAGTGGAGCTTGGCATTTTACTTATACATACTGGAATAGAAATACGACTTTTTGTGTTTCTCTACCCCATTTCAGTCAAAACTGCTGTTTGCCCACGCCATTCACAGCAGAAATAGTGGACTTTGGCTGTGCATATTCTCATACTTCTGGTAACAGCTTCCCTTATATTTTACAGCCCTTCTAGCGTGTTACTGACTCCAAGGGTGGTTTTGAATTCGGCCTCCCCGCATAAACGCTTCTTTGAGAAGCTCTAGCCTGGCACCACTTTCATGCTGATGCATGTGATAGAGGCCAAAGTCTCAAAGCTATAAAACCCAGCAAGTTCAATCACCCACGGGAGCAGGAGGCACAGCAATTCTGCCCACACATTGCTGCAGAAAAAAAAAAAGCATACCCAGACTTCCTGATCCGATTAGCAATTCTGGCATCAAACCCTCACCCAGACAGAAGTACGTGTGACTGATACTTGCCTAGGACCAGCTCGAGATTTCTCAACAGCATAGGCAAAATTTAATGTGGTGGCATTACCAGGTTGGTAAGTGGGAAGCTGAGAACAGCTCCAAAAAGGTGTTTTCCATTCCCTGCAGCATGACATCCTCCATCCATCTACGTCATGCTCATTCCCACTGCAACATGCCCATCCCCTATCTTCTCAAACTCAGACTCATTCCCTCTACAAAAGCTGTTCATTCTCCACCTTGCCCTGCTGCAAAATCCTTAATCATGGTCAGGCAACTCTCAGGCTACTGCGGCAGGGAAGGACACACCAGACTAGGATTTTCTTTGCCTTGGGGAAAGGAAAGGAGGTGGTGGGATGGGACAAAAGCAGCAGGACTGAGTCGGGCTTTCTTCTTTTACTGCTGTCTTACAAAGCTGCAGTGATGACTGATGCTGCTGAAGAGGGCCTTCCTCCCACAAAAATGCGGGCTGCTCCTCCCAGTGTGGCAGAGGGCTGTGTGGAGGAGAAGTAAAATAAGCCATCTGGGCACTAGGTCAGTCCCCACAGCCTCTGGTTCAAACAATGCCAGCAGCCATCACCCTGCCAGCTTGACCCATGCCATAGCATGCCCCGACATCCCCACATGACTTGCACAAGGGCTGGTGTTCAAGGACGCAGGAAGGTGTCTGCACCCCAGCTGTGTAGAAACCATCATCAGAAGGTCCATTTCCCGACAGGTGTAAAGAAAGAGCCACTAGCTGCAATGCAGAACCTCCTTCTTAGAGCAGCTTTTTAGGGTGCATATTTTGTAACAGAGGGGAGGTAACAGGAATGCTGTAGTGAGGAAGAATAAGGCATTTTTAATTTTTATTTTTTTTTAAAAAGGGATGGGGCACAGTTGCACAAAGCAATGGAGTTCTCCATCCCAAGAAAAGCACATTGTGCAGACAATGCACTCAAAGAAAAGCACCGTTTCCATGTCCCAGAAAGACAGACAACTCAAAACCGCACCTAAATGCTTCCTACAATGCAACTGCATAAGACTTCTTTGCTGCCTTCTACAATTTTCCATGGATATCACCTTGTGGGGTAGAGGCTTCTTAGCTGGATATTCAGTGGTGGGTTCACAGAGCAAGCAATGGCTCAAAGAAAGGGGGTGAGTGGAGATCCAGGGGCAATAAAGATCACACCATGGTTTCTGACACATTATGGTTTGGGTTTTCTCTGCACTGTGAGCTCAGTGCTCTCTCACTGTCGTCTTTTTAATGAAATAATATACTTCCTAGAAAGACCCTTCCTATTAAATATTTGGGATCACTACCACAAATAGGGTCTAGCAAAATACTGCTCACAGAATTTTTTTTCAGTCTCCATGTAGGACAAATCCAGAAGTGGTCCAATTATAAATACTTGTTCTTAGAGGAAAAATTCAAATTTTTATTAGTGAATGCTCCCAAGTTTTCCCCAGAAATATATGGAAAAATATACATATATATTCAGCTACAGTTTCTCAACAAAAATTCTTATTGTAAAACAAATGGCTTGAGAGAGGCCCACATACTTAAGCTTAATACAAATCTAGCTTGATAAATTGATGGGAATATGAGGTTGGTAGGATTTAATTCATTCTTAGCCTTAAACCAGTCTTTCATAGTAAGTGTGAAGCTAATAATATCAAACAACTGTAGTAGAAAGATGTTTAGCATGTGTAAATTAGAGTTAATCATCAGTACATTCCTACCTTACGATTCTAAAGCTGCCCATTATCCAGCACCGTGCATCCAAGGGAAGACGTAACCCCTATATGTTTCTTTACTAACCTGGATTTAAGTACCTAGAATTTAGTCCTGCAATTCGCATTTTTATCTCAACGCTTTTTCTCTCAGAACATGCACAATAATGTCTTTGCTATTTCATAAATTATTTGCGTCAGTCTTTTGAAGTTTTAAGGAAAGCATCAGGCAGAAAACTATCTTAGCTGGATACATGGCTTGCATAGAAAAGGACTTGTAGTAACAAACATGCAATGCAGTGCTACAGCCAGACTAAGTAACAATAGCAGAGAAAATACAAAGTGTTTTGACAACACAACAATCTTAAAAAAAAAAAACACTTTATAATCCCAAGGAACACCTACGTTTACCTCCTTTGTTGATACACACACAAGGGTAATTTTAGGGCTACCAAGATGATTAGGGGAGTGGAACACCTCTCTTATGAAGAAAGACTGAGGGATTTGGGTTTCTTCAGTCTGGAAAAAAGACGACTGAGGGGAGACCTTATCAACACTTATAAATACTTAAAGGGTGGGTGTCAGGAGGATGGGGCCAGGCTCTTTTCAGTGGTGCCCGGGGACAGGACAAGAGGTAATGGGCACAAACTTGAACATAGGAAGTTCCATCTCAACATGAGGAGGAACTTCTTTACTCTGAGGGTGGCAGAGCACTGGAACAGGCTGCCCAGAGAGGTGGTGGAGTCTCCAACTCTGGAGACATTCAAAACCCGCCTGGACACGTTCCTGTGCAGCCTGCTGTAGGTGACCCTGCTCTGTCAGGGGGGTTGGACTAGATGACCTCCAGAGGTCCCTTCCAACCCCTACCAGTCTGTGAATCGGTGATTTACGGAGAACTATACTAGTTGCATACTTAAGTTTCTTCTGCATGCAAATATGCAGAGATTATGCATTTATGAAGAAGCATCTTAAAAGACAGACTTCATACACAGAGCTGCCCTGCCTCCAAAAAAAAAAAACCAAAAAAGAAGGACAACAAGAAGACCAGTAACCAGTAACTTTGCTTGCCTCTTCTATCATAGAATAAGTTAGAAAGTCTATGCCTTCAGCTATCATACATTCTTGCACACACTAGAGCTTCAACACAGCTAGTGAAAGTTCCTGGGCGATTATGATGAACTGCTTGTACCTCCGATTTTGCCATTTCCAAGGAGCCTGAAGCTACCAGACTATCTCTGCTAAGTTTTAATCCGTATGCTTTCTTGTATCCTGATTTTGACAACATGAAGTACCACATACCACCTCCCTAAAGATGATTTAAAAACAAACCACCAAGTAGAATTTGCAATGGAAACCTACTAAGCAGTCTTTCTGATGCCTTACTCAAATTAACCTGCACACTTAAGTGGGCAACCTACATTGGTTAAACAACCAATTATTTTGACTCCCATCAAACATCTGGTATTGCATATATCCAATATTGTGAGACAGAAATGCTACAACGCTGGTGTACTTTCTGAGCACCCAGGGAGGGAAGAGACAAAATAGTAAAATATGTGTTGAATCTAGAGAATGCTGTTAAGTAACGGCTTCAAGAAGACATGAGTAGTGTCCTCATCAAGAAGAGAGAGGATGAAGCAATTAAAGGGCAGTTTAGGAGTGGATCATGCAAAGCCTAGCTTCTTCAGGAGAAGAATGGCAAAAAGGCAGCTCTTATATGCATAGGAGGTCTCATTGAATCTTGACTTCCTATTTGTACTCAAACACGTACTCAATACCTGGCAAGCAAAAGATTATTGTGTTTGTCAGATGAGCTCAACAGCAAATGTCACCATAAGCTTAACTCTGAGGTTAACTTCGACATCTTCCTCATAAGAAACCAATCCAATTCAAGCTCTTGTGCACATGAGCTCCACCAAAAAATCAAGGGCCAAGATCTTCAGCCATGCCAACCAGCTCTTCTACCTGCAGTTTGTTTCTTGCAAGCAACTTTTGCATGTGTTAAATGGGTAAGGGCACATTTGAATCACACTCCATTTGTCACCCACTGACAAAAATCAAGTCGACACGAGAATCTTTCAACTACACAGCTCGGGGAACACATTAACGAGACACCAGATTAAACCAACTCACCAGCAAAACCCCATCTATTGGATCGCTTGCCACCTCCTCCCCAAGAAGCAAGTTACAGGAAAGAGCAATGAAATACTGTCAAAGCCCCCATACGTGGAAGGGACTGCAGCACCTGCCTCAGCAAGCCAGCATGGGAAGGTAACCGAAAGAGGGCAGATTTAGATTAGATATTAGGAAGAAATTCTTTACTGTGAGGGTGGTGAGGCACTGGAACAGATTGCCCAGAGAAGCTGTGGATGCCCCATCCCTGGAGGTGTTCAAGGCCAGGCTGGATGGGGCTCTGAGCAGCCTGGTCTAGTGGGAGGTGTCCCTGCCCATGGCAGGGGGGTTGGAACGAGATGATCTTTAAGGTCCCTTCCAACCTAAACCATTTTATGATTCTATGGTAGGATGAGGTTGTCTGAACAGCAATGCCCAGGAGCAGAGCACTGGCTACGCTCTTATATTTGAAGACATTCTCAAAGTAGACATGACTTTCTGACCTACCTTTCTATTTCTCTGATTCACTATATACATGTAGCTGTGGGTTTGAGTAGACTAGAGACATCCAGTCACAAGTTGCCCACTGTGATGCTTATCAAAGAGCAAGAGACCACCTACTATGCTTAAATAGCTATGTGGGAAGAGTCCTCTTAGCTCATCCTCTAATGAGGATCTCAATATCCCTTTCCCAGTCATCTTTCAACACTTAGCTATTAACAGGCCATGAATTTCACAGATGCCCTCATTTATACGTAAAAGCAATAGTATTGACAGACTGTTACTGAAAAAGTAGAATACAAGATGATCTGTCACACATTTCATAGTAAAAGAAGCATTTTTGGAGTTGGTTCGGCCAGTCAAACGCTCAAACTCTGGTTATTTTTATTCCCAGGCCATATATTTTGAAGTTATTTATACAAGCGCCAAACATGATGGGACAGATGATTTCACGAATGCAGAGAATGAAACCCAGGACTTATCATCCAAAAATGCGCCAGAGCATTTCTCGGGCTATACGCAAGTGCGGGGCTAAAGTCACTCACCCGACATCAAAACACAGTTACCTCCAAGGTGCGATGAAGCAGCCGCTCCGCTTGAACACTAAGGGATTGTTTATAAAAAGGGAAACGAAGCTCAACTTCTCCAGCTGAAGCTGCAGAGGAATTCGAGGCAGGCAGAAAGTAATTATTCAGCTGGAGTTTGGCCAGGATGCTGGAGTTAGCACTGCTGTTCTTGCAGACTGTGTCGGGGGACTATGCAATGACCACCAGTGCTGTCTACTGAGTCATCAGCGCCACTTCCCGCAGAACTCGGGTTCTCCTTGGAAATCTCCCATTTCTGGATTGAGCAAGCCCGGCCCCGGTCGGTTTGGGAACAATGCAGGACAAGGAGGAAGGGCGAGAAGTATAACTATTAGTGTCACTTTCAAGAGCAGTAAAATTTACATGGATTAAAGGGATGAAATCTTTATATATAGTAAAAAGGATAATTACAATGAAGGCATCTGTCTAGCTGGCACCACCTACAGCAAGACCTGCAAGCAGTAATTGTACAATAACAACGTGGTGTTTAGTGTGAGGTTTAGGACATTCTGCCAGAAAACCTAAAGCATCCAGGTTGTAAAACACTGTAATAAGTAGGTAATCCCCAGCCTGGCGTCCAAGTTACTGCCCTAACCTGTTCCTTATGATTATAAAATGTCTCAGTGTCAGCAGGTTCACTGTGAGTCAGAGCTGAAATAATAAATGGCTTATTTTCCATCCTGATGGAGGAAATACATCACGGCTCATTGTGGCTCACTGAGGCTTTTTTTTTTTTTTTTTAAACAGGAAAATGTAAAAATAACCAAGTAATTCTGTCTTATTGCACTTATTTTTGATTAACAAAGCCCTTATTACAATCAAATTAGCAAAGAAAAAGAAGCATGTTTTCAATATGGTCTGCAAAAACAATACCTTAGGAAAAAATACAGAAGGAAAAATACTGGACAACCAGCCAAAGAATAAGAAATTTGTGACAAATAGCCTCTTTGCCAAAGTGATTCCACCGTTTCGCTCCTGTAAACAACGGGTTGCCTGAGCTGAGGTAAAGTCTAGGCTTTAACCTCGCCTGTACTTTCGCCGCTGAGAAGCTGTCTTTAATCAGATTCCAGCGCTCACAACACGCTCACAGCTGCTCAGTCGTGCATTTGCACACCCCGGACCTCTGGCTGTAAACTCCAGAGGAAAGTTATCTCTTGCTATCTCTTGCTTCATGCATCGGTAGCAAGCGAATAGTGCCCGACTGCTGGCAGGTCTGCCCAAACACTACATACAAACCACACAAATTGTCCCCTGGAAAAGTATTAAGAGACAGGTGAAAGACCAGCATCCCCAAAACACTCATCCTTTACCTGACACAGAAACACGTAATAGCGGGAGCATTGCAAGCAAGGTGCAATCAGTCCTTACACCATTTGCAAGATAAAAGAACTGTAATGAGTAGAAGAAAATAAGCGTCATTATTTTGTGGACTTGGACAAAAAGCACAGACATATTAAGATGGCTATTTCAAGCTCAGATTTGGAGCACATATATTTGTATACGCGTATACAGAGTGGCCTATATGCATAGAACATGTAAAACAACGGAATAATATAGAAAAAATAATAGAAAAATATAGAAAAATCTATAAGCAAACTATGTATGAAAGCCTTAAGTATCATCCCTTTTTCAAAAAGAAAGAAAAATACCTTAAAATAGTTGAAAACACAAACAGACCAGTATTTGCACAAGCTGTAAAGGGAAAAAAATCTGGGGTGAATATCACAAAGACAGCCCTGATTTTTTGCAGGGGAAATACCTGTCTCAAAGGATTGCAAGCTCTATGACTCTGCATATTTGAAATACACAGTAATTGACATTAGACATACAAAGAATGCAAAATTATTTGAATTAAAATAACATGTATTGAGAATATAGAATTTCTCCAATAGTGCACTGTAGGAAAAAATTGACATTTTTCTGCATTATATGTAGAATAACAAATTGTAAACTAAAGCTTTAGACTGGAGTATGAAAAGCAAATGTTAATTTCCAGAGTACTACTGCTAATAAGCTGGTAATCAATAACTACTAAGTTATCTATGACCAAAAGTCTAACAGCGTACGAAAACGCAGATAAAAGTACAAAGTTGCTTTTCAAGTGGTATCTCTTGATTGCAAGTTTTTTTAAACGTACGCTTTAAATGTACAAATGAACAATTTCCATTCTTTTTTTCATATCCTTTCTGCAGCTTCTTATGCATGCTTCGGTAACTCAGATTTATCACGACCTTTAAAACCTCAAGATCTTTTGGGTAACGGTGGTCAGAACTCAGAGCTGCGATTGCAGCAGGCCAGACCTTTTCTTCCCATGCACGTTTTACCGTGCCAGAGTTTGTCTGTGAGACACACTGCAGTGTCGGTTTCCACCCCATGCTGCTTTCTAGCTGAAAACCCCGAATAATTCAAGTTCTGTTCTGGTGCTATCCATCAGCCTTAATTCTTGGCAGCCCTTAAGGCAGCTACTTAAAAGGACTAATGGTCTTGCAACGGAGTCATGGGACTTTGACTCACGGTCCCAGATTCAGCTCCAGGTTCCACCACCAGCCCCCACGCAGCTCCAGCCCTCTCCTTTGACCCATCTCCTCCTCAGCTGCCCCACCACCGCCAGCGAGGACACCAAAAACCCTCTTCTCTTGGGCCTCCCTCGGCTTTGGATTATTTGGTGGAGGTTTCTGATACATTCAGGGTTGCCTTTGCTTGCAATTGCTCCTCTCAGCTGTCCTCAATACAAATACATGTCAAAATAAGTAAAAATATTGGCATGTGAAAGGCTGATACACTAAAGCTATGCCAGCACAACAAGCCACGCCATGGTCTCCTGCAAGCCTACCTCCCCCCCCCAAGCCATGTCCCACACAGCTTCCCATGGGCATAACGTCAACCCCACGATCTGCACCTCCTTTCAACGTTAGCTACTTTCAGTCCTTTATCTTTTAGCAGCCCCCAAATACTGCAAGCCCCCAGTACCCCAAACTCCACAGCAACCTTCAGCCCCTCCTAAACAACATCCCTTGGGGCTTCACCAGGTCCACAACAGAGCTTGGACTGGCCAGCAAGTTGCTACCCACCAGGAGTCAAACAGGAGATCCCAAGGAAGGCTATTTAACTCTTGAACTGAACATTCTTTTTTTTTTTTTTTTTTTTTTTAGTTTGGTGATGTTTTCTGACAGTTACCCATAATAATGAATATTACAGTGATGAGCACAGAAGCTGGATTCATTACTGCCTTGTGACTCATTAAAGGTTTTTGCTGAACTGAGTAAAGTTTCCATGATTTTTGGGCCACGTTTCACATCAGAGCTACACTTCAAAAAGTGTTATGAATCAAAACAATTTTGATGACAACACTACAGGGAAGCACAAGCACCCAGCATTTGTAATGGCAGGAAATTAGGATTTATAAATAACCCACAGATACATTTAGAATTTTTTAATCCCTTTCACACTTTGGATCTCAACCCTTAAAAATGCAGGAAGAGTGGTTCATTTTAGGCTTCTGGATTTTTTTTTGTAAATTTATTTCCGTTTTGGCTTGTGATGCGAACAGATCCTTTCAATGACATTACACAGCACTGCTTCTGAAAGCAGAAGTCTGCTCTTTTCTATCCTACACCAGTAAGAGCAAAAAAGTCTCTTCTGACCCAAAGATCATGGAAAGAATACATGTGTCTAAAGACAAGACTTGCAGACAGACGTCATACCTTCTACTGGACAACAAAGTTGGAAAAAGCAAGCAAGCTTTGAATTACACAAGCTCTTCCTTTAACTCTTTTTATTATTTTCTGCATGGGAGACAGCCATTTTTCTTAAATACAATTCATAGCAAGTTACCTTCCTTATTAATTGCAGCTTGTTTGTAACATTCATTTAATTCTGCATCTTTTTCTTTTATTCTCATCTGCATTTACAATGTTATTGAAGAGTTCACACTTCCAAGTAAAGATAGTTTTTTTGAACTAATAGGAAATCCTGTAAGGTGGCCTCACTGTTGCAGTTTTCCTCTATAACAAACCCTTCCGTTACGTAGCAGATCACATACCTTTAAGATACTCCTTTTCTTTGTGACACACATTGTCTTCTCTTTAGAAAGTAAAACTTTCCTTAGTAAGCCTCAGCAAGAGAAAGTGGGATTTTGCAAAGCAAAAAAAAAAAAAACAAAAAACAAAAAACAAGAAAAACACAACAAGTCATGACACTCACGATTTAACTCACATTTCAAAGCCTGCTCATTTCCTCTCTCGCCTTTTCTTATAAACACCGCAACCAAAACACATTTGTTTGCTTTGATTTTCAAAGCTCTACTACTCCCAAATATGAGGAAATTTCTAGTTCTCTGCAACCCACTGAGGTTACCGGCACGTTATAGCCCTTTGTCCCCGTATCGAAACCATCCAGCCTTCGCAGACTTTCTAGGAAGCACAAAACAACTTGTAGTTCAGATATTTCTTACGTCTGTCCTGGGAGTGGGCAAGCCTGAGACTGACGGGCGTTGTGGCCATCTCTGGCTCAAGGAGCACGTTTCATCATACGCAACCGGGATGCACAGCGTTCCGCTCTGTATCCCTGGCCTTGTTTTCAATTTGGAAAAGGGGGAGAACCCTCTTGGACTGCAAATGCACGGAAGATACGCTGTTTATCTGAAAAAACACACCTACGCTATGTGTGAATAGTGTGGTGCTGCTCGGTCTTTAGGAAACCAGAGTCAAGACTTCCCAGGGCTCGCAAGCAGGGAGTCAGGCGCTGGTTAAACCCCATGGAAGACTGTCACCTTTCCACCTCCTTGGAGGAGCAGACTCTTGCTACTGCATGTGACACCCGTGACTTCTCTACAGACTAGGAGATTCTCGTTTTCTTAATCCTTCTTAGAGAACCTTCTTCCCAGTCCTTTAGTGGCCACTGTGGTATGGACAAGAAGATGCCCAGAGCTTGGTTTCCAAATCAGTTTGCCAAAACATGGCCTGTACAGAGAGAAACACAGAGGCTCCTAAACTCTCAACATCTGCACAACAGGGCAAACTGGGCCAAACCCTCAAGGACCCAAAATACAAAGTCCTCACATGAGCCAGAAACAACATGGTCTGAGATACCATCTCAGTCCCACTCACTGAGGACTACAAGCTTGAATTTGATGAGGATATTTTGTCAACACTTGAAACTGTCCCTTGGGCTTTTCCCAAAACGGATGGTGTCTCATCATTTGAGCCTAAAAGGACATCTGGGGATGTTCACAAGGGCTGCCTCCTTTCTCGGGAGCTATTCACCATGCCTGATGAAGCTTCTCCTTGTGAACAGTTAGAGCAGGAACCTATTCTCCTCCACTGACTACCAATCCCAAATAGACAAGCCTCCTAAGCTAAAAGCAGACTACATAACCCTCTTCATATCTAGCTGTTTTCTTTCCCTTCTCCTGTTACCCAAGGGCTTGCCTTGCAACACCAAGAGGTACTTTGAATCACAAAAGTGAACACATGGAAAGGAACCACTAGGCTTAACTAAAGGCAACTATTAGGCTTTCTAACTTCAGGCAACCTCACATGGAGTTCAGAAGAGGACTGTGGTCTACACACCAGCTAACCGGGCAAAGGGACAAAGAAGAAACCTCTGTTTCTTTCTTTGAAGCTTTGGTGCCGCAGAGGAACCTTAGAACCTCATCAGGCTCTCACACAACCGGTTCCCATCAGCAGTTACACACGTGATCTTTAGGTTGACGGTACAAGATGAAAAGTCAAATCTTAAATGGTAAGTGAGTTCTACTTTTCTTACCGGCACTACCTATGTGAACATTAATGCGAGATTTACATGGCAAGGGATAAAAGATGTTAACGGGGAGAGGGAACATTCAGGTCAGTACAGATATGTTTTCCTACTCTACTTCTATTCCTCATGTAATAAAACTCAGTATAAGAGGTAATTTAGCAAATCAGCAGCACAAGCAATAAACCTGGTCAGAATTTTCTGACAATGAAAGCATATTCTGCTCTCTCTTTTTTTTTCCCCTCGCTTAATTTTGTAAGGAAGTTTCATGTTTCAGTATAATTCAGACCATGTTAAAGACATTTCTAGGAAAAGGCACATTTCCTACAGCAAAGCTCATTTAACAGTCACTTAACAGCAACAAACTTAAAGCCTTGGTTGACAATTTCAATTTCTTCTCTGCATGATTCATTTATCCCTGGGATAGGCCTGAGCAAGGGATTCTCCCAGCAAAAGACAGACAAATCAAATTATTTCAAGTCAGTCAGGTATTCGCTTTATGCCAGCCAGCCCCGATGGCAAAATCTCTTGTAATAGCAGCTCTCCCAATGTTAAAAAAAAAAAAAAAATATTCATGGGCTAAACACTGGCTTAATCAGAGCCGAGAGGCAAAGCTCCTTCAGTCAGAAAAGACATAAATGGTATCACTGTCTCATTCTCATTCCTAATCTTTCACGCTGTGTTGGAAAGCTGCTTATAGGGTACATATGTGTGTGTATATATATATATATATATATGTATGTATGTATATGCACCCCATTTCAGACACACACTTGACAGAGCACAAAATTGCCCCCACATGCAAGGCAGCATTGCTACGTCGCATCCCAGGGGTTGGCACAGAGACGACAGATTTTCACAAGATGCTGAAAGATCCCAGCACAGCGGCCAGGACTAAGCAACAAACCTGAAAACGCTTGAGGCTCTCCACCCCTCTTTCCCAGCAGATGGGCCATGCACGTGTATCCAAACATACCTAGTTCAGAAGAGCAAAATTCTCCTTTCCAGTTTCCTTGAGCTCCACCAAGGAAGGGAGAAAGGACTCACATCAGTCACCCCAAAAGTTTACAGAGGGCAGCACAGCAAAGTCCCCCATCATGCCCGCATCCCCAGCTTTGCGTACTGCCGTCGGGTGGGGACACCAGCCACAGGGACACCAGCCACAGGGATGCCACCCCGAGAGCTCACTCGTGAAAACGAAACACCAGCCTGGGCCACAGCTGCAAATTCAGCTGGTGTGTTACTAAACCCTGCCATTCAGCGGAACAACTGGAGCAGTTTGGAAGTGTCTATCTCAGAAGAAATCTGTTCAGCCACAGCACTGCCCTGGGTCACAGACGGGCTAATGTAAAAGGCCTGAAGACCTTGGCGCGAGTTGTGTTTTATGCACGCATCATTTGCTGCTACTTTTACACAACGCATCTAACTAAAGACACCTAACCTGCTAAGTGATTTTTGGTGTCAATATTTCTTACCTCTGTCTCAACTCTTATTATAACTTGAAATTAAGATGTCTGGTGCACTTTTGCTTTAGCCTGGTTTCCAAAGGACAGGCTGCAGCATCAGTTCATCTGCTGGGTATCGGCGCTGCATGGCACAGCAGCTGGCTGGCGGTGAAAAAACACAGCAAATACCAGCTCTTGCCCCAGGAGTAGATAGGAAACATGGGGAAAAGATCAAGCAATGATGCTGGTAACTACAGTAAGTTATTCTCTTTCTCCTCTCCCACCAACATCTCCAAGCTCCAACAGCTTCCCTCTCTCCCTGCCTTGGGAGCGCCACTCAGCCCTCCACCTCCCCTGGTGCCCCTTCTCTGCACCTGCCAACGATGCTCTTGCTCTGATCATCTTTGAAAATGAAAATATTTCTTCTCAGCTATATAGTTTTGAAGTTGATCGCTTTTATTTCACACACCTCCTGCACACCTGAAAGCTTGCCAGCCTTTCCCCCACGGTACCGTTGGGCTCTAAGAAAAGGCACTGCCTCCTTTAAGAGCATCATGACACCGCCACCGCTATTTCCTACGTTCTCAAACCCAATGCAGAGGGCAGTCACATGCTCCTGTTCATACATCCCATAATACAAGGCCCCTATTTATCAATAAATGCCTTGAGGTGCAGAGCAAAGCCCAAGCTAATAAAAACCTGCCAGGATTATCTGCGGGCGTTTCACATCGGCAACAGCAGTGGCCAGGGAAAAGTGGAGGGAAACGAGGACGCAGCAGTGAGAGTCCAAAGAGTAAAAAGCAAAAGGAAGGGGTTGCTACAGGTATTTGAAGAGTTGGGGAATGAAGAGGGAGGAGAAGGCAAGAGAAGTAGAGGCCCAACTTTTTCTTTTTTTTTTTTTTTTTTAACTCTAATCCAAGGTATTAAAGAATGACTTAAAAAAATACACAGACAAATGCTATGTTTTGTTCATTAAATAACTAACCATTGGAACCCATGGCTGCAGGATAACTACTGGAAAATAACTTGCAGTGATTAAAAAGGGATTAAATGGGTTTTATAAACAACAGTATCTGTTGTTAAACATGCTAAAATAAAATTACAAGAGTTAATAACCCATTTGCTTCAGGGCATAAACTAATCCTCATCTAAGGGTAGCAGAGATCTGCCTGCATGTCAGCTCGATATCTGGTGCAACAACTCCTCTCCATAGGCAAGCAATCTCTGCTTTTAATTCCTGGCGTTTAAAAATTGTCTTTCTTGCCTGAAAAAGAGAGCATGCTATTGTTCAGGCCTTCAACTGACCTCATATAATTAATTCTGGAGTTTACCAGACATATCATTCCCTTGAGGGACGGGGGTGAAATGCATGAAAAGGGAGGAAAACAGTTTAATTGCTCTGCACTTCACTATTTTGTTCTCAGTTTCTTCAAATACGGTTTGTCAGGGCACTAAAATGAAGCACATGAGATAAAATTCTCATAAAAAGCTTGAAGACATGAACAAAGCACAAAATCTATTAGTACTTTTTGGTGTAACAGTACACCAGCCAAATCAGTTTATGAGAAAATGAGATCTTTAGGACAGGCAGCAAGGGAAGATTTTTAATATATTAGAACAGAAGAATTTACTCTGCCTGGTAATAATTAAAGCATTATCTAATATCATAGCCTGTTCTCAAAGATGGGATAGGGTTGAAGTACAAACTTCTTGAGATTACGATTCCAGCCCTCTCCAAACCCAAATCCAAACCCATGAGCCTTATTAACAGATTGGCCAGTCTCCCAAATAATTGCTTCTGGACAAAACACAAGATGGGACACAACATGTCCAATGTTCCACTGTGGTTATGAATTTTTGGTTTCAAATGCCAGCTCACTCTTTCCCACAGGTAAAACAGCTGGGTGCTGGGGACGCTCCTCCCCTGGTTCAGGAGAACTCCTGGAAGAACAAGTCTTGAACATCAGCCCTATGGAACTCATTTCACAAGTGACCCTTCCCTCTACACTGCCAGGCTACCCGCTCCAGTTTCATTTGTCTACCACTTTTTTACCACTATTTTTTATTTTTAGTGGGGTGCAAATTCAAATTTCAGCTGGCTCAGTTTGGCAATCCCAAGGGTCAACATTTGAACAGTGTTTTCAAAAAAGGACTTTGCAACGCTCCACTCCAACTGACTAGCAGGCCAGATGAAGCGTGCCCTGCAACTTGTGAGTCTCTGCAAAGTTTTGCACTGACCACCCAACAGAGCAATATCGGCGCTGGAGCCACGTGTTAAACTGATAACCAAAGCAAGAAATATAAAATGCCTGCTAGGAATTTAAAAAAAAAAAAAAAAGCTCTGAAACGTAAATTAATTTTCTAGTGAATGCAAACATACTGTTTCAGACCAGGGTATGTATATATTCCCTCTCCTCCCCTACTGCTGAAACAGCAAAGCATGCATGGCAGATGGCATGATTCATCTGAAAATTACTCTAGCAGCACTCTATTAGCCTCTAAGGAGTAAATTAGGATAAAAATATTCTGAATGTTAACTTAAACTAGGCAGTTGTCATGAGAAGTCGTCGGGTCAGTCTACTTGCTTAGTTTGCAGAATTTTTCTTTCAATCAGCAGTATGCATTACGTATGAAGATATCACCATTTATTTGTTCTACCTACCAGGAATTAATACAGAAGCAAGAAGGGAAGCAACTGAGGGACAAAAAAAGGTTTATTTTCTGACACATCAGTAAAAAAGTACCAGCCGAAGTCAGGCCAAGAGCCACTGAACATCACGTTAATGACAGCACCAGCCATTGCATAGAATCATAGGGTTGGAAGGGGCCTCTGGAGATCAACTAGTTCAACCCCCCTCCCAGAGCAGGGTCACCCAGAGCAGGTTGCACAGGAATGCGTCCAGGTGGGTTTTGAATGTCTCCAGAGATGGAGACTCCACCACCTCTCTGGGCAGCCTGTTCCAGTGCTCTGACACCCTCAGAGTAAAGAAGTTCCTCCTCATGTTTAGGTGGAACTTCCTGTGTTCAAGTTTGTGCCCATTACGTCTGGCAAGAAGGGATAGATTCAGTTTCTAGAAACTGCACATCTTAGCTGGGAGAACAAATTCCCACTGGCCCAGTCACTGGACGTGAATCTGCTCAGTTGCAGACATGGAAGGGACCTCAGGAAGTCTATCCTCTGCCCCAAGGCATCAGCAATTATCTCCAAGACATTTGCAAGAAGCTGCGTGGGAATAACATCCACCGAGGGAGCCACCCCCAGCCCCAGTCGCGGCCCCCCCCAGCTCACTCACAGGTCCACAGAGGACAGAGGTGGCCAGCAGAGACCCCCAGGGAGGTGAGTGAAGGCCTTTGCTCAGCTGCCATCCCGCTCCAGGCTCTCAGGGCAGCACTGGCCGCCAGCCTGTGTGCCACACAGGGTAACTCGCCAGGGGAGTGACAAAACAAATGCCGTGTCACATTCAGTGTCAAAGCAGGCTTACCAATCAGCCTGCCCCAAAAATGCAGTTAGGGCATCGTGCCATCAGCCCCCCTCCTTCACACAAAAGACAGGGGTCAGAGGTGCTGCACGTCTTCTTCCAGAGAAATTAAAAACCATAGGAAGTAAGGAATTGGGTTCCCAGCTGCAAGGCACACCGAGCACTCGCTCCCGGACCTGTTGGTCTGGCACACGATGCCTCCAACTGAAACTCCGTCACTCATTTGAAAAAAAGAAACAAAACACACACTTAGATGGTTCAGACTATGCTGACAGTACAAAAACTCCCTGCGGTGCAGGACACTGCCCCAGGGCCGACTACCGTAACGTTAATTGCCTGGCCTCTGGGCCTCAAGCTAAAAAAGTCCTTCCCAAATAAACAGTCCACAAGAACTAATTTATTTTTTTGCTCCATCAGCGATAATCCTCAGTCAACAGAGGCTAAATAGTTGGTGTGCTTTAATACGCAGGTTAACCAACCAGGGGGTGAAGCCAGTAATGCAGTTGCCCTCAACTTTGGGGAGAAGGTGGGGAAACTGTGCTTAGTGTCATCTCTTCAAAAAGGCGTTTTCTACATATGTATACGCTACCACATCAGCCTCGTTGCATAACCGGGTTGTGCAATCGTTGCAAATTCATTTACATCTTCATTTTTGTTCCAGAGCTCCAGAAGGGGGAAGGAGGGATCACTGTCAAAGGACGGGGTGAGCTTTGCAGAACTGGTCTCCTCAGCCACAGGAGGATGGTCTGAAGAAGGGTGGGAGGTGGTGGGAGGGCACCAGGACTCCCCCACTAATGCCACTACCTCTCACCCGGAGCAGATGTTTGGAGCAAAGTCTTAGCTGGAAACCTCAAAGCAAAGGATGACTTCATAGCATCAGGGAATGACTAGCGTTGGCTTGGACTGCAAGCAGAGAAGATTATGGTTTCTCCTTTTAATACTTATTACTATGTCATTGCCACAGGACTGTAAAGAAGAAATATGCAAGAGTGCAGGATCAGGTTTTCATAGACTGAACAAACTGGATTATTCAAGAGTGCCTCAAGTTTCCTAACAAGCATGGAAAAGTCTGCATTAAGATAGCACCTCTTTATTTTCCCAAAATCAATTGCAACAGGCTGTGTTTTAAAATACTGCTTTAAATGGCCATCCTCATTTTTTATTTCTAGAATTACTACATTTGTGGATGAGGGCACAACACACCAGCAGCAGCAGGGACCGGACCCTAGACCAGCATTAATACTCCACCAGCTAGAATATACACTCACACAACGTTAAGAGAGATGCTCAGCTCTTGCAGCAAAGGCAAACCCTCGACCATAAAGATCTGAGACCACGGTTTTATTTAGAGACTGTGTATATTCATCAAGGAAAAAGAGGAAATAAGGCCAAAAAAAATTAATCCCCCAACTCGAGCCCAAAGAGAAAGCTCCTGGTTCAGCCTTCTCCATCCCTCTCTGAGGTTTCTCAGCACCGTGCCACCTGCGTTTAAAACACACAAGTGCCTTCCAGCTCTGCCTTAAAGCCACCCCAAGGATGGCAAGGCCAAGATACTGTGACTACTACAGAAAAGTGAAGCTATTAAGCATGCAGTCACACTCTGCGTTTTCATGTCTAAAAAAAAAATAAATTTCACCTTTCTTTTTTTGGTATTGCTTCCTGCGCTATAGATTTCTAGATACTAATCAAGATCTAAATATATCTAGCTAGATAAAAATACATAGTGCATTTTTATTTATGTTTGAATTATATAACGCAATTTGATCAGATCACACGTGAGGCTGCATCCTCACCCTGAATTTCAAAGAGCTTCTGGTTTGAGCTGCAGATCCGCCAGCCAAGCAGAGCTCAGCTCAGAGCGGCAGGGCTGAAGTAGGACAAGGGCGGCAGCGGCGAGAAGCAAACAGCAATGGCAAATACCTGAGCCAGATCCAGCTCCGGCAACTCAACCTTCCTTAACATCACCACAGAGCTCATTAAAAAAAAAAATAAAAATTTACACACCATTCATTTACATCTTCAATTTTGTTCCAGAGCTCCAGAAGGGGGAAGGAGGGATCACTGTCAAAGGATGGGGTGAGCTTTGCAGAACTGGTCTCCTCAGCCACAGGAGGATGGTCTGAAGAAGGGTGGGAGGTGGTGGGAGGGCACCAGGACTCCCCCACTAATGCCACTACCGCTCACCCGGAGCAGACGTTTGGAGCAAAGTCTTAGCTAGAAACCGCAAAGCAAAGGATGAAGGTAATACTAATGAATCTAATCAGCAAACGTTTATCTTGGAACAACACTTCCATCATGAATTTTTCACTTTAGCATTGCTTTCCTCACCTGAACCTCCAGCGACACTGGACCAGAGGATTCGGAAAAACCTTACTGAGGAATAAAGGCGGCAGCAGCAGTAGTATGAGGATAGGAGAGGCCAAGGGATGTGCCTGAGCTGCTCTATGTCATGAGGAACCTATAGGGTGAATCACTACAAACTTCTCCCAGCTAAGAGGAAATGGGATTCCTTTCCCTGACCTCCCCCTCACATCTGAGCAGCAAAGGGCGAAGCGCCCACAAACGTGCCTGATGGACACCAGCGTTTCAGCAGGATCCCACCAGCTCCAAGCATGGAACAACCACTGGATCATGACTGCAACACCCAGAGACACCTGCGCAGCATCACCCTGCCAGCGCCTGGGCAGGAGCCAGGCTCCAGATGTCCCCGAAAGGCCTTCTGCTCACACCTCCCCCCCTTTCGATGCCTTCCAACCCTTGCCTCCAAGAGGAATGCTGCTAAGGGCAGCGGGGAGCAGCCCTGGGAGCCGGCCCTGCAGCACTCCGATGCTGGACCCCATGGGGCAGCGCTGCAGGGGAAGGGGGCAAAAAGGGAAAGGAAAGAAGAAGGGGACTAACCAAACAGTTACAAATTACACCTGCTAATTACACAGAGGGGAGACAACAGCGAGAATAATCCCTCTTCCCTCAGCGCGCCGCCTTCAGAGCCAGGTTTTCTGGGAGAAGGGGTTGTGGGGGTTGCAAACAATTACATTAAATTTGAAGGTTCGCACTTGAAGAGAATATTTTTGGAAAGAGAAATCAACACGTTAACAGCGAGCGGGAGCACAGAGCACATAATCCTTTCACATCCTGACAGGGGAGAACTGCGGAGGCCTGTTATGAAGCATCTCTGAATAACAGCATCTTCATTTTTTGAATATCTAATTAGGAGTTTCTATATATTGCAAAGCATTGCTATAAGATATAATTTAGTTGGCAAACACTAAAGATCTCTCAGTCTGTAAGTATGCTTTTGGCAATCAAAATTTAAATCCGGATATATATCCAAGATATGTACGGCACAGGTACCTTTTTTTTTTATTCTAACAATTACATTCAAATTAGCAGATTAACTCGAATCAGTTCTAAGCAAATGCAAGCTAAAGGCAAATCACCCTCCACCACCACCACAACGGTGTATTTTTTGGATCGTTAGTATCCTTACTCCCGTTAGCAGTTTCAAATACATTTAACGTATATTAAAGGGCAGCAGACAAAGTGAAACAAGTTTTGCCTAAATCTGAAAAGGCTACAGATGCCAGAACTTAGCACCGACTCGGACTTGAAACTCACACATGCCAAAAACACATTTGCAATTGTGCTAATTCCCACTGTGGGAACTGAAAGGCGGATTCATATAACACAACGGGCAACAAATGCATTCCTTTAATTTCAGTCGCCAAATTTTAATTAATTTCCATCCCAGGCAAACATTAAGCGTTTCTGCTGATCTTGCAGGATGTAAGCTCATTTGCACAATAAATGCGGTCTAACAAGTCACCACATTTATAGCAAGTTGCTTCAGCCTTATCTAACTGCGTAGTTTGAGAAGTCAGTGATGGGTAAGTGAAACTCCACCCACGGCACAGTTTCTGGAGTTAAGCGTAAGAAAACTGAAGAAGTTGCTACCTTCTCATTGCGAGACTGACAACGGTATTTGGACAATCGGAGTCCATATGCTGACCTACGCGTATAACTCCTGTTTAGGAAGGGGAGGAAAAGCAAGCAATTTTCACTACGGTTTTCTTCCACAAAATCAATGTCCGTATTCCACGCGCTCCAGAGTTCCCCTTCCCAAAAAAAAAAGCAAAAGTCAAAGACCCTCTGCTGCCCGCTCGCGGTAACTGCCAAAAATGGAAAAAAAAAAAAAAAAGAAAAAAAAAAGGAAAACAAACCAAACAAATTAAATTGTATAAATTTAAATAGGTCAGCACATAAACAAACAAGTGGCAAGTTCTGCCTGTGCCAGGAGGCACCTATCGCCACAGCATTAAAGTGGAGACCATCAGCAAGAACAGGGTTCCCCAGGAGGTGGACGTGCCAGCAGAAAGGACAGCCGGGGAACCAGCCAGCACGTAGTGGCTACTGCCCATCCACGCACGGCCAGCAGTTTTAAGACCAGCTCCAGGAGAACAGCAGCAGTGTAGGGCCCTCCCAGCTGTGTCACTTCTGCTCACTTGCTGCCCTCCTCCTCTGAAACACCAAAAGGGAGCAGGAGAGCGGTGCCCCGGCTGCTCAGCTCCCGAGCGGGGGGCTCAGCCTCACCTCTGCATCTCCCGTCTTTATAAGCCTTCAACTTTCCCCAAAACTACAGTTTCCATGGAGAGCAAAAAGGCTGCTTACACATATAACTCCTTCATGCGTGCACACTGCTCATTTCATTTATTTTTTTTTTAAATAAAAAAAAGAAAAAAAGTGTTTAATTTCCTGATTTCTGCGCATGATGAAAATTTCATTCTGGTACTAACTAAATTAAAGAGGGGGTGTCTGTAACCTTTTTGGAGGGAGACGCCAATATCCAAGCAGCAGAGAGCAGCCCACTTCATCATTTCACATCCTGGCACAGAAGCACGGAGGCCTGGCACGAAGTAGCGTCTGAACAGATATTTAAAAAAAAAAAAAGAAGCTGCTAATTAAATAAGAGTTCTTAGATATTACAAAGCATAGCTAGGAGACATAACTTAGTCGGCAAATACTATGGGTTAAGGACACCTCTGCTTGCAAGCACTTTTTTTGGCAATCAATCCAAATTTAAATCTGAATATGTACTATTTTAGAGACCGTGTCCCACACACACACAGTACGTTCTCTCAAGTACGCACATGCCAGGCCCCAGAACTTACACACCCCTCAGACCTATGCAACAAAAACAGCCTTGACGAGACAAAAAAGGAGCCCCACGTGCCCCCACCAACGTGAGCCCGGGCTGCAGTTCACACACCAGCAAAGCACCCGGGGAAACACGGGCTGCTCAGAAATGCAATCACAGCCATCCCTGGCACGCTGGCTTGGAGCAGCAACGGGACCCAGTGCACTTCCAGCTGCATGGATTCCTAGCATTCCCAAAAATTAGGTTTCTAAGGCTAGAACAAGAGAAGACTTGTACCTTTAAGCTTAATTAACTCTGGAATAAGACGTGTTTTCAGACGGAACTATGCCGTCATTGATACTGTGCGGTGATGCAAGATGCCTTTAACATCAGTAAGTTGGCTGAGCAAATTGAGCGCTGCCCTCCGCTCCTCCAGCAAATTTCTAATCTCTGCCTGATGCTGCTGCTGTCAGAGTCCAGGGAGGTTGCCAGTGACTACATTTTTAAACACTTCTGGACCCACATACCACAAAGCAAAGCATTGCTAGACCTTTACCATTTACTGCAGAAGTGCTTCAAAACTAAATACATTTCCCTCCCTGGGTATTATTTTAAGTGATCCGGTAAAGATCAGTATCGACTATCGAAATCTAGCACAAGCACGAGGCCTAATGAAGTTCTCAGCAGATAATCATCAATCCAGTAAAAGCAGCTGACTTTGTTCTTTTTATTCCTCCACCTCCTCCGTTAGGAATGGAGACCTACCAAGAAACCTCATGATACAGCTGCTCCACTGCTAACTTAAGACATCTATCTGCATATCACAAACTACACTACAGGAATGTGAAGCACCTTTGTTTGATGAACACACGTGAACAACATTTACTATTTAGAAATAATACTTAAATGTGAATAGCACTTGCCCTCAGAGATCAATTTAATTCATGCTGAAGCTCTCTATGAAGCAGCAGAGATGCTGTTCTACAAAAACTGTGACTCTTCCCAGGGCACTTCATTTCTGAAGAGCAGTGTTTCCCCAATATTTAAAACCCATTTTGGCAACCAGACTTACAAACAAAATGCTACAAAATTCATTAAAATATTAGTATGCACTACCATATGCTTAACTATGAATAGCGGCAGCCAGCATCAGTGAATTTGAAGTTCCTACTTCACAGGAGTTGACAATATAATAAATATACCCATCTTTTATGTATTTCTGAACGAGGAAAACAATGAACTATTTACCTGGTGTCTTCACTATTTCTAACTTCTCTGTTCATTACTCAAGGTCATAAAATCATCTCCACTACGAATCCTTGTTTCATGTACAAACTTCCTCCCAAAACAGAAAGGGCTGAAAGTTGAATCTCTGTAGCCACAGCCCTACATATTTCACAAATCTGTGGCTGCAAAATGTATCAGCATTTTTCTTCCAAAAGGCAAGCGCTCATTTTTACAAAATATTCACCAGTTGTGTAAACAGAGGAGCATGTATTTAGGTAGTATTACGCTTTGGAAACTGAAAAAAGTCTGAACAGACATCTCAAGAGTACATCATTTCTGGAGTCTTATAAAAAACCTAACGTAACAAAAATATTGCCTATTTTACTGTCAATAATTGTATTTAAAAAAAAAAAACAAAACAAAAACAAAAACTCACATACCTCACCTAAACATCTTTATCCCCTTGTACTACACTGCTTCCCTTTTCCATCCCAGGCAGAAAAAAGCCCCAATTCCCTAAACCACCAACTTCGCTGTGAAACAGTGCAAGTGGTACAAAAATAATGATACTAAGGAAGCAGCTGAGCATGTCATTAGGAATACAGCAGCCAAGAGAGCAGTTACCTCGTTTCTGTATCAAAGTTAGTTAAAAGTCAGGCACTTCACGAAAATTTACTGCATCACGTCAGTATACAAAGCCACTCAGGCAGTTTTTTTTGGTGTTTAATCTTACCTATAAACATACAAGTAACTGAACAGAGAGCATAGCAAATAGAAAATGGGCCAAGAAAATGAAAAGTATTTCCAAAACACAATTCAAGGCTCTGGTGGGAAGCTCAAAACCACCCGTGAACGCTGGGACACATCACACAAGACAGCACAAGCCCTTGGCAATGGGCGCATCTTGGGCATCCCGGCTGCTGAGAGGCTGTGTGGTCCCTCCCAGCCGCAGCCGGGATGGGGTCAGGGAAGCCCACACACCACCCCAAAAACTGGGCAGCAACATGAGCTTTGAGGTCAGAATGGGCTTTTTCCTTCAAGCAAGGCCTGAGGTCAAAAGGGCAAACATAAAGGGAGAAACAAAATTAAGTTTAAAAGGAATAAACAGTTAAGGGCTGGCACTGCGATACAGCTTTGCTGTGAGTTATTCGGGCGCAGGCGAGGAGAGCACCTTGCTGTGCTGAACCTTCCTACCTGAAAGCTTCTCACTTACTAAGCGAAACACAAGCTGGTGACTCCCAGATAGAGAAGGAAGGCTGCTACGAAGGACTTTTTAGCAGCAGTGAGCAGGTATGCCAGCCACTAAAGGTCTGGCCATTTCTCGGAGCGTTCCCCAGCCGAGATCAGGCACCACGGCAAAGCAGATGCACCTACAGCTTCCAGCTGTTGAGGGTATTACTACTGGCACATGTAAAAGAGTATGACTGTAACCGCATTTAACTTGGCAGAATCCAGAAATAGAAAACCAAACGTAAATACTTATATATGCATATGCATGTGTGTGTGCTCAATGTACATCTAATACAGTGCATGATCCAAGGGGGTCCACAAATCATCCAGGGAAGCATCTAAAGGGACAGAGGTAAATCTCTACAGGTATGTAACCAGCATTGAGGGAATACACGGCAATTCTTCAAGGCAATCTTCAGCTGTGATATTTCCACATAGAAGAAGACGTGTAATAAAAACCTCACAAAGGCGTACTCATTTACACACCTCAGGAGGTGTACTCATTTATACAATTTAAATAAATTGTATAAATTTCCATGATTTAAATTGTTCGTTGATCTGGAATCAAAAGCTTTGGACAACTTCTGTGAGGACTATTCTTAATTTCTCGACGTCTTTCAAACACGTCATACTACGTGAGGCTTTCGAATCAAATACACCACAACCCAGAATTTATTTTGCATAGAGACCGATTCACTACTGAATAAAATCATGACCACACAATATTCCTATGGTAAGGCCACCCAAAGCACCCGTCCCACACCTGTTTCGTCCTCAGGCTTTCAGGCTTACATCCATTCATCCTTCTGCAGCCAGATATCATCTATTCTCATTCCTTCAGCAATGTCAACAAATAAATTTAGGTGATCAAGTTTCCTCGGGACAAGAAGTCGAGGAGGTGTAAATACCCGCGGGACCTTAACACCTGCCACTGTGAAAAATAAACAACCCATCCACCTCCAGACAAGTGCCACCAAAACCCTGTGTTTTCTGTTTAAGAAAAATTACAGGATTTGATTTGAACCCATTTTCCAAAGCAGGTTAAAAGGATGAGACCATTCAAGGAAGCTTAACTCTGACAGCTCCTTCACGATAAATCTCAACAACCTTGCCATAAAGCAAAGACATCATGAAATACGCACATCACAGAGATGTTTTATATACGATGATTAGCCAAAAAGCTATCAGATTTGAGTAAATGAAGTTATCTACAGCTGCAGTGATGTTCTCAGAGGACCATAGACTGTCTTAAGCTCTGTGTTTCCCACTAGCACAGGTAAAAGCAAACGTTGCTTTCACTTGAACTACTACCAGGAGAAAAGTTTCATTCTTCCATGCAACTTTCACAACAATGTCTTTGCTATCTCTGAAGCAGATCTTGCTCTTGCTGCAGCTTTCTCCAAGCAACACCGGTCGCTGCTGGCGCTGGTTCACATTCAACAATACAGCAGGTCTGGCACAGCCCGTCCCAAGTGCTTCATTCAAGGTAGCCGCCAAGCAGGGGTTAAGGCGGACTTTGCTCTCAAGAAGGTGTTTTTATTTATAAAGCATATATTTATATGTGCTTTAGGCAATCCTGCTGTAGCAGGGGAGTTGGACCAGATGATCTCTAGAGGTGCCTTCCAACTCTGAAGATTCCGTGATTCTGTGATAGCAGAGTTTGTGCTAAGAAAGTCTGGAATAAAATACTTTGTATGTACAACTGAGAACAATTTTACCTCCTTTAATAGGTTACTATTAATATTATGTTACCACCTTTAGCTTCTGTTCTTATTTAAAAAGCCATTTTTATTTGAATGTTTTTATTCAGAAGAACTCAGATGCTATTTTGAGCTCCCAGCAGATAATGTTGGCACCGTTGAACTTTTTTATTCAGTGAAAAAAAAAAAAAAAAAAAATGAAAAAGCAGCTCAGCATCAGACATTAAATCAGGGCAGTACACATTCACAATCATGAGAGCCGGGAGCCCTTGTCTTCTGGGTGAGAAACACAGCCTTGCCACTACACAGAAAGCGCACATTCTTTTTAATTTCTTGTGTATTCCATAGGTTTTGTGTATAGTTTGAAAGGTGCCTTGTTGCACTTGCAACTATGCAAACTCCAACAAGATGAAGTGGAAGGGGGGGGATAAAAAAAAATAAAAACAAACTAAAAAAAACCCACCAAACACCCTCTCTCATTCTGCTAAACACCCACGCAGTATGTACTGCCGGCCCTAAGTCAGTGCCAGGCTCTAAGGCGAACCCGCGCTCCCTCTGTCAGCAGAAAAATCCACCGCCGATCCCTGCTCATGGCCGGAGCGACGCTCCTCCTCTGCCGGGGCCCTGGCCTGACTCCGGCTTCGCTCCCAGCCCCCTGCGCCCACAGCGACAGCAGGTCCCCGGCCCCCAGAGCACGAGCGAAACCAACGGCCCCCCAACTGAAAAATAAAAATACTCCTTCCTCAAGCTGAGCCCTGGATAAATGGTGATAAACGAGGCAAACGGGCCGCACGCCTCCAGCAGATCAGTTACAGCGCTGTCACCCAGCGGCTGCCACTACCTGCACTTGAAAATATGTTTTAGAAACGTTGCACTTATCTGGCTAAAGGGGCAAAACCTGCAAGCCTATGACTTTCTGAGCAGTCCGGCAGTGAGGCAGCCGGAGGAAGGGACTAGGGCAACATGTGTCCAACGCAGAACACAGTAACTATTTAATTATGCTAGCAGAGTACATGTGGATTTCCCCACCAGCAGCGGCAGGGTACCTGCTGCGCCCTACCAGGGGGTACCACAGCCAAAAAACAGACCAGTAACGGCTCTCCCCGTCACAGCGGAGGTATGAGAGCATAGGAAGAGCTCAAGCAGTTGGACGGAGGTTGTGCGAGGCTTCTTATTTGCTGAAGCACCACAGGAAGAGCAGCAATAAAATAGGAAGCACCTAATAAGTAGCACAGTTAGCAGAGTTTCTTACTTGCTCGCTTGAATTTGGGAGTTCTTTGATTTTATTTTGGTTTGTTTGGTTTTTAGTTCTCTTCTCGTTCTGAAGAGGCACCTGATGTATCTTGCCTTTTCTCCCCCCGCCCCCCCTCCCCCGAGAGTGAAATACCACTGGAAGAAAAAAAAAACCAGCATTTTCAAGTGACAGGTTGCCTTATTTAAAAGTTGTCAGCTATCAATCATTTCACTCCTATTAAGGGTTTTCATGAAAGATGTCTTCAGACAATTATCCTTTAAATTTTTTAGTCAAACACATCGACAGAAGCTAACAAATTAGTTTTAAAAGCCTTAAAAGCCCTCAGCTAAGGAGTTTGAGATTAATCTGCATTTCCTTAGAAGGACGTTGCTTACCTCTAAAAAAATAATAAATTTATAAAAATCTGATATAACAAACATTCCTAGCCATGCAATTAAAAAATACATAAATACAGGATTAGAATTGACACTTTGGTGTTTTTTTTAAAAGGCAAATATTACAGATACTGGAAAGTGAAGCAAAAGTGGAAAATGGACAGTTCTGCTACAGCACTGCAGAGCCTGGCTGGCCCGAACTGGACCAAAGTCACCAACACAGCAGGACGCGCTGATGCCATGCAAGGTGCGTGCACCACCTCGCACATTTATTGCCATCATTTAATCCCTCTCAGGGTGGAGGAGGCTCTGCCTTTACGCAGACGGCTAAAGCTCATTCTGACAATGCCGTCACGCAACAGTGCCACGAAACTACGCGCTCTGCCTCCGCCACGGGCCGGGGCACAGGTGGGTGACACAAGCCGGGGCACAGACGGGTGACACCTTCTCCACAGAGGCCTCGGAGGAAGAGGATTTGTTCACAGCAGCGTTAAGCGCTCACCACCGGGAGGGATGCAGAGCCGGTGGGCGAGGGTCAGCGTGGCCACAAAGCCCCTCGCAAAGCGACGCCAGGCTCAGGGCCACCTGCGCGGGAAGGCGGCTGGTCCCCACAGAGCCCCCCGGGGACCTGTGGGCGAGGCGGGGCTCCGGCAGCTGGCCTTACGGCAGCACCAGCCCCTCGGCTCCAGCCTGCGCAGGGCTGAGCACAAACCCCCGTCGCCAACAGGTTGCTGCCGCCAGCCCGCTACGGCTACCGAGGCTGCGCTGCGGCAGGAAACTCCGTCCCACTATTTAACAGCAGAAAGACGGTCCCGCAACCCAAGTTTAACAAAGCCATCAAGACAAATACGGCGGCTTACTCATTAAACACACGGTATTTCTGCAACCCTTGTCCTGCCTCCGGCTCTTTCCCCATCCCTGTTTGCTTCTGCCCCCTCTCCGCCGCCCGACGGCAAACCCCGCCGCGCCGGGACGGCTGCCGGCACGGCCCCCCCGGGGCCGGGCAGCCCCCCGCAGCGCCCGACGGCCACCCCCCGCACCGCCCGGGTGTTGAACCCCGGCCCCGGCCGGTCGCCACGAGGGAGCGGGAGGCGGCGGCGGTCCCGCCGGGTTTGCCCGGGGACGGCGCCGTGACACGGCGTGAACTTTTGCTTTCGGCGGGGCAGGGCGGGGGGAGCGCAGGGGGGGAGGGAGGCGGAGAGAGGCGAACCGGGGGGGGGCGGCCGGCCCCGGCCCCTCCTGCGCTGCACCGGGGGGGAGGGCAGAAACGCTTTTTTTTTTTTTCCCCCTTCGGAAGGGTGAAAAATAAGTAAAATTTTAAGGGGGGGAACCAAAAAAACCCCATGAATCCGGAGCGCTGCGAACTGCGCGGCGGGCAGCGAACAGCCCGGGGGAGGGCACCGTGCCCAGCCGCTCGCAGCCCCGCGGCGGAGCCTCCCGGGATCCCCCTCCGACACGGGGGTCCCCCGCCACCCGGTCCTCACCTTCCAGCCGGCCGAGCTGTTGCTGTCGCCCTTATCCTTGAAGTAGGGAACGCTCTTGACCATCCACTCGTAGATCTGGGAGAGGGTGAGACGCTTCTCGGGGGAGCTCTCGATGGCCTTGGTGATGAGGTCCGCGTAGGACAGGTTGCCCCAGGCGTTGCGGCGCGACGAGCTGCTCTTGCGGGGCTGCCCGGCCACAGGACCCGGCGACAGACCGGCCACGGGCTGCGGCACCGGGGGCACCGGCGGCGGTCCCGGCGGATGGAGGCGGCAGCCGGCCTCGGGCGCCGGGAAGTCCCCGCAGCGGCAGGCGGCCGCCTCCGGGGGGGCGGCGGCGGGGGGCAGCGGCGCGAAGTCCTCGCTCTCCTCTAGCAAACTGAGGTTGCTGATGAAGTCGGCGCTGAGCCCTCCCGAGGCGGCGGCACCGGCACCGGCCGCGGCCCCGGCCGCCCCCTCGGGCTGTCCGCCGCAGGACGGCGCCGGGCTGGAGGTGGCCGAGCTGGGGGGGTTGAACTCCGGCCGCGGCAGGGGCCAGGTGCAGGAGCGGGGCCGCGGCAGCGGCTCGAAGTCGGGGTCGATGTCCACCAGCTGCGGTGCCTCGGCCATGGTGGGGCCGGGGCGGGAGCGCGGCGGCGGTGGCGGCGGCAGCAGCGGGGCGGCTGGGCTCAGCGCCGCCGCCCCATGCAGGCTCCGGGCGCGGACCGGCGGCGGCCCCGACGGCGCGGCCGCCAACTCCCCTCGCAGCTCCGGCCCCGCCGCCCTGCCCCTGCCCGGCTCCCTGTCCTGCGCGGCGGCAGCAAACAGCAGCAGCGACCCGGCCGCCCGGCGCGCACCGACTGGAGCGACCGCCCCGCGCGGGCCCGCCTCCAGCCTTCCCCCTCCTCCTCCTCCTCCTCCTCCCGGCGGGGAGGGACGGCCCGCCCCGCGCCAATGGCAGCGCCGCGCCGCCCGCCCGCCTCCCGCCGCGGGGCCGGTTTGGCAGGAGGGTGCCGGTGCCCCCGTGCTGTTTCTGGGTGGTTTTTTTGTTTTCCGGCGGCGAAGGAGTTGGGGGGGGGGCGGCGAGAAGCGGCGGTACCCACCGCAGCCCCCCGGGCTGGGCGGGCGGAGCCGGAGCTGCCTTGCCCCCCCCGCGAGGGAGTGAGAGCCCTTCGGCCGCGGGGTGCGAGGGAAGTAACTCTGCTCGCACGGCGAGCTGCGGGGGCGGGAGGGGTGGCCACGGAAAATGCCCCCGTGAGAGCGTGTCTGCCGTGGTCGCTGCCGGCGGGGTCCTGCCGCCCGCACCGACGGCCCCCGTGCCTGCCGACCCCGGGGACCGGCGGGGGGCCTGGGGACATCCCCCGCCTGCAGCGGGGCGGCTGGGGGGGAGACACCGCGGGGGGCCAGGCGGCTCCCCGCTCCCACCAGCAACCCGGCCGGGCGCCGCTGCCGCCCGCTCCGTGGGGGCTGCCGCCGGGGGACGGGACCGGGGGCTGCGACAGCTGCCTTCCGTCCCTCCTTCCCTCCCGGGCCGGCTCCTCACCAGAAAGCGTCTGCGCCTCCCGAAGTAATAGACCTCCCCTTCGGCTGAGCGTGTTTTCATACCGTGAGCTGGTGTTTCGCTCCGTGGGTAGGCACGGGAGCTCGGGCTCATTTCATTTTAAGTCAACTATTAAACAGGCTTTATATTTTTCCCGGCAAACCCCAAGGCCACACAATTTAGTAAGGCTCGTATTCCCCCTTCCAAAGAGGCAGCAGTTACAGGACATGCCACCTCCGCCTTCCGAGCCCATAAACATACAAAGAGATATATGTTTGAGGCAACACAGAAGTCTTATTCTACTTAAAATTAAATGGAAGACGTTGGCTTAAGCTAGGGAAACGATCCCAGGGACGGGGAACGACTCAACGCCTTGTTCAAACTGGCAACTTTTGTAGAAAATCCGTTTTGTTTCCAGTAAGGAGTGCTTTTAAAAAACGTACTTCAGACATGGCTTAGTAAGTCACGAAATTCACAACCAGCCCTGGCATTTGATGTCGCCTGTCAAAGAACCACCGGAGCAGGGTAACTGTCACCTTTGAGACCGCGAACCTGTTACTCTTCCCTCCTCTCTGCATTGAGGCAGAGCGCGCTAATGTTATTTAAATGCGGTTCATTGTTCCTATAAAAATATTTTCCGAAAATGAGTAACAATAATGAAGGAGAGAGAGTACAAGACTGGATTTAGGCCCACAGCATATAATTTAGTGACAGATCATACATCTACATACACATGCTGTCTATTATGAAAACACTTTTTAAGACATGTGATGACACCTAACTATATAGTTAGGGCAACATATGCATAAATGCATAGTAACTGATCAAATTTTAAAGGACTGTTTTTGTCATGTTTATTTTCCCAAATGCCAAAGGTGATTATACCTTATTATAGGTTGGCTGCTCGTCAAATTTCAGAGTTGCTTTGCCTTTAAGTTATTTCTATGTTTTCCGAATCTTGCAAAGGATTCAACCCACAAATTTATATTGCTTAGCCCACGGATTTTAGAAAGCCCCCCCCCCCTTTTTTTTTTCCAGTTTAAAAAAAAAAAAAGGAAGGCAAAATAGTCCCAGTTCAACCTAATAACTTGCATGCCACGTTTTCAGCTTGGAACAGCTTTATCCGGCAGCGTTACACAACTCGGCTACAGTAGTTGCCCTGCAGTAAGGGAGAGCACCCTGCCTTGGAGAAGCGGAGATTATATAAAGGGGAGAAGCAGCCAGGGACGCGCGGCGAATGGACGTGTTTAAATGGGAGCCGAAACAAAAGAAGTGCCCGAGAACACTGAAACATTTTCTTTTTCTTTCCTTAGAGTCTGAAAAAAAAAACCAAAACCCTAAGAGCCAGACTGGCACCCATCCTGCTCAAGGAAAAGGATTTATTACCCAGGCTTTCTTTAAGGATTTTTTTAAAAAAACTTGCACTCCTTGCTCTTTTATTTTGTTGAAAGTAGAGATGTTATTCCCTGACCTCTATTGGTATACACAGATGTTGAAAAAATAGCTTTCCTTTGTCAGATGCCAACTGTGAATACTGGGAAGAAAGCTACTGCTGGGGATTTTAGGAAGCCCTGGTGTGTTCCTAGTTCAGCCCGGCTCGTTTTGCAGGATAAGGGTTGTATGGCCCTTTCTTCGCCCCACACGGCGTTGCCATCGCTCATCTCCCCTTCTTGGCGGGGTTCTGCCACATTTGTGCCCCTTGTTGCTGCTTCCAGCTCAAACCTTCGCAGCGAATACAGTGGGAGAGCAGTTTGCAGTGGAGGGTGAGGGACATGGAGGTACAGATAAATAAAACCAGAGCCATCAGAATGCTGCGTTTGCTGGGTGAGTGGGGCCCTGTGACTCACAGTGCGACACCCAGGGCTTCTCTCTGTTCCGCGGGGATTTCGACTATCGCATGCTGTCGGCTGGGCCAGGGTCTGCCGAGGGTTGGAGGAAGGATGAAGGCCGATGAGACGATGCTGTGCACTTTCCTGGGATGAGTAATCCAGGCAGTCTGCTCTGATTTCGGCAGAACCGCCTGGGTGGGTGAGTCCTTCTGTAAGGCCACCCAGTCCGCACGTACGTGATCGTCTGCTTTCCTCGTAGGATTTCTTCTCTCCATCAAAGCTTCAGTAAGTGCTTGGGAGTTGAATCCTTTCACGTCAACCAATTTTAGAGTGAAAGCAATGAAGTGACACACGTGCCATGCATAATATGAGGGTCATGCGAGCGGGATGCTGTAACCCCAACCTGCAGCACTCCCCCGGTGCACCCCGACAGCATTGACCACCCTTAGGACACGCTGCCATGAACGAAACCACCCGTTCAGCTGCTGAAATGGAGGGGGGGGGGTGTCCTCCTCCCAAAACAGCTCAGCACAGCGATGGCTCAGTACAAGAAATTTTACCGCATCTACAAATGACAGCGTTAAGTTTATCTCATCTCCCACAATGCCGAAATGCTGATGGATGCACCACAATTCATTTTCTACTCCCACAGTCCTCCTCCCACACTCCACCTTTTCATTTCTCTACTCCTACTCCTGCTCCCGCTTTCCACTCCTCTACAATACAATATCTCCTATCATCCTTAGCATCAACTTGTATTTTCTTTCAAATTAAAGACCTGAAGATTGCCTTTTATCATCACTGGAATAAAGCGGAGCCTTTTATTCATATTCTGGGTTCGAGGCAGCCAAAATAAAGGATCTGTACTCTCTTTTTACTACCGTCTGTATAATTCACTTTCTGAGGTTTTGATCAAATTCAGCAGGAGATTACATGAAGTTGAAAGCACTCGTGCTCTATGTACAGCTCTTTTTTCTACATGTATGTGCGCGGTGAGAGAGTACAAACGTTTTAACAGAACAAAAAGCAACGATGAAATACCAGTTTGCGCCTGGTATCATAAGAGCTGGGAGAAAGCTTATTTTCCAAGGAAGGATGGGGGAGTTCAGCACCTCCAGTTTCCTCCCACGTCTCTCAGAAGGGATCAACTTTGGTTTGCAGTCTGCGTTTCCCAGGAGCCTGGGTATCGGAAGGGTGCTGTGGCACTTCAGTCACATCCCCTCCCAGCTCAGGGTGACTGAGGGTGTCCCCACACAACAGGGTTTGGACGTGTCCCGGGTGGATGGGGCATCCACGCTGCTCAGCTGAGGCAGTTCAAGGTGCCTGAAGCTCTCCCAACCCACCCAAGGCTTCTTACACAGCCGCTGGAGAAAGGCAGTCCCTCTGCAGGGCATTTTGGAACAGGATCTTAACTTCCTGCTGTGAGCTACCTCCCAGGAGTGCTCATGTCTCCCCACCAACCAACGAACCACAGAGAGAATTTAAGGATCTGCTAATCCCTTGCCATGATTTGATGGTATTAATGTCTCCACCCCCTTTCCATAGAATCATAGAATCATTGAAAGGTTCAGGTTGGAAGGGACCTTAAAGGTCACCTAGTTCCAACCCCCCTGCCATGGGCAGGGACACCTCCCACTAGACCAGGCTGCTCAAAGCCTCATCCAGCCTGGCCTTGAACACCTCCAGGGATGGGGCATCCACAGCTTCCCTGGGCAACCTGTTCCAGTGCCTCACCACCCTCACAGGAAAGAATTTCTTCCTAATATCTAATCTAAATCTCCCCTCTTTCAGTTTAAAACCGTTATGCCTCATCCTATCGCTACACTCCCTGATAAAGAGTCCCTCCCCATCCCTCCTGTAGGCCCCCTTTAGGTACTAGAAAGCTGCTATAAGGTCTCCTCGGAGCCTTCTCTTCTCCAGACTGAACAACCCCAATGCTCTGAGCCCGTCTTCATAGGTGAGGTGCTCCAGCTCTCTGATCATCTTCATGGCCCTCCGCTGGACCCATTCCAACAAGTCCATGTCCTTCTTATGTTGGGGACTCCATCCTGCCCTTTGCCTCCTGCCTCGCACAGCAGCACCCACAGGTGGGTCCAACTGGCCTGGGGAGAGGTGGGTGTCACATTTAGGTTCCCTCCGCAGTCAAGGGAGGGAAACACGTCCCCCCATGGGTGATTCGCCGTCCCGGATGACAGAGTTTACCAGCCACGGGGATACCAGGCTCTTGCTCCGAGTAGTTCACACTCATTTTCAGCCAGTTGCCTTCAGGCCAGTGAATCCCACCCATGGCATTTTATAGCACATGGAAAACACATAATCACTGCTTCCCCTGCCGTCACATCCCTGGGATTTTCAGGGCTCCAGAAGTGTCTGGTGGCTCAGTGCAAGCCAAAAGTGATGGGCAGGAGGATGCTGATCTCAAGGCATGACTTGCTGAAGCAAAAAAAGTGACGCTCAGCCTTGCCTGGCACAAACTTTTACATTATTTCTTGGTATCCAATGTACGCTAGCACCTATACACCCCAGAAGGGCTGCAGCCCTCCTGAGCTCAACGGTAAGGAAGAGGCCAATGCCACCCAGCGTTGGGCTAACAGGCTAACTGGGCACTGCGGAGCGATGGCAAAAGAAAGGTGTAACGATTAGTTCTACTTTGCAGGGGGGGGAAACTAGGCCACCATGAACTCGCATAACACGCAGAGGACATCACAGAGGACGCATGGGCAGAGACAGACTTTGAAGCCAAGTCTACCAAGTCCCAGTCTTTAGACAAAAAAAATTCATGTCACCAAATAGCTGTCAGAATACTTGCTAGTGTGGGAGTTGACATTACCTTCTCTCAGCTCCACCTCCTGCTATACACGGGTGGAAATCCTGAATGCTCCCGGTAGAGGCAGCGAGGCCCTTCTGGATTTACATCTGTATGGACAAAATTAGGGCCAGGAGCTGGTTCCACTGCCTGCTCACCTCACTGGACATATTTCAGAGTTGAGAACTGTCAGTTCCTTGCACAGCGTGGTGCAGATCCAGCCCCCAGAAAGACTCTAGGCAGCCCACCCCTTCTTCTCAGAGGAGATGTGGAACCATGGTTGGAGATGTGAAAGCTGCCCAACAGCCAAATGCCATCTCCTTCACCTCCTCATCGCCTGACAGGGGAAGCTGGACTGCTGCAACCAAGGGTCTTGCAGCAGCTGCTGCATCCTCCTCATTCTCATCCTCCTCCTCTTCTTCCTCCTCCACCTCCTCTTCTTCACCAACAGCAATCACCAGCAAGTCTCCAAACCAGACAGCAACAACCCACAGCCAGTCCCTTTCCCCTTCCCCAATTTTTTCCATAGGAGATTCGGTGGCAGGGAGCGGCTGAAGGGCTCAACGGGTGCTGCTGCCAGGAGGAAGGGCGAAAGGGAGCCATCAAGAGGGGTGAAGGCGGGGTTGCACTCCCCAGACTGGGAGATGGAGCTGCTGGGGGTTGGGCCACCAAAATCTCGGTGCAGACCTAGTGGCTGCTGAGGTCAGACCACCCTGGCTTAAAAGAAATGCTGCAATAAATATTTAGTTAAATAAATTTTAAAAGGGATTTAGGGGGAAAAAAAAGTAATTTTTAAATTAAAAATAGCTAGCAAAAATATTTACTGTATGTTTTTGGACAATTTCCTTTGATGTTGTTCGAACCTCATTCGTCTTCAGTATCTGCAAAAATGTAAACAATTAAGATTTGAGGGCAAGGTTTCATGGAGGCCACTTCTAAGTTGCACTATTTGAAGGAATCAGAATTTACATTTTCTTGTGCAAGAATTCATGTCAGAAGCACTAATATGTTTTTTCCAGTCGAAGAAAAGAAATAATAATACAGCCTTACTGGTTGGTGCTATTAATGCAGCTCAAGTTCCTACTAAGTGTGGTTCGTTCTTAGCATTTGGACAAAACCATATCCACTGAATGAGCTCAAACGAGGCGCACATTGCTGGGAACCACAGTCTGCTGCCACATTTCATAAACAGAAGAAGGTAAACTACAGAAAATATTTCATGCAAACCCATCTCTCAGCTCCCTCACAATCTAGGCTGAAGACCTGCCATTTAAACATATATCCTCTCACACCCACATATACACATCCAGAAGCGAAAGACTGAAGCACAATATGCCCGAGAAATGATCCTTACCAGGATCAATATGATAAATACCAAAGGTAGCGTCTACGTAGCGCTATCTGTTTTTAATGTGTCATGTGCAATCACTGGCTGTGATGTAAAAACAGAAGGCAAGAGTTTATCAGGTTTCAGATTCAGCTGAATCACCCGGCCCACCCCTATGCAGAGGCCAATGTGCCTGGAAGTAAACACAGTTCAAGTGGTGTGTATGTTTTCCAGGGTATTGGGTTTCTGTTTTGTCGTAAATACGATTTATTACAATATTCTCCCACATCCTACGGTCAATGTTTCAACATTTTCAGGTGCGTTTCTCATTTCTCGTTTTCCTTGATATATTGCTGGAGGAAAAACTGACTGGCTTCGCATGATAGCTTTTGTATATTAAATAATTTTATTGTGTTTGAGCAACAAACTAAAAACAGGACTCTTCACAGCTACGGTATAATTCAGTGGTTTCTCTTCAGCCTGTAGGAAGGAAAATTCATGGCATGCTACAATGCAATGCTTGACAACTATTTCATCTTCTTTCTCTTTGTTTCACTGGAAAACCGATAGCTACCTGTCACCAACCAGAAAAATAATGTACAGCCAGAATCAGCACGGAGGCTGTGGCATGATAAAGGCTTACTTTTTTAAAAAAATATTTTTTTTTCCATTGTTGAACTCGTGCTTGAAAAGCATATTTATATATGTATACAACTGTATTTGCATACAAATGAGTGCATTATGTGTACTCTACACAAATGCATATGCATGGTATCTTTATATACATTTTACGCTAGATTTATATAGATGCAAACGTGGTTAGACAATAACAGTGAGACGGTATTTTGACATATGTGCATATATTCCTGCGCTGCTCGTGACTAACACATTACAAGAGGCAGTGCTTGGGCAGGATGCTCAATAGGTAAGGTTTATAGCGCACAAATATTGTCCACAATGTAAATGTCCACAGCAGAAGGACGACGACCCCGGGCAGCTACACTCTCTTTCTTCTTGTGAAACGCAGTTACTCCGTGCTTTTTTTTCTCTCTCAGTAAAGTGGGTATAAAAAATGTCTGCCCATTGCAACCCCGTTAGTCAACAGTTGAAGCGCTTTGAGATCTGGTGCTGCAAATGCAAACCTTGCTGAGGCCGGGCCTGCGAGGAGAACGTGCTGATGAAACTGAAACTAGCAAGGTCCCAGCAGCAGGTTCTGCCTAAAGGCAGAGGCACACCATGTACCGGCCTGAAAACAGATAAGAAGAGCAACCACTGGTTTCAATTTTACATTTGCATCTGCCAAGCCCCGAATAGTGAACCTGGACCAGGGTCAGACGAGCTGGTGCCACGTGATCAGTGATAGGAAGGCACATGGCGAGCGGCAGCTTGGTGGCTTCTCTTTTTATCCGAGAAAGAGATGGGGATCTCCAGTGAGATTTAGGAGGGGGCTTCAGGCAGAGAAAAGCATCAGGTGAGAAGGGGTAAATGGTGGGGCTGTTCAGCTGCGTCCACCCACACGTTACAGAAACGCTGCTGCAGCTGCAAAGAAGTCAGCAGTGGCTCCCTGCAAGCCACCCACTTTCACTCTTTGCTCCAGTTGTGGCTACCAACCTCGTTGGCTGATGAAGCAGCTTGCAACAAGAAAGATGCAAAACCCAAAAAAAACCCCAAGCAAACAAAACCGAAGTAGAGTCTCAGACAGCAACTGGACTCCCTGGTACCCCCTCTTTGCCGGGGCAGGGGTCGGTTCATTGAGGCACAGACTCACAAGGACACCTTGTCCTCTCCAACGGGTGCCAGAGCCGCTGGAGAATGGGAAACGCAATGAAGGGGCAGAAGGGAAAGTGAGCTGAGAGAAAAATGGGAAGAAAAGGGTGGAGGGAGATAAGGAAATCACAAAAAGAAGTCACAACAAGGGCAAAGTCATGAAGAAAGGAAAGGAAAAAAATAAAAAGGAGGAAAACGAGCACAAAACAAGGAGAGAAAAGAGTCTCGGCCGCTGTATGAAGAAAGAGGACGTGTATTAAAGCACCCCAAATTGGAGCTTTTGCAAAACAGAGAACCCACAAGAATACTTAAACGGCACTGAAGGACCGTTATCCCAGAGCTATGCCTCCACGGGACAATGGGCGACCTCCATAGGCATCCAGGGCAGGTCTGCATGGGTTACTCCCAGAGGGCTCACCCTGGCCACATTCACATCCACACCACAGTGTGCCTTGCAGAGATTTAATGGCCGAACGTATCCAGAGCTCCTGCCCCTGGCTCAGTCAGAAGTAATTTTGCATTTCCAGAGTTTATGCAGCAGTGAAGTCCACCTGGTCGAGAGTGGGCTGCAAAGCTGGTCCCGCGCCTCGCTTTCTGCCGTGCATCAGCCCGTCAGAATCTCCTGTCCCTTTATCCTGGGGCACAGCTGATGTTGCCCTGCAGCACACCCAAGTCTAGATTAAGCACCCCTGGGCTGCTCTTCCCTGCGATGTCTCCAGCAAAGCCAGGTGCTGCTGCAAAAAGACACAAGATTTGGAGTTGGCAAAGGAGCCCTGGCCTGGTGGTGCTCCGTCCCAAAAAGCCAGGCACAACATATTGGCTGGTGGGCTCAGGGATGCCAGGGACTGACAGCTCTTGATGAAGTGGTAAATCAGGCAGCCAGCTGCTCTCTCCTTGACCCACCTGAATAAATGCCAAGGCACCCTCAGTGTTTCTTGCTAATGTTCTGCCCAGGAGGACCCAGCAGTGATGGCCGCTGCGTGTTTGGATACACACTTGAAGGAGGACTCAGGAGTCAAAATAAAATGCACAAGGGACAGAAATGAATTTAAAAAAATTCCTTAACATATGTTGGTTTGTTAAAAAATTCAGCCTTGTATAGTTTGGTTGCAAAATTGCATTTTTACACTACAGGAAATTTCGTGCAGAAAAGCAGGACTGCCTGTTACTCTTCCAGATCTGACGGATGTGTCTTCCTTTCAATTGATATCTTCCTAAAATTTTTTTTTAGTGAAACCTTTTCTTACAGCCTTTTTTTTTTTTTTATTTCTCCTACATATACACCTGATCTTACTCTTTGTAAAATCGCCGTGGTGTGGTTGAAAAGTCCCTTTGCAAACAAGTAAGGAGCACACTTTTCTCACAAGACTCAAAAAGCATTACCTTCTCTGCACAGGAAACTTCCTGCAAAATAAGACGTCTATCACGGAAGACAAGAAGTGCAATTCTGGATACTGAAAGTGTTACGTTAGGGCTTTAACATGGCCAGGCAGAGCTGCCGTCTCCGTTGTTCCTGAACAAGCCTTTCCAGCCACTCGTGATGCCAGGAGGCACCATTCAGACAAACAACAGCAACCCACATCTCTGTGGATTCTCCTCAGCCTCCATAAATAGGCACTTTCTTTGCTGCTCCATCATGTGAATCTAATGAGGGTTTTTTTAAATATTGGAAGTAAATCAGGAGTGCAAATACAGGCACCGGTCTGACCCCGTCTAGACCCTTCCTCCTCAACCCCCTGTTAGCAGAGGGGCACTCAGGGTGTGAAGCAGACGTACAGCCTCCTCCGGAGCAACTCGGAATCCAGCTCAAAGTTGGTTCTCCAAACCAGGCAGGCTCCATGCCTCAGCCTGCCATAAAAGCACAGAGGCGAGGGAGGAAATGACTTACCCTCCCCAGAGTCCCGAGGCTGTGGAGATGACTTGGTTAGTCACCAACTGCCTCCAGCTTCGTCACCTCCGAGACTGACCAATGGACAATAATTTCTTATCTTGCAGTGTTGGCATCTACATCATTCAGACCCCTCCAGGGCACCAACTTTAACCAGTGCTGAGCATTTGGCAGCTTGAAGAGAGGGAGAAAGAGTGAAGAAGGTGATGTTTGGTCACCTTATGGAGGTCTCTGTGAAGGGTGGAAAGGTAGCTCAAGAATGGGCCTAACTGCTGAGATAAGAAAAGAAGAAGAAAACAAAGACAGAGGACAAAAGCAAAGAAGCTCAAAAAGATGTCATCATGTTCCTAAAAAGCTATCAGTATCTGGTAGCTGCGAGGGGAGATGGTCGTAAAACTCCCCATTGAGTACCTTGAATTTCTCAGTAGCTGACTGGTTATCAAAGGTTGTAGGTTGCAGACAGTGATGGGCAAATATTTCTGACTCACCAGAGCAGCTCTCATCTCTCTTTGCTTTTCTGACAGATCTTCAGGAATATGTCTTTGCCCTGATGCAGTTTTGCAGCATTATGGGTTTGCGTTATAATCTTTCCCCTCGATTCTTGTTTCTCCAAGGACAAGATAGCAGTTGGTGGCCTAACACAGCCCAGAGGAAAGTCCCTGCAGAAGCAGTCGCCCAGATGACCTTCGTGCACTCCTTGGTTTTCAGCTTGATCCGGCTGCAGGTGAGAAAGGAGACTCGGTGGTTGCTGGTGCTGTGAAATCAGCAGCCAGAGGAGTTCAGCAGCCAGATGGGTGGTTTGCAAAACATGAGCTGTGGAGTACTGGCACATCGATTACACAACTCTTCATCCCAAGCACCGTTGTTACGGCATGGGTAGCGACTCCTCCTCCATCGTCAAACCCAAGATTTTCTTATGATGATCAGAAAAACCATCTATTTGGGTAACGTCTGTGAAGTCGTGCAAACGGGTCTTCAAAAACACCCACGTCAATGGATTCTTTCTTTGATATGTTAATCAAATTCATGTGCCAATGTCAGAGGAAATCAGCACATCTCTTCCTCAGTGGGTTTACCGTCTAGCTGACAGATTGCTGCATGTGCAACGATGTCTGAGCCAGCCAACGAGATCTGCAGCTGAGCAAGGAAGTGGGTACGTGCCATGGAGGTAAACGCAAGGTCAAGAAAATGGCTATGGCGAGACCAAAGGTAAATGCTAAGCAGAGCAGTGACAAGGATCCAGAAGGGATTTTTGACAAGCATGCTGGCATGCTGCCTTGCACAGCTTGCTCTACTCCCGCAGATTTCAAGCAAAAGCAGTCTGTGACAAATATTTTGAGAGTGCTTCACAGGAATCGAAGCTGCAAGATGTTGAATCTGCACTGGCAGAGCCAAGCGCAAAAAGCAGCGAGTGAACTTTTTCCCTACACTGACTACGCCACAGAGTAAGTTTCCTGATTTGCAGGGGCTTTTTACGCTTCTTGTCACAGGCAACCTGGCTATGGAGAAAAAATATCTGGAAACCTCTTTTGCGACAACCCTGGTGGCATATCTTGTTTGAATCAACCTGGGCGGGGGGGTGGGGGTGGAAAAAGGCCAAAAAAGTTGAAAGTCGTGTGCAGGACCCAGGAAAGCTGTTGAATGCTCATGTTGGGCATCGTCTTGCAGCAGACGAGGCGAGCAGCCTGGCAGCTGCTGCGCTCAGCGCGGTAGCGGCACCGTGTTGTTCCTTCGTGGATGATTCACGTGGGCTTGGGTGAGGGAAGCAGGCAATTCGCGACAGGGATTTCTTCTGAGGCGGCGAGTTTGGTTAGAAACCAAAAGAGCAACCCAGGCCGTTGGAAACAATTCAGAAGGATGCTTTTTTTTCTTCTGGGAGGACAACAGCTTCTGTTAGCCATATCACTGCAGGCACAGCAAGAACGTGGGAGAAAAGCCCTGTTTCTCAATATAGTGCATGTGGCTTGCACAAAACCTTTGCTCGGCTCAGTTGGGGGAAAATGGAGTTAATTAACTTGTTATGGCAGTAAAACGGGCCTCTGCTGCCTTCTAACAATATCTCCAGGCAAAGGGGAAAGTACCTGCAATCTTCCCAGTCATAAGGTGGAAGAGCGGCTTTCAAGTCGCTTTTGTGCTGGCCAAGGCTTCTGGGGAGATAGGCATTTAAGAGGCTGCGTGCAGCTTCATTTAGTAGCTCAACATGTGGGTAAGATTCACCTGCCGTGACTCAGGCATCTAAAACTTAACGTTTAGGTCCTTGCCAACCATCTTCAGCTCCATTTGTAGCTGAGGAGGAAAAACAGGCAGAGAAAATTCACTTATCCAAAGCCTGGCCTGAAAGCCAGGAGAGCCGAGCGATCCTCTGTTCTGACTTGATGGGAACAACGTAGAGGAGCTACCGCTGACCTGGACACGAGTTACCTTCACACCTCTACAGCTGGGTGCAAAGTCCACCCTTCCTGCAGGCTGCTAGAGATATGTGCAGCTGCTTCAATAGCCCAGGCTTGTTCTCCGAGGGTGATCCCAACCCTCACAAAATCACACATCAGAGCACATCAATTAGCAAAAGAGTTGGTAAGCTTTGGCTCTGGCTTAAACTTTACGGCCACTCCACTGACAGGACATTGACCCAGAAAGCCCTCCCTCAAAGTAGTATTAAAAAAAAGGAATCTGCCTTCACAGCTGTCAATCAACTGCCTTTTTTTCCTTTTTTTAAGGGCTGTCAAATATTTGATCCAAGCTACATCAAATATCAACTGATACTTTTGAGGCAATCTCTGTGTTTGAAGACAATGCGTTGGCTAGTGCCGTCACTTCAATTCTGGATGCAAAACCTGCACATATTGCTAAGTTTTGAGATGATTTACAGGTGCCCAACAGCAGTGCAGACTGAGAGAGCGCGCATTTTCTTTACACAAAGGCGAATCCCATCATTCCAGACAAGAAATCAAAGCCAGCAGCCATGCTATATACAACACCATTCCTTAACCTGGGAGGTCTTCAGCTGGAACCGCAAACCATTTTATTTTCTGTAAAATAAACTCGCGGCTAAATGTAAAATTGTATGTTTGACAGTAGCATGTAATAATAGTATTGATGGTATTAATAAAAGACTATTATTTAAACGCATTTGTGTGCTTTTCTTTGATAAAAGCTACATAAATCGCTAATCTGCGAGCATTGTTTAACCTCTGCTACTGAATTTACTTCCAAATGACATGCCAGTGTCGTAGACTTAACAGCAACTTAAAAAACGCTGACCTGAAAATGGAGTCGGTGGAAAGGTAGAGAAGACCGGCAAGGACTTTAAAGACTGATCCCCCTACATGGGTTACAGTCAATATTACCAGTGGCCTTTAGAAAACCAGAATATTCTTGTTTGGAAGAGCTGCAGATGGAGTCATCTGCCCCTACCATCTCTACAGGGTAAGGTAGATTGCTCCCTTCACCTGTTAACCTGTTATTACAACAAAACCTCATCTTCATTGGCCGCTCTGCCGCCAGGCTCACCTTATCTACCAGCAGAGAACGCTGATTTCATATCAGAAGCGGAGGCAGGGCAAAGAGCGATGGGGAGGCAGGGTGACCAGCAAAGTGGGAACCTCGAGGCAGCAACCAGGGATTCCAGGGCACTGAAGAATCCGGGGAATGCACTGACCTCGACGAGAGGATTTTTTGTCTTTTCATGAAGGTAGCAAGAACTACTTTAAAGCGATGTGCGCTGAAAGGGGATACAAACTGGGAGTCCAGGGAGACGCCTGGAAGAAGCACCAAAAATGAACTTAGAGGAAACAGTGCGAAAGATTGTCTAAAGCATTGAAAGAAACATGCACACTAGCTTGGGCTCTCCAAAGAGCTGTTCTGCTTAAAAGAAGCAAAACGTTTTTGCAAGACTCTTCAGACAAGAGTTTCTAGTACCTACTGAGAAGCAGAGCATGCACAATCCGCTCAGTTAAAAAGGGAAAGATTAAATAGGAGAAGGAAAGACTTTTGAGAAGACATCTATGTTCAGTGCCAGAAACATCGTCTTGACTCTGAATGGGACTCTTCACCATGAGAAGTGAGACACTGATTCACAAAGCGACGCTGCACCAAGAGGCAGCAGGAAGGGTCTTGAAGAGCGGACCTGCTTTTGTCGAAAGTAGCATCCCGTGGTCAGCTCGGAGTTAGAGGATCATTTCAGCAGTGAGTATTTGTGAACTAGGCAGAACACACCCTTGAATATGCAAATCATAAAACTGTTCACAGGAATGGAGGGGCAACACTAGGGTCAGACGCTAGGTTTCTCCGAGAGAAGCTATAGCACGGGACAAGGGCTCACGAAGGCAGGAACAAACATGTACATGGAGTCTCTCAGATGGCTCTCCAGGTCACCTGGGACGAATGCCAGGGATGAATATCCTCTGCAAGTGCATGCATCTAACTGCAGAAGTAACAGCTGAGGGTAAAAATAGGAATTCTTACAAATACTATGAAAAAAATGAAGCAGAAAATGCTCTGTGATACCCCATGAGCTGAAACTCTTGCACACATGGAACCGTTTGTAGGGATGAACTGTGGGCTCACAGAAGCATTAAGTGCTTGTGGAGGCACCCCTGATTCCTTTCAGGTGAGTATTAAATCCAGGCAGGCCTACGGGGGGAGACAGCCCTTCAACTTTTACAAAAGGAGGAAGATGATCAGGTTCCAAGACCAGCCGTCCCTTTTGCCACGTTAAAACACTCTGGCTTGACACAGCCCCAGCTCACATCAGCCTGTTAGCCAAGCACTGGTATCCTGATACCGGGAGAAATACAGGTTCTTCTTCTCCCCTCACCAGTTTCTTCCTCCTCAATTGTTTGCTTATCTGTTGTTCCACAGAAGACACAACTATCAGTCCAGCCCATCGCCTCCTTCACCAACACCGGCACCAGCAGCAAGGAGAGACTTCAGGTGACTTCTGGCCGGAGCCGGAGGGGTGATCGCGCAGTGCCTGGGGCCAGCGACACTGCGGAGGAGTGGGGTGAACCCACCCGCAGCGCTGACCCACTGCAGAGCAGTCCTCCCACACAGGGACTCGCGGTGAAGCTGAAGCCACTCTTCATTAAAACACACCTACCTCATTCCTGGCACTAAGAAGCAATTGCGTCAAGAAGCACCGCTTTGCAGCAACACCCTTTGGGGAGATATGATGCACTGGATCTGGGTCACCTCTCCCAGCCTTTGAGGGACATCTGTGCTGTGCTGAGATATGGGAGCATCCTAAAGCGGGTGTTGACATCTCTTCCCAGCAGTGCCTCTTCCAGAGGCTGCGACACCCCCCTGAGCTGACGGTGGTCTCAGCGCTGCACACGCAGCGCGGACACTGTTTATTGCTGCGCAGCGGCTGGATGAGATGGCTTCAAAAAGTCACTCAGCAGCAGAACAGCCCCGAGGACAGGTCCTGTGGTGCACAGGTTTCCTGACGTTGGGCATCCTCACCATCACCACTGCCACACAGCGGAGAGCTGCACAAAGCTATCTCGCTACAGGGGTGTTTATGGGCTGAGATAATCTCCCCTCTAAACAGGAAAGAAGCAGATAAAGTGGGTGTACGTGGGGAAGGATCCCAGAACATGATACAGTGGTATTCGCCACTCAGCAATTACTCCGCGGCTCTCCAAGATGCATGCGCTGATGTCTGTAGGCACGTCTTCTGCCTCCCGGCTAGAGCGGGCTCTTCACATCTGTCTCCCAGGGGGCACAGGCAGGCGGGCACTAGGTAATCTGGGACTTGTTTATTTTTGTTTTGCATGGTTTGGGTAAGGATAAAACACAGGGACATTACAAAAGGACCTGTTGTGCAGGCCATGTTCACACCAGCGCAATAGGCATGGAAGAACTATCGTCCTCTTCTGTCTTCAAAGGGCTCAAATACATCCATATCCCACCAACTATGTCACCCTTCCTGAGCTCCCGAGGAGACCGATTATGGATTATGCTTTATGGGGCCTTCCTCAGATGCTCTTAGCCATGAACATACCTGGGGCCATCCATCACCCCTTGCTCCTGGTCAGCACTGGTGACAGTGTGCTTCTGGTACAGCCGCATCTTGTCATCCAGCTCTGCAGTCCCAGGAGAGCAGGCTCCATCCTCCATCCGGGAGGCATCCTCTGGGGCGTGATTCCTCATTTTCTCTCAGCAAAGAGAGCAAGCGGCCTCTGGAAACGATGTATTTCAGTGCCATGGTTTTACGGCCCTTATAATCAGCATGAAGCAAACGTTGAGTTGGAGGAACGAGTAAATCATCGCAGACCAGAAAGAAGAATAATCCTTTGCAAGCACTTTCACAGGAGGTTACTGAAACACTGAACAAAAGTAATCTGAGAGACTCCTTAACCTTCAAAATATTTCTGTGAAGTACGCAAACAAAAGATGAATATAGGCTGGAGCTCTCTGTTCATGTCATGTCAGGGGTGGGAAAGCGTAGCTTCTTGGCCATGTATAGCAACCATAGCACCAGCAGTTAGGCACAGGAAGTTAAGAAGAATACCACAGACATTTTACATGTGAAAAGATAAGTTAGCTAGCACGAAAATATTTTACCTGAGTAAGGGTGTGACTAGTCTATAGGGGTTAACATCTTCCTAGGGCGTAACAAGCTGCAGCATTTGTTTTTTCTCTGGGATAACTGTCGCCTGTCCTCCTGTGGAAATTTTACCCAGGATGGAAAAGCCATTTATTGGGACATCAGCTCAAGGGAAAACCTTCCAGCGCACTGGGCAAGAGAGGGGACGAGAGGCACAAGGTCTGGCTGGGACGGAGAACCGCAGTGCCATTCGTATGCAATTTCTCATTCACTAACGCAACGTCAGGAGAGATTTCGGAGCTTTAATCATTCCCATTGATTGTGATTAGTAATGATTTGTTGCAGCAGTTTGCAGCACGTTTCCCTATAAGCCAGTTTAAGTATAAATCTGCCTTGGCAGTTTCTGGATAATTCAGATAGCCTGTAAGAATTGTTCCTGTGGGAGCAAAAGCCTGGATCTTGTAACACCGATTTCTATCACAAAATGCTTTTTAAATCAAAACAATTGTTTTCACTCAGGTCTTCACACTGAAGTGGGAACTGTTTCTTGCCCAGCTGCTGCAAGACTCTGACCCCATTTTTTAGAAAGCCTATTGTGACAATAAAATTGCTACATAAGCTTTAAAGGAATGAGTGTCGACCAGCTTGTCATACCACAACATTCATAACACCTTCAGGGAGCAGAACAAACGGTTAAAAGGAAAGTTAGCTGACTCATTTTGTGAGTAGCTGGTGTTAGTTGTAGCAGCTTGGAAGTTAACAGATAAAAATGTTATCACAGCCAGCAGCAATATAGTCCTAACGACGGCAGGCAGAGTTATGTATAAAATAAGCCAAATTAACTGTCTTAAACATGGGTGAAATTTGGATTTGGTATTAATATTCCAGCAGTATACTGGAGACCGGTTGACTGCTGTAGTATGCTTTAGAGGAAAAGTCTTGCATTTCTGCATCTTCCGCTGGAGAATAATTTTATTTAAAGACATACAGAGACTTCAAAGTGCTGCTCCTTTTGGGTAACTAGGCCAAATTTTGTATTCAGTCACACTGGTATAACTTGAGTTTACAGTAACTCCATTGACTTCATCAGCATAATTAACCGCTGGAACAACTTACCCAGCAATGCTGTGGATTCTCCATTGCTGGAAATTATTAAGTCCCAAATGTTTGGCTTGTTTGGTTGGGTTTTCTGGAAAAAAAGATGCTCTAGTTGAAATTAATAAGCCACCCGGCTTGTGCTGCACATGATACCGGATTAGAGGGTTGTGTTGCCTTGCTTGGACTTCACGATCCATGAACGTTGGCTCTTGCTCACATGGGGGATTCAGGAGCTCTAGGGTGGCATGGGATGGGGTGAACAGCCTCACCCGCCAGCAAGAGCAGCTCGGCGCAGCGTAGCCGTCTCCGTACAGGACTCTTTTAATGAGGAGTGAAGCACATTCCTCCCAGAGACAAGGTCCCTGACAAGGGACCTTTGAACTGACTTAGCCCTAGATGTTCTGGACTCAAATCTTTATCGCCATTCCTGCAAAAAGCCAAAGCAGGCAATCATCTGATGCACACAGTTCATTTGTCACCGTGAAAAAAAAAAAAACACTACCAGCATTCGAGTGTCTTCCTGTAAGTTTCTAGGCAATTATTCACCTACGTCACCTGGATTATCAGATACCATGAGTTATTTGTTGATTTGTTATGTTTGGCTTCTGTGCAGTAAAATCATGTGTCACCATTTGTGGGGGTGAGCAGGTCTAGCAAATGGTTCGGAAAAGGGTAATGTCTTTCCATAGCCCAATTAAAATCCGGGACTGCTGCTGCAAAGGCTGTCTGAGGGGAGCCACAGAAACTATTCAAATGAGTAGCTGCTCTATCTGGCCTAATTATGAGAATCGGAGGGAGGAGAGGTGTGTTAACAGCAGCACTTAATTTTTATTGTAGTTACTTGACAGCCGCTGCAGTCATTTACTCCTGTGCAGGGTCACACTGCCAGGGCAGAGGCGGCACTGCTCGTCCCACGCGACACTGTTACACCAGACCACAGCAAAGGAGGGACTTCATGCTCAAAATAGGGTAGGCTGGGAGCCGACTGCCCAAGGGGAATGCTTGTGGAAGGTCCCAAGCCCCTCAGCTCCTCTTTTCTTAAGAATAGGGAGAGCAACAGAAAGTAGGAGAAACTTACCATGGGATTTTAGTTTCTTCCCGTGTTTCACATTTTATGCCTGATTCTGCCTCCTCTTGCAGCAGTAACAACTTCTCCCGACTCAGGTACATGATGCCAGCCATGTGTGAACCTCAGGCCACACACAAGTCAGGTGCTTGGGGTGCTCTTTCGGTGCCCGTGACTGCTCCTGCACACCGCAGAGGCAAGCCACAGCCATAACCCCAGAGCTTCTTCCAGACCTGCTGCCACACGTGACCTTCTCCAGGACCAGCATGTCCCGTCTGGTGCCCAGACCCATCCCATCTGGGAAGAAGGGCTGGTTTTCCCTCTCCGAGAGGCTCTCACCCAGCTCCAGGCATCACACAGAAACAGGCAGGGGCAGGCAGGGGCTGAGGACCCTCTGCTGGCTTCACCCCTCGCCCGGCTGCCTGCCCCATCCCACAGCCCCAGCGCCCACCAGCTGCCACATACCCCTGCTGCTTGTCGCCAAGAAATTGTTTTAATTTTTTTTCTTTTATTTTGCAAGCAGTAACCCAGACTCACCTCCATATCTCGGTACCGCTCCACCCTTCCTCATCTTTTTAACGGCCAGGCCCAGCTCTCGTTCCGGCCAGGTGTGTAGGAAATCTCAGCACCCACCAAAGTGAGAATGGCAAAATTATGAGAAGAAAAAAAAAGCAACACAAAAAACCCACAGGAGTTTCACTTTTTTTTACCAGCCTAACACCATTTTCTTTCCTGAGCAATGGCTTGAGTGACCTTCTCTGTCTGGGAAGAACTGGGACAAGTAAAAATAATAATAATTAAATGTTATAAATAACATGCAGCAACACCCCTGACACAACCACAGATGGGACAGATTTTTCTCTGGGTCGCCTTCCCAGTTTTCCCTGTACTGTTACCGTACGGCTCTGGAAACATTTTCTCTACGAGCAGGGGTGCCACACCACAGGCTGCTCACCTTGTCTGCCCATTTCAGGTTTCGGTGAACCCCAGTGTGGTCACCAATAGGGATCCCCATGCCCTGAATCTCTCCTTTCTCCTCTTCCACATCCTCATTTTTCCTCCTCCTTCCAGCTACGAGGCAGCAGAAAGTAAATACAGCTTCTCTTTCCCTTCCCGGACAGGAGAGGAGGGGTGCAGGTTTTTCCTTCCCTGCTTCTGCATGGTGGGAGGAGGGAGAAGATCTGATTAACAGTTCTCAGCGCTTTTCCCAGGGCTGGGCGAGAGGGAAAACTGCAGTGCTCACCCCTTGGTGCTGGCTGATGGCCAGAGGTGACGCTGCTGGGTCTCAAAGTGCTGGAGATCCTGGAGAGGAGCAGGGACATCACCCATAGGCCCCTGACCAGGCACTAGCTCCAGCTTTGGCCTCCTTGGCCATGCCCAAGGCTGCTCCTCTTACCTACACAGCACTTTGGCAACTGAGGAGACCTGGGGACGGCTCAGGGAGGGATGCAGAATTCCCCCCCATCGAAGTATGGTTGAAATACTCCAGGGGTGGTGATAAGGCAGGTGAAAGCTGTCTGCTTCCTACACTGGCATCTGACTAAAGGCCCATTTGGGGGATGTGCTGCAGAAGAAGAGACAAAAAACAAGTTATTGCCAATGGCCGTGGAGGACTGGGAACGAGCCTTGCGCAGCCCCTTCACACCATTACCAAGGCAGAAACCCAGGTTTCTTCTAAAATTTTGTGAAAGCCAGGACTTGAGGCGCTGCAGGAGCTACAGCCCTGAGACGGTGGCGTGCAGCCAGGTACACCGTGGCTCTGGGACCAGGGGGATACAGGACGGGCACCAGCCCACCCAAGTCCACCTCGCTTGCTGCCCGGTGCCGAACTAAAACGCGTCCCTTCAAGGCCCGCTCCCCTCCCCTCTTTACCATCACTGTTCCATGCAGAAAATGAACCACCATGTAACCCAGCGCAGGATGAGGCTTCGGAAAGGCGGCCATTCCCAGCCCCTCAGTTCTCAGCAGCAAAACGTCAGGGCTGGCTGTTTTAGCTACAGTTTCGGTCAGTCCTATTATCATCACGCTGCAGGAAAACTGCCTCGGGTGGCGGTTATGCTCAAACCAAACCTACATATTACACGGTACGCACGTAGCCGGGGAGTCGATGCAGCCTGGAAGAAGGCACGTCCCCTCCAACATCACTCCTTGGCAGATGCGCAGCCACAAAGTCTCCTCCAGCAGGAAGCCCACAGCTCCAGCCTGACATCCCAAACAAGGGTACCAGTCTCGTCTCGCACAGGGATTGATGTTGGGAGCAATAACGTTAATGGCAAAGCTCCTGTGGAAATCAACGCACGGGGTCAGGCCTCCACTCACTCCTGTGAGTGACAACCACAGCTCTGGGCAAGCAGCAGAGGCACAGCAGGCACCTGGGAAGCCCGCCAAGCTCACTTCACCAAAGCTTTAAAAATTACTAGATCGGGAAAGGAGCCTTAACTTCATTCCACTTGCAAATGCCCCTCAGATTAGGGTCTTTTCTCCATGAAGGGAGCGGACAGAAGCTGAGCAGCCCCCGCCGCACAGAATCTTCTAAAACATCTGCAGAAGGCGCTTACAAAGGAGCAGGCGATGTTTTGAGTCTGGGAGAGGGGGAAGTGGAAAATTAACAGCGGGTGGGACAGCTTGCCTCCACGGAGCACCGGGAAACCCCGCTCCTCCCCGCTCCATCCTGGCAAGACCCGCGGCAGCCCCACCAGCCACGGAGGTGCCTTGAATGGCTTCAGGCAGCCTTCCTCCCTCTCTGCTGCTCTGGTTAGTAAATCAGGCGGCTCGCAAAGACAGAGGAACCAATTTGACTGCAGCCTTGAATTCAGGCAACCAACCTTTCACACGCCTGGCAGCTGCTTCTGATTTCGGAGCAATTGGAAACTTGAATTTACACCCTCATGACACCGGCACGATCCGGGTCTGGATATTGCCGCTCAGCATCGCTGCCAATCTGATATAGCACTGCCACACTCAGGCCTGTATATCTTGTGACTGTCCTCAAACAACCCTTTTCAAAAAACTGCAATATTAAGTTGCTTTCAGGAGAGAAGATGCGGCGGGGGGAAGTGTCTTCCAATAATTTCACTAGAGCAATGTTTCACAGGGTTTTTAACTCAATGATCACAGGGCCTTTTTGAGCAAAACACAGTTGCCAATCACATTGAAAGCAACGCTGCTGAAATGCTCGTTTGCAGCTTAAAATTGGGGTAAACTTGAAGTATTCCTTATATTTTATTTTATTTTCCCCTTTTTCCTTTTATTTCCCCCTTTTTAGTCTTACAGCTTGTGGGTTTATAAAATCCAGTTTCACAAAACAATTTTGCATTTGCTGCTATGTTATGGCAATCACACCTAAAATATATAGAATCATAAAATCATTTAGGTTGGAAAAGACCCTTGGGATCATCAAGTCCAACCATATATAATGGAATAAACCCCGGTCTAAGGGACTGGGAGGTTTTTTAGGAGCAGCTGTTGGTATGTGCCTCCAGTTCCATTTTTCCCCTCGGAAAGCACTAAGCAAACATCCCCTCACCAGGGAGGCTTAGGGCGAGTTCACAGTAAAGTCTTCTTATATCCAAAATGGCAATTTGCTTGAGCAATCCCATTGATTTCAGGAGGTAATCGCTAACCTGAGGAACAAGCTCACAGCTTTGCCCTTAAATCCGGGCGGCTGTTTTGTTTGCACCTTTTCCCTTATCCAATGTGGCCGCATTGCGCTGAGCATCAGGATTCATTCTATTTAAAAATCAGCTCTAAAGATAAGATTATCCTTTACCTTTGAAAACTGCCTGGCTTTGCAGAGCATCCCCTGTCCTGAGCAGCCTGGGAGCACATCCCTCACCAATGGCAAACATGTGGGCAGAGTCTACCTCTTGAATGGGCACAACCCCTTTGCCAGCAGAAAATTAAGAATAACTCTCCAGCGTGGCCGCCAGTCAAGTGGAATCCAGGGGCTGCTGTGCCATGGAAGACAGGAAAACATGAGTGCCTCCTCAGGAGCCCCTTGACCCCAGAAAGTCATCTCGGCTGTCCCCAGAGTGAGCTGGTACATAACACACCGAAGGGGGTGGGAGTTTGCATGGAATCGTAGAATGGTTCGGGTTGGAAGGGACCTTAAAGGTCACCTAGTTACAATCCCCTGCCATGGGCAGGGACACCTCCCACTAGACCAGGCTGCTCAAAGCCCCATCCAGCCTGGCCTTGAACACTTCCAGGGATGGGGCATCCACAACTTCTCTGGGCAACCTGTTCCAGTGCCTCACCACCCTCACAGTAAAGAATTTCTTCCTAATCTCTAGCTGATCTGGACAATGCAAATGCTGGGGAGCAGCTGGGATCCTCTCAGGCATATTTAGGTGGACAAATGCTTGCCCATAAGGAAAACAGGGTGCTCCTTCCCTGCGTGGCAGGCCTGGGAACAGGGCTGAGCACCGCATTGGGCTTGATCTCCCTCCCTGCCTCCCCACTTCCCCAGTGAAATCTGAAACGTGGCTATTTCTGCCACCGCTGACAAATACCGTCACCTTTCGCTCCCCTCCCCTCCCCGGCGGGTGACAGGGTGCAGCGCCCGGGGACCATAAATGAATCATCGCTCGGCGGCTCCCGCGGCTTTCGAGCACGGCGGTGGGAGCGGGGCCACCCACGCCAGGCCAGCGCCGCGGGGCAGGGGGACCACAGCCCCAGCTGCAAGGAGAGGTGTGGGGGGGGTCTGCATCGCATTTCGCTTTTATTGGGAAAATGGAAAGGAATGCCAGGGTCTGCAATGGAGAAGAAAGGGAAGCTGGCTCGCTGCTGGCTGCTGGCCATGCTGCCTCTTTTCCTTGCCGTGGCCGCGGCAGCCAGGAGCTGGTGGCCCAGGGGAACTTCAGCTGGCCCAGTAATGCCCAGAGCAGGGTAGTCCCAGGAGAGGCTGGGCAGTGCAGGGGCACAGAGAAGCCCAGACTGCCTGGGGAAGCTCCCTCCAGCACGGGGGCCAGACCTGGGTTTGGATCAGCATCTCCTCCACCACTGCCCACTGCCAGCACTTCAGAGAATCTTCTCCCATGGAAAAACTCCTCTGTTGCCAACATCCATCTGAATTCACCTCGCCAGGCATTAAAAAGTTTCTCTGACAGGCAGGGACCACTACGCAAAAAAAAGCTAAAAGGTGAAGGGGAAGTCCCTTGGGTTGGATGCTATGTCCTGGTTTCTTCGCAGGGTCACAGCTCACCGCTCAACGCTGCAAGACCACTTTTTGTACGTAAAGAAACAAAGCAAGCTTTAGGTACCACATGCCAAGAGTTAAGCTTTCTCCAATACATGACTTGATCCAATCACCCTTAGATCCTTCCTGCCGCCTGGGCTGGCCCTTCTAGTTTTTCTTCAGGCTTCCAGCTTTTCTTTGAGTAAAATATAGAACGCTTCATTGCACAAGTGCAAAATTGCATATTACACATATGCAACTTGTCCCCAAGGGCGTAAGGGCACCTTGATATGAGCAACGCGTTGCCCTTTTATTGCCAGGAGCTCTGCTCCTGTTTCGGGGTGTCACTCGCCCCCCTCCCCAGACGTCAGCGCTGGCCGCGTCGCTCCTCCACGGGCGACACATTCCAGAGCACAATCAAACCTATTGTGCAGCTCTAAAACAGTTTTTGCTTTAATCTGCCGGGGTGGGGGGGAGGGTGGGGGGAACAGCACAAGGATTTTATATCTAATCCAATAAATCTACACTGACATCTTGTGGAGATCATGGGACCGGAATGCCGCAGCCACTCGGCACGGTGGATTTTCCACCCTCGCTGTGTCCTGCTGGACACCATCGCAGCGGCTGCCGGACTTCCCAACGCACCCGCAGGTGTGTCCACAGGGAAAACCAGGCCCTGCAGTCTCGGAAGTCATCGTTCTCTGTCCACAAATATCGCTTTGCTAAGTGATCCTCGCAAACCCAACTAAAATGACTCTACTTATTTTTAAATTCTCAGTGAAAGCAATACCACGGCCCCTCTTGCATAAATGCCGTGATGCTTCAGGCTTCTCATCAAAGCACAAGCTTCCATTGAGGAGCTATTTTCATTCTGGAGTTTTATTATCTCCGTAAGTGCTGGAAGAAAATGGACCTGAGTAGCACTCCAGGACTCCTTTAATGCTCCTCTTCATCTAAAAATACATGGTTTAAAACTGCCTGCAGTTTGGGAACATGTGCAAGGTTTTCCTCCCTATTCACCCCATTCATTTTATTTTAGCTCCTCTGTCGGATCAGAAGAGTTAAATTACACCAGTTTCAGTACTCGGCTAAGCGTTCGAGGAGCACAACTCCCTTTTTAGGCACAGGCCACATCAATGCTGCGGCGTAATTGCTTGGTAGGGGTTAATGCCAAGAGCTGAAATCCCAGCACAGATAATCTTGCAACCAAACCATACAATAGTTCCTCCAGCTTCTTCCCAATACCACGCTGGGCAGCAAACCCTCACGCTTGCTCCATAGCGGGGGAAAAAGCACTTCATCAAGTCTGATTTCTAGCAAACCATTCATATCAAATAGGTTTCACAAAAAACAAGGATGCCATCAAGAGCCACCAAGACAAGGTTTGTGCTGGCGTACAACCCAAGGGGCTGTCATTTACACCTCACGGGGACTCCCTGCGTGAACACAATAAATTACTCAGCCCTTCGTGAGGTTTTCACCCTACTCATTCCTACCCTTCCCTTTGGGCAAGGGACCATCCCTGAGAAGTTTAGGTTTTTCCAGCCCATTTTCTGACTTGTCCAGTTGGGCGGGGGCAGACACAGAGCTAGGCTCAAACCAGATTGTGAGCAAGTGCTTTGATTTAACTTAACTTCGACAATCAGTTCAACCATCGGCAGGGCAGGGCAAGATTAGCCCTTGGGAAGCAGAAATAAAGAAGTTACAGGGACAGAGAGAGGCAGGTAATAAATGTTATGCCTTGAACTTCTCCATTACACTTTTACAAACCATCTGGGCCCCTTTCATTCCCCATCTTTCTTCCCTCGCTCTGCCAACACGGAGTCACTGCCCTCTGCCAGATCTTCTACCTGTGTCAGTCCCTCTGTCTCCTACCAGATGGCCAGAGACCCTCTGGAACCGCTGTGGTAGCACCAGACGGGTGGAAAATGGAGACTAGCTAAGTGTGATGGAAAGGTGAGGAAAAGGAGCTCAGACTTCCTTCACAGTGTAGCAGCCAACCTGGGGAAGCCATGACCACCATTCAGTGCTATCAACAGCTACCACTGTCACCAACAAAGTCTCTATGCCTTTCCATGCAACTTTGCAGCGGCTCAGCCATCTCCAAGACGTTCTCCTCCTACGTACCCATTGTAGCCACCGCAGAGGAAAAACTGTCACCTAAAAACCACACATGGACAATTTTCCCCGCAATTACAGCTCCAGGTTAGTCTGCTCCATCTTCTTGCTCTCCTCAGGGCAGCATCAACTGCCCCAGCCCCCCCAAAGCCAGACAACTTTCCAATGTGGGTGTCATGGAGGTATAGCATTAGCAGCGCATTAACAAGACCTCAGCTTCATGCATAAATAAGGAAATGTAAGACCGCAGAACATTACAAATACTTTTTTGCCTTGGACAGATCCTAACGCTGAGTCCATCGAGTTACACGTAGTATCACTCAACCCGTTACAAGAAGGGGAAAACCAACCATCATAAGAAAAACCCAAATGACTCCAGCGTGGGAATCACTCGCTGCAGCACTGGGTCTGCTCTGAACAAGGGCAAACAGCTTTTATCCTTTGGGCTGCAAAAGAAAAGGGCTGATTTTTATGTTTCTAAGTGACTGATCTGTAAGCAATACTTTAAATTCCCCCAAGCCTTCCCTTTTGGGACTACCAAGAAGTGTACACACTAAAAAAACCACACACACAGAAGCCCCCTGCCACTTGGGCCCTCTGAACGTGCCTTGTGCAGTCCCAGTAAGCATCGGTACGTATGTGCAGCAAGGTCCGATTATTCAAATCCTGTTGCCTGGTATTAACTCTCAAATCTATATTTAAGCACCTAAATCGGAATTACTACAGCTTTCCAAAGATCCTAAGCACCAAGAGCTCTTAAGAGCTTGTCGAAGTACTGACCTCCTAATGAATCTGTTTAAACGGTAACATTCACGTCGCGCCCGGTGCTGTGAAATTCAAGACTTTCACGCACAGCTAATGCTCCCGAACATCTTCCAGTAAGAGCCGAGCTGCGAGTGTCCTGTCTTTCACAACAAAACAGAGGTTAGACGCAAATCCACAGAGGAGCTATTTCTAAAAGCTCGCGGTGAACTCAAAGTCACTGTACCTTGTTTTAGAAAAGGCTTGAAATGCAGCAGAGCGCAGCCTCTGCACCACAGTTTGGTAGAAATGTAGGAAGAATGGTGGTTTTGAAAGTAAAACGTACCTGGGCATTGACCTGAATTCAATTAAATTGAATTTAATTAAAACTATCCTAGTACTAAATGGAGATACTTTGATATAATCCTCACTCTCTCCATTCCGAAGCCAGGAAGCCTCTGAGAATTCCTGCAGAATTTGAAGCTTGTTGTTCTTACAGCTACAAAGTCAAAAAGCTGCTTTTCCCTTCCACAGCCTGAGCCTTGCCCTTTGCCAGCCAGGCAAACTCACGTCCTGCAGGCGAGCAGAACACAGCAACAATATTCCAACTCACAGGAAAAGACAAACTCTCTTTTTTTTACATTTGCTTTCTTGTAATTCCGATTTAAAAATCAGCTTGCATATGAAGCCAGAGTTTTACCTTCATTCCGTAACTTCCTCCTTCCTGCTTGAGTTACGAGGAAACGTGAGAAAAAGACAGGGGCATATTTATAGGACCAATAGCTGCTGAAGTGGTTGGAATGAACGCGAGAGAACAAGAACACAATATGCGAGGCTGGAAACGCTCTGGAAAGTTAAGCAGCGAGACGTAATCCAGGATTCTGAATGACCAAGTAACTCTGGATGAAAATGTAAAAGGAGATAACTGAAGTAAAATATATTGCAATTGCTTAATAGATTCATAGAACCCTACACATTTCATTAGAATAAAGGATGATCTAGAAAATATGAAGTCACTTCACCAACATCCGAGGACTAGACAGAAAAGAGCAGTGGCACCAAGCGATGGCAATCGGTAGGTGACAGCTCTCCTTGCCAGCAACGTCAAGTCCTCTTTCTAGCCCTGCAGATGCAGGAGATAAGGCCTCAGCTCCTAACATTGTGGTAATCGTAAAACCGCCTGCTCTAGTGAAACAGAACTTCATGGATTACTTGACAACCAGACACATTTTTAAACAACAAAGAATGCTGTGAAGTTGTTCAAAAGCTTCAGAATGGGTACATGGATGGTAGGAGAGAGACTTCTCGTATTACTTTATATAAACTCACCAGTATTATGCTGTGCACACATCTGAATACAAGAGCCTTTCATTGAGCAGATGAATTAACAAGCATTCAATTCAAATGACATAGTCATTACCAAAAATTTTAAATGAACCAATAAAGATAATTAGTGAAAGGAGGATAAGAAGGATTAATACCATCCAAATACCAGTGTATGTAATGAATTAGCAAAATCAACTGTTCTATCTCAGTAACAGCTTTTCAACATTAGAGCTGTATCAGGAGTTTTTAAAAAGGAAGCATTGCAAGGTTTTCAGATTGGGAAAGACGATCAGATCTGTCAAGATACACACCAAGTGCGAAGGGTGTAGGAAGTGGAATTAGATCTAAGTTTTGTATAGTCAAAAGATTAGTTTCAAATTTAAAAGAGAACAACTTTGATAAACTAAATCTTAAATCGACATTCTACAAAAGCCGTACTTTCCAGTTCCTTCTTTTGTTGCCAAAAAATATCTACACATACATGGACATAGACACATGAAAATATGACCTTTCAGTTTTTTATTCAAAATACAACTTTCAGGTCACACGATTACTATGCACTGACAGTATTTCCATGATAAGAAATCATCAATCTTGATGCAATGATTCTTCATTTCAAGGTGAAGCACTTTCCCCAGTTTCAAATCTCTTGAAGAAGTTCCTTCTTTTCCTCAAAATACTTATGAAACCACTCAATATGTTCAATCTTCTGTTTAACACTGAGGTACGGGTTTTTCGAAAGCCCACAGATGACTAGTTCCATGAAGTGGCGAATAGGGCCTTGCTTGGGAAAGTCTTTGAGGTGTTTCTCCAGAAAGATATGTTCATGAAATTCAGCATCATCCTCCATCCCTAACAGAAGGGACAAAAAAATGACAGTTATTATCATAATATAACAGCAAATTAGTAAATAAGGATATAGTTTGCAAATAATCTTAAATTAGTAAAATTAATGTGCCTTTTAATTCTTCTGCAGTCAAGCCAACCACACAAAAGTGGAAGAAACTGCAGAATTTTAAGACAGCAATTTCTCCCTCCACACAAAAAAATGTCAGCATATATCATACTCCTGTTGTCTACCATATTACTTCCATTTTGCGCTCTCATTTATATGAATATCTAATATTTAAATCAACTTTCTGGCTGGTAATCTTACTGAAAGCTGAAGACAGGGCGGGAGCAGGGGGAATAATCAAAAAAATAAATCAATCCTCTTGCTAAAAAGCTGTTCAGTATGTGAAAATTTTGAATCATCATGGGCACCACCTTTTAGACTGGGGACACTTTCTGAATAAATTCTTTAAGAAAACACTGGTTGCCTAAATTCTGCAGAGGACTAAACAATACAAGCTCGTCTTGAACAAATGAGGCAACCTCATAAAGTATCTAATCCTGAAGAGCTAACACACAGTTTCATGTTCATTCCAAGTCATGGCTTTAACAGCCTATTGCTATCAGGTGGGCACAGAAAATTGTTTTTCTAACAGTTTCTGAATCTGTACGTTTATGCTGATGTAAAAATGTTGTGTATCTCACCAGCTGCTACTTTTAAGTCGTAACCAGTGCAAAAGATGATGCATTCAAAAGCATCCACAGGAACACAGGACAAGGGATTACTGTAGATCTCTAATCAAGCACAGCTCAGATCCTACGGTAGATTTTTGTTCTCTCTCCTGTGGATCTCCTTTGCTGTTGTTCATACTATGATGCTAGCATACACAAGACAGACTCAGAACACAAATTCCCACATACAGACAAAAAAGGCTGCTTTCGCAGTTCCTAATTCTGAGATAAAAAACCAAGGCAAACTGGGATCTGCAGTTGAAAGATTTTTCTTCCATTAGGGATACAGGACAATTTTTATTCGATCCCAATTTGCTATAGATTTGTAAGTGACATTTGCACCTTTAAGTAAAAATCTGTTATTAGAGAAAAAAAAATATTGCATGTGAACATTTCCAGACATCAAAAATGGGAAGTCTATACCACAGAGGTGTTTTTCTATACTAGCTAGGATACGATATATTATTTCACAACATTAAGTCAAGAGTATTAAAATTCAAGTAATTAAACCATGTCAGTCCTAGGCTTCCTCCTGTGTTACAGCTTCTACAGTTTGAGAAGAAATTATGCACATCTCTGAGATGGAGAAGTCTCACAGCTTGTACTCGTTAAGTTTGCATTATTTCTTTCCTGTTTTAAACTTTAAGTACTGCAATATCTCAAGGAGCTGGGAAATACCTTTATTTTTCCCCCAGATTCTTCCCAGAAATATGTGAGTGTATCAATACCAGCTACATGCCACATTTATCTCCCTTGTCCTTGAAAAAGAAAGCATGTTTCCTTCTTCAGAAGCTCTCTTTCCTTTATGTTAAAAGGAAAAAAAAAAAAAAAAGTCATGTCAGCTTCAGAGGGTATATTTCTGCCGTGCTTGGAAACCTGTGTTCACTTACAGAAGCACAGAGATGATCCTTTTACCACACTACCCACACCGACTTTCCCCACTAAGGGAAGGTGGAATCTCACTATGCCTGGATGCTGCTGGATGCTTTCACAAGATAACATCCTTTCCAGATTTCCATACTTTTGCTGGTCACAAAAATACAAGAGGACTAAACCAATGAACCCACTACTGAAAAAATCTGAATAATGCTGACAGTAAAATTTGGCCTTCTGGATGCTCTTCTTTTGGGGACAGACACAGGGTATCAGGAGAGATTATATCTAATTAATATTTCACCAATTTTCATCTCTAACCCAAAAGAAATTAAACCATTTATAGTATCACAAAAACGCAGGTCAGAAGGAAATATTCCATCATGTATTTTGATCTCCCATTTGTCAAAGACATGATATATGGTTTGGGGATAAAGTGTTAAGTCCAAACATTTCAGTTAGACCACATATTTCAGTCCTCAAAAAAGTAAAGTGTGCATCACAAAAAGAGACCACAATTGCCCAAAGCATCAGAGGCTGAGACCTCTGGTGGGAACTGATTAGATGAGATATGCTTGCGTGACTCCCCCCACCCCCAGCAAACCGTAACCCCTGCTGCACGGGAAGAACAAGCCTGTCCCTCAGCCTCTCCTCCACTGTCCTCAGAAACCTAATTTGAAAGAACATGCATGGTGGGAGTCTAAAGCAGAGGCTTTTCTTTAACAAAGAAAGAAGTCACCCACTCTCAACATCCTATTTCCAATCCCCTGCGTACTACAAAACAGAAAGGCTGGGGAATTTCTCTAGCCTACTAGAGACCCTAACCCTTCCAAGACATGACTAATCTTGCCTTAAAGACGACATCTCAAATGCAGATGTCCATCCTTACAGGGAACGTTGCTGAATGTCTAAGTATCCTGATGTAGTGAAAAATGTCCCTGCCATGGCAGGGGGGTAGTCTAGATGATCTTTGAAGGTCCCTTTCCAACACAAAAAATGTGATGATTCTAGGATTTTTAGAATGACATAAATCATGCTCTCACTGTAGGTCCCTAGAATAGACCCAGAATTAATAAAGTGACCCCCTCTGTAATGGTTGTCTAACTTTTGCCACCGCTCTTGGCAAACCGATCCAATGCTTCTCTGCTGGGAACAGCATCCCAGCAAAACAGCCAGAACAGGACTTGGTGAACTTTTGCCTACAGAAGCCATAAGCGGCAACTGAGGCATTAATTTTCCGAGAGTTCCATTAAGCCTGTCGCTTCTGCTGTAACAATCTCTGTCCACCAGAAGTATTTGCTGCAAAGCAGCACCAGTACTCTCCACCGTCCTTTTTAAGAACTGCACTTCTCAGGACTGGAGTCATCAAGGCATAGATACACAGAAATAATATTAAAAAGTGGCAGAAATCAACATTTTTCCCAACTTTTCACCATGGCAAGTCATGGAGCAGATGTAAAGCTACTAGAAGCAGAAGAGACAAGCAGAAAGTAGGAGGAGTGAGAAAGATGTTACACAAGCTACACCAATGGTTTGTTAATCTGGTAAAAATTAATCAGTGGAGAGACAGAGAGGAAAAAAAAGGTAGTTTTCTGCCTAACAGTGACATAAACTGCATCACATAAGGGAAGGGACATGCAGGCAGGAAGAGACAACAGGGCAGAAGGGTCAGGGGGACAAGACTGCTACTGGACAATGCAGCAAGCCACTACGTCTAGCTGCATCTGCGTATGTTTGCACCAAGGCCAGAGAAGTTTTAAAAATAATAACGATACCCTAATGCCTCAAAGCACAGCAATGTGCCTTGGTAAAGCACTCTAACAAGAACACGGGAGATGCTCTGGAGCCAAGAAAAACAGTTATAAGTGGTCTTCGTTCTTTTTTTATATTTAATTTAAAATTTTAAAGGCTTTCATAATGGTAAAAGTTGAGTATACGTGCTTCCTCAATAGAAAATTTAATTACATTTATGTTTTTAAAGCCACATGCTTGTGGCATAAAAGAAAAATCATGCATTTCTTGATACAGAAGCAGCTGAGGTCGTGTCCTTCTATTGAGGGAGACAACTGTTACAAAACTGCAAAATTAACAGCGGGAAGGGGCATCTTTCTTTTGCAGAGCCATTGAAATTACAGTATGTTAAGATAATTGGAGCAAGATTCTCAAGCTTTTAACTGTGCTTTGATGTATCTAATCTGATTAACAGCCTGTGGCTGGCAGTTTGAATAGGATGGAATTTACTGACTTGATATTTCAACCTGAGAGGTGACAGATTTTGGAACGCTCCGCTGGAATTTTCCACATGACTAGTCTTTGTAGACAAATCAATAAAGATTCTTGTTTAAGTATATGTAAAGATTCTTTGTCCATTTGCCACCCCATCCCAGACAGCACAGTTCCGGTCGCATTGCTGCAACAGAAAAACCATTGGCTGCCAAAGACGCCTGGTCCACTTACGGCCCCAGACAGCAGGGTTCCAGCCACGTTACAACAACGGAAAACCATTGGCTGCAGTGGTTTTATGCTTGCAAAAACATGACTAGAGTATACTCAGATTTCTACATGATGGAACAGATCAATTTGGGGAGCAGTGATTAAATTCTGTGAAGAAACTGCCAAAATAGGATGAGAATAAAAATTAAGAAACAATGAACTACATTATGCAATTTGAAACTCAGTATAGGACAGATTTTCAAAGACTCCCAGCTTCAGATACTAACCTGTTTTGCTTTCAGTGACTGAATCATTCTAAAGAAGTTCTTTTTGATGTCTTTAAAGTCTTTTAGAAAAGAAAACCCACAGCCAAGCTCTCCCTGAAGTTGTGAAGTCCCCTTTCCCAATGTGTACACTTGCTTTGTATAGTTGTTCTTCTCTTAACATTCGCTCTCTCTCTGCTGGCTTAACTTCACAGAGTTGTTTTTTGGGTTGTTTTTTTTTTAAATGGTAATAAAAGTAAATACCGTGCACAAAGATGTCTAGTTAAGATAGATGCCCAGAGTGGGTGAATATTGTGACTGTTTATTCTAATGAAATAGATAGAACAAGGGGAGCAAACAAACAACTGTTTTAACACTCAGACGGCACAGACATAGAACTAGCAGATAGCTGATTAGGATCCGGCTAGCGACTTGGTCTGAGAGCCACACCAAACAACAGAATCAGCGTTATAGAACACACGCGGTAGTTTTAAGGTTCCCCATACTCTGCTAGAAGCTTCTTTAAAGAAGCTGCAGAGTAAAAAGTATTATGTAATAGACTTGAATGGCATTTTGGTGTTGAAAACGTCAGGGCGGAGGGAGGGAGGGAGGGAGGGAGTTCTCCCCTTTTTGGCAGCAGCCAGTCTTCATATCAGCCAAACCACCTGCAGGACTTCACCTGAAGAGTGCCAGAATGAGTTCATCTGAAGCATCTCTGATTTGGGACAGTTGGAAAGTTATATTTGTTTTCTATCAAATGTATGACTCATAGCTGAAACACTGCGTTAAAGCAGTCAAAGGTCATAACATGCTCTAATTCTCAAAAAGATATAAATATAGACAGATAATAAAAGCTAATGGCACACATACCAGCTTCGTTGTCAATTGGGAACTCCCACAGTATTCCTTCTTTTGTCCACTGGATCATCTCCTCAAAACCGTTTCGGGGAGGCTGTGCAGTTATTGCTGCAATCTCCTTCGCAAATTCCAGATCCCATATTGTTGGTGAAGATACTAAAAAAAGAAATTTTGTAAAGATCTGTCAGCATGCCAAAGACTTCTCATGAGCTAAAACAAAGTCCTTTAACGTTAACCTTTACAGAGACTAATACTTTCAGCTGTGCAAGTTTTTCTACCTTACATGCCAGCATCGCTTTTCTCAAATGAGAACTCCCTGTTGAAACAAAAGTCCATTAAATTCTCAAATGTCTGCTGAAAATGTATTCTGAACTCCTAGGGGACAATTTATTTTTAAGCCTTTCACACAGAGCAGGAATTTAATTTTTCCTTTTTGTCTTTCACAAATTGTACGTACGACAAACTCTGAACTTGACTGGTGCACTCGGCTAAAGGAATCTTGCTTAGTACAGGAGTTTTCAGGTACTTCACAACTACACTCTCCTTCAGGGAGACAACTCAATCTATAAATGATGGCAATTCCTTCTCCAGCAATCCTACTTGTCACAGTTTTTGTCTCTTGGGCTTCAGAAACCCTGATTTCCTATACTTCTCCCAAAGCCAAACAGTCCCTTTAGGGATGCATCTTTCCTGATGCGTGTAATTTTTTTTTTTTTTCTTTTTAATCAAAGTGTACTCGTATGGCAGCAGAGTTATTCTGCAGGAGTTCCTGCCCCTCCACCCAGGAGAACTGGTCAGGAGCCCAGACTGAACCGCATTGCTGAAGAGAAGGGAACAAGCTGTTACCACAGGACAGGGAGGAACCGCTGGGAGTGCCTTGGGCTGCCGCCTCATCAGCTGGCTTAAGTCGCTCTCCCCTTTGTTTTCTTGCCTCCCCCTGTTATCAATTCACCCGACGCTCCTCGGAACAGAGATCTCGATGTGAATTCAAATGTTACAGTCCATTTGAGGGGGATCATGGCCAATCAGTAATTCTTTTACTACTCATAAGTCTTAAGTATTTAAAACTAAGATATAATTTCATCTTTGGCTCAGTGTCTTACAACACAATTGGATTTAAAAAAAAGAAAAAAATCACCCCTCTCCTTTAAGAAAAAATAAGATGAAAGGGCAAACAGTATTTTTTACATACTGGAAATTGTTTTCATTTTTTGTGTTAAATCAGAAGATACTTTTTCGAATGATTTCTTACTAAGCAGGGAAATTTCCAGAACTATATTCCCTAGCTGCCTACTTTGATTTGAGGGCTGGAGGCAGGAATAAAATACAGATAAAAGACAACAAGAGAAACCACAACAGAATGAAATTATTGTCCACATCTTAGAATACCTTCTAATAATGCATTATTAATAAATCTTCTAATAAAAGAGAGTAGAAACTCATTTTTTCAAGCCTGCAGTAAAGGTGATAAACATTATATTTTCACCTCTGCGAAACAGAAAATACTACTGATATTTTATGTTACCAGTTACTGATATTTTATGTTAATAGTTATGAATATTTTTTTCAGGATGACAATTTACTTTCCAGTTAACATTCAGGTTTTCAAAATAAATATTCAATATATAACACAGAACTTGCTTTTCCGCCATATATAAACAATATTTTAACTCATTATCTCCACTAGTATAAGCCAAGAAAGTGAAAGCAAATGAATCAAAGTATCAAGTATCACACTGGTATTTCCTGAGATTAATGCAAAAATATTTTTGTGTCATTAGGCTTAGTCAGTAAGCCAAGTAACAAGCTTCCTGGCTTAGAATATATTGTAGATTTCCTCAAAGCTACCTGGACTCAAACAAGGAAACACGACATAAAAAGCTGAAAGAAGCTTACTTCTTGATAGCTAATTACAAATCCAATAAAGTCCTCTCTTACACAATTTGTGCACGTTCCAGTTTTTTGTTAAAAAAAAAAAAGTGTCAATTTTTTATCAAGGGCGACGACTACGTGCCACTGCGTCTGCATTGTGCTCATGCAAAAGGGAAAGGTTAAATTCTCACCATTTTACCTGAGTAAATTTGATTCAACTCAAATGCCAGTTAATTGAACATCACATTTGTCAAGATAGCTAAAAACAAATGCTGCATCATTCATTATGATTTTTTATGTAAAATGGACCAGTTTTAAGGAAAATAGCCATCTTAAACACCAACAAATTGAATTCCATTCTAATAAGCAACTTTAACACGTCCACCACAGAGGTGGCTGCATTCAGAAAGCTCACAGCTGCTTGGAAATATGCAAAGAGCACTATCTGACATTTTACTAAAGAAATTAAGTAAACAAATTAATTTCTCCCTGCTGTTTCAAGCATTAAAAAAAAAAAGCAGAAAACTACTCAGCTAGAATCTGGCAAAAACTAACAGTCCTACTCTGAAAGCAGAAACAAATACATATCATTTTCTAAGATATCAGAGAGAAATAGTATTTCTTCTGCAGCTGCTGGGTTTATACATAGTTTGAAGTCACTACACTGGAATAAAGTTTTTTTTTTCCCAAAGGGCCTCAGAATAGGTCAGGCAAATGAGCATATTGAAGATCAGCGCTAACAATGCATAGCTTCACTGTTCAGAAAGAAAAGTGAGGGAGTTCTTTACGTGACTTGCCCATATTCACATACTCTTAGCCAAAACCCAGTCTGTAGTAGAGCTAAGTCTTCGTGCATGAAGGCTATCCCCGTTATGTAGCATTAAGACTGTTCCTGCAGAGCTGTGTCATTCAGTGACTATGAAGGTGGGTCATACCTGTTCTGCCACTGTTTTTTGGTTTTATCTTACATGAGTTTTGGCATGTATATTTGATGGATAAGGAATTGGCTGGATGGTCACATCCAAAGAGTAGCTGTTAATGGCTCAATGTCTGGATGAAGATCAGTGACAAGTGGTGTCCCTCAGGGGTCCATATTGGAACCAGTACCGTTTAGTATCTTCATCAATGACATAGTGGGATTGAGTGCACTCTCAGCAAATTTGCAGATGACATAAAGCTGAGTGGTGTGGTTGACACATTGAGGGATGGGATGCCATCCAGAGGGACCTGGGCAAGCTCGAGAAGTGGGCATGTGTGAACCTCATGAGGTTCAACAAGGCCAAGTGCAAGGTCCTGCACCTGGGTCAGGGCAATTCCCAGTATCAATACAGACCAGGGGATGAAGAGATTGAGAGCAGCCCTGATGAGAAGGGCTTGGGGGTACTGGTGGATGAAAAGCTGGACATGAGACGATAACATGCGCACGTAGCCCAGAAAGCCCACTGTATCCTGGGCAGCATCAAAAGAAGTGCGGTGAGCAGGTCAAGGGAGGTGATTCTGCCCCTCTACTCCATTCTGGTGAGACCCCACCTGGAGTACTGTGTCTAGCTCTGGAGCCCTCAGCATGGGAAAGACATGGGCCTGTTGGAGTGAGTGCAGAAGAGGGCCACAAAAATGATGAGAGGGATTGAACACCTCTCCTGTGAGGACAGGCTGAGAGAGTTGGGGATGTTCAGCCTGAAGAAGAGAAGGCTCCGGGGAAACCTTATGGTGGCCTTTCAGTACTTAAAGGGGGCTTATAAGAAAGACGGGGACAAATTTTTTAGTAGGGCCTGTTGCAATAGGACACGGGGTGATGGTTTTAAACTAAAACAGGGTAGATTCAGACCAGATATAAGGCCAAAATTTTTTACAATGAGGGTAGTGAAACACTGGAACATGTTCCCCAAGGAGGTGGTAGATGCCCCATCCCTGAGAACTTTCAAGGTCAGGTTGGATGGGGCTCTGAGCAACCTGATCTAGTTGAAGATGTCCCTGCTCATTGCAGAGGGTTGGACTAGATGACCTTTAAAGGTCCTTTCCAACCCAAACCATTCTATGATTCTAAATGTATATGAAGAGCTTTACAGTAGGTAAAGAAAAGCATTGTTTGTCAGCCACTTAGAGGATCTTTCAAGCTACATATGCAACACTAAAAAAGAGAAGGCCACAAAGCAACTGAACGCCGTGGTCCTGGGTTTTTTTCCAACCCCACTTATGCTTAGCCACCTGTAGAGCACACTTGTTTCCCTGGGATCACAGCCTTGTGTTTCTTTGCCATAAAATGAATGCAGCAAGTTTGCAACTTGATCAAATAAGCTACTGGGGGAAATGTACCCATTCTCCAGGCTGGTTTACACTCACAGAAGAAAGAGCGGCCTTAGCGACAAAAAGCCAGTTTTATCCTTCAAGTTCAGTAACAGAATGTCCTGATTAGTACAGAAAACAATAATCTATTACACTGCATGGAAGTTTTGCTCACTAAAAAACAGAGATACATTAAAGTATTTATTGTTTTATAGGTCTGAAAGCAGGAAGTTAACAGGTCATCAGTCTCCTTCGCAACAGTGAATCTCTTGATATTCGAAAAATTCAGAACTTGGCTTCACTGAGTTTTTCATTATTGAATTTCCACTAACCTGTTTTCAGTGCGTTTTCTGTTTCTTTAGAAGCCTTAGTGAATATATTAAGCCTCCTTCCTACTTTGAGACTTCTACAAACAAAAAAGAAAAATGATATTTAGTATTTCACAACACTTCACAACATTGCCAGATAACAAATTTAAAAGCACAAAATATTCTCATGAACTAACAGATCTCTGGAGGAAAAAAAAATAATGAGATAGTGACTCTCACTAAATCCTCAGGCTTTTAACCAGAAAGTGTTTATGACTTTATTATTCATCTGTAACAGAGCTTCCCAAAACATTTCTGTGTGAAAGAATGAGCATAAATCAAACATTATATTTGCAGCCATTTTTTACTGAAATATTTAGGAACCCGAACAAAGCTAAACCATATGAAACCACAGTACTCAAGCAAATTTACAAAGCTGCAACTAAAAAGTGAATCTGGTGATTTGGGCTTTTCTCCCTGTAAAAAATATTGCACAATTCAGGAAAAGAAAAATCACAGCTAAATCAAACAATTCCTGCTTTATCATAAATAGCCTATTTGGAAGATTACACAGCCACCTCCTCTGCCACATGGCAAACACTCAAAGTATATCTGTATGATATATTTTAAAAAGCATCACCTTGATGGTCTCTCTGACCATCTATTTTTAATCATATTTATCTTTAGCATAAGCCTATACTAAGAAAAAAAATACATGAGTTCAACAAGTAATCAAATTTTTTTTATAAATGGAAAAAAATAAAAATCAATGCTTTTACTGTAGAACACACTGAGCGTGTGAACAAATGATTCTTTTAATCACACAATCTTCCAAGTTTCCACTGAAATTCTAATAATTCCTACTTTATGTTATTACATATTCACTGTTACCCTGGAAAACTTGCCCTTCCCGACCTTAAAATTTCACCTCTCTGGATTTACTGCAGATTTCTGATGGCCACAGCTACTTCTGCAAACCTGCGCTTGTCATATTACATTTTACTGATGTAATTACCCTGGATCTATTTCAGCACAGAGCAATCTAACTACACAGCCTTAAAAGAATGTTGATTTAGGATTATATTTTCCTATCTTTGTGTAACTCCCAGTAACGTTGGCCGAAGATACAAGCATGACTTGGAAGAAAATTTATTTGAAAATTACTAGTTCAAATTACTATAAAGCAACATCACTCATTGAAATCTATTAACTCTATTTGAACTTAGATATTCTTCCTAACCCATTATTTTCATATTATCAATAGATAAGAATACCAGTTAGATTTTCAGGGATGCAGGAGGAAACTTAGGACTGAAACTGGAGACAGTTTGCTCATTACAGGGATTTTAAAAACTATTTTAAGGTACTATTCCTGAAGTTATATACCAAGTACAGTTTCATCACATAAAGAGGGTGAGACAGCTTCTCAGATATCATAAATTTAATAAATGTTCTCAAACATATGTGAAATTCACTTTCCTTAGCAGTATGTTAATAAATGAAAAGCTCAGGTTTTCAGTTTATACTTCTAGATTGTACTATTTCTATTCTTTCAAACTTTGAAAAACTTTTAATCCAACACCTTAAAGAAAGCATTTCTCATAGTCAGGCAAGAATCACAGTCTAATAACAAAATTACTTTCATGTGACTACCAACTCTGTCTGGTAATTATCCCCAGATTAAAAATATCTATAGAGCTATTCAGCCCTGACAATGAAGTCAGTTCCGTTGCTCCTCAAACTGGCAGCTCAGGACAGAAATATCTATGTCAGGAGGGCTTAGTCTAGAACCTTGTTCCACTTCTTCCCTTCAATTTCCATTACAAGAAGCCCCTCTCGCACTTTCTATGAGCTTTGCATCAGGAAAAGAAAACACTGCTTGCTGGCCTTATAACATTGAAGAGGCCCAAGAGATACTTCCCTAAGACACCTTAACAGTTTGATAGTTCAAGAACAAGGAAGTCACTCAGAGACATTTCAGCAAGCAAGCAAAGTTCTTCTAATGACTGGCTATAGCCACATCCTTGAGGTTTCTGGGTGATCCACATGGCTCAATGCATGTGTTACAATTTGTTCCTTATGGAAAGTCACAACTCTCTGTTTATGATATACTGAAATAGATGTCTCTGCCAAAGAGGGCAGAATATTGTACAACTACTTACCCATAAATTTATGCCTTTTTTTTTTTCTTAGTTATCCAAATTCTGCCTTGAGCATTATCCATCTAATCACAAACAACTCCCTCAAGTTCCAGACCCTAACCCCAAGAAAAGGGGATTCATTTGCAAATTAAATTAATGATTAGAAAAGTTAATCTTACTAAAAACGGAACTGCTAGAGAAAGGATATACTGAAAAGGAATGCGATGATGAGCTGCCATGGGAAAATCAAAAGACAACAGGCAAGAATGCATAGCTTATGGGAGTTAAAAAAATAAATAAATGGAAATTTAAGAGCATCTTTACTTCATTAAGGAATAGACTGGCCACATAAACAGCAGTGAGATAAATTTAAGGAGGACTGTGAAATCATCATATAAATGATAAAGTTAATTTCATAAACCATTCTAATGTCACAGACAATAGAGATATTAATTACAGAATGACTTACCAATTGCAACAAGATAGTAAAAAATAAAAAAATCCTTTAACATAGAACATTTATCAAAGTTTTCCATTAGATAAAACCAAGCCTCCAAAGCCTCCATTTCCCAAAAAGTGATATAAAATCATACTATGCGTGAGAATAATTTAAACTAGTTAAAACAAACACAATTACATTGCAGCACCAAATATTTTTAATTATCTAAAATTTGATATTAAAAAGTGCACATTATTTGATTAGCTGGTTAACATTAACTGATGTGTTCTCACAGAAGTTTATTTCAATATTAACAGCACTTTTTTTCAAAAATACTTAAGTAATTTGTTTAAGCTCTGAAGTACTGTGGTGACATGAATACGTAGAACTAAATCTAAAATATTATCCATTGTTAATTTTCTGCATGCTCCTTCTATTGGAAGGGAACACAACAAAAATACCTTCTGGAATCAAACGACTGGGATGACAATCTTCCAGGCTTGATTCTTCGACCATCCTCATCCAACTCCAAGGAAATGCGACTGGATATCCTCACACCTCTCTCAGCTGGGGACTGCCTTTTAACTGACATTTCTGAAATAACTTTGCTGAAATTAAAAACATGAATGTAAGAACTCAACAGATCAACAAAGCAAGGAAATTTGTCACATGTATCAACCAGAAACTCTACTCTCAATTGTTTTCATAAGCCTCTATAAAATAGAATTACACATTCCTCACAAAATACATGCATTTTTAAGTTATCATTCAAGTCTTACTTTTTAAACCATCTCAGCTGTTACATTCTGTATAGATTAAATGAAAAGTGCTATTTCAGCCTACTAAATCTACAGTGAATGCTTTCTTTGAAATTATTTAGTTTCCAACTAAAAGAAAAATTTCATATATCTGCATGCCAATATTCACAGAGTGCGTTAGAGGTGTTCTGTTTAAGTAAATGAGGAATTTGTCTGGATACAAAGAATACGCTGAAATAGGTAGGTAAAAATCACCAGGTTTTTGGACAGGAGCCAGCACTGCCCAGGGACAGAGCTGTGCTGCTGCGGACCAAAAGGAAGCTCGCCCTCACACATCAGCTGACATGGGTCAATCATGCCACCCTAATAAGTAGGTCACCTTTCCTGATCCACTGCAATCTGCTGTGTTGTGTAATCATATTACGGCATTAACAGACGACATCTTTCTTCATAATTCTGTAGTCAAAAATCATACGTGAAGAACAAATGCTCTGACTTCTTCTGACGCGATTTGCAGCTCATTCTGCATGCAAAGGGCAAAACACACCACTTTGCTGCCTCTGCCCATTAGTCCCCTTAACTGGTAAGTGATGGTCGGTAAAGACCAAGCTGGTAACTGTTCCTCACAGCCACCCTCTCCACCCAACTGCCGCCAGTAACACACAGTCATACAAGTTTGCAACGCTCACATTTTAAAACATAAGTACAGTCTCAAAAAACAAAATAGGCCGAGTCAAAAACACTGCATAGCCATTTTATGAAAATCTGAATGAAGTTCAAACTATGTTTTTAGTAGCTTAAGTCAAGAGACTTTATTCACAAGGAAGAAATACTTCTGGAAAATTGTAAAAGCTAATTGCCACAGCAACAGTAGGATTCCTCTTCGGTCTTAGATGTGGTTTTGGATGGCAGAACAAGACTAGCACAGCGCTTCAAGTACCTACTCTGAAAGAAAGGCATCCGAAAAGTTTTAACTCATTTCATTTTAAAGAAAAAACAACCTCAGATTAGTTGCGTATCTCACACTAGAAATTACTCTATGAAGTGCCTACTGGCATTACTGAGCTGGTGTTGGGAGGCTTGACACACTTCTGAGTGTCAAGGGGACATAATTCCTAAGGTCACACGTGGCCCAGCCCAACCGCTTGGCTTGGCTGCAGCCTACAAGGCTGGAGTGTTCCTGTGCTACAGGGGGATCAGGCTTCCTCGGAGAAGCTCTTCTTAGAGCCGACACTGATTTATTTGTGGTTTTGCACAGCAGGTCTGGACAAACTATGCTACCAAGTTATCAGGACATGCAGTCAATGGTATCATTCTCACTGAAAAGTCCTAATGTCACCCCATCGTTGGTATATGAACATTTCTGGCAGCAATGCTCATCACTCCATCATTAAAAGTGCCCCTGTATTAACTAAAAATAAAACTACAAAGATGTTTTTAGTGTCTTTTGTAATTAGAAACATCAGCTTACAACTTCATACTCCAACCCCAGTGTACCTGCAGTGGTTAGATATGACATATTACCCCATGTCACAACATGGGGCTAAAAAAATAAACTCCTAGATACTTCTGCTTTCCAGAGATGGGAAGAGGTAGAGCTTTTGTAACAAGAACAGATTCTCTCTCCTTCCTCATCACCAATCAATAATGGTTAACATTAAAAACAGAGACCCAAGGAGCTTTGGATATACTTTAGTCTAAGCTCTGAACTACTTTACTACTCCTTCACCCAAAACAGGAGCTGAAATTTCAACTTGTAATACTGCAGATTTTATTT